>NC_088683.1:95662248-96262248 GCF_028017835.1 Emys orbicularis
GAGAGACGGTAACCTACAAACTGAGTAGAACAGCGAGAGGGTGAAACAAGGCATTTCCCTTCCTCTAAAGATAATGTCAGTATAGGATTCTCACTCCACAAGAGTTAAAGAGCTTGAGGGATGTCCCCAAAGGGGGGCAATAAAGTGTTGCTGCAACTAGCAGCAACAAGGGCAATGCCAACAGTGTGAATAAGGAAGGAGGTGTTATATAAAAAAATATATATAAATTATATCCTTCCTTATTCACACTGTCGGCATTGACCTTATTGCTGTTAGCATTAATGAGACAAAGGAGTAACATACCTTGTCCAAGTACTATGTCAGAGGTTCCAGTCTGCAAAAAGGGATAGCAATCAGTGAGAAAAGCCCACGCAAAAACTGGCAACCTGAAAATCTGGGATGACATCCTAAGAAGGGACTCTCTCCTGTGGTAAAATTTCTAAGGGTTTCAGTCTGCTCCATACAGAACCTCCAGGGACGTTTTGACATCTAGCATACGGTGAAAGGCCTCCCCAGACAGGCACACGGTCCGAGGGGAAATGTTGGCAGAAGGATAGGTAGAAGTCTACCACCACCTTGAAGAGGAAGCTCGGATGAGTCTGCAGCATTAACTTATCTTTATAAAGCATGGCATAAGAAGAATCAATCACTAGGCCCTTGAACTCACTCTGAGCTGAAATCTTTGCCACCATGAAAATGAACTTCCTGTAAGAAACAAACTCACACAAACTGGATGGTTCAGAAGGAATTTTCAGCAGCTTTGTCAAGAGCACATTAATATCCCGTAACACTTTTTAAATGTGAGTTTTCAGAAGTGTTAATCCCCATAAGAACCAGAAAACAAGGGCCTGTAAAGACACTGGCCTACATATGACTAATGCAGGTGCGACAAACTGAAATAGCTACCAAACATGCTGGAATGCAGTACGCTAAACTCAGACAGGTGAAGGCAGTCGAGCAGTTTTTGTGCAAAGGCCCACTTCAGCCTGACTTTACCACAAACACTAACATTTTCTGGTTTGAGTTGTAGATTTTTTTCCAGTAGATGATTTCTGAGATGCCTGGAGGACATGAGCCCCATACTCAGACTACCATGTCAAGAAAAGGGCTCTGGGGTCAGGATGGAGCAAGGATGATTTCAGGCCAGACTCTCAGAATAGGAGGAGGCATGTGGTGGCCAGAAGGGGCCTAGTTCACATTCTATTTTCCACTACTGCGATCCTCAAGGGTCTACGAGCTAGGAGAGTTCCATTAGTCTTGTGCTAGAGAGTTAAGGCCCAGGAGTGAAAATACTGCTCAAATGGTGTCTTTATAGAACAATCCTTCCACATGAAGAAGGCTGGACATAACCCCTTCCAGAGGCTGCTGATGCTATTTCAAAATGTTGACATGTGGTACGCACCTGGCCAAAGCACGCTTCTTTGTCTCCTTTGCTCGCACTTTCTTCATGAGATCTTCCAGCTTTCCTGAGGCATCAGTATGGACCCCAAGGTCTTCGTCCTCTGCTGTGTTAATGATGTCCCTGTAGAACAAGGAGATATCGAACCCCCCAGGCTTCTTCAGGTGCATCAAGTCAAGGAAGATACCTGGGGGCAAGGTAGAAATGTGGGGAGGATCATACAAATTGATTTCTACTTATATTGCCATGTTCATACAATATTCAGATATTCCTTTAAATGGGAAAGGAAGTCAAAATGGACAGTCGTCCATGAACAAAGAGGTGTCCTTTTGTTAAGAATTTTTTCTTTTTTTGGTAAGTGTTGGTTCTTGTAAGAAAGTAATTAATGAGAACTGGCCTGGTAGTTCTTTGCATCTAGTCAAGCAATGCAGCAGAGGGACCATGCTCAGCCCCTACCTGGGAGGGGAGTGACCCACTGTGGCCAATGCTCAAAGCAGCACTGACAGGCTCCAGAAGAAACTGCATCCACCCCATTCTTGTCCATAGGGAGAGGAGAGGAAGAGAAGTTGGAAGATTATAGAGAATCCCCCACAAAATTATCTTTTGTCAGGTATAAGGGATAATGTCTTAAGGAGGCTTGACTACCCTTAGGCTCTAGCACACCAACTGAATTCTGAAGGAATTGGCTGTCTCAACCACTTGCTGTGACTACTGCAACATCCTCCTTTCTAGCCTCCAAACATATTGCTTTCCTTCAATTCATATAAAATACAGCTGTGACCGAAGGCAATTTCTGCAATATCCTTGAAAAACCTTACTGAATTAAGTTAAAGTATCTCTGGAGTCCATTGTATTAAATGTTATTATTGGCTTAGATTGTATGTAACCTGTCTGGAGGGGGAGAGGGAAGGGAAGAGAGGTGATGTGAACCCCAGAAAGTGTTGTGAATGTCAAAGAATTATATTCAACAATGTGCCAGGCAAGAATGGACTTTGGAGACTAAGTGTCAAGTGATTTGCCTGGGGAAATCTCGGGTGGTTGGGGGGAGCTGAATGCAAATTCCCACTTCCAGTTACGCAAAAACCCAGCTTTTTCAAGCTATGGCTTGAGAAGGGAACCATTGTCTACTGATTACCTCTTCCCAGAATCTCAAGATCAAAGGCCCAAGCTGTATAAAGGAAAGACTGCACTATTCATGGGTGTGCTAGTTCTGAGCTAAGTCTGCTATGAACCTGTAACCACAGAAAAACCCCTTTGCAGAGTTTGAAAGACTGATTCCTATCAGAGTCCTAGCTAGAGCTGGGGGGTGATCTCTTATAAACTTCTTAGAATGTATGTAGATTTTATTGTTTTTAATATAATTTTCTCTGTAATGCTTTCACCTTAAGAATAAATATGTTTGCTTAGAAAAAGCTGTGTGCTAACTTGTGACTGCTGGCAACTACAGCTGTTCATAGCCTCCGGTGAGAAAGCGAAGCACAGACACCAAAGGGAGGTGATGGCTGAGGAGCCAGGAGCCTAGAATGTGTGCTGTTGTTGAACCACAGAGAGGGAAACAGATGCAGTTGCTAAAGTAATCCTCTTTGCCTGTCAATTTGATCATGTCACTCCATTCCTGGAAGAAGGGGGAAACATGGAAGTATGAGGGGGGTTTAATTTCTATGGCCCATTCAATCCCTGACTACAAGACAAGACAAACAAAAGGGGCTTAATTAGTGCCTATTAACCACAAAAAACTGGACTGAGAACCTCTAATTTAGAAAGCATTTTTATGTTTTGATTCAAATATTTTGAAAAATTGTCTCCAGAAATGTAGCAGCCCAAAGCCCTGTTTACGCCTAGCAATTCCCCAAGTCCTATCACATCATTCACTTTCCTCCAAGATTGTACAAAGCAGTTACTTGGTGTCTGCTGCAGGGAAGCATCACTTACTCTTCATTAGGCTCAATTTCTAAATTAAAGGTGAAAATGCTCACCTGTATCTCGAAGGTCAGCAGCTTTGGTCCTGGCCAGCTTAGCTTTAGTGCTGTCATGTCCATGAGGGTTGTCTTCATTGGTGAACAGCATGATTCTCTTGTGGCTCATCTTGAGCTGGACATCACTGAAGAGATTACAGCAGGCCCAGAGTGCCTCGCCCAGTGAGTAGTCAGCATTATGGCCAAACGACTCACGAAAGAGTGCTTTTCCCTGATCTCCCTTGTACTTATCCAACTCTAGCACTCGTTTGGCACCTAGATGGAAAGACAGCAAGGGCATTACTGGTTCTAGTTCGCACATTAAAGCCAAAACCTGCTGACCATTTTTCCAGCCAGAGAAAACACATTGCTCCCTACAGCTGATGTTTGTCTAACATTTCACAGCATCTCCACAGCATGGCCCTTCCAGTAGTTGGGTAGGGAAAGCGTTCAGCATCTTAGGGTATGTCGACACAGCAACTGAAAGGCATGCTTCCGAACACGAGTAGACATAAACACATTAGCTCTGCTCAAGTTAGTGCCTAAAAATAGCAGTGTGGCCACAGCAGCACAGGCGGTGGCCTGGGATAGCCACCCACGTACGTACGCAGGGGATCGTAAATGGGCAGTTAGCCATGTAGCTAGCCCAAGCTGCTGCAGACATACTGCTATTTTTAGGCATTAACTCAAGCACAGCTGGCACATATATGTCTATCTGTGCTGGGAATTACACCTCCGACCTGCTGTATACACATATCCTTAGGTGTATGGACCCATCGATAACCATCCTCGTTTTTCAAATTATGGACTTGCTCAAGTTGACCAACGGCTCCCCTTCTGCTTGTCTAGTGACAGCTTCTCTCTCTCTTCAAAATCTTGCCAATGATAGTGGAAGAACCTTTTACTCTGCAACCACTGCTATTTGATCAGCTTTTTCGTATCTTGCTCCCTCACTGGATTCTCCATCTCTTAAGATCTCACCTGAAAAGGGATCCTATTCACTATTTAATTTCCTACCCCATCTGTTATTTAACTAACAGTTTTAGAATTAGTGTTCTGAGAGAAGATGCTATACAAGAAGAACTAGATTACATAAACCCTTCCCCCTCCAGGGTACACTGTATCCTCCAGCAGACAGGAGTCTTTCCCCAATTCTTTTCCCCACTAACGGCCCAAACCTTTCATCTGCACCTTTGGGCCAAGAGAACAATAACCCAGTCCGGCTCTGGAGGTGTGATATATTAGAGGTTGGTAGGCAGAACTTCCACCATGATGCACTTTGCTTATAAGATGTGCTGCCAAGGAGTAGTTTGGGATTCAGACTTCAGAAACACTCCTACCCTGCCAGTACAGTAGCTAAAACAGAGCTGGCCTTCTTTCTCTATACAACATCCTACTCTCCTAAAAGTACTTCAGCACAAAGGCTAAGAAGTCTCAATGAGAAAGAAAAGTTAACAGTCCAAGTCCTCTGGAGAAACATCTGCATGTTCTCCCACTCCTATTTATTGAATATTCCCACTAGATACAAAGCAATAGCTTTTAGATAAAATGCCACTTTGCCATGACAGATATTAGCGCTTGGTTCCATTAACATCACTCTGGCTGGAAGTGATGTTTCCTGCCCCTCCCTCAAACAAGGAAATTACAATATTATCTTCCTCTCTCTCCCCCCAGAGCCTCCCACATCTCACTCTGCTTCCTACACTTTGTCACATTAACTTTACTCCTGCTGTTGGTTCTCAACCAGAGTTACTGTGCTGCGAACGGAGTGTTACTGTGCTAGAAGTCTGAGACAAAATACCGCTAGCAGGTCATCCTGTCCATCTCCTTTTGCAATCAAAAGGTATGGCAGCACATACATGGTAAATTCAACAGTACAGCAGGTGCCTGACAAGCTTTCAAGAGTCTGGATGGGACTCTCTTGAAAGCCTGTCACGCACCTGCTGTACTGCTAAATGTACCATGTATGTGCTAGAAGTCCTCTTTAATCAAAGGGGACAGTGGCCATAAAATGGGGCCTTGTGTTAAAGTACAGAAAAATATGGAACCCCACACAAAGGAAATAAAACACTGATAGTGTGTGTTCTTTACCTGATTCACTAAGGAAACTCTAAGCAGGGAAGTTGCTACACCTATCAAAAATCCCAGCACAGAAAAAGAAATTAAAATGCTACAGTAACAGGCCTCTCTCTCCAACGGGGACAAATGGTGATAAAAGCATTGTACAAATTTCCCCATTTCCTCTTAAGCCTCATATTCCTATTATCTCTTACCTGGATTGTCCAGCTCCTGAAGAACATACACATGTTTGAAATCCACAGAATTCTTGTGTTTCTCAGTGCCATAAAACACAACACTCAAGAGGTCCCGGTCACTACTAATGATCTTGCTGGTGTACACATTCCGGATGCACTGGAAAGAGAAAACAGCAGAATCAGGGGAAAAGGAAGGAGAAAGTTAGCTGAAAAAATGGTGCTAGAGTTCTCTCTTTGGCAATCAGCCCTTCATAATGGCAATGCCAAGGGCTGCCACAATGTTTTGAGCCACATTTCATAACAAGTATCAGAGGGGTAGCCGTGTTAGTCTGGATCTGTAAAAAGCGACAAAGAGTCCTGTGGCACCTTATAGACTAACAGACGTATTGGAGCATAAGCTTTCGTGGGTGAATACCCACTTTGTCAGATGAATGTACATTCATTCATCTGACGAAGTGGGTATTCACCCACAAAAGCTTATGCTCCAAAGTGTCTGTTAGTCTATAAGGTGCCACAGGACTCTTTGTCGCTATTTCATAACAAGTTAAGTACAAGATGTTTATGATTACATTTGAACATTAAATACTTTTCATTATAACACATTTTCTACAGAAAAGGACAAAAGAAACACTTCCTAGAGATACTACTCTATAATGCAAAATTTATTCCTCATTTTGTAAACACCATCACCACCAAAATGTCTGGGTTTGACTACAGATTAGGGATGCAAATATCGTTTAAAAAGTTAACCATTTAAACTAAATATTTTTAATCGTTTAAATGGTTAACTGATTAAAGGGCTGCCCCAGCTGGGGCTAAGACTAATGATTACCAATTAACCGGTTAACATTTTACATCACTACTACAGATCAAACCTCTCCAGCCCACAACCACTGCTGTTGCTGCAGAATGATTTCTGATTTTCGCACCAGAGATATGGTGCTCTCATATCATGGTGATGAGAAATACATAAATAGATAAGGCAGTCAACTACCTACATTAGCTATATTATAGTGGATAAGAAATATGTATATAGGCAACTCATAAAGCACGTTGAGATCTTTTAGTCTACAAGATAGAGATTAATAATGACCTAACACATGATCTTACCTGAATTGTCATATCAAAAGGAGTCCACTCATCATCATCATAATATTCAAACATGGCCTTGGAAGCATCAACTAAAAAAATCAGGCTGTCTCGACCTGCATATTTATATTCCCCTGAAGAAAAAAAAAAAAGAAGTATAGTCTTATAATTGGCCGTATCTTTTTTTTCCACTTAATGCACCCACCCATGTTATTTGCGCTTTGTAATATAAGCAAATGTAGGGAGTGGCTTGAGTAGCCAAAATTCATCCACAGGAGATTATTCACAATACAGAGGCTTGAAAGAACAAAAAGAAAAGAACCTAAGGAGATCCTCAGAAATATGTCTGGAGCAGAGGACCCCATGCTAAGGGGAAGAAAGCAGGCACTCAGGATCACATTCACAGAACACTTTTTGGTTAAAGGTCAAATTCTTACCCCCAGTTTCAACTTCTTCAGGATATTCTTCCTCTTCCTCATCCTCCTCATTTTTGTAGTAAGACATCCACTCTGACATGGCTGCCACTGTTTGCTAAAAAGAGCAGATGAGGCAGGTGTTTGAACTGACCTTCAGTCTGAAGACCCTCCAAATAACTGGTCACATGGTTTGGGCACTTGTTTTCAGTTGCTAAGGTCTGGTCCACTTACAAATTAGATCAACCTAGCTACATTGCTGGGGAAAATGTAATGCCCCAAGCACGGTAGTTAGGGAGGCCTAACCCCCAATGTAAGTACAGTTAAGGCTTGAGCTACACTACAGAGTTAGGCAGCTTACGTCAACCTGTCTACACTATAACATTGCTCCCATCAATGTAAGTCACCCATTACACTGACCTAATAACGCCACCTCCGCGAGAGGCATATAGTTAGGATGTCGATATAGTTAGGATGACGGTGTAGACACGGTGTCAGGCCCGTGTGGGGCTCACAACGCCCCACCCGGTGAAGTCAGTGGAAGCGCACCGCCAACAGAGGGGGCACAGCGCAGACACGAACCCCCAGAGTAATTACTGCAGTGGCTGTACCGTGACTTAACTTAGATCAACTTAATTTTGTAGTGTGGGAATAAGGTGACCAGATGTCCCGATTTTATAGGGACAGTCCCGATATTTGGGGCTTTGTCTTGCATAGGCGCCTATTACCCCCCACCCCCACTTTTCACACTTGCTGTCTGGTCCCCTTATGTGGGAAGCGCCTACGCCACAGCAGCGCAGCCACAGCCTAACCCACAAGAGACGCCCCCGAACGTTACTTTGCCACAGAAGCGATGGCCGGAGTCAGCAGCGGGGCTGCGCGGGGGCTCCCAGAGCCGCTGTCCACGCTAGGAGCGGTTGGAGAATCCCGGGCCGCGAGGGGGAGGGCGCGCGAAGCAGCACTGGCGCGATAACGGCCTGGCTGGAACTGCTGCTCCCCCCCATTGGCCTCGTGCCAGTGGAAGCGAACGGGACACGCCCCCTCTCGCTGGTTTCCAGCCGCGGCGAGCGTCTCGCGCCCTCACGTGGGGCGCCGCAACAGAGCGAGTCGCGAGCCCCGAGCTGCCCATCAGCCGCGACCCGCCCTCCGATCTCGGGCAAGGGCCCAGCCTGTCCCTGCAGCGGCAGTAGGAGGCCGGACAGGACACCGCCCCGGGGACGTGGGGCGAGAGGCGACGAGAACATCTGCGGCCAGCCATAGCTCAGCACCGCCCTGGCAATGGGAGCCCGGGGGAGAGAAAGGGGGAATTCATGGGCACTAGGTGGAGGGCCGGCAGCCCCCTGAGTGGGGGGATCGGTAGAAAACGAGGCGGGGCCCCAACAGCCCTTAAGGCAGCTCGGCTCCGCGCGAATAAGTGACTCCCGCCATTACCTGAGCCCGTAGCAGCTCACCGAAACCGGAAATCCGCCCCCGGAAACAATCCTACCCAATCCTGCGAAAGTGGGTGCGGCCCGAGGGAAACCACGCCCCCATGCGATTGCTTACGAGGAAGCCACGCCCCTTACATTCTACCACCTCTAGAGCCGGCAGCTCAGCTGCAGGTTACAGCCCCGCCCACAAAGAGCCACCTTCACAGGGCATCACCGCGTTCCAGCCAATAGCTGGTCCCATCCTTAACCCCGCCCACAAGATGGAGTCCTGCTCGCTTACCTCATGTACCCCCTCCTCATGAAATAACCCCTCCCGCCAGCAAAAGCCCCGCATCCTAACGGCACAGCCCCACCCCGCCCTAGCTCCGCCTCAGCAGCGGCGCCGGGTTCCATAGCGGCGCAGTGACGAGCCGCCCGGCCGGTCTATGGCTGTGGCGCATGCGCAGAGGGAGCATTCCCCCCGTCACCTCACAGTTGGTGCCACTGCTGTGGACCCAGAAGTAGTGGGGCCGGGCCGGGCTGTCCCTTCCCCCCCTCCCTCCGCTCGACCGGCACCCGCCCGCCGTCCCCCGGGCAAGGAGCTTCCTAGTCCCTCCCTTATCCCCCACCAGGGACCCCGTCCCCCCATGGAGCCGCCGCCCACCCTGTACCTGGTGAAGCTCTATGTCTACGACCTGTCCAAGGGCATGGCCCGGCGCCTCAGCCCCCTCATGCTGGGTAAGGGGGCTGGCCCGGGGGCAGGGTCGGTGGGGTGAGGAGGGTTGGGATGGGGAGGGGCCTGCGAGGCCGTGGGATGAGGGGAGCGCTGGGCGGGGCGTTGTGGGGAGGATTGTCCCGGATCCTGCCCCCGGCGGCCCTTTGGTCTCCCCCTTTGCTGCCCTGGAGGCAAGTCACTCCTGGGAGTCGGACGCTGGGACGGCTTCCCAAGGTGCAAAGTAGCGTGTGTCCTGCCAGAGTGCTGGGAACTGCCGAGCCCCCCAGCAAACACACACACTGCTCCCCGGGGGGACAAAGCCTCGCTCGCAGTCATTGTATCGTGGTGGAGTGGAGCTCTGGCCCTTTATCTAAGAGAAAAGAGATTTTCAAAGCAGCATGGATACATTTTCCCGTTTGACACGGTACAGTAGGATTCACAGATCAGTGCAACACCGGTGATAAAATCCCATTAGGGTGGGACTGATCCTGTTTTGAAATATGCTAGAATAGATACCTGTTTCAAGCAGTTTATAAATATCTGTGGTAGAAGTACTGAATATTACCATGGGCAGCGTTCCAGTGTCAAATGCTACACTACATGACACTTATGCATCTAAAGAGCAATTCCTGGAAGTGTATGAATTTATTACCACTTTACAGATTTTTCACAAGAGATAGATCTTTCTGTCCAGGATCTTAATGGGTGAACTTTATGAGTAAAGGAGGTGCAGGCCCCTTTGCTAATCGTTTGAAATGCTCTATTACCAACTTTAATATGGCAGATTTAATCATAACTTGGTTGATGAGTGAGGTCAAACTTTTGGAAGGATTTTGTTCTGGATCAGATAGATTGTAACCACCTTGCTGACACCCAAGATGTACCATCACTTTCTTCTGGGTATGGTGGATTTAGGGGCATAAGTAAAAGTAATTATTTCTTAAAATATGTGTGGAAATACCCAGAACGTATCTTCAGTTTTAAGATTGACTGTTATGAGGATTACTTTGTCCTTGTGGAATATGCCAAATGGTAGACCTATTACATGAGCTCTCCACTAAGAAATTTCTCTGTTTTAGGCATTGGTAATTAGACAAATTATTTTGAGGGCTAGAAAGCATTTCCTGGAAGGGTTTGAAAAGATGTACAGGGTGGGTATCTGGTACCAGAAAGGAACTGAACATTGGTTGGGATTATGGAACTGATGCTGTCTTTAGTAATTTCTTCTCTGAAATTTCCGTTTACTTTGAGGTTGCAAAAATACTTGTTGACCATGAGATAGAACTTTGAAGTATATTGACTTTCTATCCTGGTAGCAAACTATTTTAGGACCCTATACAATACAGCTGGATAAGATCTGTCAGGTGTAGTAGCTCTGTATGAAGGAGGATTGTGTTTTATTCCTTTGTCTGAAACTGTTTTTTTTTAAATGGGGCTATGGGAGATCATTTCAGTCTCCCCTGGGTATGAGTAGAAAACTGGTTCTTGACCATAATGACTTTCCTTATGAGAGAGACTGAATGGGGACAAAGCTTTTTCACCCATTGCAATGTCACTCATATCTCTAATAGGTTGATGCTGTACTGTGACTGTGTACTGTACTGTGTACTGTCTGTGGTGTAGACTAGGCCATGTATCCTACCAATCTGGCTACAATAGTTTATGCATATCACTATCAACTTTCTTATCAAGAACTTGTCCTTTGTCAACTGACTGATCAAAAGTTTGATGACTTTGAGGAATTGTGTCTCTTGTGTATAGTTTCTGAAGTGTGAAGTGGCCTTGTAGGAAGAGGAAGACCTGTAACTGTCTGCCCCATGTCAGGCTAACAATGTATATCAGCCTTCCCAGCCGCCTCAGTATCTGAGTAGATGGCCCTATGGACTGTGAACTACTGGCAGTAATTTCATCTGCCTGTCCTGAGAGAAAGATGTTGTGCTTTCCTGTGGCTTTTTAAAAATAAAAATGAAAGCCTGAATTATACTCAGCATGAAGGCCCATATATGCTAACAGTGAGTTTGTGAGTTTGAGAAGAAAACATTCCTGTTGAGACCCTAAGCGATTAATTCTGTGTATGACAGATAGACAGAAGTAGCAGCTTTGAGAGGTGTGCATTCCGCTATTCCAACCCCTGCTGGATAATTTCAAAATAATTACAAATACTTATTTCTCCCTTCAGGCTCTTTTCCATTGTACTGGCAAGGATGTAACTTTCTCTTGTAATGGTTTTAGTGACTAAGTTTTATCTTGGGCTGGAGGGGAAATATCAATATGACTCTAAAGCCTGGTTTACACACAAATTTGTAATTATTTAACTAAATGTGAGAAAGTTTAGCTAAATCAACCTTAGCCATGCTTCTTCTGGAATAAGTGTCCATCCACAGGCTTGTACTGAAAACTAAATTAATGTTCATTCACATCTTTTGTTATTACAATGCAAATTCATATGCAGACCAAGCCAAAGCATTCTAGTTCTGGTATGACATAAGATGCCAGTCTTAGTATTTTGCTGCTTTATGAGTTCCTGAATGATACATTTAGCACTTATTCTTTATTTATTTTTTTCTGAATGGTAATAAGTATGCTATGATTTTTACAATACCCAATAATTGCAAAATAATGTGCTTGAAAAACAGTGCACAGGTCTAAGTTTATAGGAATCTGCAGAAAGAAAGAAAATTAACAAATTGGATCAGAGTCCACAGTTGTGTGGGAAATACTGATTGCTAGTGATGGTTAATAACCATCTGAGATTGGGCAACTTGTCATGAGTTCTGGGAATAATGCCCACTAGGTTTGCTTTGTCACAGTGACAAAGCAAACTTCAGAATATTTGGGATCATATGAATTTGGTGATTGGACTGTCCCAAAGATAGATCTTGGTTTTTATTCTTTGAGTGACAGTAAATCTCTAGTGTGGGCTCCCCATTGCCATATCTGACCTCAGTGGTTTTCCACAGATCTCCCCAAAGTAGGTAGATGGGAAAAATACCTTCTTTCCCCAAATACATCCCATTCCCTTTTAAGTGGCCACAAAAGCGGTTTGGCACTACTCCATAGATTGGCTTTATATAAGAATCTCATGCAGCCAATAGCTTTTGTTCCTTTGGAGCCCAGAGCAGTTCAGATGTGAGACTCTTAAGCTTCATGGAATACAAAAATTAGATAGGGAAATAATGTATTAGATGATTTAGTTCTAAACCCTTGTCATCCCTAGCCAGTCCAGGATTACTCCTTACAGTATCTTCTTCTTTGCTTTATCCAGTTTAACTCTAACAATGTGACTCTTTCTTTGGTGTGGTAATTCCTCATAATGCCACCTTCTTAAAATACAAATGCACTTAAAATAAAGATTGGAAAGGAAGGTGACAAATAAAGGACCAGAAGGTTCTTAAGGTGTTTTAGAGGAGGGGAAGAATGAAATGAGATGTGTATCAAAGGGAAGCAGATTCCACATCATAGGACCCACCACAGCAAAGGCATAATTTCCTGCCAATTTCAGATAGGCTAGAGGAATCCTGAAGTAGTCATGGGTATTGTGTTAATATGTGTCAGTACGAAGCTCAAGGATCAGTCCTCTCATCCCTCAAATACTTGTAGAAAGTTCTATAAGGTAACTTTACAACGATCATCACCACAGTAGCTGAATGCTGAACTTGGACAATTCTAGATTTCTATAGCATTGTCGAAACAGATGTTATAGTGACTTAATCATGTCCTTTGGCCGCATATAGTTTTCCTTCCATCCCCCTAATCCATTTTCTGGTGTTACTCTTCCCTGAATTTCCTTCCAATGTACCAGACATCTTTCTGATATTAAGGTATGCACTACTGAACACTGTAGTCTCTACTGCATCTAGGGACTATCACCTTCCTTGTCTGTGATGTCATATGTGCAATCCAAAACTGCAATGGCATTTATCTAACTTGCTCTACCCTTCAGCCTTTGGGATGTGCTTTGACTAATTTAGCATGTCCAACTAAACTGGCTTTAAAACAGTAAAATAATAAATATTCACCAATGAGAAAGCAGTGGAAGTTCCATTCTTAGGATGTTGGTCTTATTCTTCCAGGAGGGGGTAGGGGCAAATGAGAACTGGACGCTGATTGTGAACAAGCTACCCTAATATTAAGAGAGATCCATGGTGAGGATTAATGTACCACCACTTCAGTGCTGGCACAAGTTTTTCAGGGTGATATGCAAATGAAATATTCAGGGCCTCTTCTAACTTGCTCCCCTCATGTACCTGAGCCAATGGCACTGACTCATGGGTCAGATGTGTGTACATGGGATCCCTGTATGAGTGGAATCCTAGACTGCAATATAAGGCAAAAGCTGCCACTGCAAATCAGTCAATCAACTAGGAATACATTTGTTGGAACAGTTCTTGATGGAATATTGAACAAGCACTACCATCCTTCCCACCCCACTAGCCCATAAAGACTCTGAGAGCAAGGGATAACTGTTACTTGAATTATCTCCTGCCTTTTTCCTTCTATCCCCCATCCAGCGCCTCATGATTTAAATAAGAGAACATGATGGTTCCTGAAGAGGCCTGATTCAGCTTTGCCCCAAAGCATCTACTAAAGAGGATTGGTTGAAAATGAAATACTCTACCCTTGCCCCATACACCCTATCTCCGCACACTCCCAGCCATCTCTGGGAATGAGGAAATGAGACTCAGATGCAGACTCTGTTGGCATTGTGCTGCAGTTTCACTAAGTAGGGCAATATTCTTTCAGAAATGAGGTGTCCTCCTAAGTGACTAAAAATGCTAAATTTAATAGCACCTTATTTCCCTGCTACCCAGCTGAGGGAACAGGTGTTGCTCTCACTTTTGTGCCAGTGTAGGCACCAGTTTTGCATCCCAGTCAGAGTATTTGGTATCCTGAGTAGAAGCTGTCTCCTTATATAATCCCTTCATGCATCACTAGTACACTGTTCTTGGATTTGATTAATCCAGATCCATCTACAAACTCCACTTTTATTTGAGATTAAAAACCTGCACATGCATACACTCCATCCCCTAACCCTCTAGATTAATAAATTAACTGTGCCAACAAGATGGATGATTCACAGCCATCTAATCTTCCCACTACATGACCTTCTGGATAAACCCAGGAATGGAAGTAATCTGGTTTGATTGGATTCTAAAATTATACAGGCTCAGTTTCTAGTCTAAAAGTGACCTTGTATCCTAACTATGAACCTGTGTCCTAACTTAGTCACAGAACAAGTAAATAAAGTCTAGTAATTCTTCAAATTCCCACAATTAATTTGGAGGCAGTGGAATTATTTCCCATGAGCTTTAACCTATTTTCTTCCCCCCATAAATAGTGTTTAGGTTGGCAAGATAACGA
Source organism: Emys orbicularis (assembly GCF_028017835.1). NCBI lineage: Eukaryota > Metazoa > Chordata > Testudines > Emydidae > Emys > Emys orbicularis. Next base: position 95,676,845 of record NC_088683.1, read on the forward strand.
TTTGAAACAGAAATCTTTTAAAAACCTTAAAGTAACAAAAAAAAAACCCATGTAGGCTCCCAAATCACTTAGGCTCTGATTCAGCAAAGTATATAAATATGTGATTAATGGGACTACTTGCATGCTTAAAGATATGCATATGCTTAAGTATCTTGATGAATCAAGGCCAAAAGGCTATCAAATAGCTTAGTCGTAAATTTTGTAAAAAGCAACTTAAAATGTCTTGATCTTAATGTTGATATTCCCCTGCAGCGTTGGGAATCCAAACACAACTTCTCTTTACTAATAAATTATAATCAGTAAGTGGAACTATCCAGTAGAGCTTCACTGTCTATGATGAATGAAGTACAAAAACTAACAGCAGAAATAGTGAAGAGACCTTGATTTTAAAAACATTTCCAATTTAGGAATCTTAGGCGTTGGCACATGTAAAGGAATGCTTTAAAACACAGTTTATCTTGACATCCTCCCTGTTTAATATAATATGTTTTTAGAGAGAATTACCATAGAAAATCAAATTTTAGAAAACTAGTTCCTTCCTCTCCAACCTGCTGCCAGGATTCTGTCTCTATAAACTAGCAACTGAAGTTTATTTTATCTGTACTGTTTAGACAGAGTCATCACCTGTTGCCAGAGAAAACACTGAATTCTGAACTATATTCTTGACATGATGAGTGAAGGAGGAAGCTATTTTCACATTTAGTTTCAAGGTGTAAATATTTGTAACTTTTTTATCTACCCCAATCCTGTTTTTAAAAGCCCTACAGGTTATCTTTGAAAGGGAGACACTATTGGGTTCTCTTTCAAATAAATTATTATTTATATTCTAATAGTGCATATAGGGGTCCAGTTATGTTAGGTGATGTACAAACACATAAGAATAGACACTGTATGTATAATTCTCCATTGTCCAGTCTCCAATTCCTCTTCCACTGATTCAAGTCAATTTCCATGTATTGGTTTTTTAGTCACTTTCTAATTAGTTTATTGTCATGAGGCAGATTTCCATGTTTCTAAATGAGCTGAAACCAAAGTGGCTTTTTTCGTTTCATCTTCTGAATTCAGTGATCTTTGCAACAAGTCTTTAACTGTTGCTGCTGGCTGAAGTCACAAAATGGATAAGGTGGTAGATTAAAAACAACAACTCAGATTTGGTAGGTTATAATTTTAAAGCCTATTTACATTTCAGCCCCATACTTTATTTTTAAGAAGAGATACTGAGAATGAGCTACAGAGCCTTCACTTCTAGGTCACCAGTTCCAATCTGGCCCTTTATCAGTAGTGACTGAAAAGGAAATTCATTATTATATGATGGCTGTATAATGGATTATGTGAAATTAGTATGAAACTAGTAGTACACCTGGTACTGACTGAGCACCTTTGTTGGTAAGCTTAGAGGCCAAGGACTGACTGGGGCACTGAAATGGTGCTCTCTTCTTCTCCCTAGAAGTGGGCCCATTCAGGGTTAGGACGAGTATGTTGGCGGAGAAGTCTGGCACGACCAATTCCTCATGCAAGTAAACAGAGAAATTAAGTCACCAGTGCAGACAGTGTGGCACCATTCACTAGCACTACAGTTCATTACTAAATGAAAAAAAGCTATTTTTCCTGATCCTTTGGAACAGGGATTGGCAACCTTTGGCACGTGGCCTGCCAGGGTAAGCCCCCCGGCGGGCCGGGCCGGTTTGTTTACCTGCCGCGTCTGCAGGTTCGGCCGATTGCAGCTCCCACTGGCTGCGGTTCGCCATTTCAGGCCAATGGGGGCTGTGGGAAGTGGTGCAGGCCGAGGGATGTGCTGGCCGCCGCATCCCGCAGCCCCTATTGGCCTGAAATGGCGAACCGTGGCCAGTGGGAGCTACAATCGGCCGAACCTGCAGACGCAGCAGGTAAACAAACCGGCCCCAGCCCGCCAAAGGTTGCCGATCCCTGCTTTAGAACAATGGCTCTCAACCTTTCCAGACTACTGTACCCCTTTCAGAAGTCTGATTTGTCTTGCAGACCCCCAAGTTTCACCTCACTTAAACTACTTGCTTACAAAATCAGACATAAAAGTGTCACAGCCACACTATTATTGAAAAAGTGTTTACTTTCCCATTTTTACCACATAATTATAAAATGAATCAATTGGAATATAAATATTGTACTTACATTTCAGTGTATAGTATATAGAGCAGTATAAACAAGTCATTGTCTGTATGAAATTTTATTTTTACTGACTTTGCTAGTGCTTTTTATGTAGCCTGTTATAAAACTAGGCAAATATCTAGATGAGTTGATGTACCCCCTGGAAGACCTGTGTGTATCCCCAGGGGTACATGTAGCCCGTGTTGAGAACCACTGCTTTAGAAAGATACAACTTTGGCATTAAGGTTGCAGCTTGGGGTTAAGGCAAGATGTGGTAATAGGTGAGAGATGCATAGGTGAGTGACAGCAAGTAGACTGAACTGTGTAAAGGAAGTTGCCGATGACTCTCTCCTTCTCTCTACATACAGGGAAACAGCTGGATGGGATCTGGTAAGTGACTAGATTTAACTTGCATAATGTGTGTTAGACATTGGGTAGCATTTCCAATATGGCATTATAAATGTTTTAGATCTGAAGGAACACATTGGTACTGACCAGAGATTGAGGTACTTTCTGAATGTTCTTAGAGTTACTAGAAGGAAGATTAATAGAATTGAATTAGGCACTGTGCAAATCTCCTTTCAGTTCTTTTCAATGGACCTCAATACCAACAATAATTTATTATTACATATTTTATTGCAGCAGCACCCAAAATGTACTAGTCGTTTTTCAAACATAGGATACTGTCTCTGTTCCAAACAACGTAGCTTCTGATTGCAGACATGACTGAACATGAGAGCACCAACAGCAGGTGAAAATAGGAGGATTGCAGACAAAGGTTACAAAAATACCACCACATGGTTACTTAGTAGCTATATGTACATTTTGTTAGAAAATATGTTCTCCAATAGATAAAGCACAATCATGCCCAACTCGCCAAAGTCTCCCATCCAGGATTACGGGCCTTTTGGCCAACGTCTTCCATCATCCCTCACCAGTCAACCACCCTGTCCTCCCTCATCCAACTATCCCACTCACTGTCCAACTCTTTTCCAGTCCCAATCATCAGGCCATTGTCCATATGGTGACCTTGGATAATTCATGCCCCAAACTTTCCCAAGTTTCTAACTGGCTGTGAGAGAAGTTTTGTCCTTCAGTGCATATGGCTGGAGAAGGAAAGCTATTGGGGGTTCTTCTCCCACCTTTTCTGGTGTCTTAGGTACCATGGTGATCCTGGCTGAGCCATTCGCTTCCACCTGCAGTGTAGCATGAGGCTTGATAACCAGTGTGACTATTTTTCTTCTGGTTAGTGTCCCAGCAGACATTATTCCTACTCATAGAAGGGTCTCAATCTTTTCTTGACTTTAAGTTATTTGCCTCAATAATACCTTAGGCAACATGTACTACAGTTCTAGTCTTTCATCCACTCATATAAGTGGTTTATATGCTGGCTTAAACATTTCTTCTTCTTCTTTCATATAGCTTCCTTTTCATGTCTCCTTGCTCTCCCTCAACAGGCACACCTCCATAATTGTCCATAAGGATGAGTTCTTCTATGGCAGTGGTGGGATTTCCAGCTGTGCACCTGTAAGTTCAGCTTTCTTGGGACTTTTTCCTAGCTCTACTCTTTTCTCTTCCCATATGGTTTCTTGATGATGATTAATTTCTCTAATCAGGAGTGCCCTGTGTTTGCCCTTTAGGAAAAGTGTACAAGTGTATTTAGTCTTAAGAGATTGCAAGATTCAGCCAGGTGAGGTACTAAGGGTCATGATGGCTGGTCAGCTGGGGAAAAGGGATCCTGCACAATGGGTTTGGTCCCAACCACAAGTTAAGGTTTACATCAGCCAGAGTTCAAAACAAACTATGGGGCTTCCTGTGCTCAGCATTCTGAAAAGAAGGAAGCTTCCTGCAGCTCAGCCACCCCTTGGCTGCCTTCGTTGGCACTAAATGGAGGATTTTTATACTTAGACCTTGGTGATTCACGGTATTTAAAATGCACACACATTGACTACCTTGATATCCTCTCCAGTTCTTGGGGTGGTCTTAGCCCAAAGTTCACCCTCTGAAAGCATCTTAAAACACAGGTCTGCCACACAGTTCTGGAACAGCATGGAGAACACAGCAGCAAGTTGCAGAATAAGACACATGAAGTGTCTTGTACCTCTCATTCTCTAACTGGAGAGAGCTGAGGACAGAATAGTTTGCTCTGAATCTGATACTGTAAACCCCTTTCCCTGCTCCTGGGCAAACCATGTTAGTTTGTTTACGTCAGCAGCATTCTGGACTGCAGGAATCCCCACCCCTTGGAGTGCTCCATCAGAATCCATTCTGTCCATTTAGCATCTTCTTTTGCTTGTGCATTTCACAGGGAGGGACGTTGCTCGGGCCCCCAGACTCAGTTGTAGACCTCGGGAGCACAGAAGTTACAGAAGAAATTTTCCTGGAATACTTGTCCTCGCTGGGAGAATCCATGTTCCGGTGAGTTATAACTTTTATTTGATTTTTAACATTTCTTTGCCAAAAAAAAGAAAATTGGGGTGGGGGTCCCAGGGCCTGTCTCACTAACACAAAGCTTCATCTGACTAGTATACTTTTTAGTACTAACCAGATAATAAGTAATAATGGGGCTAGAACTGGCACATGATCAACTGCAAGCTACATAACACTTGGGTGGACCCAGGCCTTGATCAAGGCTGGAAAAGAATTCTGTCAGGATGCCTGCAACACTGGATCTTGAGCCCACATTGAATATTGACAGCAAACAGGGTTTTGCCTGGTATGTTTTGGATGAGAGACCTTCATGGAAGACCTACATGATCGAGGAAATAGTGTTCATTCAATAGGGGCACTTTACCGTGAGAGCCAGTACTGAAACACTGTGCTGGAGCTGCCCTCTTTCAGATGATATGTAAAACCAAGGTTCTGACTTCCTGTGTTCATTAGAAAGCCAAGGGCACTTCTCACAAAAGTAATTAACAATAATACTTACTTAGTATCCCGGTGAAATTCCAACCTCAGTAATTACTTGGATCTACTATTTCTTCTGTAATTTCAAGTGAAGAAGTTGGTACTCATTTCTCCTCCAAAAGGCTGTTGTGTAGTGTCAGTAGCGCAGAATGGCTGCCACGTTCCACCCCCAACTCAGCTGAGTTTTGGAGAGAGAACGGACTTGTGTGTTGTCTAAATCGTGTTAGGGTCCTTTAGGATGAATGGTGCTGATGTAATTAATTATTGGTTTGAGTTCCTTTTCTTGCGGTATTTATTGCTGACTCTCTCTCTTCTGTGTTTGAACTCCTCTCCTGGGCACAGAGGAGAGTCTTATAACCTCTTTGAACATAACTGCAACACCTTTAGTAACGAAGTGGCGCAGTTCCTGACAGGAAGAAAGATCCCTTCCTACATTACTGACCTTCCGTCCGAAGTCCTTTCCACGTGAGTACAATCTTCTCTGTTTCTATCTGTAGTATGTTGCTTCATGCTGGTGCCTGGATGTTTGCTGCCACATCTGGTAAGTCCTAGGTGGGGACTGGTACCTTCTGTACCTCATGAGATCAGGGAGAGGATGCCACTTCATTTATTTGGGCCTTTATATGCAGTGACAGTCTCCACACCATGACTGGCCCTATCATGATGAGGGAAGGGTGGAAGATTCTTTTCTTCTACCATCAATGAATGTAATCTAACTGCCTCCCTATGGCTTTTTTTTTTTTTTTTAATCACTTGACAAGATGTATATAAGAGGTCAGAGAGCTGTATAAAGGCCAGTGGCTAAGGATACTAGTACCTCTTTGAAATTAAAATAAGCAATGTCTTCATCTCAGGGCAGGGTGTGGGCATTGCTAATGAGTCACCTTTCCTGCCCCAGAGGGCCATCACTGTGTTGAGGCTTGCCATGTTGCCCTATGGAGGTAAAGCTTTGAAGTTGCTTTTGAGATACTTAAAAGCAGGGGCTGGATGGGAGGAGAGGATGCAGAAGGGAGGAAATAAGTGTAAGTTCTATAACATCCCTTCTCATCACAACTGAGATTTGTAGATCTCACTGTCTCAGAGGCTAGCTCAGCCTCCTTTGGTATGCACTTTCAGTTGAGTCAGTAAGGAGAGCTGCACCATCCAGTTCTCCTCTTATCACAAACAGCACTGTACCTGACTATGACACGCAAGGTCAGTTGGTAGAAATGTTTCTCCTGTACTGGGCTGTAAGATGAAGCTAAGCAAAGTCAGATCCAATGTATACTTGAATAGGAGACCTTCAAGGAAAACTCAGTAGGAATTATTCAGTGAATACTGATCCAGAGTTGCACAGAGGTGCTAGAGGTGGTTCTGCTGCCAGAGATGCCATCTATTAAACTAAGGTTTGGACACTTGTGACCATTAGAGATCCCATGGCCCTTTTTCCAAGGTTACTGATGATAGTCACTATGTTTCTGGCCAAGTTTGAATTTAGCTCAAATTTGACATTCTGCCTCCCTAACTTTCTCTTAGGAGTTTCAGTTGGATAGCTACTACTCCACTATTTAATGATGTTTGACACTTAATGGAAAACTGCTTTGCAAAATCATATTCTGATCTCCTCAGGTAACTAGATAAATTACTAAAAGTTAGTATCAGACAGGGTACTGCTATCTTGACACTACTTTATGTTAGGATTCAAGGAACTGGCTCATGAAAACTAGAGTTTGAACAAACATTTAAAGTTGCTGCTGTAGCAATTTTTATTTAACTGGTTAAATTAAACCATATAAAGTAACTCATTGAAGAACAGGACTTTACGAAGTTGCCATTATAAAGGCCATCTCATTCTGTTTCAGAGGTGGCTACATTTCAAGGGTGTGTGAGAAATCCTTGTATATATGTAGCATGAGCACTTTAAGATCTATAAATGTCCTTTTTTCTTTTTTTTAATTTCCTTGCCACCTCAGACCCTTTGGACAAGCTTTGAGGCCTCTCCTGGACTCCATCCAGATCCAGCCACCTGGTGGTAATACCTTCCGCAGACATAATGGACAGAGCTAACACAAATGGATGGATGTGCCCAGCCTCACCAGGCTTTTCCTTTTTAAACATACAAAACTACCAGATTTCTATTTTATAATTTCACATCAGCATTGTCTCCAAGGAAATAACAAGATGTTTTTTCAGATTTCCCAGGGAGATGACTTATCGGGTTGCATGTAGGACAATGCTACCAAAAAGATTGCCATAATTTCTAATAGTATTATTCTAACTTGTTAAGGCTGTCTTGTCTGTGTACACTGACACTTTCTAAATAGCCCTCTTGCTGGAGATGTGGGAATTCATTCTATGGAGACTGGAGAGCCCATTACTCAATTTGGGGTACCCAAGGGGAGGCACTGGGTTAAGAGTCCTAGCAATCCCTTGCCAGACTTGCATCCAAGAATTAAGGGGTGGAGGACAGGACCTCTCCAAAAGATCAGTATCCCTTTCAGTCAGGGGAAAATAAGGGTCAAGTAAAAGCAAAACAAAGTGAAACTTTTCCTTCTCCCCATAGCAAGCAAGCTCATAGGCTCCTGTGCAAAACCCCTTGAAACTGACTACCTTTGCATGGGGCCTGTTCTTGCCCTGCTGAGCCAGTGTTGCATGCACAGTGAGGAAAGAACAGCATGGCAGCTGCACATTAATCTAAGGTTTGCAAACAGTCTGCAGCATCTGTTTGCAGTCACAACATAAGCACTAAGGTCCCAGCCTTCTGTGACACCATAATCCTTTCCATGGCAGTTGAGTGTGATGTCACAGATGAGTCTGATTAAATGTGTGAAGAAAACAACGGGTCAGCATTGCAGAAGCTGCTATCTGGTTCCATGTAAATTTCCCCAAATTAAAGAAAAAGAGGGATGAGCAAGACAAAAGCAGAACAGTCTCTAAATAGAATTTCTCCACTTTTCATCAGGGCATCAGGGACACTTCAAGGGATACACGTGCCTATCATTGGAAGTGGGTAAGGCTGAACAATAGGCAAAGGATTGGGTCAGAACAGCATCCTCCCCTGATTAAAGATTACTGCGGCCTCTCCATTTGACTCTCTTGTGGGTAGGAGGTTAGGGAAAGGAAAGAAGGGGTACTTTGTGCTATCTTTCCTTCAAGTATAGCTATCCTCCCCCCATTGATTCTCCAGCAACTGTCTTTAGGAGAGACAATGAAAGAAAGATAGTCACGGGACAGTGGGAACTTCCCCCATGGCCACTAGTGTTGCTGATACTCTGTAATGGGGAGTACTTGCCCCAGATCCTGCCAACAGGAGGACCTTGCATGTGCAGAACCCTTTGCCCAGTGTCTTGTTGTGCAAAGAACTGCTCCAAGCTTAGTTTAGACCTGCCTCAACCTCTAATCACACCAGTGCACAGGACACTTCCTAAGATCCTAAAGCAGTTGTGTCCTTGCTCTGTTAAGTTTCTACCCTTGTTAATAGTTCCAAAAGGATATCCTTTGGAGAGCAATTTCTGTTGTGCTTATTCAGTAACAACTAAAAGTGGTGCACGCTGTTTAGGAGGAAGAGGATGATTTTAGTTTCAGTTTGATGTTGCCCTGCATGTTGTGTAGTCCTTTAGACAAATATATAGTGGGGGTAAAATGTGTTATCAAGTCAGACTGATAAAGTGTATATAACTACACAAGGTGCAGGGCAATGGTCAATGCAACCCAGAATGTGTTCCATTGTGTCATCTTCTCCTTGTAACATAACAGTCCTCTTCCTCAGCCCTTCATTGTGATGAATCTGGACTCCAGGTGCGGTAGAACATAAGCAGTGGGAGCAGATGCCCTTTAGAAACAGCTCCTGGTTTGCACAAACATTCCCAGAACCCAGAAAATGCATAGTCTGCAGAAACTGTTCTAAAGGGAGTGGTTTTCAGAGCCCTTCTTTCCCTGCTCCTCGAGAAGTACCACCAAACAGGTTTTTGCATTCCTCTGCTTTCCTATACTCTGTATGTCTTCCTGTCCTGTCCTTCCCCATCTCCTGTTGTATAAATGGAGACCAGCATACACCCTAGCAATGTATCCCACTAATTAGGCTTGAGCCTGGATCTTACTTGACTGCCCAGCAAACTTCAGGACCTTTTACATCTTTTCTGGGAGAGAGGAAAGAAGGGGAACAGATTCACCTCATGTATTTTGGAATCTGCCGTCCCTCCACCCCATTAATCCCAGGACAGATAGTGCTGCTACTTTAAAAAAAAAAAAAAGTTACTGGATAAAATTTTACTCAGCAGCAGCTTCTGTTTGCAGGCACCATGGGACAGTCCCACTGTAGGGAGGGACCCAGAAAGGGGCCTGAGTTCAACACTAACACTGGGCTCCTTGATAAATGAATTACATGAAAGTGAGCCCCCTCTACCCCAACCAATTAACATGGTTGTGTAGTGAGCCCACCCGATGCTCTGTAGGCTTATTAGTAGCCCAATCCCTCAGATGGGCTATGTATAAATTGCAGATGCGTATACCCAGCATTCCACCCACCAACACTTATTTATAGGTATATAAGATACATACATTTACATATTTATTTCTCATTCTAAGTAAAGCACTTCCAGTGAGTTGACTAACAAAGGGGCAGGGAAACTGAACCTTTTCTCTTGGAAGAGAGCAGAACCCCTTTGCCGCAACTCTTGTTTTCTGTCTTGTATTTCTGGGGTTCCCCTCAGTGCTGCTGAACAATGCCTGGACAGTGGGGATGCATTTTTACATTACAATAATGATGTCTCTAGGCAGAAAGTGGTGTTTGGTTTATTCTGTTTTTTTCCCTATTACAATAAACAGAACTATAGTATGTTGTTCTGTGTTACTTCATGTGTTGACACAGCGCCTGAACAGAAGCAAGTGACTAGAGCCCCATCAGGGCCTATCCGTCAATACCAAGATGTGGGCTGGGAAACTGCCCCAGCAGTTCATGCCATTTGGTGATACTGAAGGGAGTACTGGCTGCCTCACTCTGGTAGAGCTGGTCACAAGCAGCATCAAGTTTGGGGACAGTGCTTCCATGCACACCCTGCTCCTGCATCAGGGCTACTTTCTTTGACATTTGACAGAGCTCTGAAGAGCCTGTCAGTGCTGCTGAAAGATGGCTGGATGGGGGCGGGGGAGATGCTCTTTGGCCCTCACTTGAGTAAGATGCCTTCATAACATTGAATGGATGGGGAAGAATAAAACCTCCTAATCTTTGCTGCTAGAGAAGGAGGTAAACTGAGTTAAGACAGAGGAAGAGAGGGGCTGGGCAGTGAGGGAGCCTATGCTGGAACCTCCCTGAACACACTAGTTATCTCAACATTTTGAATGGAAGATATCCGCCAAGTATTTTGTGGTTTTTTTTAAATAACAGGGAGGCCCAAGGCCTGGCTTTCCTTGCAGAAGCAGGGAAGAGATTGCATAGACTACCCACCTCATCCTAACACATTCATTGCTTTATAGGAATTCCTGTGCTCCCATCAACATGGCTCTGGGGGAAAAGGAAAAATTCCTTCCCAATTTTAGTTAGCCATCAGTTCAACCCTCAGAATGCAAGCAAGTTATCATGCTTCAGCATCTGTCCACATAAATTCATAGCACATTAATGACAGAGTAATTATGCCCACCTCTGCCCCTTAATGCTAAGAAGCTGGATTCTGCTGATATTTTAAAGGACAAAGAATTTCAAACAGGGTCAGAGTCAGGATTGCAGTTGCATCAGTGGCTACATAGTTACCAAACTTAGATTCATGCATGGGAAAGCTGATCTTAGACATTAGCTATCAGCAGTGGTCTCAAGGAGAGCAGACACCTATTCCAAAAGGGGAATGCCAGCAAATAGTCCATGCTGCTTGTTACAGGGCAATGCTTTTATGTCAGCAGCAGCTGCTGTAGAGGGAATGTATCGAGGGATCTCTAGCCTATAGTCAGAACAGGTGGTTTGGTTGGGGCTTCAAAGTGTTCAGTAACTATGGCATGACAGTTTGCCCAGGGCAAGTACAGCCTTACAGCAAGCCCAGATGACTTATGAATGATTAAACATATTGCTGCTGCCCAGAGGGCAAATTCCTGTTGCCAGGGGGAAGAGGGATGTGAGCATTCCTCCTAGCCAGCTGGTACTAAATAGTACACAGGATGGTTAGAGAGTGGTTTGGACTCTCCACAGACTCTTGCAAAGAGGTGTCCAAAACAGTATGAGGAAGACAGATTTGGAAGAACATAACAGGCCAAATTCATCCCTGGTGTGACTCCACCGATTTTGAGGGGTGAAGCCAGTCTGACATCTGTTTATAGGAGTGAAAGATGCAAAATCCTGACAAAATGCCAACTCACTTGCAGTTGCTACAACAAGCTACCTCTAGATGGCACTGCTATTTTGTCTCATGGTTATGTAACTTGCATTCCGTACAAACACTTTGGGTCTCATTATGCTGCTGTTGCAAAGCCAGACTGGGAAATGCCAAGTGGGAAGTAGTGCTTGAAGGTCATGACCATCCAGTGGCTATCTGGTGGCCTGTGTGATTGAAGGTAGTTAATTTCCAGTCCACTTCCTAGAAGGACAGGTCTCCACACAAACTACACTTCACCGCAGGCCCGCTTCTTGGTCTCAGAGATGCCAAGGAATGAAGCCTGTGCATAGAGCCTGAGTTTACCCTAAGGCAGCCTCTTCCTGTTAAACCTAGGGCCAAGACACATTTGTGGCCCTGCACTGCGGCTGCTGTACTAGTTTGTGAGTAAAGTGAGGTCTCTAGTCTCCCAAGCCACATCCCTCTTATCTATGCGAGATTCACTTTGTAAGAGTGATCTTTATGGGGGAACCAGTTTCTCATCCTTGTAACATGCTACAAAGAGAAAGTACAGCTTCCTGGATTATGGGCAAGCCTCACAAGCCTAGAATGTTCCGCCACACACCTGCTGGCCTGGAAGCCGATCCAAAGCATCTACAAGAACCCAGGCTGGAAGGCTCTGGAGAACAGTAGCTGAGCACTTCCTCCTGAAAGCAAAGAGCACAAGAAGAACTGAAATGACAACTGCAAGAACTTGGAGAGCACGTATCGCCAGCTACTCTAAACCACCGAGAAGGCTGTGGTTTCACACAGGGTGTGAGGAAGCTTTGTTCTTTCATCCACAATTGTTTCCCTTCCCTTCCCCTGCCCATGGCTCTGCCATCGCATTAAGCTTCTCTGGAGGTTTCTGGTTGTGAGGAGACCAATCAAAAATAAATGAAAGCCAACTCAGTCTGAGCAGACTTCAAAATATTTTCTGATGTTTAAGAGTGTTGGGACCAAAAGGGATAAGATCTGAAGGCTAAATGTAAGTGTGGAGCAGAGTACAACTAGCAGAATCTGTAGCAGTGATGCCACAGCACAGGCAAGAGAGAGTCCGACTTGGCTTTCAGAGGGGCAGGTTGAGATGATGGGGCTGGCAGTCAGGAACTGCATCTTTTAAAAGTGAGCAAGTCTGATAACGAATCAGACAACGCTAGAGTTAGTGAGAGAAGGTGCGAACTGCTTGGACTATGATGGGGGGGGGAACTGAGGTACTCTGTGGCTATGTTGAAATAAAACAGTATCTGTCAAATCATGGCTTTGCCTGGCTACACGAGGGGTTTGCTCTGATGCAGTTACACTGGCAGCTGGCCACTGGTGGCTATACCCAGGGGACAGCCTTAGCTACACCTCTTCCATTGAAACTAATCGCAGGTGTGGGGTTAAATGTTCTGCACAGCTCTGAGAGTCTTAGCCAAAGAGATGGCAACAGTCTGACAAAAAATCCCTTGGTTTCTCAGTTGCTCAACTGTCACTCGCTTGGGATGTCACCATTTTCCTAGCTCTCCAGTCACCTCAGGATAGGTGCCCATTGCAATCACATGGTGTGACTGCCTCATGCAGCCAAACCTGGGGTAGCTTTAATCTAACTAGCGTGAGTACCAATAGCAGTGATGTCACAGCAGCATGGGCTAGCCACCAGAGTCATTAGCCAGAATCCTGGATGGGTTTCTACAGCCTGCATTGAAGCCCATGGTGCTGTCATTGCAGCAAGGACTCACCCTGGCTAGATCCAAGCTAGCTTGGGTATGCCTACATGTGCAGCAATCACACCTCCCATTGCAGAGGTGACATACTCTCTTCCAGCTTAGATATGCCCTGAACGTTTATGGTAAAGCATAAGCAGGTCTGCATTTGGAACATAAAAAAGGGGCCCAGGGAAGAAGCAGAACTCAATTTATTGTTTTCCTCTTTGCAGATCACCTTTAATTACAGAGAGACAAACCTTAAATCCCAACAGATAATGTTGGCAAACAACCCGGTCTGAGGATTCTAAATATGAGTGTTTCCATCTAAATTCCCCCAAGGCTGTAGGAGAAGGCCACATCAGTGCAAAGCTAGTTTCTTCTAGAACTTGCCTGACATGCGCTCGTCTTCACTACCAAAACACACACACTGTTTGTTTGAGGTTTTTTTTTAATATAATAAGATAAATCAGTTGTTATCTTGCTGTAAAATCCCAGTGGAGGCAAGGGGCAGGCAGTTTTCACCATGATGTAACTAGGGAAGGTCAACACTATACCCCTCCACCCACCTTGAGCTTGCCTAGCTACACTGCTGTGAGAACTACAGAGCCTTGTCTCCACTAGGATTTTACAGTGAGATAGCTTATGTGCATTAGTTATCTAACCCACTGGGTGAAGCTAAACAGGAACAAGGCATTCTTATTCTGGAATAACAGTGTTCACACAGAAAGTTCATCAGTAATAACTCCACGTGTAATCAAGCCCATAGTTAGGGCATGTTCTTTGACCTACATAAACATTCAGCCACCTAACTGCATGCCAGCCACACTAAACACCTGTACCTGTGTACAGGTGTACCTGCGGATCACATCCTATAGCTAAACCTATATCTCCAGCCTTGTAGAATGTGATTGTCATAAGCAAGCTATGGCACAAGTAGAACGGAGAGAATCCTGTAGGCCAGACATAAATCAACTGTGACAGCACCAAAGCCTGAGGAAATATAGTAGATGACCCAACCCCCTGCAACTCCACTCCCCAGCGTTTGGAACAGAGGAGTCCTGCTCACATCTAACTGTCACTTAATATGCAGTCCCGCTTTACCAGTCAGAGCAAACGGACAGTAGAGTAGAATAGACTCCTCCAAGGGAGTGATTAAAAGATCAGAGATTAAAGAACACAAAGACGTTAATGGGGATGATGTAGGGAGGGGCTCTTGGAAATGCAAAGGGGGGTGGAAATCAGATGGGGAGTGTCACATTCTATGCTGACGCCTGGCGGCTATCCTACCCATATACCCTCCCAGCTCATTCCAGGCCCACCTGGATTATTCCAGTATCACCAAAATGATAAGCAAATAGCCCCGACCAAGCTCACCTTTCAGAATCTGACCTCCTCACCTCCTGCTCCTTAGGAGAGAAATGTAGCTGTGGCCCAGGGTAAACTGAGGGAGAACAAAGCCCATGCACACACATCTTGCACAAGCCAAGGCCTTCTGTATGAAGATGGTGGGTGTGTCTCTGTTTCCCTTGCTCTGTTTCCTTGGATACAGAGCAGCCCAGGGACCCTGAGTCCTTCATTAGTCAGTTGTACAGGATAGTTAACAAAGTGCATTCGAAAGCACCTGAGATTCATTCTCTCCTGGTTGCTAATTACCAAGGTTCTGTCTTCTTTAGTAAAGGGGCAAGGTCAGACTTTTCAGGATTCTCCCACTAACAGTAAAGCTTGTTTGTCTGGGAGCCAGCCCTTTCTCCTGGGGCTGGTCCAAGACTGTGGAATAAACTCCCTCAGGAACTAAGGACCATCACAAGCCTCTATATCTTCTGCTCCAAGTGACCGGTTTGTTTCTTTGACCTGCCTTCTCCAACACAAACACATAGCAGCAGGTATATAGAGATCAAAACGAAACCTACCAAAAACAAGACACTCCACTACTAGGGTGACCAGATGTCCTGATTTTATAGGGACAATCCCGATTTTGGGGGCTTTTTCTTATATAGGCTCCTATTACCCCTCACCCCCATCCCGATTTTTCACACTTGCTATCTGGTCACCCTATCCACTACACACGCTTCTCCTGCTGGGGAGAGGATAAGAGAACAAACAACACGACAGATGTGTAGTCACATTGCTTAATGCACCACTGGCAGGCGCACAGATACGAGCACAGTATAAGAACCTCTACAGAAAGTTCCATGTATGTTCATACCACTTATTTGTATTGTGATAGTGCCTAGGAGTCATGGTCCTGAAGCATGACCCCACTGTGCTAGGTGCTGTATGTGACGTTGCACTCTATATGATTTTATGAAAATATGCTAATGTAACTGAAATATGCTTCATGCAAAAGGTCTCTTGTAAGGTATAATTACAAAGCTTATAATCTACTGAGTGTGATCATCCTATTTGTATAAATGTATCACTCTTGTATCGGAAACTAGAAATATAACTCTGAGGGCCTATTGTAATTATGCAAAGTGTGGGCCGTTAATGGTGGTTTGGAATCTTGATGACTCCCATTAACCAGAACAGTTGACTGCAAATGGCTCTGTTTTACCTGTAAGTCTTCCTGTATATGTGTGTGCTGGCAAGTGGGTAATGAAGTCTTACAGTGACATGTGATCATGTCACCTGAACTGGAATCCACCTTTAACCTGGTGTCTTTCCATTGAGAAGTAGGGGGTGGGTTCCCAGAGAGGGACATAGGATTCCCGCCTTATGCAAAAGATATATAAATGGGTGGAACAGAACAAAGGGAAGGAGCCATTGTGAGGAATCCCCTAGCTACCACCTGAGCTGGATCAAGGGCTGTGCCAGGGGAAAGGATTGTGCCCAGACTAGGAAGGCGTCCAGTCTGTGAAAGAAACGTATTGAAACATCTTTCAGGGTGAGATATTATCTGTACTCAATTGTATTACTGTATTAAGCTTAGATTTGCGTATTTTATTTTATTTTGCTTAGTAATTCACTTTATTCTGTCTGTTACTACTTGAAACCACTTAAATCCTACTTTCTGTATTTAATAAAATTACTTTTTACTTATTAATTAACCCAGAGTATGTATTAATACCGGGGGGGGGGGCCAAACAGCTGTGCATCTCTCTCTATCAGTGTTATAGAGGGCGAACAATTCATAAGTAAAACAGATTTATTTAGGGTTTGGACCCCATTGGGAGTTGGGCATCTGAGTGTCAAAGGCAAGAACACTTCTATAAGCTGCTTTCAGTTAAGTCTGCAGTTTTGGGGCAAGTAATTCAGACCCTGGGTCTGTGTTGGAGCAGACGGGCGTGTCTGGCTCAGCAAGACAGGGTGCTGGGGTCCCAAGCTGGCAGGGAAAGCAGGGGCAGAAGTAGTCTTGGCACATCAGTTGGCAGCTCCCAAGGGGGTTTCTGTGATCTAACCCGTCACACTGTACAAACACAGAACAAAAAGATGGTCCCCCCCCCCCCCCAAAGAGATTTCCAGACCCTCCCCCATGTAGCCACCTGCAATAATTGCCTCTTCAAAGAGGTGCACCGGAGATGCTATGGAATTTGGTACAACAGCTTATGAATGATCTCCTCTGGCAGGTGGGGAGGAGTGGTAGAAACTCATGGAGCAAATCTCCACTGAAGTGGACCACTGCACCCTAGTAATAGTCACCTTGGTAACATTAGGGATACTGCCCCCTGCTGTGTGATAAGGTTTTATCTTTTGTATGACCAGGCCAGGTGATAGTCTTTTACCAGCACTTCTGTGGGTCACAGTATTAACACTCAGTATCAGAAGAAAACAAAATCTTTGACAAAAATGGAGCAAGTGACGTCACCTGAATCCCTCAGTCTGGCAGGGGATCTGGCAGAGAACTGGAAGAAATGGTTGCAGATTTTACTGAAAGCAAGAAGTATTGAAGAGAAATCAGAAAGTGTGAAATGTGGTGGGTCCAGAGATGTTGAAGACCAATAGCACATTCCAGTGAGAGCAGGAGAGCAAATATTCCGAAATGTCAAGAACACTGTGATCCATGTAAGAATGCAATTTGGGAAAGACATATTATTTAAAAGAAGCCGGGGGTGAGGTGAGACTATTGACCATTATGTACAGGCCTGCATAATAATGCTAAGTCACATGAACTCCAGATGGACCAAATTATTTGTGGTATAACTGATAACCAGGTCAAAGCAATATGACTGGAAGAAATAGACTTGACTTTGCAAAGAAGAATTGATACTGAAAATTGTGCTTCCCAAGTGAAAACGTTTGTTAACGTGTTAGCTAATTTGCCGAGTCTAGGCATGGCTTGAGCCAGCACTCAAGAGTAGGCAGAGCAGTCTTCTTGGGCATCCACTGCTTCTGTTACAGTGGTTGAGGTAAAAGAAAGACCCAGGCCAGTAACGATGAGCTACCCCACAGACACACCACCTGCAGTTCCCTTGGCACTGCCAGTCCACATGCTGTTCCCTAACCCCATGCACTTCATTAGCAGCAAAGGCCAACACAACAACCAGGCTTTGTGAATACCACTGGCTCCCCATTTGTTTCAGAGCACAGTGCAAAGTCCTGATCCTAATCTACAAGGCACTGAACATACTTGGATTTAGTTAGTGCAAAGAATGCTTTATCCTGCATAATCCCCCAAGTCAGCTACATTCCAAAAGGGTATTGTTGATGAGAAAGGATGACCTTGTGGTTTAGGCACTACATAAACACTCAGGAGCTCTAGGTTCAATTCCCAGGTTTGACACAGATTACCTGTGTGATCTTAGGCAAGTCACTTAATCCATCTATGCCTCAGTTTCCCAACTGTACAATGGGGCTAGTGCTCCCCTACCTCACAGGGGTGTTCTGAGGAATGCTCATTAATTATTGTCAAGTATCAGGGGGTAGCCGTGTTAGTCTGTATCCACAAAAACAACAAGGAGTCCGGTGGCACTGGCACCTGAAGAAGTGAGGTTTTCTACCCATGAAAGCTTATGCCCAAATAAATCTGTTAGTCTTTAAGGTGCCACCGGACTCCTTGTTATTTTCATTAATTATTGTGAGGTTCTCCGCTCCTATTGTGACTCAGTGCTGTGTAAGTATCTGTATAGATGGATAACCCAGACACTGGGAACAGAGCAGTATTGGTGGCAGAGCCCCAGCTGCAGATCTCTGTCAGAGACCAGACTGAAGCCAAACCAGGTGTTGTTCTGATCAAACCGTGTCTTTTCCATAAAGCAGGGCCTTGGAGCGGAGCCTGGAGCTGGAACACAGAGCAGCTCTGGAACAGTGGAGCTGCAGGTTTTTGCCTGGAGCTGGAGCGGAGCCGGAGCACAGCTCCAAAGCCCTGCTAAAGCCTTCCTCAGAACTGATACTATCCAATCAAACACACAGTCACGCTCCTCTGGAATTGGGAGAGGCAAAACACCTTTTGTTCAGGGTTTTGGTGTGGCACATAGATACCATGACGACAGGTGTTACGTCAAACCCAGAAGTGGTGAGATTGGGTAGCTTTTTAAGACGAAACCTTGATTTACTTTCCTCACTGATGGAGCTGCTTGGCTGTAAAGCACAAGGCTGGTTACGTCAGGCTCATCACAGCATCCACAGCAGCTGCTGTCTTGCGCAGTTTACAAATGCAGTTAATTTAACTGTAATCGGAATAAGTGATTGGTCATCCCTACCCCATTATTTTCCAGCCTCCATGATCATCACAGGATTAGATTCCTCTTTCCACCAACCCCCTAGTCCCAAGGGTATGTGACACAACTGTAGCCACTAGCTAGGGGTGACCTTAAACGTAACTGATACTATCCCCTGGGGTACTTTTCAGAAAGGGTCAAAAATGACACTGATGTCTACTCTAACACTCCCTCTCATGGCAAAAACAGGTTCTAAAATCTGCTGCTCGGTGAAAGCAGTTGCTGAGCTCTGAACAGCTGCTGTATTTACCATATGTGCAGTTGCTTAAAGACTTTGAATAAACGGATGTGGAAGAGAGAGAGGAAAATCGGCAACTTTCGTTTTCATTTACTGTCGGAAAGCTTGTGCAGCGTTGCTGTGGGCTGTTCAACAGCCACCGCGCTCCACCCCAGATACGGCTGCACGTTAGTGGTGGGCGAGCCAAATTCTGCCCTTATTTTCTCCTGCCATTCCACCCAAGCCGGAGGGGGGGGGGGGGGTTCCACTGCGTGCCGGGCGAGGATAAAACACGTCCCACGGTTTCTGAGATGCTGTGGGAGCCTTCGGCAGCAGAGGCGCCCAGGAAGCAGGAGGCCCTGGCAGCCTTGTCCCTCCTCCCCGGGCTGGGCGCAATCAACGCATCCCGCGCCGCTTGTGGCCGTCCTGCACGGGCAGGGGAGTTGCTACCTTCCTTTGGCGGCCGCAGCGGACTCCGCCGAGGGGCTGCAGGGAACCGGCCAGGCCGGGCGCTCCCGGAGGCGGCGGCGGCGGCAGCAGGCCCGGGGTGTACGTGTTGCCAGGCTTGTGCCCCCCCGCGCCCGGATCCCGCCCGTGCGCCGCGATTGGCCCGGACGGGGCGACGCCTCCCGCCCGCCCTCCCTGCGCGCCTTCTGCAGCGCGGGGCTCGGCCGGCGCCGCAGCGATGGCTGGCAGCGAGCCGCCGAGCCGGGAGCGCGTCCTCTGCCTCTTCGACGTGGATGGGACCCTCACGCCGGCTCGCCAGGTACCCCCCGTGGGCCCCTCCCTCCTGCCCCGGGGCTGCGGCCTGTCTGGGCCCCGCGCCCCTTTCCCGTCCTTGAGCATGAAAGGAGCCGGGCGGGGAGGTGTCCGCCCCGGGCCCCCGCGGGTGCGGCGCGCGCAGGGGGCTCGGGAGCGGAGTCCCTGCCCGGTGCCCCGCGCAGAGGCGCCATATGGCCCAGCTCGGAGCCTGTGGGATCTAGCGCAGTGGGGAGCCCGGACTCCCAGCCCCTGCTGCTCTCCACTGAGGAAGCCACCACCTGCCTCCTGCGGCATCTCTTCTGGGCAACAGGTCCCCTAAGCCCCACCTGGCAGTGGCTGGTTAGATGGAGTCAGGGATGCTCCCCAGCCAGTGCTGCCATGTGTTGGAGCCCAGTTGTGCAAGCTCAGGGCCTTGTTCTAGCAGGTCTGGAGCCCTGCTCTGCCTTTCTATGAAGTACCCTGTGGGTGGAAGAAGGAGACTGTGCAAGGCCACATAACCATTTGGCACCAGGGATTCTCTTTGCCTTGGCCCTTTGGATTTAACTGTAGCTTTTCTGTGTTGTAGAGTGATTTAACATGGAGAGCATTTATTGCTTCTAAAAGTGAGGGGCAGATGGTCCTGGGAAGGGGCCGACACACTATGGGCAAGGGCTGGACAAGCTTCCTCTCATGCAGCTCTACAAATGCACCGCTCTGACCTGCAGCAGCCCCTACTGTTTCACTCCGGATCCCATAGCACTGCTAATGTCTTCCTGTTGCTGTTCCTGTCCTAGATTGACATGCATAGCTCTGCCAGTGCTCTCACTCCTGCCCTGCTACGACCTTTGCTATCCCTGCATCCTCCCACACTGTTCTTCCAATGCACCATGGTGCTGAACGTGCTGCATCCCCTGCTAGTCCCATCCCAGGCCTCCCCCCAAGCAGAGGTTTCTCAAAGCTGCCAAGTCAGTATACTTATATTGTGCTACAGACTGACATCTCTCAGCCTTACCTTAAACCATAAAGCTCCTTTCATAGGCAACCACCCCAAGGTGTCAGCCCAGCTGGCTGGACACACAAGGTTGTTCTGGTAATATTTGATGAAGGAGATCTGGCCACCATCCTAGTGACCTGCACATTTGCCCCTCCCACAGCCCACGTAGGGGCACCTTTTTGGTTATATCTGGGACAAGATCTTTACGTCGCCTAGAGACAAGAACAGGCTAGATGACAGGGTCTAACAGCCTCTTAGGGACTGGGTATGTCTACACTGCGGTGAGACACCCTGGGCTGATTCGTGCCAACTGCCTCAGACTCGCAGGGCTCCAGCTAAGGGGCAGTTTAAGTTGTGGTGTAGACATTCAGGTTGTCCGAGCACTGGGACCCTACCACTTTCTCTAGCCCAAACATCTACACTGCAGTTAAACAGACCCTTAGCCCGAACCCCTTGAGCTCAAGTCAGTTTGCACCAGCCATCCATAGGTTTTTAATTGCAGCATAGACATATCTTTTGGGGTTAAATCTCCTCCCTGCATCCTAGTTATTTTGGCTTTTGGGGAAATAGAAAAAATCTCTGATTAATATGTCAGAGTTCCTTTCAGTTGCTGCCTGCTGTATGTTTGTTATGCAATAACCAGTTTATAGCATCTGCTCAGTATTAGAAGCAGGGAAAGGGAAGAGACCTGCTTTCTCCTCACAGTCTGCAAAAGATGCTGGAGCCTTGCAAGGAACAAGAGCAGGTCTGGTGGGCCTAGCTGGCGAAGCCTAGAAGCATCTGGCTCTTCCAGTGTAATCCCACCTGTACTCCACATCCCTTCATTCTTAGCCACTCCAGGATGAAGTGCTGCCCCTGGCCCTGCATCCACATATAAACTGTTCTGAGCCCCACTGCAGAGTGAAGGCCTCTTGCACACACACAGATTAACCCCACATCCCTCTTCTTTTACTGTGACCTTGTCCACTATGGGACTGAGTTTACCCATCTGTATGTTATGGCCTTGTCTACACTAAAGGGACTTACCAGGCCAAGATCTGTGTGGCCCCCTTGCGTGCTTGTAAAACCTGTTGGGCCCACAACACGTAAGTGCTCTCAATGGCTTACCTGTGAGCCAAATGCATTTGGATTAGACTAGTGTGTACACACACATAATGCGCAAGCCCAGCATAATGGGGCCCGTGATGAGGGCCTCTAACTGTTTATCCAATAGAAATGACTTGCTTTAAGCAGGGCACAATACTGGATTTACCCTGAATCATTTCAGCCTGTATTGGTTTGATAGCAGTGTGGACAGCACCAGAACAGACCACACAGTCCTCTCCCTACTGGCCCACAGTCCACTGGTGACCTTTTGAGATCTCCTAGAATTCACTGCTGCTGGGAACTGTGGGGTAGGTACCCAGAAGACATTGCAGGGGAAGTGGCTTAGAACAGTCCCAGTGTGGATGCAATGCTGAATGGACATGTTGAAATGTTTGTGTCTAGACCAGCTTCATCCCACCAGCTCAGTTCTCTAGTGGAGACATGACCTATAGGTACAAACCAGTAACACTTCCCTACCTTGCAGATGGCTTGTGAGGCTAGAATTGTGTTTTTCTTGTCAGGCTCTCTGGGCTCCTCACATGAAGGTGCTGAACAGGAGGGCAAAGTATCCATGTGATTAACGACACCGACCTTTAAAGCTAGTTATTCTGTAAGGGGTCTCCCCATCAGTCAGCGAGTGATACGGGAGAACACAAGTCCCCAGGCCAAAGGAAGGGGGAGGAGGGGAGGCGCTGTTGCTGGGTGGAGTCAGCCCTCCAGCCTTAGCAAACTACCTTTATCTTGAGAAGATAAAACAGGAGGGTGGTGACAGAGTCTGCTCCTGGCAGACCCATGTAGTCCAACCCTACAACAGTGGGACGCCTCGCCTCTTCTGCAGCAGCATGGCTTGTAACTATTCTGGCCAGACCTGCAGGGGGAAGTTAAAGGCTTGATGGGACCTATGCTGCTTCAGCTGGCATTCTGTTAATGGGATTAGGCAGTAATGGGGCAGCCCTTCAGTGGGAGGGGAAGGGAGCAAGAGCAGGCCCCTGACTGCCACCTCTCCTGAGACTCGATATGGCCCCTGCTGTCATTGCTTCTTCTCCAGCTCCCTTACAGTGAATTCTGTGATGCAGTTTGGTTTGTCCCCATGGGGAGCCATCCCTTAGGACACTTCTCTGCCTGGTTTCCAAATGTTCTGGGTAGGATCTCTCCCACTTGTGAGGGATTATTGATGGATAGGCACCTCCCACCCCCTTAGTTAAATACAGAAAAGGGAGTATGTTACCAGTGTGTGTGTCAGGGCGAGAGGAAAGACATGGAGCGACAGGACATGGGGGAATGGGGTGCCAATTTACTAATAATTCCTCACAAGTGGGGGGGATACACACGCACTCCTTTCCTTGTGTGTTTCTTCCCTCTCCATCAGTCCTTTGCTGTTTCTTTCCTCCATGTCATTTTTTCCACCCCTCCCAGTGTATTTTTTCCTCCATTCCCTGGTGGTACCCCCTTCCTGTTCCCATTCCCCCCCAGATGACTGTGTGCTGCTGGGCTTGGGAAGATGACAGCGCCCATTCGTATCGCCGTGGGACTAGGCCTCACATGCTGCCAGGGTTGAGCTGAACGCCGCAGAAGCAAAGAAGTGTGGGTTGATGGGATGCTGCCTGCAGCTCTATGTGTGAGCAGCTCCCACATCCCGCTCACAGAAGCCGCTGTGGGAGCAGAGAGAAGGCAGGTGGCTTTCAAAGAATCCCTTGCCACTTCGTTCAGAGCCATGGAAGCCCATCTGCAGGGGGAGGGGATGATAGACAGATCTGGGGTCATGCAGCTATTCACAATTCCAATGTACCTCCCCACCCTGGACTAAAGTGGTGCTCACCAGGCAGGGAAACACTGTCAAGGACCAGTCACTACTGGCTAGGAATGGCCTTCCGTTGGAGACCCTGCTGTAAGTGGGGCCAGAGCTTGTCCATTACTCTGGCTATATTCTGACCTGCCCTCTCGCTCCTGCCCCTCTAGAAAATTGAGCCCGAAGTGGACAAGTTCCTTCAGGAGCTGCGTGAGAGAGTCCAGATCGGCGTGGTGGGAGGCTCTGACTATTCCAAGATAGCTGAGCAGCTGGGGGAAGGGGATGAAGGTGAGAAGCTCCCCCTACCCCAGATCAGGGGAGTGTGGGAAGGGGTGGGGGAAACAGGGGGTGGAGAGAGAGAGGCTACTCTCCTTTGCGGGGAGGGAGGTAATTTGCCTTGTCTGCTATTGGTAATTACGTGCAGCTGTAGACACCTGAACACTGAGATTGATTCCACGCACAGAGATGATAAAAATCATACCCACAGAGAGAGCTTGCACTGCTACCATTGCCACTCGTGCTACTGAGCTCAGAGTTGCCCCCAGGCAGCCACTCTTGCTAGAAGCAGAGCGCTTGTACCTAAGGGCCTGCTCTCACTCCCATTGAAGTCACTGGAGCCAACAGACATTTTGCCATTGAGAGCAGGAGCAGCTCAGCCGACAGCCAGAACTGCAGCTATCCACATCAGCAGAGCTGACCTTTGTAACGGAGCAGAGGTGCACATGTAACCCACTATGTTTGTGTCTCTTTCTGTGCCTGAGCCGTGGAGCCCATGAGTAGAGTCTTCAGCTCCAGCAGTTGCAGCATGTGCTTTTAGCTGTCATGGGCCTGCAAAGAGCATGGGAGGATAGAGAGAGGTCCATTTAGAGTTTACCTTCTCCTCTTCCTCACCTCCATGAGAAATATAGTCCTACCATCTTCAGCTCCATAGCCCATTGACAGCCCGAGTAAATGGAAAGGGAATGTGCACGAACTCTCTCCCACGCTTGGACATGCTCTATGTTTTGGAGGTCTGAAGGTCCTGAATAGCAGCGGGAGATTGGGCAGAGTGCTTGGATGAGAAGGAAAGACTGGGGAAGGGACAGATGTCCTGTCCTCTCACTTTCCTTTTCCCCCTTTTCTAATATCAGCATAAAATCTACAGCAGAGTTCTGAAATCCTCTTTCTAGCTCCTTAGCAAAGAGAGGCTGCCTGGTGACACAACTCACCGCTCAAGGGAGCATGAAGTTAATTGCAGGGTCAGCAACAATCTGTTTATTGCTGGAGGAGAAGCTAGGGTTAGATAACCGTTAAGTGCATTGCTGAGGGTGGGGGTGAGGATGAGAAGGGGTGGAGGCAGGATGCCCTAGGAGAATGGCATTCCTGAGCTCTAATCTGAACTCTGCCACTGACTCACTGCAGGGCCTTGGGCAGGTCACTTCCCCTTTCTGTGCCGCTGTTCCCCATGTGTAAAATGGGCATAACATCCAGGAAGCTGTGAGGCTCAAGGCCTGTTTGCTCAGCCTACGGCCATGGAGTAAAGGCTCAAAGAGCTCTGAATCCAGCCAATGTCCATCACTCTGCACTGCTCTGACTCCGAGTGGCGGACGAGGTTGTGCTAATGTTTTTTCTCTCGTCTTCATCTCCCTTCCCCACCCTGCTCTCCCCTTCCCCACACACCTATTCCCCACAGTCATCGACAAGTTTGATTACGTCTTTGCGGAGAATGGCACCGTGCAGTACAAGAATGGGCAGCTGGTCGCCAAACAGGTAGGCCTAGCTCACTTGCTATGTCTCCCACCAAGCCACAGGGGCTCTCTTTCCCTGTCTCCTCCACCAAGTCCATCTTCAGTTCCATCAGCATCAAATGAAACCAGCCATATGCCACCATCCAGAGGTCTGCCAGTTCCAATCCCCCCAGAACCTACCAAAGCCACCCTACTCCTTCTGTCCAGTCATCACCATAGTGGGCATCCTGGATGGATTTTGTAGCCCATGTGATTTGTGGCAAGTTGATGGTAGCCTTGGCTTCATCTGACCTCTAACCTTTTCTTCCCCCTGCCCCCACAGGCTATCCAGAATCACCTGGGGGAGGAGCTTTTGCAGGAGCTGATCAACTTCTGTCTCAACTACATGGCTCTCCTGAAGCTGCCCAAGAAACGGTAATGATCCTCTCCTACCCAGCTGCTGTTTCTGTACCATTCAGATCCAGGCATTTGAACATCACAGTCCCATTTAGAATTGCAGATCCACTGGCTTTGTTCTTGGCCTCATTATCTGTATTTTGATAGCACCTAGAGGCCCTACCCAAGAGCAGAGTCCTGCTGTGCTGGGCATCGCAAATGCACAATTTAAGAGACAGACCCTGTTCTAAAGAGTTGATAATCTAAGTAGACAAACCAGTGGATGGAAGAGTGGAAGTATTGTTATCCCCTTCTTACAGCTAGGAAACTGGGGCACAAAGATTGTGACTTGCCCAGTATCACACACAGTCTGTGGCAGAGCTAAGAATTGAACCCACGTCACTTGAGTCCCAGTGCCTTAACCACAAGATAACTTTGCGCTCGCATTATCTAAGCTTCTGAGACACTGCTCCCTCCCCCTGAGCTCTGGACTAGATTGGGTTGACATGTTTCCTTCTCTCTAAAGACATCCTGTCATTCTGGGGCAACTCCCCTCAACTCTGTATCAGCTAAGCTTGGTTGTGGTTAATATCCCAGTGATGCGCCTTGCTGCGCTGTAGCAGCAAAAGTGGAGATTTGTTTATTTCTGGGCTTAGAGCGTGAGCACTTGATACCTGAAGCATGAGGATAATCCTGTTGTCATTTTTAGCCTATGTAGTGTCCCTGCAGACATTCCTTACATTACACGTTTTACAGCCACTCCTATTTTAATGGCTCCTTCTCTCTTTTCCTTCCAAAAACAAAACAAAACAAAAAAACCTGGACATCTACACATGCACAGCGGGACCTTCATAGAATTCCGCAACGGAATGCTGAACATCTCTCCCATTGGCCGAAGCTGCACCCTGGAGGAGCGAATAGAATTCTCAGAGCTGGACAAGGTAATTGGCCAAGATCCACCCTCCCCTCCTCCGTGACTGGGCATTACGTTGTGGGGCATTGACCATTTCTGGCCATGTAATACCACAGCACTTGGGTCTCATCTTATATCCATGCCGATGACTGTGTTGATGCCTGTGGGCTTGCCTGTATAAGCTCTGGAGGCTGAGGCTGTGATAAGGATGGGAAACCAAAGGAAATATATAGATGAGATAAAAGAACTGACCTAATCTGCTGCCACTGATCAAGTAGGGGTGCAGGCTCCCTGTGTACAACCTTGTGCTGGAGAAGCTGTCCCAAGAAGAGTCTCTCCTTTTCAATGGTATTTCTTCACTGTCATGACTAGAGATGGTCTTAGACCAGAACCCCAAAGCCAGCAGTGCTGAACTTAGGTAGTGAACTTACAGCTCAGGGTCCATCTCCAGTCACAGCCAAGCAGCAATGTCAACTGACATCATGTCCCATTCATAGAATCATAGAAGATTAGGGTTGGAAGACACCTCAGGAGGTCCAATCCCCTGCTCAAAGCAGGACCAACACCAACTAAATCATCCCAGCCAGGGCTTTGTCAAGCTGGGCCTTAAAAACCTCTAAGGATGGAGATTCCACCACCTCCCTAGGTAATCCATTCCAGCGCTTAACCACCCTCCTAGTGAAAGTGTTTCCTAATATCCACCCTAGACCTCCCCGACTGAAACTTGAGACCATTGCTCCTTGTTCTGTCATCCGCCACCACTGAGAACAGCCGAGCTCTATCCTCTTTGGAACCTCCCTTCAGGTAGTTGAAGGCTGCTATCAAATCCCCCCTCACTCTTCTCTTCTGCAGTCTAAATAACCCCAGTTCCCTCAGCCTCTCCTTGTAAGTCATGTTCCCCAGCCCCCTAATCATTTTTGTTGCCCTCTGCTGGACTCTCTCCAATTTGTCCACATCCCTTCTGTAGTTGGGGGACCAAAACTGGACGCAATGCTCCAGGTGTGGCCTCACCAGTGCTGAATAGAGGGGAATAATCACTTCCTTCGATCTGCTGGCAATGTTCCTACTAATACAGCCCAATATGCCATTAGCCTTCTTGGCAACAAGGGCACACTGTTGACTCATGTCCAGCTTCTCATCCACTGTAAACCCCAGGTCCTTTTCTGCAGAACTGCTGCCTAGCCAGTCGGTCCCCAGCCTGTAGCAG
Source organism: Emys orbicularis (assembly GCF_028017835.1). Classification (NCBI taxonomy): domain Eukaryota; kingdom Metazoa; phylum Chordata; order Testudines; family Emydidae; genus Emys; species Emys orbicularis. The sequence goes on from NC_088683.1 coordinate 95,704,590, forward strand.
TGTCTGGGATTCTTCTGTCCTAAGTGCAGGACTCTGCACTAGTCCTTGTTGAACCTCCTCAGATTTCTTTTGGCCCAATCCTCCAATTTGTCTAGGTCACTCTGGACCCTATCCCTACCTTCCAGCATATCTACTTCTCCCCCCAGCTTAGTGTTATGTACAAACTTCCTGAGGGTGCAATCCATCCCATCATCCAGATCATTAATGAAGATGTTGAACAAAACCACCCCCAGGACCGACCCCTGGGGCACTCCGCTCGATACCAGCTGCCAACTAGACGTTGAGCCATTGATCACTACCCGTTGAGCCCGACAATCTAGCCAGCTTTCTATCCACCTTATAGTCCATTCATCCAATCCATACTTCTTTAACTTGCTGGCAAGAATACTGTGGGACATCGTATCAAAAGCTTTGCTAAAGCCCAATTCCCCAGCCCAAATAGAGCAGGTGTCTCCCCAATGGGCCTTCCAGACCAGGACCAGTCTCCTAAACAGAACTCTGAGATCCTGGCAAATACCAGCTGAACCATCCTATCTATGGTGGCTTCCTTCTACCCTCCCCAAGGGCAGAAGAGGTCAAACTACATCAAGACATGAAGGCAGATGTATAAGTGGGGAACTATGGATTTTGGGTCCTGAACTGAGCCTCTGAACCTCCAAGAGAGAGTAACATTGATGGTGAAATGCATCAGCTCATTGTGTGTGGGGGGATGCAGGAAGGGGCTTTGGTTTGGGGTTGCTCAACAGCTGACCTGGACCATCCTGACCTGGGGTCCTCTAGGCTGACATGGCCAAGGCTAATGTGGGCTGGCTACAGCAGTGTGAGACTGGTCGGAGGCAGGGATCATATACAGGGAGAAATTAAAAGTAGCATGAAAGCAGAGTCCATTTTGAATCCTCACAGCCCATGCTGAATACCCCCTTTGTCCCCCCGGCAGTTGTCCTAGGTGCTCAGTACAGGAGACAGAGGAAGGAGGTTGTACTTGCTGCTGGGGTAACAAGGAAATTCTGGCCTGGAAACTGGGATGAGAGCAGAGAAACTAACCTGGTGATGCACAGAGAGAGGCTTGCACGGCCTGTTGGTGAATCTAGACAGTAAATGGAATGAGGCCTATCAAGGATACAGTCATTCTAAACCTGCTGTCCTTCTGTTTGTCCCATCTGCAGAAAGAGAGGATCCGAGAGAAGTTTGTGGTAGCCCTGCAAAGGGAGTTTGCTGGCAAAGGCCTACGGTTCTCTCGAGGTGAGCAGAGTGCATCACAGCTACTGTGGGGTTTCCCTGTGTGATGAATTTTCTGTAGGGATCTTGGAAGGGAAGGATGCCGGGCTGTTCCCTGCTTAAAAGTGGGAGAGCATCTGCTTGAGTGAATGGTAGAGGTGTACTCCCAATGGAGATCTCTGGGAGGTGTATTCCCCATGTTCATCCCTAGGGAGGGATCTCAAACCCTGTTTCCTATTTAAAGTGTGATTATGGTCCGAAAACCGTAGATATGCTTCCCTGGTATCACTCAGATGTGCTGGCTTTAGTGACACACTAAGTTTTAACTATATTTTACTCCTGTTAGCTGTACTGAGCCAACACAGTTATGGGAGAGAGAGCTTGAATTTGTTCTGTTTCAGACAATAGCAACAGGATTGCTAACTGAGTTCCAACTACAAAGCCAAATTCTACCTTCAGTCCCACCTACGTAACCCCACTGAATCCACTGGTGCAGGAGAGTGGAAAAGCCCAGCCTGAGTCTGAGCTCCCAGGTTGTGTCTCCAGGGGTGACGGTTAAGAAAACTGCCTTTACTCCATTTACAAGGAAAAGCTACATCTGGAGTCCCTGAGGCAGTAAATGTGGAGTCCATGATGCCATTTTATGCAGTCACTTATCAGAGTGAAACTGCACTTTAATGGCCAGATTTTTCAGGAGTGCTCAGCTCCCAGCCATCCTCATGGAGCACAGTAGGAGAGGAGCACTCTTGGGTCTTTTCACTGAAGTGGAAGGTCATCAGGCTGGGTGAGTGACAGGGCTGAATTCTTTAAAGCCATTCAGCAGGGAAGGTAGGCATGACTGAAAATGGAAGGCTCCCCTCAAAAAGAAAGCCTGTTACTAGGAGTGTAGCAGGGATGAGTGATGGGGGGGGGGCATGGTGGAGGTGGCACATCATTGGCCACTCTGTGTAATTCAGACTCCCCGACACTCTGCACTCCAAGGAGCCTGCATCTCTAGGCAGCATCCCCTTTCGCTGCCCCAGTAAGAACATCTCGTGATCCCTGCCAGCATTGGCACAGACCATTTGTCATAGCAGAGAAGGGCAAAGACATTGCAATCCTGTTCTCCTCCTCAAATGCACATGGAACAAGAACTGCTCTCACCACTGAACAACGAGACAGAACTCACTGTCCTTGAGTGCCATCTGTCATTCCCTCTGCATTTGATCTTCTAGCCCTGCGAGTGCCAGGAGCCACTCTTGCTGCCCAGCTCTGCTTAGAGACAGCACGCTGACACAATATTTTCCATATCTAAATACATATGGATGTATTAAAGGAAAGGATTATGGGAGGGCTCTAGCCTGGAACTTAGGAGACCTGGGTTCAATTCCTAGTCTGCCCCAGGCTTTCTGTGGGACCTTCAAGCAAGTCACTTAGTGTCTCTGTCAAGTATCAGGGGGTAGCTGTGTTAGTCTGTATCCACAAAAACAAGGAGTCCCGAGGCACCTTAAAGACTAACAGATTTATTTGGGCATAAGCTTTTGTGGGTAAAAAAACCAAAGCTTATGCCTTAAATAAATCTGTTAGTCTTTAAGGTGCCTCGGGACTCCTTGTTGTTTTAGTATCTCTGTGCCACAGCTTCCCCTGTGTAAAAGGGGATGCTAGCACTTTTCTCAACACCCCTGTGAGGTAGGGGAGTTGTGAGGTACTTGGATACTGTGGGGATGGGGCCATGGAAGTACTGCGGCAGGGGCCTGTCCCAGAGCACGCCCCGTCATGGCTCAGCATGACCCTGCAGGCGCCCAGCCCTTAGTTCCCTCCTAGTTTTTCCAAGAAGATGGTCGCAGCCCAGAATACTTGCAGTAACGTTCCCCTTCCTGGGGATCAGTTAAGGCTTTAGGAAATGGTTAGTCTCCTTTGGCCCTTTCAGGCCCAAGCCCTTTCCTCTTGGGGTTTCCAGTTTCACCCTCCATCTAGGCCTTCAGGTTCCCAGTTCCCCCTCCAGTTAACTTGGTGCCAGGGAGCTCTGTCACTCCCACTGCAGCTTCTGGCTCAAGGGTGGGCAAACTTTTTGGCCTGAGGGCCATGTTGGGGTTGCAAAACTGGATGGAGGGCCGGGTAGGGAAGGCTGTGCCTCCCCAAACAGCCTGGCCCCCTCCCACTTCCCACCTGCTGACTGCCCCCCTCAGAACCCCCAACCCATACACCCCCCCCTGCTCCTTGTCTCCTAACTGCCCCCTCCCGGGACCCACCGCCCCCTGGAACCCCACCCCCTATCCAACCCCTCTGCTTGCCCCGACCCCATCCACACCCCCGACCCGACAGGCCCCCTGGGACCCCACACCTATCCAACCCCCTCTGTTCCCCCTCCCCTGACCACCCCGCTCCCCCAGAACCTCTGCCCCATTCAACCATCCCCATCCCCTGACTGCCTCCCACCCCTTATACAACCCCCTGGCCCACTTACCATGCAGAGCAGCATGTCTGGCTGCTGTGCCGGCTGGAGCCAGGCACGCTGCCGCTCTGCTCAGCAGGAGCACGCAGCTCTGCTGCCCAGAGTGCTGCCCACACGGCAGTGTAGCTCTGCAGGGGGGGCACGGGGGAGGGGCTGGGGGCTAGCCTCCCCGGCCGGGAGCTCAGGGGCCGGGCAGGATGGTCCCGTGTAGTTTGCCCACCTCTGTTCTGGCTCCTCTGGGGTGTCTTTTCCCCAAGCCTTCTCTTGCCCTGGTGTCTCAGCACCATTCCTCTGGCCAAGGGATTTCACAGCTCCTCCATGGGCTGTGCACAGAGTCAAGTGCCCCTGCCTGCTAGGATCCAGGCTCACTCCACAGAGTCTCTCTTCTTCCACCCGTCTCCGCCAACAGCTGGGTTTTATCCTGGATCAGGAGGTAGCTCCCTGACTAACACCTGGCCCCCATTCCCCAGCTTCTCTGCTGCCTCCTTAAACAGCTGTTGTTTAAAGGGGCCATGTCATGGAACAGGGTTGGCTAGCCCCAGATCCCACTAAACCTGAAAGGGGACAGACCTCTCTGGTACAGTACCTCTGGCAGATTTCTCTGGACCAAAGCAGGACCTCCCCCCGCCCACACAAGCCTCACTGGTTCCTGCTTTTGCCCTTGGCTGGAATCACAAGGGCCTTGCTGATGCCATCACAGCCCATTGCCATAGAAACAGCAGCTGCTGTCATCCTGATAATGCATTAGAGACTCGATCACCATGGCTGGGCTGGTGCCTGCCTGGACCACATGGACAGACATTGCCCTTTGCCCCACGGTAGCGAGGTCTGGAATTCACCCCGCACCCTTCCAACACCAGCCAGCTCGCCTAACAACCTCCCTCCTGCTGGCAGGTGGTATGATCAGCTTTGATGTCTTCCCTGAGGGCTGGGACAAGCGCTACTGCCTCGACATCCTCAACGACGAGCAGTTCGACACCATCCACTTCTTCGGGAACGAGACAACCCCAGTGAGTATACCGCGGGGGCGGGGGGGGGGGGGCATTTCTCTCCTCTAGGCTGGCAGCCTCTCCGAGGAGAGGGCAGGGGGTCCTTCTCCAGCTATATGGGACTTCACCTAACTCCCTTTGGAATTGGTATCAAGCAAGACTGCCCTCTAGTGGGGAGAGGGGGGGTCTCTCTAGTGCAAATGAGGGCCTGCAACTGTACCATAGCAGGCTGCAGTCCCAGCAGAACTTGCATCTCCAGGGGTGAGTGCTGTAAGAAGTGGTGTTGGGGATTCAGCGGGTGGCTCTCTTCCTTCTGAGTCATTACTGACCTAGTGGCCCAGCACAGGTCTGGGAAGGGCTATGCTGCTGAAGGTGCCATGTAACCAATGAGATGTAAACCAAAACCTCGCCCACTTCCGCAGAGGCTTTTCAGTGTAAACAGGAACGGCCCTGCTTTCTCTCTGGAGTCAGTTACAGGATGATCCTTACCTGCTGCAATAAGCTGACTCGGGCATCTCCACCAATGTAGGGGGAGGGGTGTTAGCCAAGCTCCGGCTTGGGTAACTACGTTGTACTGCTCTAAAATTCTCCAATCGTTTCAGATGGATGTGGTATTCTTCACTTCCTGTCCTAAACTGCTCCACAGTGTTGTAGCTGCAGAACAGCGGTGTAAGCAGGGACCTTTCCCACCTACTCCATTAGCACAGGTCACACGCTGCAGCAACCCATATTCCCCTGTTTCCCGGGCTTTGCATTTGGCTTTTTGTTGGCAGCAGCAAGATGATAACAATTAGCTCCATTCCCGCTACAGATTTGACAGTAGCGCCTCAGCCCAGACCCTAAATCCTCTCTCTCCCTAGAGCCGCTCCCAGCTCCTTAGAGCCACATGGGGCAATGAGTCACTTGCCTCATTGAATCAGCAAACCCCATGGAACCTTTTTCTCAGCAGGATCAAAACGTGAGGCGGGTGTTTCAGGCAAACGCTAGTAGCCTGTTACGAGCTGCCACGTTCCCCTCCAGCAGCAGAGGTGGCTGCATTTCAGTGGCAGATGAACGACCCTTCTACAGAGTCTCCAGTGCATTGGGGGTTGTGTAAGATAAAGCAAGCTAGAGCTAGAGAGGGGGTTATGGTTGTGATTACTACCCTCCTCCCTATTTTTTTTTCCCCCTGCAGGGAGGGAATGATTATGAAATTTATGATGACCCCCGGACAGTAGGCCACAGCATCCAGTCTCCCCAGGACACAGTCAGGAGGTGCCGTGAGATCTTTTTTCCAGAGAGAGCTAATGAATCGTGACTCTGATACCCCTTCTCCAGCACCCCGCCTCCCAAGATCCCACATCATGAAAACCACCTTCATCCGAAGACTCTGCGCAGGGCCCTTTGAAGAAAGCTTTCCAGAGCTGGTTGTGAGGGAAGGATTTAAACTGAGGTGGCGGAGGGGATAGGGATGGGGGTTATTAACCTTCCACTACCCCCAGTTACAGGTGGGCTGTGTGGGACCAGACTCCTCCCTCCCACCAAACAGACTCTCTTCCTTTTCCGGGTGAACATTCAGTTGTTGGTGGGAGACTGGCCCCCTACAAATGCCTCCGTTGATCTGAGGCATTTGTAGGGGGCCAGTCACTACAGTCTCACTCTCTAAACGTATTTGCACAAGGGATGCACTCTTCATCAGTTAGCACCTTTAAATAGGAAGCAGAGTCTGGGACCCCCATAAGTCAGGTGTTCTCAGACCACTTCACACAGCGGACCAATCCTTAAAGGTGACCTGCAAAGGGTTTTAAAAAATGATCAAGGCTGTAACCCCATGCTCTGGGTGTCCCTAGCCTCTGATTGCCAGAAGGTGGGAGTGGGCGATGGGATGGATCACTCGATTACCTGTTCTGTTCATTCCCTCTGAAACATCTGGCACTGGCCACTGTCGGAAGACCTGATAATGGGCTAGATGGACCATTGGTCTGACCCAGTATGGCTGTTCTTATGAGCTTGTGCCCTTTCCAGCTTGGTCAGGTGTATAAAGAAGGCTATATATATATATATATATATATAAAAGGGTGCACTGGGTTTTTGTTTACACTAGAAACATCAGGAATGTTGTGGCTGATCTCTGATTTTGCTGGAGGACTTCTGGGAGGTCTATGGGAGTTTATTCTGCCCTTAGCACCTCAATTGAAGAGGTTGGGAAGTGGAAACTTTAACAAAGACACTCTTTTAACCGAGAGTTAATTAGGCATTGGAATTGGGTGGGTATTAAGTTAATAAAAAAAAAAAAGAAACCTCTCACAGTTTCAGCAGTCTGAGTGTTATGCCCTTTTCTCCCACAATTGCTCAAGTCTTCCTGTCTGGAGAAGCTATGAAGTGATGACATCACCAGACACCCTTGGGACTGCCAGCCTAGACAAGAGCTGGATTTCTAGTTCAAAAAACCCCACCCTTTAAAAAACCAACCCAGCCCTTTCAAGAGTTCTTTATCCAGCTGGAAACCAAGCATGGAACAGCTCTAATTGGCCCCCTCCCCTTTGGCCGGTCACCTTTAAGGAAGCAGGTGCCCATCTGCCTAGGGCTCCTCAGCCCATGCTGCTATTTCTTTTCTTTCCATTCTCTCTCTCCTGCTCTTTTTGACTTTTGTTTTTCCTTCCCTCTTTAGCTTTTCACTTGGATTGCTGCTCTCTCTTGCCCCTGTCAACCAGAGTGGCTCTTTGCTTCTTCTTAGTGGCTAGACCACACACAGCGGTTTCAGAGTCTCCTCCTGCTACTTAGCTAACAGACCAGGCTCCCAATTTCCAGGTCTCAGCTCAGGCGGCAGGGGTGGGCTCATCCTTTTAGAGCCCAGGTTGTCTGGGGATTGAACATACAGATTCAGCTAGGGGGTCTCTTATTGTGTGGTTCCCCTACTCTGCTTCACCCAGCAGCAGGCTCCGGGCAGCCTGCTTTTCAGAGAGGCTGAGCACCTTGTGACACCAGTTTTGAAATCAACGGGATCTCTGAGTGCTCAGACACCCTGAAAACGGGGCCCTTGCTCCTTTGGGGATGGGATGTCTATTGGTGGCCGTGTGGGGTTGAGCTCAGCATTTGATGAAGGGGGCTGGAAGAACTTGCCTGAGGCTGCCGCTCTGTGCATGTTGACTGTTCCTGGGGATAGGTGCAGTGGGAGCAGAGATGGAAAGTGGGTGACTTTACAGGAACCAGCTGCAGCTTTCCCCATTCAGGAGCTTGTCTGTGCCATCCATGCAGGGTTACACACCTTCCCCACCCCATTGTGCTCTGCCCTGCACCCACTTGGGACTCACCTGGGGTCACCTTCCCAGGGGCCCACTACTGCAAGGTGGGCAACACTGGCTTCCCTACTCAGCTGGGAACCCAAAGGGCCTTTCTTCAGCAGTACTAAGCTTCACATGGAGTTGTGGGTGCTTGGCCTTGCTGAAAACCAGGCCAACAGTGGCTTGCCCTGGGCTCCCGCTAATGCACAGTTCAGCACCTGCCGTCTGAATAACACTTCCTTGTGGTAGCAGATACAGCTCCATGAATCACAGTTTCAGAACCACTGTAGTAGGTGATGCCATGCCAGCTCTAGGCTACCGTTAGGCCTCCTCTCTGTTAGAGCCCAAACCATATTAGGGGCCAGGTCAGCGTGTGATGGGCTTCCCCCTATGCCAGTCCGCAGCAGAGGGGAGTCCATTACAGCTCTCAGCCACAGCACCAGGCTCTTCAGCTCTGGCTGTAAAGGCTCATGGACTTGCTCTGGAGGCCCCTCCTCCAAACCGCACTGTTGGCCAATGCTGGGGCTGTCACAGCCCTGCTTTTGGTGCTGTGTAAAGTGGAGAGGCTGGGCTGGCTTTAAGCAGTCAGCCTGGCTGGGGTAGAGCAGAGCCCACCCTGCTACCATCCTTGGCAAAAGCAAAGATTGAGCCAGGCCTCCTCCTGGCCTGGCAGCGACAGCAGCAGTGGTGAGGCAGCACCATGGGGGGGGAAGGGGATGGGCTTGTACCACCATTTTGAAAAGCCACCTCTGACTTTGAGGGCCTAACCCCAATCCCCCAGGCCCTGCTGTGCCGAGGGGCTGAGCGCATGGTTTGCACCTGCTCAGTGCCTCGGAGAAGCAGGCCCCGGGTGACTTGGCTGCCTCCCATTAGCACTGGCATTGCTGGCCCTGCACTGATGTGGGCAAGGGCCCAAATGCAAGTGTGGAGGGAAGGGGCAGGACTGGGCTCCTTGGCAGTGGTTAGGGTGGGTGAGAGCCTGCGCCCTGCCTGAGCAGCAGCTTACAGGAGAGGAAGAGCCTCTGTTTGACCACACCCCATGGGTATGTTCCTAGGAAGTGCTTGTGTGCACCCCCTGTTCCTAGAGCCCTGTAGTCACTCTTCCTGCCCCCTGGAAATACTCACCAGGTGCTAGTTGTCAGACCCCTCCCAGAGGACTAGAGGGGGGTCTGCACACCCCAGGGCACATAGCAGCTGAGAGGGCTACTCTGCCAGCACTAGATGGAGCCAAGAAGGGGAATCCACCTATCTGAGTCCTGACCACCATGCCCTGGTGTGGCTTGTATCAGCACACAAGCATGAGGAGCACCCCATCCCAGCTGCGTCACCACTGCCCTAGCACGGAGTGCACTGGGGGTGATGGTGTTACGTGAGAGGGAAGATGGGAATAATTGTTGGTCTAGAATTTAGCATCTCTGGTTTTTTTCCATGTCTGTTTCCTAACCCTGTATTTGTAACCCTGCTGGGTTGATCTCACTGTGACAGGTGGAGAGGGCATGAAGTGGGAACCCTCCCTTCTCACAACAACAGGAGACAGAGCATTCAGTAGCCCATGAAGGGCTACAAAACAGGTAGTATGCCTCCTTTGTGTTATACCTCTGACTAGCCATGAGGTGGCTGGACCTATTAGCACTCCCCTCTGCCTCCCCCGTGCTCTGGGATGCAGGAGGACTCTCCTTGTACTGTCCACAGCTGATATCTACCACGATTAAGCAGGAATGTGTGTCTCAGAGTTATTGCTGTGTGTGTTTGAACATGGATGGATGTGTCAGTGACCAAGGAGACAGGTGGCTCTGGTCACATCTGCAATAGAGCCAGGGAGCTCCTGTACAATTGATCCCAAGTGTTTAAAATAAATTTATTTAACAAACATTAAAATATTAAATGTGGCCATGGAGCGCTGTGTGCTTTGTACCTCAGTACTCGTGCAACCCACTGTGGCCAAGCCCAGCAACAGCTAGCAGGGTCTAGTAACAGAAGGGGGGCCAGATACTTCTCTCCTGCTGCAGCTCTGAGGATCCTGGGGACAGTCCTGTAGTGAGGGCCCTGCCCACGTCAGACAGATGAAAGAGCCACCACACAAGAGAGACGAGAGAGGCAGGACTCATGGGAAAGTCACTTTGAATGGTTTATTGCCAGTGTTACAGAAGTCGACACAAGGTCAGACAGGCGGGAACCACGCCAGAGTTGTAAAAAACACAAAAAACACTTCTAAGTTTTTAGTTTACTTCCAAAAGAACCAAAGAGTTAGTCGTGGCCAAGCCAGCTGCCCATTCCAGGCGGGATGCAAGAGGGAGCTGCAGTTTCTGGCATTTGTTGCTCCACGGGGAGGAGACATGGGTTGCTGCTGCTGTTTAACCAAAGAACAGCAGTGAGGATGTGGTGGAGCTACCTCAGTATTCAGGACAGAGCTTCCAGTGGGGAAGAGGGAATAACCTGGTCCCCTGATTAGTTTGTCCTCAAGGGCTGAGGCAGGTGTTGCATGAGATGAGCAGACTACAGCATTCCTTCCTCCACCTCTCTCGCACACATGTGCAGGAGCTCACAGCCCAGTGGGTTCCAAAGGGTGTTAAGCCCTATTATGAATCACTCTGGGATAGGCCAGATCCCACTCCCAACAGCACCAATACAAGTTTTGCCATTGACTTCAGTGGCAGAAGGATGGGGCTCTAACAACCCCCAGTCCTTGAACCGTTCAGCTTCAGAGGGGGAGTAGTGAGGCTCTTGTGACTCACAAGGACTTCCCACTTCGCTCCCGGGAGTGTAACACTGCACCCATAGAATAGCAATGGGGCAGCCTGAACCCATTTGGATAGGGGGCAAAAGGAGGGCTGGTGTACCAACCAGACTTGATGGGCCACTGATCTCACCAGTTACCTCAGCTATGCATGGATACTGGGCCAGGCTCCAAAGCATATCAGGGTCAGGCATTTTAGGCTTCAGCATAGTCCTGGCAGGATGGTGTCCCCTCTCTGAGTTACGGCAGAACCCACACTTCCATGGTAATAGAAGCAAGAGAGGGGCAAACACCGCCTTCTAACCACCATATCAAGCCACTTGACAGCACTGCCTCCTAACACGGGTGCTGCTCATGCACATGTGCTTTCGCTCTCTGGACCAGGCAGCCCATCCACTCCCCCCGAGGGCATCCTGCCACGCAGCAAAACTGACTTTGCCCCCCATGCCACCATTGTTGCTGTGCCTGGGCAATGTCCACTCAGCTCCAGCAGCTTAACCCTTAGGATGTTGGCATTTTCCAGAGGACCATCCCAAATAAGTCCTCAGGAGGACATGTTCAGTTACGGAGTCTCCAAAAGGTTGATTCAGGTCGAGGAGCAGATAGTATCAGTGTGCACGGAGCTGCAGCCCTGCCCATAATATGCAAACCCATGCCAGCCACGCCCTGCACAGAGCCCCTCCCCACTCCTGACCAGCTGCATTGGGAGATTTGCCTACTCAGGATATTTATAAGAAGACCAGAAATTAAGTTTGTGTTGTAGCAGTGACCCTGTATGCTCCAGGGGGAGGTGCCTGGAGAGACCCATGTATTCTGGAGGAAGCAGTAACTGTGGAGGCACACCTAGGCAGCTGAATTCCCACCATGAACTGCATAGCCAACTAAACTGCTACCCCTGAGAACATACTGCTACCTATGCCTTTCCTCCATCTCCCTCACTTCCCGCCCCACAGCCAGCAACACAAACATACACAAAGGGAATTTACATTAGCAAGAGGGGAGGGGAGCTGTAGCCCAAAACTCAGGTCAGCTCCATCCAAAGAAAAGTGCTTCTTCACCTGCAACACCTCTAAACACAGCAGAAGTGCAGAGAGATCTTCAACCCCAGGTCTCTGGCCATGCAGCAGCATAGAGCAGTAGCTACCAGCCCAGACCTCTGCTCTGCTATCCATCCATTATCAGTGCAAGAAATCACGGGGTGGGGGGTGAACATAGCAGGGCTTTTTCATCTGCAGCATCTATGGTGCTGTGTGTGATCAGGATATTAAGAGTTCCTTCTTCAACCATCAAGCCCAAGTCAACCCCTGGCACAATCCTCCCTATCCTGTCCCAGGAGCGTGACCTGTACATACAGCACAACATGGTACCATAGCAACCACAGCAATTATGCCATGGAAATCCACAGGGTCACAGAGAGAGAGAGAGAGAGAGTTGCCACAACAACTAGGACGCTTAAAGACAGGAGCAAACCATGGGCATTTGTGTGTGTGAGTGAGATGGGGGAGCAGGAACCAGAATGTACCACGCTAGAGGAAACTTGAGAAGAGTGCCTCCTAAAAAAGAAAAATCTTACATTTTGCATTTGCAAAGATTTATTATATTAAATTGCTTAAATAAGTTAATCAACTTAATCTAAAGCAGGAAACTATCCAGCTGTGTAGCTAGTGAGGACCACTCTTGAGGATTAAAGACAGCATCTAGCCTACAATTTGGTGAGTCTGCATGACTGGACAGCACATCAGTAACTAGAGTCTAGATTTATTCCCATTGCCTTCTTGGTTTGTTATGCTCTTTCCTGGTCTCTCTCCTCTCTCTCTCACACACACAAAACAATAAACACCACACAAACGTCTATACAGAGCTGTTTGACCTGTGAACATCTGAAGGGGGAAGATTTCTAAAGGAGTATGAGTAAGATTGTAAATACCAACTAGCACTTGGACTTACAAAGTGCAGGCCTCAAAATGGGTAGGACTGAGGGAGAACAGACTTCATCATCCCAATGGGGAAATGGAGGCAGAGAGATGAAGGTTCAGAAAAGCATCTACTGAGACACCTAGGCCCTGATTTGTGGACGTGCCACGCACACACAACTCCAGATGAAGTGATTGGGAACTGTGGATGCTCAACACCTCTGAACATCAGATCCAAGATGATTCAGATTGGGCCACTGAAATCTGAAGCACCAAGAAATAAGAATCCGAGATCCCTTCTGAGCCTGTTCCCTAAGTGACTTGCCCGAAGCCCCACAGTGAGTTTATACAGACTAGAGCCGAAGTCTCCTGGTGCTCTGGACAGGAAGAGGTTTTCAAAGCTAACCTCGTTGTTTTTAGGACATCTTCCTCCACACTAATGAGATTTGGCAACTCTCAATCACATGTGTGGGGATCTGAGGGAAGGGTTGGGGGAGAGAGAGACTTAATTCATATTTTAAAAGACTCCCCTGTCCCCCTGCACAGTGGTACATTCCATTGCCTTAAAAAACAAAAAACCCAGCCCCCTGTATATTATTACTCCCCAGGCTCAGGATGCCAGTATTGGGGGGAAATTAAAGAGAGAGGAGGCAAAGGGGGTGCAAATGAGTCTCACTAGAGCAGTGGCCAGATCCAGAGCCCATGGAGCACAGCTGCTCAGAGCCAGGAGGCAGATGTATGAAATGACCTGGGGGAGGTACATGCCATTTTGCCTCTTTTCTCCCCTCACTGGCTGGATGGGAGGGGGAATAAATTTCATCTCTTGCCAGGTGAGAGAGTCCCAGGAAAGACTCTAGAACCCCTAATTGGAGCTTTCAATCTACATGCTTCTTTAAGACTCTGTGGGGCTGCCCTACCCCTCAAATGATGAGTGCCTCCTTGCCCACTCTCTCCAGGGATATTGCTGTCCACCCCTCATTCCCCCTGGCTCTCCTTAGCGCCTGCTTTGGGGCAGTTAGGGGGCTGGAACACTGGCTGTCCTGGCCCCCTGCATGGGGGATCTGGAGCTTCCTGAAGGAGTTGGGATCAGGGAAGAGAGGTGAGTTTGGATCGCATAGGCAGCAGAATAAACTTGACATCAGCTCCTGCTGGGTTCACACCTCTCCTCTCCCAACACAAAGCAGGGGCTTCTGCACATGTCCCTGAGGAGAGACCACACGAGCTCATGACATGTAGGAAAGTGGGAATCCGCCCCAAAGCAGCTCTGCCTCTCCCTCTGCCCCCAAGAAGACACAGTTACAAACAAGAATGTAATCTTATAAAAGACACAGAATGGATACGGCTACATGTCACTTTGCAAACAATAAATGTGATCCCGCCCCTCTCCCCCCCACGCCAGCTGTCCCAGACTTAGTCACCACCCCCCCACCCTGCCTCCAGACTGAGCCAGCCCATGTAGACTCCACCCAAAGCCTAGGAGCCGATTATTTGGCCAGACCACGTCTCGTGCTTTGTGTGCGGGGCCAGGTTGGTGAGCACCACCTCCACAGCCTGGAACTTCTGGTTCTTGGGTGGAATGGGGCAAATTTTGTATGTGACCTCGTCTCCTTCCATGGGGACATACTCCCCCTCGATGCTGGAAGAGAGGAAGACATGGCAGATCGTTAGGGGCTGAAACGAGACCTAAGCCAAAAAAAATAATCAGGAACTAGTGATGTCCTTCGTCACAGGCTGCTCTTGGGGAAGTGGGGACAAATGCTTCATTCCTGAAGACCTGACATCAACTGTGCCCTTTCTATAGGGGTGGGCAGAGCTGCAGTGATAGCCCTTCCTCTCCCTGGCTACAGGATGACGCCATGAGGGGCTCTGGCACCAGGCTGAGTCCCGCTATCTGGGGTCCTTCAATAGGGCAAAAGCAAGCTCACGCCTGTGGCATTCGGGCCCCTGACTCCCTGGGCCCCTTTGGAAATCCCAGCCTTAGTGAATGTTTTGCTGCGGTGGGACGCCGGATTCAGACTCCTGGAGAAGGTTTTATCCCCAGAACAGGTACTGCCCAGCCAGCAGCAGCCTGTGCACTTCACCACCACACACTATGCCTCCAACCTAGAGAGCCCAGTTCTGGAAAGGGGCAGGGCAAAGTAGAGTCCTCCCGTCCCTCCCACCGGAGATTTTAGCCAGTCCTAGGCCTCCATAACCAATCTCATCAGCTAGCCCTCGTGCCTCAGTTAACACTCGTCATCATGGCTATTTGTGTGATGTGAACGCATCTCCACAACAAACTTACCTGAGATCCCCCTGGCCCCTCTAGCCCAAACTCACTTCTCACAGGCCCCAAACAGCCATCAAGTGGCAACAATTTCTGGTCATTCCCATCTATTGTTACCAGTGACCTCCAAGTTAAAGGATCCTGTCCCATTCGCAGTCCCCTTAGACATCCAGTCCTCCCAGACCTAGCAATGCCCTCAAGGTGAAAGGCTCTATATCCCACTCCCCACAGGACTCACTCAGACACGTGTACAAATATGTCCTCTGTGCCCTTCTCTGGAGTGATGAAGCCGTGGCCCTGGGAGCGTGAGAACTGCTTACAGACACCCTTGAAGACAGGGCCAGCGGAGGCACGAGCCGTCCTAGGGAAGAAGAGAGGAGTGGGGAAGAGGTGAAGTAGTCTCACAGTTGGTACCACAAGAGACACCATTGGGCAGTGCCACTTAAAGGAGCCAGACCAATCAGTCTCACCACATCTTTAGCCCAGGAGAGGGTTGTGTCGCCACTTTTCTAAACAACATGGTGTCCCTTACCATTAGGATCATGGTCTTGTGTTCCCAGGACCACTGAACTGGCAGTCCAGGGGGTAATGAGTATCTTTTATATATTCCATCTGCCAAGAAGCTAGATACTAAAGTGACTGGTGCTCTTAATACCAGAGTTAGAACCGCACACTGGGGATAAAGAAGAGAGTTTGTTTGAAAGTGTCAGTTGTTTACAGGGTCTTCTGGTTGCCATGGACACCACTCAGTTTAGCAGGACAGACACTGTTAATCACGTTCTCGCTGAAGATCAAGGTTGCAATTACAATCAGGAGGCAGATTTTTAGGACCCTCTCCTCTGCCAGAAGTGTCTTTCCACAACGGACAATCCCAAACCCAGCCAGTCAGACCCAGGTATTGCTGGCGCTGCAGCGGAGAGGTAGGGGGTGGAAGAGGAAAAGCTTGGGTCAGAAATCAGGCAGCTATTTACAAAATTAACAGACCATAGCCAGTCAATAGCCTCCCTTCAAGGGGGGCAGGTAGATCAGTCACTACGCGACTGAAAGGGCTGGGCCCCCTATGCCACACAGAGCACTTCTCTCAACCTCTGCTCCATGTGCTGCACACGGGGGGGGAGGAGGGGGACTCAGCCACACACTCACCATGTCAGGTGGCCACCAGCTAGGGAGGCAGCAGCCCAGGGTGCCACAGCGGCACCACTGGAATAGCACTCTGAGTGCCAATCACCCACCAAAGTGCCAGTCCCAGACAGCTCTTCACCAGCCCTGGAGCATCTGCCAATCTGCTCCCCCACTCCTGCTAAGGGGCAGCTCCCATTTTTACTCAGTTGAGGGGGAGGGGTATGTGGGGGAGGGGTCCTTGGCAGCCTAGAATCCTTTGCATCTGTTACCTCAGGACCTCCTTTGAAGCATCACTAACTAGTGCAGAGGGTTCTAGGAGAGAGGGGGGCTGAAGTTAGATGCACCTGCCGTGTGCTTTTGAGTGGGTACTGCTATCTCTGTTTAGAGGAGGAGATGACAGTAGGGAACCAGCTGGGTGGGTGGAAGTAAGGGAGCTATTTGTGGAGGCCTCAGATCCCCTCCTTGCCTAGGGCACCCGGGGACACGGATTTGAGTTTGCTCACCATGAGCATTGTTGGGGTGTAACAATACATGCACACGTACCCCTTCGCAGAGACCACAGGGCAAGTGCCAGCTCAGTTACACATAAGCTGTTCCCCTGTCTGCAGCACACACTCAAAAACACATTCTTCACAGCCGTGCCTCCCCTGGCTTCCTAGTCCTTGTGTATATGCATCATCCAGGTCAGCACAGCTCCGGGAATACCTGCTTGTCTGTGAGCTACTGTGGTTGAACCAGCAAAGGGAGACCGCCCCAGTGGGTGTCTGGGTGTGATCACACACAAACAGCAGCTACAATCTCTCCCATTGCTCCCCCACATTGGAGCTGTTCACAAGATTTTTATACTCTGCCCTATTGCCCCTTGTGCAGTGACCACCCCGTCCGACCCTCAGCAGCATAAGCCAGATACTTACGCAGAGTATGTTCTGGTTCTTTTGGTGGGGAGGGGGCTGGGCAGGTCCCGGAGGAGAAGATTGCCCCGCTCCCAGATCCGACTTCCCTCCCGGTGAAAGGGGAAGGTGGGCCAGACAGGCGACTTCGGAGAGTGGAGGGTTGGGACTGTCGGAGGGGTGGTTGGGTCTGACGACATGGCGTGGCTGGCAGGATGATCCGTCTTTTGGAGGGGAAAGTGGCAACAGGAAGGAGAGAGCGAGCTCACAGTTTTGGCTCTTACTTCAACCTATGGTACAAAGCAGAGAAAGAGAGGGTCTAACATACAGGGAACAGACAGTGTACTCTGCAGCCAATTGCCCCCCTCTCTCTCATTGCATCCTATCTCATAGGATGAACAGGGCCAGGCCTGGCCAGTGCTTGAGCTGGAGATCAGCAAGGAGAAGCTCGGTGCTGTAGAGGTGATGTTAGCAAAATGGTAGGCGGTGGCGTTCCCTGTGAGTCTGTACAGACCCCAAAGCCCCAGTGCGCTGTAACAGCATGGAGGTGCGGGCAGGGTGGGAATGGGTCGCAGACCTGGGGACAAGGGTGGTGGTTGTTTTTGAAATCAAGCTGGGTCACAGTGGGGCATGCTTTAAGCACAGCTTTTTACAAAAGCTCCTGTGTCGTATCGCTCCTGCGGCCGCCAGATTGGGCTCCACACCCCCACAGATGCAGGCACAACCCACTCATCACCCCCCCCCATATCGCCCCTCCCCTCTGGAACCCACACTGTTCTCACAAGAGGGGAGGGCAAAGGAAAAAGTGGAAAGCAGCCAGCGGCTCTGGGTAGTCCCAAATCCTCCTCGGCTCCTGTGAGCAATAGGACGGTCATGGCTCCACCCCCCTCCCTCCCTGCAGCATCCAGCCTGGGAAGGGGCAGAGGGGACCCTGTTCCCACCCCTCACTGGCCTGGGAAAGGGAGGTAAAGAACCCCAGGAGCTGCAGGAGGAGCAGAGGTGAGGCTGGGGACAGAATTGGTGGGGCCAGAATCACTTGCTGGACAGGTGAATGGACACATATGGGCGTGATGAGACCCCCTACATACATTTGTCAGATCACTTAAGCACTGGGTACAGTTTGTAATCCAAGGTGGTGGTGGGGGGGAAATCAAGGTAATCTCTCCCCCCTTCCCCCCCTTGTGGTTAGAAAATATCCGTCTGTGGCTGCTGCTGCAGGGACCCATGTCCTTGGAGAGATGGGCCCCATCCAGAAAGCGACTAGGCTGGATAGAGCTGCAAGAACTGCCGCTGGCTGCCCATTTGACCCAATTTTATTGACTTTGCTGTCGTCTTGAGGGACCCATCTCCAATCCCTTTACTGTTGAGAGTCAGAGCTGCGGGAGGGATCAAAACCTTGTACTTCTGCTTGAAGGAACCTTCAGATATTCTCTAGGTAGGGGCTGGGGAGGAATTTCCCCAACAACTTGCCTGGTGAATTTAGGAGGATTTAGCTCCACTACCTCCATTGCAATGAATGTGAGCTGTGCAGCTAAATCCCGTAGCAG
Organism: Emys orbicularis; assembly: GCF_028017835.1. Taxonomy (NCBI): domain Eukaryota; kingdom Metazoa; phylum Chordata; order Testudines; family Emydidae; genus Emys; species Emys orbicularis. The sequence continues at coordinate 95,722,969 of NC_088683.1, forward strand.
GCTTTGAAAATTTCATCCTATAGAACAGAGCTACTGGTAACTCCCACTGGTTAGACATATGGGGTGGGACTTTTCAGATGTGGTTTAGGGCAGGGCTACGCTAGAAACTTTTGCGGGTATAGTAAATTCAGTTGGGGTGGGATTTTTGTGTGACATTTCTATACCAGCAAAAGGCCTAGTGTAGCAGTGGTTGTACCAGCATAAAAGTTGGTAGTAAATATTAGCTTTACGATTTATAATGTTAAACTCTCATCATTGTTATATGCTAACCAAAGTCCTCTTTATGTCGTGAATCAAAATATTTAGTGCCTTATATCTACTGAAATGGAAAAGTACTTTGTCCTTCAATTGAACCTAATGGGTGAAGGAAACACTGAATTCAGTAATGGAATGTGTATAATCTTTTACCCTGACCTTACTAATACAGCCAGACACCCAGGGAAGGGACCCCTCAAAACTAATGAAAGGTACTTACAGAAGTATGTTATAATAAATAAGACTGGGTAATTTGTAAGGAATGCTTATGATCTAATTATGTTCTCTGAGCAATAAGAGGTACTTGTGATTGCAAATGTTTTCTGTAAGGGGTGAAATAATGACCCACTGAAAGGTGTTTTTAACTCATTAAGAACTGCCAGTTGCCACAGGTGTCAGTAATAATGACCAGATCAGAAAGCCCTTTAGTCTAACTCAGTCATGGAACCTGGGACAGCCATGACAGAAATGCCATAAGTAATTAGGTAAGATAAGGTATCAAAAGCAAAACAGGGTGAAACTAATCATGGGAAAGTATTTTTCCCTCCAAAAAGGCATTTCTTTGTCTCACACCCTATAAAGGGACAGAGGTTTGGGGAGTTAGATTGGGAATGAACGCTGCCAGCATTCCAGCAGGTACAGAGGAAGGGCCCAAACTACCTTCTCTTCACCATCTACATGGTGTGGGAAGACATGTTTTCTTTCTGTATCCTGTGCGGTGCTGTATGAATCTTTGATTAAATAATTCCATTGGAGCCAGTTATTCTGACATTTTCCATTGTTATTACATTCCAACACACCACAAAGTGCTTTTATCAGCGTAGCTTATTTTGCTTTGGGAACCAGTATAAGCTCTACTGGCAAAAACACTCCTTTGCCAACTTAAGCTGCATCCACCCCAGGAGATACCAACACACCTTTTCTAGTGTAAACCTAGCCTAAGGAGCACAACTCCCATTGGTTTTCAGTGGGTGTTGAGTATCCAAATCTCTTTGGCCCTTTTGAAAATCTCTCCCATTGTTTTCTAAATCCCACGAGTAGATTTGAGAGGTCAGTATGGGCATAATGCCCCCCTCACAATCCCACCCCCCGGTCTCTGCTGGGATCTAGGTGCTACTGGAATACGAATAAGAGTTTCTATACTAGCATTCAGAAATGCATCTGCCGTTGGAGGAAACAAACCCTTATCCTCCCTCCCAACCCATCTCCGTAAGCTTTGTGAACATCAAGGCACGTAGAATGGGCCAACTCAAAATTAGCCAAAGGAAAGTGAACCCCATGGAAGCTGTTCCATTGAATAGAATCATCTCCGTTTTTGTCTTGTCGTCCCAGATTCATGCTGTGCCTCACAAACTGGCATTGACGTCCACTACATTGTTGTCACCACCTCTTTCTTTTAACGGTCTTCTCCATTTCCGTTGCCTTCCCACTTAATCTCCTATAGCTAAGCTAATCATCTCAAGTTATTTTTTCCCCACACCAGAAAGAAAAAGAGCTAGAACGGTATCTAGTGATGGTTCTGTAAGCTGAGGTACCCGTGCCCCATCCTTCCTCTTCTACCAGGGGCTTACCCAGACACTTTCCAGATGCTGGAAAGCCCTGGAGGGACCCCTCAGGGATACTCAGGCAATAGAAAGTCACAATGCAGTTGTGGAACCCCCATCACTGGAGGTATTTAAGAACAGGCTGGGCAGACACCTGTTGGGGTGATCTAGGTTTCCTTGGTCCTGCCTCAGCGCAGGGCACTGGACTAGATGACCTTTCAAGGTCCCTTCCAGCCCTACATTTCTGTGATTCTATGCCTTTTCGAGGCAAACATGCTGCAGAGTGACTATTCACCAGACTCCCCACTCAGCCTGGCCATGCCCACGCACATAACATCTTCACTGAGCCAGAGAGAGTCCAACTTTTAAAGAAACCCATCAGTTTATTGCTTTAGAAAAGTTGTGCTTGTCCTGGGACTTGGCAATAGAACATTGACCTGCCTGTTGCTTAATCTCCCTGTGCCTCCATTTCCCCTCCTACCCTTTGACTCAGCCATTTACATTGTAAGTTCTTCAGGACAAGGACTCTGTGCTGCTGTACAGTGTCTAGCACAACTGGGCCCCCCATCTCAGTCAGGGCACTAGATACTAACATAACGCTAACAATTAATTTTGATTTGAACCACAGAGCAGAAGTGGATATTGAGAGTTGACTCAACACCCGGATGCCCTTTTTTGGGAGCACAGAGTTTGTTTCCCAATCCACCTTGAACGGATGGAAGAAGTAGTTTCTCTCTCTAGTTTCCCATTGTAAAGGTTTCCATGCAGATTTTAAGCTCCTCTGTGCCTGATGATGTCAGGTGGCTCTTCAGAAAGACGTATGATCTGGAGAAACGGTCTGAAGTAAATAGGATGAAATTCAATAAAGACAAATGCAAAGTACTCCATTTAGGAAGGAACAATCAGTTGCACACATACAAAATGGGGAATGACTGCCTAGGAAGGAGTACTGCGGAAAGGGATCTGGGTGTCATAGAGGACCACAAGCTAAATATGAGTCAACAGTGCAACACTGTTGCAAAAAAAGCAAACATCATTCTGGGATGTATTAGCAGGAGTATTGTAAGTAAGACATGAGAAGTAATTCTTCTGCTCTACTCTGCACTGATTAGGCCTCAGCTAGAGTATTGTGTCCAGTTCTGGGCACCACATTTCAGGAAAGATGTGGTGGACAAATTGGAGAAAGTCCAGAGAAGAGCAACAAAAATGATTAAAGGTCTAGAAAATGTGACCTATGAGGAAAGATTGAAAAAAATTGAGTTTGTTTAGTCTGGAGAAGAGAAGACAAGACAGAGAGGGGACATAACAGTTTTCAAGTACATAAAAGGTTGTTACAAGGAGGAGGGAGAAAAATTGTTCTTCTTAACCTCTGAGGATAGCACAAGAAGCAATGGGCTTAAATTGCAGCAAGGGCGATTTAGGTTTGACACTAGGAAAAACTTCCTTACTGTCAGGGTGGTTAAGCACTGGAATAAATTGCCTAGGGAGGTTGTGAAATCTCCATCATTGGGGTTTTTTAAGAGCAGGTTGGACAAACACCTGTCAGGAATGATCTAGATAATACTTAGTCCTGCCTTGAGTGCAGGGGACTGGACTAGATGGCCTCTCAAGGTCCCTTCCAGTTCTATATATGCAGGAATGCCAACCCCACACATTCAAAAATCAGGAATTGTGAGATTGGCATAATATGAGATGTTTAAAAATTGAGGGGGGGAGGACCTTCTGTTTTTAGAACCTTAAGGGTTCATGTTCTCAAGCTTCTATCTGCTGCCACGAAGGCTAGAAAGTCTCACGTAATAAAGCTAGGGCTTTAAGACAGACAGCAAATTCAGAGAGACAAGCAATTAAATTGCAAGAGTTGGCAACACTCAGGTGCCGGACTTTACACTAAGGATGAGAAATCAGATACTGTTGTGGGCGATCTGGCCTCAGCTGAAATCAGAATCAGAGCCATTATCACAGGGGTGGGCAAACTATGGCCCGGGGGCTGCATTCAGCCCCCCAGATGTTTTAATCTAGCCCTCGAGCTCCTGCCGGGGAGCAGGGTCTGGGGCTTGCCCCATTCCGCATGGCTCCCAGAAGCAGCGGCATGTCCCCCCTCTGGCTCCTATGCGTAGGGGCAGCCAGGGGGTTCCGCATGCTGCCCCGGACCCAAGCGCTGCCCCCACAGTTCCCATTGGCTGGGAACCACAGCCAATGGGAGCTGCAGGGGCGGCGCCTGCAGATAGGGCAGCGTGCAGAGCCGCTTGGCCGCGCCTCTGCATAGGAGCCGGAGGGGCGGGGACATGCCGCTGCTTCTGGGAGCTGTTTGAGCTAAGCGCTGCCCAGAGCCTGGACCCATAGGTGCCGACTCCGTGGGTGCTCCGGGGCTGGCTCCCCACTGCACCCCCCTGCCCCAGCTCACCTCCACCTCTGCCTCCTCCTCCCCTCCTGAGCACGACAAGTGGCTGCTTTTTTCCCCTCGCTCCCACCGCTTGCCACTGCAAAACAGCTGTTTCACGTGACAAGCCTGGGAGGAGGGGGAGCACGGCGCACTCAGGGGATGAGGCAGGGCCGGGATGGGTATTTGGGGAGGGGTCCAATAGGGGCAGGGAGGGGGCGGGGTTAGGGCGGGGTTTTGGGAAGGGGTTGGAATGGGGGCGGGACAGGAGTGGGACGGGGTGGAGTCAGGGCAGGGCTGGGGGTGGGGGGTGCGCGAGCACCCACTGGCGCCATGAGAAGTTGGCACCTGTGCCTGCACCCCGATGCCCTCCTGCACCCCAACCCCTGATCCCCCTCTGAATCCCTCGGTCCCAGCCCAGAGCACCCTCCTGCACCCCAAACCCACTCCAGAGCCCCCAGCTGGAGCCCTCACCCCCTCCCACACCCCAACCCCCAATTTTGTGAGCATTCATGGCCTGTCATACAATTTCCATACCCAGATGTGGCCCTCAGGCCAAAAAGTTTGCCCACCCCTGCATTATCAGAATCCCAGAGCTAGTTGTTTACTCATTTTGAAATCACCATGTGAGTGCGATCTCAACTGTTTTTGGCACTTGGCCCAGTTGCACAGTAATGCTAGCTCTGATGGCGCAAGAGGCATTTAGAGAGGTTATTTTTTGTACATTGCTATCCTGTTGGGCAATTCAGTGGCCTCTATTTGATGTGCATATGTGATGTCACCGGGAGGCAGCTGTTGTGGATGCATCACTTTGGGGGTTGTTTTGTTTTTAAGCTGCATTCACTTTAAGATGTGGGGAGAGCTCACCCTTCCCAAATGGAGGGGGGTCCTGGGCAAATCCCAATGGTAGTTTCAGTTGGAGCTGGGGTATATTTCACACCTCAGACTGTCCTATGACTCTGCATTTAAACTGCTGCCATGGTCCAGTTCAAAGGCCTTTGCACTGCAGCAGCGAATGAGTGACTCCTAGGCCTCTGGTGCGGCAGACCCCTTCAGAGGTAGCAGCTCTATGGATATGCCAGAGACGAATGTATTAGCTTTATCTAATCACATGCCTGAAATCATCCCAAACAGAACTTAACTGGCACCAGTTAGGATAAAAGTGACCATGCCCTCATGCAGTGCGGGTAAGTGGATTTCCAGGACATGCTCCACGTGAGTAGCTGTCCACCATAGAAACATAGAACTGGAAGGGACCTCAAGAGGTCTTCTAGTCCAGTCTCCTGCACTTGTGGCAGGACTAATTATCTAGACCATTCCTGACAGGTGTTTGTCCAACCGGCTCTTAAAAATCCCCAATGATGGAGATTCCATAACCTCCCTAGGCAATTTATTCCAGTGCTTAACCACCCTGACAGTTAGGAAGTTTTTCCTAATGTCCAACTTGAACCTCCCTTGCTGCAATTTAAGCCCATTGCTTCTTGTTCTGGTTTACTTCTGAGGATAGGACCATTTTTCCTTCCTCTTCCTTGTAAGAGCTTTACACATACTTGAAAACTGTTATGTCCCCTCTCAGTCTTCTTTTCCAGACTAAACAAACCCAATTTTTTGTCAATCTTCCCTCATAGGTCATGTTTTCTAGACCTTTAATCATTTTTGTTGCTCTTCTCTGGACTTTCTCCAATTTGTCCACATCCTTCCTGAAATGTGGCGCCCAGAACTGGACACAATACTCCAGTTGAGGCCTAATCAGAGTGGAGTTGAACGGAAGAATTACTTCGCGTATCTTGCTTACCACACTCCTGCTAATACATCCCAGAATGATGTTTGCTTTTTTTGCAACTGTATAACACTGTTGACTCGTGGTCCACTATGACCCCCAGATCTCTTTCCGCAGTACTTTCTGCTTGTGGTCCACTATGACCCCCAGATCTCTTTCCGCAGTACTTTCTGCTTGTGGTCCACTATGACCCCCAGATCTCTTTCTGCAGTACTTCTTCCTAGGCAGTCATTTCCCATTTTGAATGTGTACAACTGATTGTTCCTTCCTAAGTGAAGTACTTTGCATTTGTCCTTATTGAATTTCATCCTATTTACTCCAGACCATTTCTCCAGTTTGTCCAGATCATTTTGAATGTTAATCCTATCCTCCCAAGCACTTGCACCATGCTGTGGGCATGGGAAACAGGGCAGTTGTACAGAGGCTGCGAACATGATGCTGTCAGATTCCAGAAGGAAAAGTAACTTTTGTCCAGGGGAGGGGTAAGAGAAAGATACCCCCTGGCTTGGTGGGGCTCATGGGTAGATGCAGTTTGCGTGTGTTGGGGAACAAAGCTTTGAAAGGCTACCTGAGCTCCATGCCCCCAGTTTGTAATTAAACCACCAGCACCACCTCCAGCTGGGCTCATTTAACACCCCAGGAAAGCCAGAGATTTGAAATTCAGTTCCAAACTCGTGCATAGCCTCCTGAGATAGGAACAGAGTCCTTGGTGCACGGATAAAGAGGGTCCCCTCCCCTCCACTCTGAAAAGAGAAGGTACGGAGGGTTTTGGGGAAGTTTTCTAGGTCAGTTCCAGTTTCAGGAAGAAAGAAGCCGAGTCGAGCAGTCTCCCACCCTCCTCCCACATGTTTTGTTTTCTCTGCAAGTTGCTGAGCCCAGAACGCTGCCAGCATTCATCCTGGCTCTGCCCCAGACGACACCTGTATCCATGCCTTAACCACTTCCCATCTGAACAACTGCCATTGCCACTTGTGATCCCCCCAAACTCTTTACTCAGCTTCCCTGGGTCCTGAATACTGAGGCCATGCTGCTCTCATTCTAGGAAGTGGGCCTGGTCTATGCTAGGAGTGCTTTCCCAATATACCAGCAAAGTGCTTCGAACGTGGGCACCGCTGTACTGGCAAAGCTGTGCTTTCACTGGTATAGCCACATTGACAAGAGAGGCTTTTGCCAGCACAGCTATGGCAGGCAGAGATCACAACTCAGCATCACTCCCACCCTCTTTGGTGGCTTCCTTGCCATGTTCCTAACCACTTCAAACCATCCTTGGGTCCTTCCCTGACTTCCTAGCCATCCCCCCACCCCTTCCACATCCCTTCTAAATAGTCAGTGGGCAGCAGAGAGACAACAAAGTTCCAAATGGCCACAAATTTGCTATACTGTCCCTTCTCCCAGCCCCATCCACCTTTCCTGCCTCCTACCATTTTCCTCTCACTGGAACCAGACTGGCTCACATCATAGCATGGGGGGGGGGGGGGGGGGGGAGAGACGGGGACTTTTTTGACTGTTTGTAGAATGTCATCTACTTCCACTGAAATGAAACGTCAGGATTAGGTAACTTCTTGCAGCATCACTCCAAAGATTGCACCAGAGCCCTCTGGCTCCTACATTCGGCAGAGGGGACTATTTCCACTTCCTTCTCCCCTATGGGGAAGCAGCAGTTGCTACAAAATGGTGCTGTACAGCCTCCTCTGGCCCGCTCCATTCTAAGAGCTACAGGACACACACAGAGACCCAAGAGCACACCAGTTCTGAAACCTGATCAGATCTGGATTTAGCCCGGCAGCCGGATTAAGACAGCAGCACTACAGGGGTGCATCTAGGGCCCCCAGTTTCTGGAGTCACATGATTACATCAGCAGGGCAGCTTTTTTTAAAATAAGAGTTTCTAGCCCTTATGGTTGGTTATGCTTGGGTCACATTTAGCAATCTAGAGCCATCTGCTGGGGTCTGCAGCCAGCCTGGAACAGTGGCTCTGAGAGGTGTGAACTGCCCCCGGCTTCTTATCTGGCTCTGGAAGAACCCTGCTAACATCACCCCAATAAGGGATTATGGGTATGACAGGAAAGAGTGTAAGGGGCCCTGCCCTTTCACCCAAGCAGGTAGATCCTGGTTGCTGAGTTAAGTACTAGGGGGATCCCAGTCTGCCACCCCTGCTTCTCCAGAGGGCAGAGAAGACAGAATCCCTGCTGTCCTCTGGAGGGTGGGGAAGAAGAGGCCCCATATTGCTGCCCCTGTCTCTCTGGGAAGGGAGTGGGGGTCCTCCTGCCATCACCAATCCAAGTGGGGGTGGAGCCACAGGGACAGAGATACGAGAGGCCCCATGGCCTGGGGCTATCAGGGCACAATACCTTACTGCAACCCTCTTTGGGCCTAAGCCAGAACCCTCTCGCTGAGCCCCCTTTTCTTTTAGTCAAAAAAGCTTTGATCAGCCATCTGTGACCAGGCCTGCTTGGGGTAAAACAGCAGCACACTTACAGAGCTGGAGGGGGGGGGCGGGGGGAGGGAGCCCCAGTAGGGAAAACAGATTAGTCAAAATGCATTGAGAGAGCTGGGTGGAGGAAGAGCAGGGCCCCAGGGCTAGAACAGCAGGAAGGGACATAGTAAGCTGCACTGCAGAGTTTTCTGCTTTGGAATCTCTTATGCTAATGTTCTTGCATCACTTCATTCCTATTCTGGTGCCTAGACACCACAGCGATCTGCACCTTCCAAATGTCTAGACGGAGGTATATTGACAGATGCAAGGACAGGGTCAGGTCTGCAGTAGCAGGGGATGCTGCAGCTCACAACTGAAATGCATTGGGAGAGCTGCGCAAAAGGTTGCACAGCACCTGCTTGTATTGTGCCTGCTTGAGACCAGTGCTTTCAATCCAATTAAGGACACTGATCAACCCCGATTTTACCTCCTTCCCTTCCCTTGGTGTCCACCACTTTAGATGCAGATCTGCCAGGTTTGCCTTCTCTGAAGGCATGTGACCAGCCTCCAAGAAGAAGCAAGCACGTCACTGTAGGCCTTTGCTAAGATACAGCTGGCATTTCAGGTGCTGTATCTTAGGGGAATGTAGGGTCATATGTCACCAGATCTAGTGACAGATCCATTCCCTGCTTCTCAGGTAGTGAATGAGAAGAGGGGTGGGGAAGTTCTCAGGCGACAACGCAGCAGCAGCTTTCAGGTATGAATTGAATGCTGTCCAGCCCTAGAGCATGGCAGTGTTGCCAACACCTGGTTTTATCAGATGACTTGCACTAGTTGGCGTTTTGCATAAAGCTCCAGCTGATGGAGCCAAGAGATTACAAGAGAATCTCAGCTCTCTTTTAAAAGAAAGTTTCTAGCTCTCCTGGTTGCAGAGAAATGTGCGAAAACATGACGATAGCGTCACCGAAAGGCTCAAAACCCAGATGGCAAAGAACAAGAACCCAGTATTTGTTATTATTCGAATTTTTTAAGCCACGCTCCTGCTTTGAGCACTTGGGGTGGTAGCATTGGAGTAGTATCCTGTATAGCCACAGAACAGATACAGTGTGGGGAGTGGCACTGCTGGCTTCCCGACCCACACGGACCAGGCCTTCCTCCTGATCTGGGCTAGAGGAGAGGTCTGTCTCCATGTTCATGGCAATGGGAGCAGGACTCATCCCTCAATCTCTGGCCTCTTTGCTCAAATAGTCAAGAAGGGAGCCAAGTGTGTTGGGAGCTCTTTATAACAAGGACCCCTGTCTGCTAGGAAATTAGCTGACACCCCCTCCAACCCACCACAAGTCTTTACACATGGACCATAGAACAGTCAGCAGCTTTGAGTCACTGCCAGTTCAGGGGTCACTTGAGCCAGCAGCTGAGAAGCGACAGGCTGGGTGTCATATCAGTCCCCTCAGCCATCCAGGCCTGCAGGCCAACGTGCGACCTGCTCTTTGGGCAGCAAAGGCAGAAACAGCCGTGTGCTGGAAAAGGCTACGTCACGGAGAGGACGTGCACAGCGGCGAGTGGCACAGTCCCAACAAAGCACCTTCCCTGCCTGCCCTAATCCCTGCAGGAAGCAAGGCAGTGCAGTAATCAAGGCTGAAATAGTGTTGTGTACATACAGACAAGTCCCATCCCCCTTCCCCCCCCCCCCCCCCCAACACCCTCCACCCTCTGCTAGTCAGGCACACCTCCAGCATGCAGGCACCAGAACTAACTGGAGGCAGGTGCAGGGACTGGGCGCACACACACCCCCTCCAAAGTCCCTCAGTGCAAGAAGCAGCCCCATGGGGGATGTCAGACTAAATGAAGGACCTTTGAGTGCCCCAAGATCTCCCCCAATGGGAGATCACTCAGATCAGTCTGAAATAAACTAATGGCTCCCGCCCCACCCCGCCCTTCTTCTGGCATCTGAATTCTAACAATGTCCGAGGGCTCCCTCCGCCCCCACACTCAGATCCTGCCCTCAGACTCGGGAAGAGGTGGGGAGGGGAGATCAGAAGAGCAAGCTGGATTTCCTCTGGGACGTACAGTGATCTCCAAGAAGTGGCTTGTCTCTCATTGCTGGATAATGGCACTTCATTACTTTGTACCACAGACCAGCTTAGGCAGCTTGCCTCAGAACTGTCCCCGAGCTCTCATTTGGACTGTCCGTGCCCTCCAGTGACCCACTCCCATTGAGGGCTTGCCCTCTCCCTGCCAAGAGTCTCACAGGGGTGCCATCAAATTGTCTATCAGACACTTATACTTGGAGACTCCATCCCTAAGGGAGTCTGCAAACAAGCCTCACTGGATGATCCTCTTTGTTCCTAGACGTTAAGCCAACACCTGCCTTTCTCCCCCCCCCCCCCCCCGGCTTCCAGATCAGCCCCCGCAGCAGTGATTTCTCACCTCCTCTGCCTCTGCCAGGCTCTTGCTGGATCCAAGGGTCAATCCTCCAGGCTGGTTTGTGCCCCAGTAACAGCGTTGCCTCTCTCCTGTCTGCTCCCGTGGCCTTGGACGGCCCCTCCACCCTTCCTATGTGTGCTCCCCTCCCCTCCCACACGCAGCACTGAGCACAGATCTGGCAGAGGGACTGCTTCCTATCTCTGTGAAACACCACCCAGCGTGCTGCAAAACAACACAGAAGGCTGAAGGAGGGGAATCCGTGCCAACCCCCCAGCCGCACCGCTGCGTGACACAGCCAGGGATTGCTGCCACCTAATACGCAGCGAGGCGGGGGCTGGGGACTCAAGAGACAGGCTCCAAAATGGACCGGACCACAGTAGAAGCCTGCTCACCTCTGCCCCAGTCTTTTACAAAGGACAGGAAGCCAGGGCTCTGGTCACTGGCGGTCATTACAGATCCCAGGGCACGTCTCAAAATTAGGGTTGTTCACAATAAGATCCTGGCCAGACTCCAAATCAGATAATATTCTGTTGGCCTAACCCCATCTCCCGTGGGTTCTAATTGTCACTCCCCCGCCTAAGACATTGTTGAATTGTCACTGGCAGTCACACTCCTCAAGCCACGCAACCCCCACCCCGATAGAATGACAAAGCTTAACATTTATCTAAAACCAATCTCTGTCTATTCCGCCTGCTCGGCATTTGGGATTATTGTAGCATCATTTCCCTTTGCTACATTTGCTCAGATATTGGCATTTGAAACTAAAGGGATTATCTTCCCCACCGCCCAAGTCTCTTCCTCTCCCTTGGGGTCCCACCTTCTCCGCCTTCCCCCAGTCAATCCTGGAGGGCAGTCAGTCACCCAACACAACGCCTGTAACATCACGACCACTTCTGTGGCCGTGAGAGAGGAACATCACAAGCAAGCTCCGGCAGAAGGAGAAGCCAAGTGTTGGGGAGGAAAAAATCTCATTCCAAAAGACACAAATATCTGCATTAGCCAGGAAGGAAACACAGGAAGTTGCTGGCAGAGCCAACGCTGTTTTCGATTAGCATCTCCCACCTGTTCCTTGACGCCTCATCATGCGACACTTCAATCTCTGTGTTGTCACTTCTTTGGGATTCTTCAGTAGTTTCATGAGGCCGTGGGGCAGACCCATGACAACCAGGACTCTCCCATGCAACCTTCTTGTCCCTGGCCTAGGTGGATGGGCTGAAGGGACATTTTGTAAGAACAAGGAAGAGCCACTGGAGGCAGAGATTGAGGCAGTCACAGAAAGAGCCACACAGGCAGCTGATGGGATGTAAAGTAGCACTCAGCAGTCCCATGGCATTCTACAGCTGCTACTCCTGGAGGAATTCTGCGCCAAGATATTAAATATTCTGTGCACAGTATTTTAAAATTTGGCAAAGTTCTGCGTGTTTTATTTGTCAAAACAACAATATAATCATGCAAGTTTCAATTATTTTGGTAATTTATTTCTAAATACCTGTCAGCAAGTACATCTGTAACAATACAGAAAACACAAGAGATTCAGGAAATGTTTTTTGACAAGTAGATTCCCTACTAGGCCTATTCATACAGAACTCTGGGTAATAACTCATTTAAACTCCAGTACAGAACCATATTTCCCGCATCCCTCAGAAGCAGTGTAAAGGCTTAGAAGTCAGGGATAACGGAGGAGCGGAGGGAGAGTCAAGTAATTGCTGGGAAGGAGCCTGGGTGTGAACTTACAGGGTTGTTGGATATGGGTGGGAGAAATAAGGAACAGTTTTTTGGGGGGGACAGGGAGGGCTTGTTAGGGAGCCTCCACTGTGAAGATGCTGGCTGACCCCTAGCCTCTCCTATTCAGTCAGGAACATCTGCATCTGGACAGCAGGTGACTAGCCTGCTCGGGGAGGCTAGCCCCCACCCAAGGCCTCGCTCCTCCTGCCTGAGGCCCTGCCAGAGCCCCCCCACCTCCCACCCCCTGAGTGCCAGGTAGCATGTGACCCCCCCTCCCAGCCCCAGAGTGCCCCAGCCCTATGTGTCCCTGCACCCCCATTCAGCCCCCACCCCAGTCTGCCCCCCCCCTTGGTGCTCAAACATAGGTGCTGAAGCACCCCCTGGCTTGAAGAGGTTTCCATCATATACAGGGTTTACAGTTTGATTCAATGGCTCTCAGCTCTTTCCCCCCCCTCCCCACACACACAGTACAAATTATTCCAGCACCACTGCCCCCACTAGCCCTTCTGAACCCCAGTCTGTGACTCCCCACCAGCCCCATGTGCCCCATGCTGTCTGTCCCCCCCCCCAGCTCAGTGGTTTGAGCATTGGCCTGCTAAACCCAGGGTTGTGAGTTCAATCCTTGAGGGGGCCATTTAGGGATCTAGGGCAAAAATCTATCTGGGGATTGGTCCTGCTTTGAGCAGGGGGTTGGACTAGATGACCTCCTGAGGTCCCTTCCAACCCTGACATTCTATGATTCTATATCCTGTGCCCCATGAGCAGGGCACTGTGAGGAAGGCAACCTCTTCTTTCCCCTATCCACAGCTGGGACTACATGACTACAGCACCTCTCCAGCAGAATGTATTTTCTGTGGGGAAAAAAATTCTGCATGGCACATGAATTCTGCACACACACAGAATTCCCTCAGGCGTAATCTGCCAACAGAGTTGACATGTAACTCGATGATGGGAGGGAGCACAATTTCAAGGGGGGGGGTGGCATGTGACCACCCCACCCATTGCCTCTGGGCTAAGGAGCAGCAGCAGAGTCAGGAGCGCCAGGGCAGCGGGGAGCATCTCATTGGAGCCTGCCTCCACAGGCAGGGCTGGGCTCCTTCAGGGAGAGGCCTGATAAGGGTCCCAAGACATGGGATAGTCTGCTCAAAAGTCAGGCAGGGTGGAAACCTTAGCACAATGGGTCACTATGGGATAGTCATACTGACTGCAACCTAATCTGAAGCCTCCAGGGCCGGCTCCAGGCACCAGTTTACCAAGCAGGTGCTTGGGGCGGCCACACCAGAGAGGGGCGGCACGTCCGGCTCTTCGGCGGCAATTCGGCAGTGGGTCCCTCACTCCCGCTCGGAGCGAAGGACCTCCTGCCGAAGTGCCGCAGATCACGATCGCGGCTTGTTTGTTTCTTTGTTTGTTTTTTGTTTTGCGAGGGGGGAGGGGGGTGGCTGCTTGGGGTGGCAAAAACCCTGGAGCTGGCCCTGGAAGCCTCACCACAAACAAAGGAAAGGAGGAAATTAAAGCCATGGCAAAGATGGACTAGAGCAGTGGTTCTCAACCACTGGGGGGGGCATGAGCAGATTTCAGGGGATCCATCAAGCAGGGCCAGTATTTTAGACTCTCTCAGGCCCAGGGCAGAAAGCCGAAGCCCCACCACATGGGGCTGAAGTTCGGGGCCATGAGCCCCACCACCCGAGGCTGAAGGTGAACTTAGCTTTGTGGGGGGCCCTCTGGCATGGGGCCCCAGACAATTGCCCTGCTTGCTACCCCCTAATGCCAGCCCTAGCTTTTATATGCAGAAAACCAGTTGTGGCACAGGTGGGCTATGGAGTTTTTATAGCATGTTGGGGGGGGGGGGGTTCAGAAAGAAAAAGGTTGAGAACTCCTGCACTAGAGGATGAGAAGAACTGTGAATGGATCAGCACAAGAGTCCTCGCTCTTCCCATCTGGCCAGAGGGAGATGCAGAGGGGCTTGGGAGCACAGAGAAAGCCTCTTTCATGTCCCTCCCCAGAAGGATTCCCCTTCGGATCCCAGGAGCCACATTCTTACGGATAAGAGCTGTATCAGGCAAGGTGGAGGAGGGTTGTTGAGAAAAGCACCTTGCGTTGCTCCTCTTCCATACCCCCAACAGCCATGCTCCCCTCTGCCCTGGGGCTAAGAGTGCTTCCTTCACAAGTGTTTCAACCTCTCCCAGCCTTGGCAATGGAAATCTGAATGACAGATCTGCCGAGGGGGAGGGAATCCAGGTCGCTCCCATGGCACAGTGCTGCGTGCACCAACGCAGCTCCACGAAATGGAAGAAGTCGAGAGGTTTTCCAGTACAGGCCCCTGCCTATTGCTGACAGACTCATTCCCCCCAGGCATTTCCCTTTGGAGGAGGACAGCAGCTCAGTGGCTTTGCTTGGACAGTAGGAGTAGGTGAAAGCCATGTGAGGCCAGGACCTGAGTGTCTAGGCCTCACACTCTGAGCTCATTTGGGGAGCAGGCTCAGCAGCCTGTGTTCTAATTCAAAACACCAAACCCTTCTATGTCATTAAAAGCACTGCAATAGTCCAGAAGCCTGCAGTTTTACTCTCTCCTGCAGCAGCATGAGTGACAGCTACCTTAGCTACTTCAAGAAAGAAAAAAGGAACATTTCCAAGCATCACTGACATAGAACAGTCTTTTTTTTTTTTTTTTAAACCAAAGAATATGCAAAAACCTAGTTCAATTATTCAAGACAGGCTATAGACACATCAGCTTTCATTCAGAGCTCCCTGTGCCCCATTCATCCAGATCATCGGAAGGGCCCACAATTTATCAAACAAAAATCTCTCTCTTTTAAATATAGACACATTCATTTGGGAGCTGGCTGTGACCTCCTTTAACGAACCACCCTTTGGGTGCCTCCAAATATGGGAAGGATGCTTTTGAAGAGATAATAGCCCCCTTTCTCCCTCCCCTCAGTACAGAGCAAAGAAAATCCCTCAGATGTCATTCAGCCAAGCTACGGTATACATAGCTAGTTTGGTTAATCTACCCCTGTGAATCAATGCCTCCAGCCCTTTAATCATCTCTGTTGCTCTTCTTCATATTTCCTCCAATTTGTCAAGACCTTTCAGGTAAGGAGGTGCCCAGAAGGTAACAATATTTCAGGGATGGTTGCACCAAAAGACATCTAATAAATGGGACTGTTACATTCCTGCTCTCTAATTGGATGCCTCTGCACATCCAACCCCAAGTTGCATCAGCTTTTTCAGTGGGTATAGGCCATCACAAATTCATGTCTAATGTGCTGTCCACTCTCACACCTTGATCTGTTGAGCATTCCTGCTTCCCTAGTTTCTCCCTTCCATAGACTAGCTGGTTTCAGATTATTTTTCCTCTGGAATCTCATTTAGTTATTTCCTGCCCATCACTCTCACTTATCTAGGTCGCTAGTGTTTGCAACTCCTCCCAGATTAGAACCATCGCGAGTTTCCTTGTGCTATTTGCCACCTCTTCCAGATCATGAATAAAGATGATACATTTTAAGAAGGGGCTGATCCCTGCAACATTTCACTGAAAATCCCCCCTCCCCAAGTACTGCATCAAAGGGAGCATGCTGCCAAACTGGAGACCACCATGTATATTTCCTTCACCCTAGAAAGCATTCTTGGCACACCCTTGCCTCAGGCAAGGAGATAGCGGTAGTATGGGCAGAGAAAAGTGAAAGAAGCATTCTGGCCTGTAGCCACACATGAAGCTGGTCTAACACCCCCAAAACCCAAGTTGTCTAGACAGACAGATCTCTCTCGATATAGGTCTACACACACATAGAATTAGTTTGTCCTCAGAGTTCAGTAACAAAATTACATTTTAATTTCCCCCCCTTATATACACACCCACTTAAGGTCACTGGTCCGAAAGTCGGAATGGGCTGCTCCCATGGGCGATTATTCTAATGGATATTCATCTGGGAAATGCGGTGATTAAATAAATAGGTTACTATAAACAGGTCTGCTGCATTGGTTTACAGATTACCCTTATTCTTTCTTCCTTTCTCCCTTCTCTTCAGATCAGAGCTCTGGTGTCTGGTAGGTTTTTATAAATGCTGTCTCTATCCAATGCTAATGAAAGCCTCTTATCCCTGCCTGGGTTGGTTACAGTGTCCTGCAACCAAGAGTTAAATCACATCACAAGCAATGCACTTTCACTTACATGTCCTAGATGTTAAATGCTCCTTTAGGGAGATGAATCACAATAAAAGATAAATAAATAAACCATTTACTGGATTAGATATTTAAACCTCCCCTCCCTTGAGCTGATCACACTTACCCCTCCGAGGAGCAGCCACGTCTACAACAGAACAGCCCAATTAGTGGTAAAATATAAATGTCACCTTTATAGCTAGATTATAAAAGCCTTCTTAGTCAGTGCTAGGCTACTGGATTTGGGGCTGGTGATGGGAGAGAGAACAAACAAGCTACCAGTGCCAAAGGGGTGGGGGGTTGGAAAGAGAAGCCATCATGGAGTCTTGATTAGCCTTTAAAAAAAATCATAACAACAAAAGATACCCAGCTTGTTTTTTAATGGGAAGAGCGGCTGTTTTAATATCTCAAGCTAATGTCTCCATACACCCTCTTCCTTCCTCCTTTGGAGATTGGACTTGCTGTTTGCAGGAAACAATTTTAGTCAGTCAAAAAACAAAACAAAACCTCTTTAAAACATCATTAAGGAGAGGTTTTAACAAATCGCACCCCCCTCCCTCTGAAAATGACAGAATAGATAGGAGACGTAGCCCAGCTGATCCCAGTCTTCGATGGCAAAATTACAGCTATTCACCCACAGCAAAAAAAAGTCTCTCTCTCACACACACACAATACTACTGCTGGTGCCAAATGATTTTTTTTTTAAAAGGTATGGGAGGGGGAGAAGAGAGAGAGAGAAATAGGAGGGGAAAGTTAATTCACATTTAAATTTTACACCTTCTCAATCTCAGCACAACTGTTTAATCTCCGAGAATGAGTCACTGCACACCTACGTCTCTTAGGGCAGTATTCCAGAGGATACCAAATGCATTGTGCCTCCGCTCCCCTCCTAGTCAATTACAACCCCTCTTGCAGCTGTAATTTACAAAGCTTCAGTGCCTAGAGTGGATGAAGGCTCCGCTATTACCTTGCGGGGAGCAGCGGTCCTCTCACACCCAGCCTCACTACGGGGTTTTTCTTCTCCCTCTCTCTCCTCTTGTCGGGCTGCTGGCAGCTCCTGATGAATTAAAAATATTTGGCGTGTGTGATATTGCACCCTGAGCTTCGCACATTATACACTCCTTCCTCCTGACGTCAGGATGCTGAGAGAGGGGGAGGCGGGAGGGATTTATGATGATAACTGCTACTCTGGATTTAAAGAGACATGTATTTTTTTCGCCAGGGGGGAGGAGGGGTTGGAACACATCTCTCAAGAGTTCAGACATGACTCGTGCTGGGGGTGTGAGAGAGAGAGATGACACATGACATAAGACGGGGAGCCTTGAAAACTGCCGGGAAAGAGGCTGATTATGAGGAATAGAGAATGACCCAAGAATAGAAGAGGATGGAAGCTGGGATTCAAGGAGGGGGCAGATATTTATTTCATTGGCTCTGGCAGGTGTAGCTAGACTTGCTCTAAGCTGCTTCCAGTCATTCCCAGTCATAATCAGCTCTTAAAAATCGTTGGAGATTTGTAAGAGCAGGTTAGACAAACACCTGCCAGGAATGGTCTAGATAATACTTATTCCTGCCATGAGTGCAAGGGACTGGACTAGATGACCTCTCGAGGTCCCTTCCAGTCCTATGATTCCTTTTGGATAGGTCCCCAGAGAGTAGTGAAGGGTAACTTCTCTTCCCCAAGGCCATTAGTCCTATCTGCCCTATCATGCCTCCTCCTCAATACCTGCCCCCGGGGCAGACTGTGAAATGCTATAAGCTCTGCTGCTCTCAGTAGGCAGATGACACTCTGCTTGATGTGATCTTTTCAATAATCATGGGTAAGGCTAAGATTCTGTCATGGTTATTTTTAGTAAAAGTCACAGACAGGTCATGAGCAATAAAAAAAATAAAATAATGGAAGCCATGACCTGTCTGTGACTTTTGCTGCTGCAGCTCCATGGTTTCCCCCACCACCGTGGCGGCTGGGAGCTGTGGGGTTCCCCCTCCACCCACGGCAGCTGGGAGCTGCAGGGTGACCATATTTCCCAAAGAGAAAATGGGACACCCCAGCCGCTGGCCCGAGGTCCTCCCCCACCCCTGTGCTGCAACCCTGAGGAGGGCCCCCTGAGGAGGCTGTCAACCTTCAACCTTCCCTGAAACCCTGCCGGGGCCCTGCTGGCTGCCAGTTCCAGTCCTGCAGCCCCTGGGCTGAAGCAGAAAATGTCCCTGTCTAGAAGTCAGGGATTCCATGACTTCCGTGACCTCCATGACATAAACGTAGCCTTAATCATGGGTGCTGTGATTCCCTCCTGACACAGCACATGAGTGAAGTGGGGACCCGGATGAAGAGCAGCTGACTAAACCAGGCAAGAAAGAGATAATGCTGTTCAAAACTGAGTAAGCAGTTTGAGGAACTAACTGAAAGGAAGACTTCCTTTTTCCCTGATGCTGGCTGCTGTGGTCGGGCATACACAGCCTCAGGGGCCTGCTTGCCCCAGGATGCCTGAGTAGATGTAGTAACCAGAAATATCTCTGTTCACTTTCAGCTGGCCAACTACCAATACTCATTGCTAGACACCTTGCCACAGAGATCTAAGACCCTGTCACTGCCAGGCTGGACTATTGCAACTCGCTCCACCTGGGGCTGACAACCCCTGGAGATACCCAGAAGCTGCATGGTCCACCATGCCTTCTAAGCAGAGCTACATGACATCTGTTCATCACACCAGAGGCTTGGCACTCTGTATTGGCTGCCATTTGCATTTCAGGTGCATTTCAAGGTCCCCCTCTTCAAAGGCCTGGCTGGGTGAGGCCCCAGTTACTTTAGGGGCCATATCTTTCTGCATTTTGCCAATCTTGCTATGCCCAAGAGAGCCACTTCAGTGGGCAGAGCCTAGATTTCTACTTGTGAAAGCTCAGCTTATAAGGCATCCTCAGGAAATCTGAGTGAGCCCAAATCTCATTGTCCTCAAGTTTATATGGCTGGGTAGGAGGTGTCTGCACCTGCTGCTGCTTCTGCTGCTTTGGCAGGAGCTGAGGAAGCAAAGCAGCACTAAAGAAAGGAGAGCTGTGGACTCTCACCTTCCTCCTCGTTCTGCTGCTGCTGCAGGGCTGAACCAGGAGACACTGGGACCGTGGTCCAAAATGTTTTTAAGCTACTATCTATATACTATTAAATGGCTTTAAAATAAAACCTCTTTGGATTAAAGAGAGGCAGCCCATCCCTTTGGGCATTTTTTTAAACTATAGATTTGTGACTTTTGCCTTTTTTCCCTGTGTTCAGACTATGGCTTTCCATACAACTGACCATACCAAACCACTAGCCCTACTCAGCATGCTGCAAGACACACTGGGCTGCATGTATCCCTATGTGGGTGCTGAGCACAGCGCAGGGACAAAGAGGACAGAGAAGGCACCTAGGGCAGGGTATTCCCTGGGGTCAGATTCCCATCTCAGATCACAGAAGCCCGAGCAGCTCTCCTAGCAGACTGGGGCAGGGGGCTCAGGAGCTAGTGGGGTGACAGCATTGCGCCGGGGCTGAATGGGAGGAGGCTGCAGGGCCACATGGGGACAGGGGCAGATGTGCCTGACTGAATGGGAGAGGCTAGGGGTCAGTCAAGGTCTGCTCCCCAACTCCCCAACAGTCTCTCCCCCACATAAAAAAACTGTTCCATACTTCTTCCACCCACACCAACAACCCTCCAGGTTCACTCCCATGCTCTTTCCCTCTTCTTCAGCTCCTCCCTTCCCAGATTTCACCAATCCTTTGCACTGCTTCTGAGGGGTGCAGGAAATACGTTTCTGTATTGTAATTTAAATGAATTATTACTCAAAGTTATGCATAATTTACCTAGTGAGGAATCTATTTGTAAAAAATAACTCCTGAATTATTTTTCTGTATTATTACAGACATATTTGCTGACAAGTATTTTGAAATAAATTACCAACATAATTGAATCTGGCATGATTATATTGTGTTATTTTGACAAATAAAATATGCAGAGTTTTGCCAATTTTTAAAATATTATGTGCAGAATTTTTAATTTTTTGGTGCAGAGTTCCCACAGGAGTAACACCCTTTTCCCTGCCAAAGAATGGCCACTTAACCAGGTGATAGTCCATTTGATTTTGTTGATACCTGGCTGAGGTGTCAGTTTGCCTTTTGTCTCTGAGGAACTGGTCTGTGCCTGCTTTTCTAAACGTGGAGCATGTCTCCGCAATGTCACACAATAGAATCTTAGAATTTTAAATACACGTTTTACCAGGCAATAATGATCAGCAAATTATGAGTTTTCAAATGATACCTCACTAGGTATACTTTGTACAAGATTTATCATAGTTTTGTAAAAAGGATGAACAAGGGTACAGCCCATCATAAGCCCCCAGTGAAACCCTTCTACCCACATCACTCACCTTCTGACTGGCCTTGCATGTGATTGGTGTTTTGGGCTATGGCTCCTAGTGTTTTAACTATATTATTCCAAAAGGAGCTTAACTGTTTCTTACATTTATCCTGAATGAAGCCCAGGTGATACATCCACCAGTTTCAGCGAGACCTGCCACGAGTGCAGGGGACTGGACTAGATGACCTCTCAAGGTCCCTTCCAGTTCTACGATTCTATGATCTCACCCAACCCCCAACATAACAATATCTTCGCCAAGGAACTAAATACTATACATGTCTCAGGTGCTACCAGAATATGGGTAAAGACACACTAAATACTTTGCAAAGCTAGGGACTGTTTTTTTTTACATTTTTAAAAGTGAATGTACTGCTTATAAACAAGGCAATGATTATGTCAGGGAAGTCACAGGAGACATGGAATCTGTGACTTCCAGAGATCTCCGTGACATTTTCTACTTCAGCCCAGGGGCCGGGGCACTGGTGTTGTCAGCCAGCGGGGGCCTCAGAGGTCTCAGCTGCCATAGGTGGCAGGGCCCCCTGCAGCTCCCAGCCACCAGCCCCAGAGCTCCAAACTGCAGCAGGCAGCAGGGGGACCCTGCAACTCCTAGCCACTGGCCCCGGGGCTCCAAGCCGCCGTTGGTGGCGGGGGGACCCCACAGCCCACCGCTGCCGTGAGCTGCAGTGGTGGTGGTGTTGGACCCCCCACTTCCCGTTTTGTCACAGTTATTTTTAGGAAAAGACACGGATAGGTCACGGGCGTCCATGAATTTTTGTTTATTGCCCATGACCTGTCTGAGACTTTTACTAAAAATATCCATGACAAAATCTTAGCCTTAGTTATAAATGGTGCTGCACTGATGGCTGGGAGCACCGAGTGCCTTTGTGTACCGACAGAAGAGATAAAGCAATGCAAGCATCTGCCACACATCATTTCCCCTCTGCACACCCAATTATTGGAGGGGCCAACCATTATGGATGAGAACAGAGATCAGTCTCTCTGCCCCAGTCCATTCTTGGCAGAGGGTGCCAACTTGTCAATTAGTACCAACTGTGGTGGTGTGTTTTGTGATATGTTGAATTGAGACCCACAAACCCATTTCCTACAGGACACTGAGCAGACTTTGCACACTGACCATTTTTGGTTATTACCAACATGGGCCTGATTAGACCAAATGTGATCTAGAGCTGAAAGGCTTGACAGACTCTAATATGCTCCTAACTCACTTTCCTTCCCCATCCCTAATTCACCTTCCTGTCTCCTTTGCTGCCCCCACTTAACTGTCTTGTTTCTTATACAAAACTCTCCAGAGTGACCTTCTCTCTCTGCCGTTCCAATACCTCTAGTTCCTCTTGTGAGGTAGAAATGTTTTATTCCATACCGTTGGGAGAAGGATGTGGGCAAGAGCATGGGGAGATGGAGAAAAGGGCCACACCCCTGCACAAGATAGTGATGGAGCAAAACTAACAGACAACTGAAACAAAACAACTGTGCCTCAGTTACAGATCCTAACAATGGTGCATTGAGAGCTATGTAAGGCAAGGACTGGAATAGCAAGGGGTGCTGCAGATCTCAATCAAGGTGCACTAGCTAAGCCAGGGGTCAGCAACCTTTCAGAAGTGGTGTGCCGAGTCTTCATTTATTCACTTTAATTTAAGGTTTGGCGTGCCAGTAATACATTTTAACGTTTTTAGAAGGTCTCTTTCTATAAGTCTATAATGTATAACTAAACTATTGTTGTATGTAAAGTAAATAAGGTTTTTAAAATGTTTAAGAAGCTTCATTTAAAATTAAATTAAAATGCAGAGTCCCCCGGACCAGTGGCCAGGACCCAGGCAGTGTGAGTGCCACTGAAAATCAGCTCACGTGCCGCCTTCGGCACGCGTGCCATAGGTTGCCTACCCCTGAGCTAAGCTCTGTGGGGCCAGGATTGGGATAGCTGGTGCTGTAGGGCAGCAGGAAGGTACATTTGTAGAGCTGTGTGGGGCTGGGACAGGAATAGCAAGGGGTGCTGCATATAAGGCTTGAGGTACATTAACAGCTGTGTGGAGAGCTCAGGACTGGGATAGCAGGGGGTGCTGCAGCTAAGAACTCAGGTACTCACCTGGCAGGTGGAAACTTGAATAGTACATGCCCCCACTAAGCACGCTTCTAGCCTTCATCATCCCCCATTAAAAAAACAAAAATATTCAGACCACAAATATTTATGAAGAAAAAAAATCCAGTGAAACAGGATAGTTACTAAGTGAGAGAGCATAATTGATCAGAAAACCCCAACTACAGAAAAATAACATGTTAATAAAGCCTAGAAACACTAGTCCTAATCCTACTCCCACCTGTGTTCCCCAAGACAGTACAGTATCTAATAATTAGGAAACACTCCTGCTGCATACTACTGGGAAGAACTTAGTGTTTGCATCAAAGCGATTGCACTGACTGTGGTTTTGACTGGCAGCTGCTGAGATGCTTGGTTTTCCTTAAAGCTTTTTTTAAACGCCTCAAGCCTTCTCTTTTCATCTTGCTTTGGCAAGTTTCAGGCATTAGCAGAGCCCCTTGTTTTCCACAATTCTTCAACTACTCAGTTTGCTGCAGAATCCACTGTTGAAGAATTGTGCAGCAGAAACTAGGATTTTTTAAAATTAAGAGTCAGTGTTTCAGCTGGCGTAAAGACCTTGTCTACACTATAGAGTTTTGTTGACAAAAGGCAGCTTTTATCGACCAAACAGTGGAGGTGCACAGACTACAATGCTCCTTCCGCCAACAAAACTGTCTGTGATGTGACGCTCAATATTCTTTATAGAAATATGCTTATGATATGAATATGGCATAATTAAGACATATTTTATGCAAGCTGGCTCATGTAAGATATCACTGGAAAGGTTATGATTTACTGGATGTGATTATCCAATTTGTATGCATGTATCATTTCTGTATCTGGAGTTAGGAATATTGACTATGTAACAATTACAACTGTGGTTATACTAGGAGATGCCCACCAGACAGTGAGCAATCAGCCTTAATGGGCTATTAGGAAAACGACAATGAGTCTTAGAAGATGTGGATCCCCCATCTTTCGGGAGTTCCTTCCTGTGGAGATTGCAAATAAACCTGGTTTCATGGTTGTTTTGACACTGCAAAGTCAGGTGATAATGTCATCTGGTAAAAAGTACCACCTTGGACACTGCTGGTACTTTTACACTGGAAACAAAGGCTTCCTGCCTTATGTAAATTTTATATAAGGCTAGGGAGTAAGGCAAACAGGACTCTTCTCCATTGCCTTCCTGCCCAAGAAGAAAGACTGCTGAAAATACCTGAGACAAAGGAACTGAGCTGAGGGGAAGGCACAGGATGAGTCTAGCCTGAGGCTGAAAAAACACCCCCCTGAGCAACAAAAGTTTTAGTGCTGAAAAGCGCCAATATAGACAGTGCTTTATCACTGGGAGCCGCACTCCCGGCGAGAAAGCTACCACTGCTCATTTGAGGTGGGTTTTTTTTAACCGCTGGGAGAGCTCTTCCCTAGCGATAAAGCGTGACTACACTGCCCATGTCACAGTGCTGCTGCAGCTGCGCTGTAACATGGGTAGTGTAGACATACCCTAAGACAGGAGTCTAGTCTGTAAAGAGAAATAACTGGAACTCTAAACTACAGAAACTCTGCAACTTACCTAAAACAACACTTAGGGTGAGAAATTACATTTTGTAACCTGTTTCTTGAGTGTATTAAGCCGTGTTTGCGTGTTTTGTTCTATTTGCTCAGTAATCTGCTTTGTTCTGTTTGCTATCTCTTATAAACACTTACAATCTACCTTTTATAGTTAATAAACTTGTTTTTATTATAAAACCCAGTTTGTGCAATTTATAACTGGGGGGGGGAGCGGGGGCAGAAGAAGTTGTGCATATCTTCCTCCACATTGAGGGAGGGGGTGAATTAATGAGCTTACGTTGTATAAATTTCTCTACAGCGCAAGACAATATTATTTTGGGTGTACTTTCCAGAGGGGAGCTGTACTTGAGTGCTGGGCAATTTCCTAGCTGAATCTTCCCATAGAGCTGTTTGCAGACTCTGTGTGATTCTACAGCTGTTGCTCCCTACCTGTGTGTGTGCTGCCAGAGGCCAAAGAGCCTGATTCAGCAAAACAGGGAAAGGGGGACCAGGCTAGTGGAGCGAGCGGGCTCAGTGAAATCCCAGTACATCAGGTGGCATCCCAGAAGAGGGGTCCAACCCATCACAGTGGCGCAGCAAGCAGGGTGATGTGCACAGCTTGTTGCTCTTAGACACTGGCGATGATTTTAAGTGAGTTTTAAGTGTGGTGGCTGGAGAACAGACAAAGTGGTTACTGGTTTGTTATTTTCTGTTTGCTTATTTTGGGTAAGGGAAGTAGGGACAGGAGAAGCAGGAAACTAGTGAAAGTGAAGCTACCAAAAAGTTGGCACTCCACAGGTTGCAAGTAGAAGAAAATGAAAGGATGCATAAGACACAGGTGGAATTAAAACACATGGAAACAGATGAGAAAAAAGCAGCCCACCAGAGAGCCATTGAACTGAGACTGCTCGAGGCTGATAAGGAAATGGAAGCCCAGAAGCTAGCCATGAGGATGCAAGCCAAAGCAGAAGAAGCCAGGCAAAAGGTGCACATCAGAGAGCCATGGAACTGAGACAGCTGGAGGCTGACAAAGAAATGAAAGCAGAAGCAGCCAGGCAGAAGTTAGCCCTGGAACTGAAAGACAAAGAAATGAAGCATGAACTGGCCATAATGGAATGGAAGAGACAGAACCCCACATCAGGGGGCTCCACCCCTCCAAAAATCCACAAGGGGAGCTGCACTTGAGTCCTGGGCAATTTCCTAGCTGAATCTCCTGTGGTGGGAGGAACACCTCAACAGCCCAACACTGTGGCATTTAATTTCAGAAAGGGGAACTATGCAAAAATGAGGAGGTTAGTTAAACAGAAATTAAAAGGTACAGTGACTAGAGTGAAATCCCTGCAAGCTGCAGGGACGCTTTTCAAAGACACCATAATAGAGGCGCACCTTAAATGTATACCCCCAAATTAAAAAGCACAGTAAAAGAATTTAAAAAGAGCCACCGTGGCTTAACAACCATGTAAAAGAAGCAGTGAGAGATAAAAAGGCATCTTTTAAAAAGTGGAAGTCAAATCCTATTGAAATAAATAGAAAGGAGCATAAACACTGCCAAATTAAGTGTAAAAATATAATAAGAAAAGCCAAAAGGGAGTTTGAAGAACAGCTAGCCAAAAACTCAAAAGGTAATAATGAAATGTTTTTTAAGTACATCAGAAGCAGGAAGCCTGCTAAACAACCAGTGGGGCCCCTGGACGATCGAGATACAGAAGGACCACTTAAAGACGATAAAGTCATTGCGGAGAAACTAAATGAATTCTTTGCTTCAGTCTTCACGGCTCAGGATGTTAGGGAGATTCCCAAACCTGAGCCGTCCTTTGTAGGTGACAAATCTGAGGAATTGTCACAGATTGAAGTGTCACTAGAGGAGGTTTTGGAATTAATTGATAAACTTAACAGTAACAAGTCACCGGGATCAGATGGCATTCACCCAAAAGTTCTGAAAGAATTCAAATGTGAAATTGCGGAACTGTTAACTATGGTTTGAAACCTGTCCTTTAAATCAGCTTTTGTATCCAATGACTGGAAGATAGCTAATGTAATGCCAATATTTAAAAGGGGCTGTAGAGGTGATTCCGGCAATTACGGACCGGTAAGTCTAATGTCAGTACCAGGCAAATTAGTTGAAACAATAGTAAAGAATAAAATTGTCAGACACATAAAAGAACATAAATTGTTGGGCAAAAGTCAGCATGGTTTCTGTAAAGGGAAATCATGTCTTACTAATCTTTTAGAGTTCTTTGAAGGGGTCAACAAACATGTGGACAAGGGGGATCCAGTGAACATAGTGTACTTAGATTTCCAGAAAGCCTTTGACATGGTCCCTCACCAAAGGCTCTTACGTAAATTAAGTTGTCATGGGATAAGAGGGAAGATCCTTTCATGGATTGAGAACTGGTTAAAAGACAGGGAACAAAGGGTAGGAATAAATGGTAAATTTTCAGAATGGAGAGGGGTAACTATTGGTGTTCCCCAAGGGTCAGTCCTAGGACCAATCCTATTAAACTTATCCATAAATGATCTGGAGAAAGGAGTAAACAGTGAGGTGGCGAAGTTTGCAGATGATACTAAACTGCTCAAGATAGTTAAGACCAAAGCAGACTGTGAAGAACTTCAAAAAGATCTCACAAAACTAAGTGATTGGGCAATAAAATGGCAAATGAAATTTAATGTGGATAAATGTAAAGTAATGCACATTGGAAAAAATAACCTCAACTATACATACAATATGATGGGGGCTAATTTAGCTACAACTAATCAGGAAAGAGATCTTGGAGTCATCGTGGATAGTTCTCTGAAGACATCCATGCCCTGTGCAGCGGCAGTCAAAAAAGCAAACAGGATGTTAGGAATCATTCAAAAAGGGATAGAGAATAAGATGGAGAATATCTTATTGCCCTTATATAAATTCATGGTACGCCCACATCTTGAATACTGCGTACAGATGTGGTCTCCTCATCTCAAAAAAGATATACTGGCATTAGAAAAAGTTCAGAGAAGGGCAACTAAAATGATTAGGAGTTTGGAATGGGTCCCATATGAGGAGACATTAAAGAGGCTAGGACTTTTCAGCTTGGAAAAGAGGAGACTAAGGGGGGATATGATAGAGGTATATAAAATCATGAGTGGTGTGGAGAAAGTGAATAAGGAAAAAGTTATTTACTTGTTCCCATAATATAAGAGCTAGGGGCCACCAAATGAAATTAATGGGCAGCAGGTTTAAAACAAATAAAAGGAAGTTCTTCTTCACACAGCACACAGTCAACCTGTGGAACTCCTTGCCTGAGGAGGTTGTGAAGGCTAGGACTATAGCAGGGTTTAAAAGAGAACTAGATAAATTCATGGAGGTTAAATCCATTAATGGCTATTAGCCAGGACGGGTAAGGAATGGTGTCCCTAGGCTCTGTTTGTCAGAGGGTGGAGATGGATGGCAGGAGAGAGATCACTTGATCATTACCTGTTAGGTTCACTCCCTCTGGGACACCTGGCATTGGTCACTGTCGGCAGACAGGATACTAGGCTTGATGGACTTTTGGTCTGACCCAGTATGGCCGTTCTTATGTTCTTAATCTCCCCATAGAGAGCCGCTTGCAGACTCTGTGTGATTCTACAGCTGGTGCATCCCTACCTGTGTTTGTGCTGCCAGAGGCCGGAAAGCCTGATTCAGCAAAACAGGGAAAGGGGGACCAGGCTAGTAGAGCAGGCGGGCTCAGTGAAATCCCAGTACATCGGGGCATCCCAGAAGGGTGTCCAACCTGTCACACTCTATTGCTTTGACGACAAACTCTTCCCACACATTCCTTGCAACTTCCTGGCCCGTCTCAGCACCCCATTCACTCCACCCCTTTGGACAGCTTCCAAAATGATAGCTGGATTTACACACAGTTATAAGAGCCTACACTGCCCTTCATTGTTATCTCCCTTCCCACTAAGCCTTTTGTGTGTGTTGTTAATTGGTATTTTATAAAAACATACTCTCTGAAAGATAACCAATCTTTATTTGTCTCCTACACACGGTGGTTGCTGCTGGAATTAATACACTGTGGCAATATGATCATTTCTGAGTACAAATCACGGTCAAGAATCATCAAAATTTTCATGCAAGGCAGCGAGTTAATAAAGCATGGCGGAGTGGTATATAGAAAGACATTACTGGAGCTCATTGTCAAAATGGTGCCTCAAAGCCTCCCAGATTCAAATACCACACACACCCCCGTTGTGCCCCTCTAATAGTGCTGGTATCTGGCTGCTCAAAATCAGCCACCAGGCACTCCACCCCCATGCTCCATCCCGGGGGAAACTTTTCACCCTTAGCCTCACAAATATTGTGGAGCGCACAGCAGGCTGCTATGACCATGGGAATATTTTCCTAATTTTGGTCTAACCAGCAATAAAGGCAGTGCCAGAGTGCTTTTAATCTGCCAAAGGCACATTCTACAGTCATTCTGCACCTGCTCAGCCTATTGTTGAAGCACTCCTTTTGGCTGTCCAGGGTTCCCGGGTAAGGCTTCATAAGCCACGGGAGTATGGTGTATGCTGGGTCTCCCTGGATCACTATGGGCATTTCAACATCCCCCATTGGACTCTTCTGGTCTGGAAAAAAAGTCCCCGCTTGCAGCTTTTTGTACAGGCTAGCGTTCCTGGAGATACATGTGTCATGCACCTTCCCGGACCACCTCACGTTGATGTCAGTGAAATGTTCACAGTGATTCACAAGCACCTGCAATAACAGAGAGGTACCCCTTTCTATTGATGTACTCCATCCCAAGATGGTCTGGGGCCAAAATTGGGATATGCGTGCCATCTATCGCCCCGCCGCAGTTAGGGAATCCTATTGCCACAAAACCATCCACCATTTCACAAACATTGCCAAGAGTCACAGTCCTCAATAGCAGGATGCGATTAATGGCTCTGCACACTTGTGTTAACGCAGACCCAACAGTCGACTTTCCAACTCCAAACTGATTTGTGACTGACCAGTAGCAGTCTGGAGTTGCCAGCTTCCACACAGCAATCACCAGTGAGAGGGCAGCTCTCATTTTGGTGTCCTTGTGCCACAGTGCTGGGGTGAGCTCCACACACAGTTCCAGGAAGGTGGCTTTCAGCATCTGAAAATTCTGCAGCCACTGCTTGTCATCCCAGACCTGCATAACGATGCGATCCCATCTGTGCTTGTTTCCCGAACCCAAAAGCGATGGTCCACCTTGTGCAGCTGCTCTGTGAATGCCAAAAGTGATCTGGTGTTTCTTTCCACACAGCACGTCAGCCACCTCTGATTCCTGTTCAGACTGGGAGCTCATGATATACTGTATGACCAGCCATGACGTGTTCATAACAGTGACCTCAACAGTAGAGAGCAGTGCAGGATCCATCCGTTCAGACAGAGATTGTGGGCACACAGTAAACAGGGGTCGTTGAAAAACGCTGTGAA
Source organism: Emys orbicularis (assembly GCF_028017835.1). Taxonomy (NCBI): domain Eukaryota; kingdom Metazoa; phylum Chordata; order Testudines; family Emydidae; genus Emys; species Emys orbicularis. The sequence goes on from NC_088683.1 coordinate 95,753,109, forward strand.
ATGCAGTCAGAAGCCCATGGAATGATGGGATGGAAAAAACAGCATCATGGGATGTTGAGCCCGCTCCCATGATGCACTGCAATACATTCCACCTTCCCACAACTCCTAGCTGCAGAAGGTGGCAAGTAGCTCAGTGGGATAGCTACCTACCGTGCACTGCTCTCTGTCGATGCTAAAGCACCAACTGTGGATGCGCTCTGCCAACAGAAGGAGCATTGTGTTAACAAGAAGTGATGTAATTATACTGTTTTTTGATTGTCAGCATAACTTGCATTGACAAAACTCTGTAGTGTAGACAAGGCCTAATTGTCACAGCTACAACCTATCCCACTTTATACTGGCTAAGAATCTGGTCCTAAGTTTCTAGCTGTTGTAGTTTTGAAGAAAACCTTCCAGATGTGAACAGAATATAAATCTTTTACCACCTGAGTACGCAAACAGCCTGAAATAACAGCTCTGGGAGAGGTGTGAACTGTTATCTCTATAGTAGTGTTAACATCAAAGGCTAACAATGACACTTGAAATGAGAACATTGTTAACTATTTTCCAGCTGATCATTTTAGCAGAAACATCCAGCTAATGTAGATATTCATCATGGTTGGATGAAATGGCAGATATTGGGTAGGGGAAAATGGGAAGGCGAATGGGAAGAGTTCCTGGGGAAGGAGAACTAGGAGTTGAAGTCCCTCCATAGTTTCAGGTCACCTATGTCCCAATCTACAAGGGGAAGGTAAAAAGAAGTTGCAGCCTCTCTTCAGTATGAAAAGCTTAAAACAGCTGCCTGCGTGTTAAAAACATAAACTGACTCGCATACCTTCTTGGATACCAAATTTCTACCACTGCACTGTCAAACCCGCAGCTCTCCCCTGAAAACTGCAATACAAATAGGTATTATCAGTAGCAAACACTGTGGCATGTTGAAAAGTTATGGCAGCATAAATAAAATAAACTGAATTTACTAGCAAAATAAATCATACAAAGGGACACTGCACTGGTTGTATGATTTGTTTTCACATTTAATCCTATAAAAACTTCCATTTTACCTGAATCTGCCCTAGAATTCAGTACCAGGGTAGCACAGACAGGAGGGGACCAAGGGTAATTGGAGCAAGCTGCTGAGGAACAATAGGGAAACTGCACGCGGCCTAGTAACAGCAGAGGATCCAAGTTTCTAAAATTCAATTGGCTTTTTATTAAAATAACTATTTACAGAGATGCTGAAACTGCAGGGGGGAGAAGCATTCCAGCCACATGCACCCAGACTGACTTCCGGATACCTCCCCCTGCAAGCTGTGCTCCTCCCTCCAAGCAAGGTTGCTACAAAAGCTGATATTTATTGACATTATTACAAAATATTGTTAACAACAACTATGTGTTTGATTATGTCCCTTTCCCCCACTCTTTGTATATTGTTCATCTTCTAATAAGTTGTCTGGGGCAAGAACTGCATCTGCCTAGCACAATGGGAGCCTGATCCCAGTTAGGGCTTCTAGAGGCTCCTGTAATAAAAAACCGTAATAATAAACAACAGAGGTAGGATACTGGACTAGATGGGTCAATGGGCTGCTTTGGCATGGCATAAAGGTGGGACAAAATGACCATCACAGGCCATCCAATGGTTGGGTGTTGGCAGCAGCTGGGGTAGCTGAAGATGCTGGACCAATGACCACCTGCTAAAGCAGGATGCTGATGTTGAGGGACCTGTAGTTTGCTCCCCTGTGGTCTAGCGATTGCACAATGCACCGAGGTCCCCTCCTCATGGCTGGGTCAGTCACGGCCCTGGCTTGGCTCCCCAAGGTGCTGTCCCACCACATTCTGCCAGGCATAGGTGACACGTAGGCAAGGCCTGCAGGGTCAAGTCCCCCCCCCCATTTCTGCTTGGCCTGGCGGGGGGATGAAGGGGGCTCTGTGCTTTTCCCGCTGTGCCTGCACCCCAGCCCGCTCCTGGCAGCCGGGTCTGGGCAGGGCGTGGAGGGGGCGGCACCAGCCACTTCTCATGCCAGCTGCTCGGTGGCTGCCTGCGAGAGGCTGGTTGAGGCGGCAGCGGCTTCCGTACCCCACCCGGGCCTGGCTGCCGGGGCGGGGGCCGAGCGAGCCCGAGCCCTTCTCCCCCCAGCACGTTTCCGGCTCGCTCGGCCCTGGGCCCGGGGGGAGCGGAACCCCCCGCGTCCGGCTAGGGCTGGGCAGGGACCGGACATTGCTGCCCCGCGAGCCTAGGGGGAATCAGGAGAGTCAATGCAACGAGGGGGGTCTTTGACAAGGGCAAAATGGCGCAGCCTGAAGCAACTCGCCAACCCCCACCACAGAGCTAGAGCCGTTTCGCTCCTCGCTCGGGGATTGGGGAAGCCCTGGTCGCCGGATAGAGTCCATATGTCAATCAACCCCTTCGACCCGCCCCTGAAAGGCGTTTGGCCTACCCACCGGAAGTCACCTGGCCGGTAACTAGGAGGCTGCCGCGGCGCGGGACTGTATGCTGCTGCCGGTGTTGCTGTTGCCACGTGCGCGTTGCACCCGGGACAGGTGCGTGCGGGGGGCCTAAAGAGGCCGCAGGGTGGCTGCCTGGGGAGGAATCAGGTTGGCCTTCCGGGAGCCGTTTCTATCCCGCCATGCATTGCGGCACCATAGCGTCCACTCCCCCCTCTATGGTTCGCTTGCTGGTGGGCCACGCGCGGGCCCGTTAGCCCCCTGGGCACGGAGAAGAGAGGAGGGGCGGGGGGCTCTGCTGGGCCGCTGCCCCAGGGGCGGGGGGCGGCTCTGCGCGAGCCCGACTGTCCCGCGCGGGGAGGGGAAGGGGCTGCGCAGGGGGGGCGAGCGCAGCCCGCGCGGATACTGCGCGGCCCTACGCCGCTATCCGGGCCCGCGAGGGTGAGGCTAGTAGTGCCAGGGGCGGGGGAACGAGAGCGCTGGAGCAGCGCGCAGTGACCGGCCCGGGTGGGAGGCCGCTGGTAGCTCCCTTAGGGGGAAAGGCCTCGGGACAGCGACGGGCCTGTGTGCGATCCGGGTTTGCGCTGATCCCCCGGCGCTAGCGGGTTCCCAGCTGAGGGGCCTCTCCCAAGCTTGTCCTGCCCCGGCTGGGAAGTTTTTCCTGCTGGTGAGATGTGACCCGAGGTTGAACTGAAGCCACCACCCTCAAGGGGAAGAGCTCGGTGCCCCTTTGCTGGCCCAGAGTTCGTGTGTCTGATATAAAAACTGGCATTGGGCTCTGCTAGGAGTAACTCGGGGTAGACAATTATTTTTTGTCAAGGTCCAAATTTCTTCATGAAGGTATAGCCAAGATACAGATTACAGAGAAGAAAATAATAAATCGCCAATAATGATAAATAAATAAAAAATATTTTGGAGGTCTGTTCAAAGGTGACTGGTAGTCCGGATATGTCCCACAGTCTGCCTGTTGACTACCCGTGGAGTAACTAATCCAAACTGATTTTCCTATCCCGTTCCGTGCTACTCAGTTTTTGTCCAAGTCCCTTTCCTGTGTTGTCAGGTTTGACTTATCCAGGTGCAGCAGGGAAATCTTAAAATACATACAACCCTAATTTCTCTCCTCTGGCAAGTCAAACGCTAGAAGAAAAATCTTTAGGGGACCTCAGATGGCAGCAGGAGAAAAGAATCTATCACCCTAACTGCTTAGCTCAGTAATGACATTTTAATAGGTTAGCCCATCTCTCTCCTGTGTTTGGAGCTGTATTTAAGCTTTCGTGGTGGTAGGTAGGAGGGAATGTATCTCTTTGTGGGGGGAGGGGCAGAGGTTGGTTGGCACTAGCCTCTAAGTACTGTATTACAAATGATTGGCATTTCTACAGATGTGGAAAAAAGCCCAGAATTGTTAACTACCTAACATTGGGGCATGTGAGCATCTGGCATATTGTAATTAAGGATCAATTTATGTTAACTACAGTATCTAATTTAGGGATTTGTAATGTGCCCATCACCTTAATAGCTATTTCCAACTGCTTTTAAAAAAAAAAAGCAAATGATTTTCCTTTGTTCCTATATGTGGGGGATCATATTTTTAGGGGGGGGGGATTAGACAGTGTGGGTTCAAAGGGTTGCTCCTGAGTTTGCACGAATGAATGCCATTTCTTCCCCCCAACCCACAATTGAAGATCACTTTTATGTGACAATGGCCAGGTGGCATCTTTGACAGTGGCCTAATCTTTCCTTTAGGCAAGTAGTGTAGTGGTGCAGAATCTTCTGGATGAGCTAAAAACCAAAGTTCCCGTCAGTCATGCTCTCTCAGGAGCCCTTCCTTTCACAGCCAGCAGGGGGGACACATCCTCACTAACACTTGGACTTGTCTTGTGGATGTGCCATCAGCAATGATGATGATCCCTTTCTTAGCTGTCATATTGGGTAATACTTAGAAGCCCAGTTGCTAGGCACTGTGCATGTGTATAAAGAAGAGATGATCTTTGTCCCAAAGAGCTCATGATTATAGAGGATTGAGCTGGAGACTTGAATGGAAAAATAGAAAGTTACCATTTGGGGTTCACTGGGCAGGACCTCTAGCAAAGTGAATCTAAAGGATCATTTTGCTCCATAGCTGAATCACATGAGTTTTTGATTGAACCTGCCAGATTTTATAGATATTCCATGCGAATGAAGTGCCTACAGTGCAGGAACTGAACGATTTCCCAGACACCGCACCCAACCAAGCTGTCAGAGGATCCTAGGCCCACCCCGATCTGAAAGGGTCCTTCTGCTTTTAGGGTTTATCTACAGTACAGAGCCTTGGCCTGCATAGGGAGTTTTCCTGGCATAGCTACACTACCTCCCCAAGCAACATTAATTATGCCAACAGAAGCATGCTTCTGTCAGCATAGTTGCGTGCATTCTGGCGGATTTGCCGGCATAGCTCTATCAGCTGGATGTGCGTGGTTTTTTTTTTTTTAATTTCCCTCCTCCCCCCACTCCTAGCCGACATAGCTATGCTGGCAAAACTTCGTAGTGTAGACCAGGCCTTATTGGCCCTCTGCTCTCTTTCTCCAGGGACACTTGCTACTAGCCACCATGTTTGTTCTAGTGGAGATGATGGATACGGTACGGATTCCTCCGTGGCAGTTTGAAATGAAACTCAATGACTCCATTGCCGAAGAGCTAAATAAGAAGTTAGCTAACAAGGTAAAGCTTAGAGCACTGAACACATGAACCAGACTTTTGTGCAGCTGTGGGTGACCGTGTAAGCAGCAAAACATTAAATTCAGAATGGTTTGGATATGAGGACCATTACAAAGACTGAAAACTACCTAAGGGACCATCTACAAAGGGTAATGATCAAAAATATAGAGTTGGAGAAGGTGATGGCTCTTGCGTTATTTAATGTGATCTCAAATTATGTAGAAGAAGGAGGGTAAAGAGCACAGTAATGATATTCCAAGGGAATACTGAACTGAGAAGGATGCCAGGTGAGGCAGAGAAATAATGAAGGGAACTTAGAGTAGTTGGCAGGAGTAGGAAGTAGCAATAGGAGACTCAGCCTGGAAAAATGCAAACTTACTCATCTTGGAGGGAGAAATACCTTGAAGGCAGTAATGTTGAAAGAAATCATGGGGTGATAGTATTTCACTGCTGTGCACTAAGCATTTGAAATGTGATCTGGCAACAAAAAAGCTGATGAGATTTGGTACAGCATATAAAAAGGCATCATACCACAGACCAGAGAGGTCCCCCCCCCCCCCCCCATATATAGAACTGCTGGGACTATGATTAGAATGCAGCATTCAGTTCTACACAGGTAACTGATAAACTGAAAGGAGTTCAGAGAAGAGCAACAAGAATGATAGGGGCTATGAAGAGTGACTTATGTGGAGAGATTATTAAACATGTCTCAGTTGGCCACCAGTGACTTGAGATGGGATGATGTCTACAAGTGTTTGAACAACCAAGAAAGAGGGGGAATGTTCAGGGCAGGGATTTGGAGCAATCAAATTTTTGAATTGCTCCACTCCGGCTCCGGACAAAAACCTACTGGTCCGTGCTCCAGCTCCAGGCTCCGCTCCAAAGCCCTGGTTCAGGGTCTTTTGTGGGTTGGGGACTTGACAAGGATAAAACTAAGCAGAACTGAACATCAGAAAAGATTTCTGATAGGCTGAGGAACAATCTCCTAAAGGAATGGCAGAAGCCCCATTGTTGGGACATTTAATACACTGTAGGGAATCATCTTCCACTGATAGGGATGAATGGGCAAGTTGGGACCTACTAGGTCTCTTCTATTTGTAATTTGGTTTGAGAGGCAGCCCCAAGCCCATAGGGTATACTGACATCTTTACTATTTTCAGTATTTTGAAAATACCTATGTTGTATGATATAGGCAAGCTCCTTCTGACCTGAGTATCAACTGATGGGTCTAGAGTTAATGGTGGGTGTAGCCTGATTTGGGGGGGGAGGGGCGCTTTCTTCACCTGCGCTGTCTTCATGACTTCTGAGTGAAGCATGTCTCTTACAGAAAGGGATTCCAGGGCATGACTACCCAGCAAGGGGAGTTTCTGGCCTTTGGAACAGCTAGTTCTGGAAATGCTGCATTTCTCATTCAGTGGGGTGGTGTTTATTTAAGCCACTCATAGGGCTCACTTCTCCCATTTTCCCATCTTTGGCAACCTCCTAAAAGGCTCAGGTTGCAGCAGTGCTGTTTCTGGAGTAGGTCAACACATGCCCTCCGATACCTCTGAGAAAGCCAGAGAGGTCCCTAGAAGGTGATGATGAGTGCGCGCTGTCTTTTCCCTGCAAGAGCTGAGGCCTGCACCTCTACAGTGCTCTGATCTGATGCACATGGGTCTCTTGTCCAATTCCTCCTGTGGCAGTTCATCTGGTTGGCCATTTGCATGAGCTTCCTGCTTTAAAAACTTGTGTGTGAGAGTGGCGAGGGGAAGAGATTTGAGGGGATTTACAACTTCAGGTTCAAGGGATTTATTGCTCATTGGCTTTTCTCTGAACAGGTTGTGTACAATGTTGGCCTCTGCATCTGTCTGTATGACATCACAAAGCTGGAAGACTCGTACATATTTCCTGGGGATGGTGCATCGCACACTAAAGGTCTGCTACTGCTTTTCCTAAGCTGTGTGGTTCTCAGGATTCTTCCAGCTCTCTAATTATCCTACTAGGAAGGCTGCAGGAATGGTTCAAGCCTCACAACCTTAATTCTACCCGGGTAGAGGTCCCAAGAGGAGCATCACAGGACATCATCTGTCCCTGTCAAAAGCTGTTGTTTTCTGTGTGCTCACTGCACTTTAAATTGGCTCACCTGTTCATACCCTCTGAGCAGCACCATTGCTGTGGGAACTACTTGCTGCTAGTTGGACAAAAATGTGTAGGGAGGCCTCCAACCCCATTGCCTCCTCTTGTGATTTGCCTGAGGGACTCCTCACGGTGGGGATCCAAGGGGGTGGAGTGAAGGTTATGTTGTGTGGGAAGTATGGCCTTAATTGCATTTCCTGGCTTTCTGATGTTTGAGGATTTTTTTTCTTGTAGTGCTAACATTAGCACCACACTGCCTTGTTCTGCAACATTTGCATTTTGAGAACTTAAGCTCTCCCATACTGGAAGGGCAAGAGGTGCACAGGAGAGTGTTGAGCACCTGCAACCTCAATTCTGTATTAACAAAGGCTTTTTTTGCCTGTGACTAGTTAAGCCAATTCACCTGTGTTCCAGAATAGTCACTGGAGTGGGCTTTACCCCCACCCTTCCATTGGACAGAGAAAACTATTTCAGTATCTGTCCCTGAGTATTGGGTAGCCTGCAGTAGAAAATGTATACGACTCTTGGGCATGTTGTAAGCGGTAGAATTTATCATGCTTCTGAGCATTGCTCGCTACCACTATCCTGCTGCCTGCATCTCAGCCACTCCTTAAGGTAAATACCATCTATTACAGAAAGCATCTGCAGTGCCCCTCTGATACCCACAGTGTCCCAGTAGCCAGGCGGGTTCCTAATCAGTAACAAAGGGTTGAGACATCAAAATGTTTGTGGTGAGAAAAGTGACACTGTCCAAAATTGGCCTTTCCAGATGTGTGTCCACTTTTGTTCCCATCACCACAGTCTTATCTGTTTAACTTACACTGGAGAAAGACTTGGTTTGGTTAGTATCAGCCCTTCAAAAGAGCAAAGCTGGGTTACGTTCTGCTTTGCCAATCATCAGAATAACCAGCCAGGGGTTTGGATTCCAGGAGCTTTATTGTGGGGGGTGACCTAAGAAGCAGAAAGAGAATCCGTCTCAGCAGGTAATCCCCCACCCTGGTCACTTTGCTTGTATATTATATCTCTTTCACCATCCCTTCCTCTAGTTTTTTAATTCATAAGGTCTTTGGGACAAGCACCTGTCTCTTTGTGTCGAGTGTCTAGCATACTTGCAGTACTCCCACAATCTAATATATAGTAATAAATATTGGTATAGAGATTGCTGGGGCAGCCTATCCGAAATTCTGTGATAACTTTAATTCTCTCTGTTGGTTGTAACTACTTTGGAGCAACTTCTCCCATCCCTTTCTGGGCTGGAGAAACACCTTTTATAAAAATAAGTAAATAAATAAAAGGCAGCTTCAAAGATAATATTTTGAAGTTTACTTCTGGAATCAAAATGGGAATTTATCTAAAATTGAGCCTCACTAACATCTCTGCTATGTTGCACTGCTGTGCATTGTCATACAACTACACCTCTACCCCAATATAATGTGGTCGGATATAACGCGAATTCGGATAGAATGCGGTAAAGCAGCGCTCCGGGGGACAGGGCTGCTTTACCTCGTTATATCCGAATTCGTGTTACCGCAAGCGGTTCCTCTGCGCCCACCCGTTACTTGCTGTGGCCCTCCCCAGGGCCCCCCTGCCCCAGCTCACCCCCGTTCCGCCTCCTCCCATGAACACGCTGCAGCTCCGCTTCTCCCCCCTCCCTCCCAGGCTTGCCGCGCCAATCAGCTGTTTGGCACGGCAAGCCTGGGAGGGAGGAGAAGCGGAGCTGAGCTGCATGCTCGTGGGAGGAGGAGAAGCGGAGCGGAGGTAAACTGGGGAGGGGAGCAGTTCCTCTGCGCCCCCCCCCCCCTTACTTGCTGCGGCCCCCCTGCCCCAGCTCACTTCCGCTCCGCCTCCTCCCACAAGCGCGCCACAGTTCCGCTTCTCCTCCCTCCCAGGCTTGCCGTGCCAAACAGCTGATTGGCGCGGCAAGCCTGGGAGGGAGGGGGGAGAAGCGGAGCTGCGGCGCGTTCATGGGAGGAGGCGGAACGGGGGTGAGCTGGGGCGGGGGGGCCACAGGGAGGGCCACAGCAAGTAACGGGGGCGCAGAGGAACCGCTCCCTGCTCCAGCTCATCTCCGCCTCCTCCCCTGAGCACGCCGCCGCCACTGCTCCGCTTCTCTCTTTTCCCCCACCGCCCCCTCTTCCAGGCTTGCCGGGCCAAACAGCTGATTGACGCGGCAAGCCTGGGAGGGAGAAGCGGAGCGGCGGCGGCGCGCTCAGGGAGGAGGCGGAGGTGAGCTGGGGCAGGGAGCGGTTACTCTCCCTACCCCGATATAACGCGGTCTCACCTATAACACGGTGAGATTTTTTTGGCTCCCGAGGACTGCGTTATATCGGGGTAGAGGTGTATTGCAGTCCATCTCAGTGCAGCTGCTTTTCAATGGCAAAGTGCATTATTTAGGCAGTGTGGTCTAGTGGCTTAGGCCTTGGACTGTGACTCGGGAGACTTGGGTTCTATTCCCAGCTCTGTCACTGGCCTGCTTGGGCAAGTCACTTCCACTCTCTGTGCCTCAGTTTCCCCTTCTGTAAAGTGGGGGATAATGATACTGACCTTTGGGAAGTTCTCTGAGATCTGCTGATAGGATCTTGGTGGTATTTATTTGTACTGTAGTAATGCCCAATAGGAAGAGCAGGGCCCCATTGTATTAGGCAGAAAGAAAGTCTCTGCTCTAAGAAGTTTACAGTCCAATACAAAAAATAACAAGCAAGTGTGGCAAACAATAGGCCGGTGAGTGTTACAGTAACAAAGTTGTGCAATTACTTAGACCAGTTATATGCACACCACATGATTCCTGAGAACTTAAAAGTATTGTGGGAGTTTGAGTGTGCTGATACTGTTGGCATGGGGATAAAAGCTGCTAAAGAAACATCAGATACAAGATTTGGCGGGTGTGGGGTAGATTTTTATTTTATTTTATTTTATTTTTAAATGGCTGTTACCCAGAGGAAATTAAGTATGTGACTTTCTCAGACCTAGTATCTTTGCTTCGTTCCAGTGCATTTCCGGTATGTGGTATTCCATCCCTTTCTGGATGAGATTCTGATCGGGGAGATTAAAGGCTGCAGTCAGGATGGAGTTCATGGTAAATTACAACTTCTAACACTAGGGAGACTATAGCTGTCAGTGTTGAATCCAGCATCCTAGGCTATGAGATGGATTTGAGATACAGAGATGTTCAACCCCAAGTCATTATTTCTAGTTTGGCTTGGGTCAACAGTAACTAAGGCTAGGTCTACCCTTGCAGAGTTTTTTCACTGACAGTTTTGTCGGTGATAGAAGAGCACTAAAAGAAAAGTGCTGGTTTGTGTTCACATTGTTTTCCACAGGCATCAGAGCGTGTTTACATATGCAGCACTTGCATCGCAGATGAGAGGAGCGCACTGTGGTAGCTGTCCCACTATGCACTGCTCCGGGACACAAAGCAAATCATTATTGTGGAAGGGGTGGATATGTGTGTGTGACAGCTGCCAGAAGCAACCAGTCCCGGGGGAGGGAGAGACCCCAACCTCAGCCCCGGCCTCCCTCCCTGACTCTGCACAGCACATTTTGTCTGCCTGCCTCTGTTCGCATTGTGGGAGGCAGCAGGAGCATTCCACAAAAATGATTTGTTTTGTGTCCCGGAGCAGTGAGAGCACAGGCTGTCAGAATGGAGCTAAAGGGGGAGGGGCGCATACCTGCAGGCAGGACTGCTGTTTCAAAGAGCGACCACTCCCGCTCTGCATTGTGGGACAGCTCCAGAAGGCAATTAGACCCGTAAAAGCAATCTAGAGTTTTCACTGGCACATCAGTGCAAAAAGCAAAAAAACTCTCATTGGGGTGGTTTTATTTTTGCACTGAAACTCAGCAGTTTCAGCGCAAAATGTGGATTTCCAGTGAAAATGTGGATTCCAGCAAAAACCTGACAGGGAACAAGAGTGAAATGAGTGTGGGAGCAATCTTGGGGCTAGTCTACACTGGCAACGCTAAAGCACTGCTGCGGCAGCGCTTTAACGTGGCTTGTGTCGTAGCTCCCAGCGCTGGTGCACTGTCTACAGTGGCGCTTTACAGCGCTGAAACTTGCTGTGCTCGGAGGGGGGGGTGGGAGGGGGTGTTTTTTCACACTCGTGAGCAAGAAAGTTGCAGCGCTGTAAATTGCCAGTGTAGACAAGCCTTTAGTTAAATTGCTAGTTTCAGACTGGGGGCAGGTGTGGGCCCTTTTGCTTGAGGGTTTTGCCCAGACCCACAAACCTCCTTTATTCAGTCCTGTATGTGCACATCCCAGAAGAGCTTGGATCCACTAGATTGTGCAGGTGGATAAAGCTCACTGGCGGATGGAGGCATAGGTTTGCTTTGTCTGGAATTCCTTTAGCATGGCTTCTGAGAGTCATTTGGTTAAAAGGGGTATATTATCACCGTAAATCACATTGGTCAGAATTCTCTTGCCTTCTATGATTATGTGCAGTGTTTGTGACCCCTCCCTGTATCTAAAGTTAGTGAAAAAATTGTTTACTTTGTGGATTTGACAGTAATTAGTTTATGGTCAGGGTGTCACTATCCTTTCTTGTTTTGAGGGACTTTCTCACAGCAGCTGAGAGAGAGAAACACTTAACAGAAGAGTGGGACTGTAGAGCTATAGATCTGCTAGGGGGACTTAGGCAGGCACAACAACTGATTTGCTGTACTTCACAAAAAAAAAAAAAAACGTCAAGCTGACATTATACCACTTTAATGTACTCCATCACTGATGGCAAGATCCTTTTCTTCCTAATTTGATTCTTTGCTTTGCAGTTTCTCTTGGTTTCTTCGATGACATTGTCATCCCTCCAGAGTCCTTGCAGCAGCCAGCTAAGTTGTATCCTCTAACCATCTTTCACATTGACTTTTTTCTTTTCTTTTTTTTTTAAAGAAAGGAGGGAAGTGGCTACAGTTCTTGTCACCTTAACCCTTGCATGCCCCCTTCTGTACTATAAAGAGACTCGGGGACAGCAGCTGGAGTATCATGCCTGGTCCAGAGTCCCATGCAGTCAGGTATCGGTGTTAAACAGCTAACCCCTTTGGGGTCACACCAAGTGGGTCTTGTAGGGTTACTCTGCCACCTGTTAGAAATGAATGGCAAAGTCACCTAAACAGCTGGGGGGGAGGAGGGGTTTCTACAGCATAGACATTCTCCAGTCTTGTAACTTGCCTCCATCAGTGGCCTGCCCAACATGATGCACTTGGCCAATTCGGTAGATGGTGGGAGAATTCTTTCTTTTTTTTTTTTTTTTTTTTTGACTCCATCCCAGGTGACTATCTTATGCCTTGGAGCATGAGCACTGATTATCCTTTTTGCTGCTGTAAAGCTAAGATAAAAGGGCCTGGGTTTTAGAGCTGCTTGGAGAAATGTGGTGCAGTTTGAGAATGGGTGAAGAGAGTGAATCCTGGGATTCAAACCACGAGCCTCCTGCTCAGAGGGCTCTTGGGGAGAATGGACTATTGAGTGAAAGAAAACCACTGGATTCTCATGATTTGTTTTACTGCCTTGACTTGAGCTTGCCAGCGATGAAGCAGAGCAGGTCTGGGTGTGGGAGTATGAGACAGAAGAAGGAGCTCATGACCTGTACATGGACACGGGGGAGGAGATCCGCTTCAGGATAGTGGATGAGAGCTTTGTTGACACATCTCCTACAGGTCCAAGCTCCACAGAGGCCTCCACCTCTGGTGCCACAGAGGAGGTACAGAAGAAGGAGGCACCCTACACTCTAGTGGTAACTATGTATAATTCATACAGCACCATAGATGTGCATGGCATTTTAAAGAGACAGTGCCTCTTCCCCAAGTAGCTTACTGTCTAAATTAGAGATAACACAGTGAAGGATGACAAAGGTGGGGGATAAGGTTACTGAGATCAGCGTTACTAAATATGTATCTGGTGTCTTTGTCATTGTAATAAACATTGGGATGAAGTTCTGAGGAGGGGGCTGAAGGCAGCAAGTGAGGTTGCTTGGTGCACATGGAATAGAAGTGCACCTATTGCTGCACAATAGCCTTGTGCCAAACAATCTCTTCCCCTAAAGAACTTCTGATCTAAAGGCCTGTGCACAGCAGAAAGGCAAGACTCTAAATTAGTGCTGGTGCTCCCTTAAACTGCACCTTCCCAGTGATGGAGTGGGGTATTTGTGTGTGGAGGCTGGACCTCTGAGGGTCATTGTGAGACAGGGAGGAAAGGAGGATTCCAGTAGATACTCAGATATTCTCCCTCCTTTGAATACACCCACCCACCCCCAGTTGACCGCTAAGTTGGATCAAACATTCACTCTTATCTACTTGCCTGTGAACCTTCTTAAATTCTCATCTCATTCTTTTTCCTTCTCTCTGGACAGGGATCTATCAGTGAGCCTGGCCTGGGCCTCCTCTCGTGGTGGACAAACAGTTAGCAGCAGTCAGAACTTGTTCTGCATGGACCCTACAGGATGGATGCTTTCAGAGATTGCAGGAGCCAGCTGATGCTCTGCTCCCCTCCAGGCAGTGGACAAGAAAGCAGGGCTTCCATGTTCCTGTCTTTGCTCCCCACCAGTTCGAGCTGACAACTGCCAAGAAATACCTCTGTTAGAACTGTACAAGTAAAACTACAGACATGGAAGGGCTGCCCTGTTACATGAGCCCAGCAGCCACAAACCCATCTGGGACTTTGACATCCTGGAAAGCAGAGCAAAATTGGGTTCAAATGCCAAAGAAAGTCTCTGCTGTCTTGAAAAAGAGCAATCTGAGTTGTTATAGTGGCAGGACAAGTGGTGCTGTCTGGCCAGAAGAAACTGGTAATTTTCTACCACACCCAGTCTCCTGGCTTGAGAAATGTAAGGAGAGGTATAAGCAAAGGCCTGTCTCTCCTTTAGTGGAAGTGTTCATATCTCCTTGGCACAAAACAAGGTGCTGCTGCTGTCTCAACATGAGAGAAAACCGCAAAGTATGGGAAAGGGATACGTTGGCTCTTAAGCCATTTTAAACCCTGGTGATGAAAGGATGGGGAAGGCTTTGAGAGCTGGGGTTAAGGATGGGAATCCAGCCCATAGAGGACTCACTTCACTGTACAAGGGAGCTGGAGTTCTATTACATGAATTGCCATGAAGATGGAAGGGTGACTGCTTACTAGGAAGCAATTTAGCTTCTGTTTCTAATCCTTTGCTGTCCTCTGAAAACAACCACCTGCTATGGTGCTGAAGTGAGATGCTGTAATACAGTGGATGGACTGTGGTTTTATGCAAAACAAGCTCAATTCTATTGGTGGCTTGGCTGAAATGGTCACTTAATTTTAGAGGAGAGGCCATATTGTTGAGTAAAGCCATATTTCCAATCCCTTAGGGGGCAGGAAGGCTGGTTTTAATATTAGATGAATAAATGTTATTACTGGCCATACACAACCCAGCTTCCTATCAGGAAAAGACAAACCCAGGCTCCTGCAGCTTGGGATGCTTACTCCATCTTGATGCAGATACTTTCTGGTTTCTACTTTGAGGAACAGCATTAAACACACAGGAACCAAACTCAATTACTTTTGCTGACAGCAATGAAAGGAAAGCAGGGAACAAAAAGTTAGTGGGAGTCTGTGCAGGGCAGGGAGCCAGGACTGTGATGTGTTTTGCATGATTAAATAGCAGCCATTTTGGGGGGGTAGAATTCCATTGGATGGTGGTTCTGCTGATCTCAAACCATGAATGCAAAGCTTAAGTCACTGGAACCATTCTTACAATATAATTACAGCCCCTTAGTTCTGAGCTTGGCTACTGCTGGTTCATAGATTTAATCAAAAAGAAGTCTAGAATTCATCTTCTCTCAGCCATCTGAATTCATAAAGTCCCCTCTGTGCTGTCACCAGCTTCTCTAATGAAGTATAGCAACACTGACCAACCATTGCTCTATGGTAGTGTGATTCTAACAGGGCTGCTAAGGGGAAAGAAAGGTATGGGTATTTTACAGAACTTTATAGCTTGGAGCACAGGAGGAGCAGATTTGAGCATGTTCTAGGAAGAGGCTTCAAGGAGGAGAGGATGCTCTTCATAGAGACTCATCTTTATATTTTAAGGCACTTTGGCTATGTGAAAACCATGGATTCCAAGTAGCTGAAGTCTGACCAATAAAAACTACTGGTGGTGTTAGTCTCATACACTAGTTATTGCACTGTGGCCTCTATGCACACATGGCCACGAACAACTAGCAAGTTACAGCACTGGCAGTGCTGTCTCATCTATTATACCCCTCTGAGTTCTGAGGCTAGATTGAAGCTTGCATTGGTGCAGTGTCAGAGAAATGGAAGAGTTCTCCAATTTTCAGTATTTTGGAATGAAATTGAGGCAATATGTGCTAGTATACACCTAGCAATTCCCAGAGTCCCAGCATGCACTTTTCACCCCAGCTGTGTATTACTGCTGTTCCTTTCAAGGGCAGCAATAAATTAAGGGGGTAATTGGAACTACACAGTTGAGAGTTGCTTCCCGCTAACACTTGCTGCAGTTGGGGCCCTTCTATTCCCAGTAAGTGAATTTCAGACCCCATTCTAAAAAAAAAGTCTTCCACTTGGCACTGCATGTATACTTTTACTCTGCTTGCATATGCCAACTACCTGACACATACCATTTCTCCTCTACAGTCCTAGGTATTTATGCTCATACCATCTGAAAGCCTTTCACCTACTTAAATACAAGTGATCTCTGGACCTATTCACCCAGTGAGTGAAGAATCAATTAGTTAAGATTTGCATGTAAGTAAGGGGTGAGTGGCAAGGTCCACTGTTCTTGTCTCCTCTGGGTGAGTGTGCTGTACTACTCTAGGTCCTGGGAAAGAGCTGCTCTCCTCACAAGCCTCCCCCATTTATGTCATTGTTCTGGTGGACTATAGCTGGTGTAGGAAGTCAGAGATGAGGTCTTAGGCCAATTCCAAAGAGGAATTGGAGTATCAGGACAGACTTGATCAGTAGGGCAGGGGGAAGGTGTAGTTCATGGAGATTGGAATTGCTGAACAGCAAGATTTCTGCCTGTAACAGCTTTTTGCAGGGTGGACGAATTTATTCCTAGGAGAGAAGTGCAACAGCCAGTTGGGGAGGTCACACAGATGGATCACAGTGTGCAGCTCTCTGCTTATTCTCCATCCTATCATTTGGCCAGTCACAGATGGAAGTGGGCTTTTAGGGCATAAACTGACATGCACAAGTGCAAAAGGAGACCAAGGCTGTGCACTGACAATTGGAGTGCAGATGCCCTTGAGAGTAGAGGATGGTGTGAAGGCAAGTTGACAGCTTTTTTGGAGTCACATAGCCCCACCTTCAACCTCTTGAATGCAGAGAGTGGTTGGTGATCAGAAATATCAATACAACAGTTCAAACTAGAGATGTCCATCACAATCTTTATTTTGGATTTTATATTTTCACAAGAACCAAAAAGTCCTACTTTAAATTTCTTCAGCCATCCATGAAATGATTGGGCAGAAAAAGCCAACTGAGCAGTTATCTTCAAAAATAAATACAAGTGAAATCTGAACCAAAGAGCTGGGGAATTTGGAAACCAAGACGCAGCAAGGTGAGCTGCACTCCCTGTTCAGTGTCAGTGAACTAATAGTTACAAAAAAGAAGCTATGGTTACATTTGATCAGACATTTATGTTCAACAGCCATGGAATTGCACTTTTATTAAGATGTCAGAGCCAAGTCCACTGGGTATATGTGCAGCTGTTTCAGTGTTGCTGCATCTCCTTCATTCTGTTCAGGGCACTGCCCGCCTGGAACCATTCTATCTGCGTCTCATTGAAGGTGTGGTTCAGCACGATTGTTTCCTGACTCCCATTGGGATGCTTGATGATGCATTTCAGGGGCTATAGAGGGGAGAGGAGGGAAGCAAAAGATTGGAGTTTACATTTTCTCCTTTCATGGAGCAACATTTATAAGAGAATGCAGGAAAGTCTTTACTAGAAAGTCTATGACCCTACCCTGTTGAAAGGGTTAAAAGGAATCACTTAAAGGAGAACACTGAGCCCCTGATAGAGGAGTGAGTGACCCCTTCAGTTTAACAATTTCTAATCCAGGGGTTCTTTAACTCAAGTGCCCTATAGACACTGCCTCTTCCATCTGCAATCAGGTAGCTCAATTCTCCCATTTGCAATCCCATAACACTCCCCTGTAACAGACTGCTGTAGCTGCCACTGAATAGCAATAACTGAAGTAATTTATTTTTACCTCATCCTCAATGGAGAGAGGCAGCAGGAATTGAGGCCAGCACCATGAGTGAGAGTCAACTCTCTGGACCACCAGTAGGTCCAGAATACCAGACTAGACTATATGGACCCTTCAGATCTGGTTGGCAATTCCTATATTTGTAATTACTCCATTCAGAACACT
Source organism: Emys orbicularis (assembly GCF_028017835.1). Lineage (NCBI taxonomy): Eukaryota > Metazoa > Chordata > Testudines > Emydidae > Emys > Emys orbicularis. The sequence continues at coordinate 95,770,680 of NC_088683.1, forward strand.
AGGCCTGGCTTCCACCACTCCCTCTAAGGCAGGGGTTCTCAGACTTCATTGCACCATGATCCCCTTCTGACAACAACAGTTACTACCCAACCCCAAGATGGGGGACTGAAGCCTGAGCCCACCCAAGCCCCTTTGGCCCCAGGGCTTCAGTCCCAGGCAGGGAACCTGTAAGCTGAGCCCTGTCACTCAGGGCTCAAGCCCTTGGGCTTCTGCTTCAGCCCCTGGCGATGGAGCTCGGGCTTTGGCCCTGGGCCCCAGCAAGTCTAAGTCAGCCCTGGTGACCCCATTAAAATGGGGTTGTGACCCACTTTGGAGTCCTGACCCACAGTTTGAGAACTGCTGCTCGAGGAGCAGAGTTAGTCATAACCCTCCCTCCCCCTAGAAATCTCTCTGATCCCTGGGAGTTTGCCCAGTGGAAGCAAAATGCAACTCATTGCTGCAATAGGAAATCCAACCAGTTACCTTTCCAGGTGCAAAGTCTGCCAGACCCACAATACTCAGCTTGTCCACAGGATGAATCTTGTTGTAGTCAGCTGGGTCAGCAAAAGTTAGAGGCAGCAGGCCTTGCTTCTTGAGGTTGGTTTCTGTAAATAAGACCGCAAGGGTTCACCACCCACCACAAAGGGTATAGGACAGTTTAGTGAGCCTGGCATGGGGGATAAATAACATCCCACATTTTAGGTATTGCAGCATAATATACTGACAATGCAATGGCTGCCCCTCAGGCAATGGTAGCTCCATAGCCAGTGCTCATTTTATCCAGCAGCTCTCACTTCTCTCTTCTGAGCAATGAAATGAAGGACAGGAGTAGTCTGCTGACAAGCATCAGGAAGGTATCGTCCTCATTTCCCCCTTTCACCCAAGAGTGTTGGCAAGTGGACAAGGAGGAGCATTGTTAGGTGGAAGGGAAGTTTGCAGGGAACGTGATGGATAAGCTCAGAATCACAGAGGTATAAGAACATCCACCATACTGTTTGATACTTGAATATCACAATCAGCAGCTGTCATGTGTTTCTACAGTGCCTTGCACAATGCAGCTGGAGCCCCTAGGTGCTACAAGAGTACAAATAAATATTGATACTAAGTATATAGGGACTTCCAGATCTTGTGAGTAATGAGATTTCGCAGATGTTTCCACCACAACAAAGTTGCTTGACCAAGAAATGCATGGTTCAGATTTGGAGGCCTTGGTGTATCCTGATTAAACAGGACATTGATCCTTCTATAAGTTTGCCCCAAACTATGCTTGGCTTTTCTAGGGGCAGTGTGGTAACATTTTATCTGGTCTTTAAGAGTACGGTCACAGATCTAAGATCCAGCACACACTGTGAAGAAGTTGGGGAGGGAAGCATCCAGAGACACACCCAACTCTGTTCCATTGCAGATCCTACTGAAAAAGCTGAGACCGTTTAAGGTACATTTTCAAAAAACAGATAGAAACAACAGACACAGGTGGAGTTTCAGTAGTACACAACTTTCTGAATGATTGCATTATATCTGCCACCATTGGTTTAGTAACTCTCCTCAAACAGCCAATTGCAAAAGATCTAGAAGTCACTATCTGCTATCCCACCTCACCCCCTGCACCCCTTTGTTGCTTGGAGTCTGCCAAGCAGTGAAGCATGTGGCATGTGTTTCTTATATACCACATCTAAGAAGAGTACTTCTAATGGCTTTCCAGGCAAGAAACTGATGGGAATGCAATAACTTAGAGACTTTATAATAAGATGGATGTTTGTAAGCTTTTTGGGTCATCTTTATCCCTGTTGGGAGTGGACTTCAATGGAGCTTCCCTAGGGAGGTGTAAGTGTGGGTGTGGATTCATAGATTAAGGTCAGAAGGGACCATGAACTCATCTAGTCTGACCTATATAGCACAGGCCACAGAATTTCACCTAGTTACCCCAGTATTGAGCCCCATGACTTGTATTTAGTCAAAGCACAACTGCCAAAAATGCATCCACTCTTGAAGACATCAAGAGATGAAGAATCCACCACTTCCCTTGGTAGTTTGTTCCAGTGATTAATCATCCTCACCGTTAAAAGTTATGCCTTTCTTAGTTTGATCAGCTTCTAGCCATTGATTCTTAAGCCTTTCTCTGCTAGATTAGTCTTTTAGTATGTGATTTTTTTCCCTCATGAAGGTACTTACAGACTTATCAAATCACTTCAGTCCTTGTTTTGGTAAGCTAAACAGATTGAAAGAAACACCGTATAGTAAGACAATGGCAGGCAGGACACCAGACTAGATGGACAATGGATTTGCTCCAGCAAATCCTGTTCTCTTCATGCCCCCAGTACTGAACACGTCAAGGAAATAGGGTCTTCCAAGCCATAAGGAAACCTCTTATACACCACACAGTATCCAGGTGCTGGTGGTGGTACTCACCATGAATCCTGGCAAAGCTCTTTGTGATGATGGCTCTGCCTCCCAGGTGACGTGGTTCCAATGCTGCATGTTCCCGACTCGATCCCTCACCATAGTTTTCATCCCCAACAACCACCCATTTGATGCCATTTTTCTGTGACCAAAAGCAATGCAAATAATTTTATATTACACACAGAAATTATGTTGCGAGCATTAAGGTTGCAAAGCCAAGCACTCAGAAGTTAAGATATGCCAAAATAAAGGTTACCTGTGCATGGTCACACTCATCTTCCATTCCTTAGTGCTCTATGGATTAAAAAAATCTGCTGAGGAGTGTCCTCTAGAAGGCTCCTTTAACTCCCACATTTATCTGTCGCCCATCCTATTAAGAGCTATATAGAGAGCTAGGTATTGTCATCCTTGGCCATGGAGGACTAACTGGACAATGGATTTTGGAGACCCTAGATATTGCTTAGCCTCCAGGGTGGAGTTTCAACCACAACTCTTCCTGAATAGTCCCCCAGTGCCATTGTCTGTCCTGTGGCAGCCACCCTGCCGGCAGAGGCAACATAAGGTAGACATGGCACGTTCCTGGAACTGCTCCCGAGAGCCGTGATTCTTCTGGCAGATGGGAAGTTAACCCATGGGCACTTGTCGAGCTGTGGGGAATAGGGTGGTAAGGGCATTTTCTCTAACAGTTTCCATCATCCTCAAGTTCAGCAAGGAGTTTTCAAAGAATGGAGGGGGCAAAATGTTTGATAATTTTCTAAATAATATCAATCAGATTGATCATACAGATGGAACAAACTCCAGTGAAGAGATTCCACCATGGCTTGAAGACACAACTGTGCTCATAAGGGCAGCAGGGACTTGAGCAGCATTTCCAGTGTCTCCCTTCAGTTTGAGAGTTCTGGGTCACTAGGTATTCTCTCCTCCAGGGAGGGAGAGGAAAATGGTAGTTACCCCACACAATCTAACTAGAGTGGACCCCTGGAAACAGCCCAAAAACTGAGAGGACTAGTAAAGAGCCAATTCAGTGGTGAGGTATGGTGTGACCTCTACTGCAGAATAGCATGAAGCATAGCACCCTCTCTGTAGCTTTTCAAACCAAACAGCTAGTCAAAGTTTGGGAGCTGGAGATGTTCCAGTTAGGAGCAGAAACTGGTGATAGTCTGGGATTTCTTGGATGCAGTTTTGTACATTCTTTATTTATAGCATCCTGTCTCTCTGAATGCAGAGGGAATCAAGCTGCAGGGAACACCTTTTGCTCACCACACCAATGCCACTTGTTCAGCTTGCACCCCACCCCTTACACAAAAGCTTCTCCCTAGGTTTCTTCCAGGGCCAGAGACCGTGCTTTCAGCTGCTCTTTCCTGCTGCCTGTTTCTGCCCTGACTGCCTTCACTACTCAGCAAACCCCCTCCACCCACTCAGTCCAAAAACTCCTAGGTCAGTTCACAACCTCCTTTTGGCTTAGGTGTGGGGCTTGTGATCAATTTAAAGTGACAGGTATATTAGCTACATTTGAGATCTAAGCAGTCACCAGTACCTCTCACCATAACACATCCAGATACATCCACCTCTAACGTCAGAGGGTAAGGTAGGAACTCTCACCTTGTAGTAGCGGGCTGTGTCTGGGACTGGCCCAAACTCCTGGTTTAATGCATTCCGCACTGAGTTGGCCTTGCCATTCTCAATATTGATGGCTCCAATCAGCAGGTTGTTGGAGATATTGTCCAGATGGCCACGGAATTTGAGCCATGGACCGGCTGCAGAGATGTGGTCGGTAGTACATTTCCCTTTCACCTGGAGTGCAGCAAAAGAAACTAGATGAAAGTCTTTCCTCGCTCAGGGAAGGATGCTGTAAGGACTGACTTTGCATTTCTGGAGCACTTTTCATTCTGAAGGATCCTAAAGCCCTTTAGAAGCCATGTATGTGAGGACATCACACCTGATATGGAATCACAGCCATCTCTGGGACAAAATGCAGCAATCATTCTGCATCTGCAATGGAGGGTAAGGGAAGAACATCTCTATTTGAAACTGCTGGAAGAATTTTAGGAAGGCAGAATTCCAAATTGGAATTGAGCCATGACACCTGACCCAACCACTTTTTCACACTTCACACAGCAGTGGGTTCATTAGGAACCAAAAGCAATCAAGTTCTCGGTGTTATATTTCATCCAAAAGGCAGCACAGCGCCCCTTAACTTCATAGTGGGGCACTGGTTCAGTAAGGAATTAGAAGGAATAGTGCCCACCTGTTGAGTCACCAACCCCACTTTCCACAGCACCTGTTTTTTCTATGAAGGTCTCCAATCCAAGTACTGAAATGGTCCAACCCTTCTTGGCTTGTAAGGATGAAGCTCACAGCTCCAAGATAGATTGTTAATATTGCTGCTGGTCTCAGACTCCCAGAGTGTTAGTCAAAGGAACCCTTCATGATTCAGATTTTAAGGGCTAGCATCAAAAAGCTCTGGGATGAAACAAGAACAGCACAACCTGGTGGTAGCATTTTACACCACAACACTGGCTGCCAAGGAACCCAACGTTCACTTCCTGCACCAATGGGAATTGGGAACATGCTCCAGGAGGAGTGCACAGATCGTAAAGGACTGCATTTTCAGAACTCCCCTTGCTAATTGGGAGTGTTCACTCTTCCTTTAGAGCAATCATGAAAAGCTCCATCTGTCACACCCGATTAAAATATAGGAGCAACGTTTAGCTTTGTGAAGGGACTTCTATCCATGACATGCAGGACAAGAAAAGCAGAAATACAAAAAAAAAAGAAACAAAACACTGTTTGTGGTGGGGAGGGGAGGAAGTGCCTGAGGCATAAAAACTTCTCCCAGAAAGGAACGACAGGAAAGATGGAACGCGCTACAGAAGTGCCCTCGTTAGCTTTCTGCGGCAGGATATTACTGGTGCAAACAGAGGAGAGATTCAGAAGAGGATCAGACACTTCTCTGAATAGTAAATAAAAGTGGCACTAGCTGAGGTAGGCTAATAAATGACATAGCCTTATGCTTCAGGATATGAATTGAGCAGCTGGCAGTCAAGACGACATCTCCACCCCATGGTTATGCAGCTAAATGTATTATGGGGCTGTACGACTTCCTCTAAAGTAACCTTGCAAAACTAATAGGGGGAGGGAGGGAGAGAGAAGAGTGAGAAGCGAAATCAGCACAAAGAAAACAAATCACTCACCCACCCTTTCTGTGATGGAGTGAACATCTGCTTTATACACTTGTCAAAACTGCTAATCTGAGAGGGTCATTAGAACCTTGCACAGTTTCTCTACCAAGTCAGGTCACCCAAATCCCACAGTTGCTTTATGGATCTGTTCTAGAACTACCTGGAGTCCTTTCAGATCTGAGCTCCAATCTACCCCCCATTCCTGACCTTGATGAGGATCAGCATGTCTTCCAGATCCTTGCCATCCCACTTATCAAAGGGCTCAAGTAACTGCAGGCGCTGGCTGGTGGGGCTTACATCTACATGCTGCCCACTTCTATCTTTGGGGGGATGCTGATAGGTGTCCTGGCCTGGATCAAACTCCTGTCAGGGAAGAAAGATCGAGAGTTCACTACCATTCTCTTCAACCACACTCACAACAGCATTTGAAACAAAAACAAGCAAAGTTCTTGTATTCACATAAGGCCAGAACTTGCGTTTCAACAATGGGAATCAAGTGGTTGTTTGTATATGAGAGGTCTTCCATGAACAACACCCAGTTTTCTTCCTCTGTGCCACCCTCTACTCCCACAGCAGGGTGGTCCTCCCCCCAAACTACATTTAATCAAGCAGTAATATACATTTCCACTGATGTTACATGCCTCCCCCTTCATCCCCACTTGGCGGAAAGTCAGTCTACAAGACAAATGTTACCAGTGTGGGCAGCTCATCTGCATCAGGTGCTTCTAGTTTAAACTTCTTTCCATCGGCTCCAGTCAGGGAGTCCGTCTCAGGGTTAAATTTCAGGGTTCCAGCAATAGCCAGGGCTGTGACAATCTGAGAAAGTATACAATCGGTCTTAAAAGTACATTTTGCTCACTTCATCTCTCTGATTTTAAAGTCCTACCCCCAACTCTGCCATACATTAAAGTCTCAGACCCAGAAGTCATGGTGCTTCCAAGACTAGCAATAGGGACGCTGCCTGCAGGGAGATGGGAACTCAAATGTATTTGTCTTGGGTATCACAGTGAAATGAAATCAGGCCAAGACAAATTAATGCCAATCTCTTCAGTAGCCCCAAAACTAAAGGACTACATAAACATGTTTAATTGAACAATGTAGTTATGAGGCAGAGTAGGAAGTTACCACCCCTGAATTACAGCAAGATTTAGAATCTGTTTGGGGATTGTAGATGGTCCAAGAATTCATCTTGATAGCTCTTTGGGCAACCAGACTATTGATTTCTCAGTGAGCATCTTATACTGAGAGAATCAAAGCCAAAAGTTTACAATGGCCTTCAGGGGCCTCTTCTCACATCCCAGAGCATTTGGAACATAGTTAAGTCCAGTCCATATCAGGGCTGCCAATTTCTCTTCCCAACCCCACCCAGAAAGCAGGACCTTCTCTAAAGACAATGTAGTCCCAGGAACTGAATTCCCACAGTCATTCCACTGGTCCAGCTCCCTCCTGCCAGCCTGTGTACTGTACCTCTGGAGAGGTCACAAATGCATGCGTCTCTGGGTTAGCATCATTGCGGCCTGTGAAGTTTCTGTTATAGGATGTAACAATTGTGTTCTTCTCTCCTTTCTTGGTGTCTTTCCTACAAAGAAATGCAGAGGAACAAATGTGCTTCGCTAACGCCACCAGATGGTATGTTGCTTCTAGAGATTCTTCTAGAATCAGCAAGATGTTAAAGATCCCCTAGGTCTGGCTTTTGTGGCATCTTCCAGGTGGAAGAGATCACACAGTACTTTGAGAGCCATCAGGTCAGTGCTCTGACCTAACATTCCCTCCCAGGAGTATAGGTTATAGTGTGCAACACTGAATGAGCCACTGCTGAGCAATGATATTTGATATTTTACGGGAGGTTGAGCTCTCCACATCTCTGTGCTACTCAAATGATAAGTCTAGCAGCACACAGTATCCAGAATGGGCCGCAACGCTACTCCAACCCTTCGGAATGAAGATGTGAACACAAGACTCTCCAAACCCCTGTGCCACTGGCTCTCCCCACCTATACAAACACAGGATCCAGGTCAAATGTCACCCTTTGGTTTTAAAAACCAAAAACCCAGCAGAGCCTTAACTCCATCCTCTCACACATACCTTTTCTCTTTATTCACCTCCTCTGCCCCTTCCTAAAATATGGCCACTCTTCTCAAGAGTCTTCCCCACTGCAATTCCTAGTATCCCCCCCACCTCATGTTAAATCTCAGCTGAGACGTTCTCTTGCCTGTAACTCTTCCTTTCTCTCCTATTATTGATCATCTGTGGCCAAAATGCGCCAGTTTATTCACTTGGTATTCTTAATATTGAGAGCTTCTGCTATGCCAGTCAGTCTTATTGGGCGTTTCAGGATACCAGTTTGTATGAAAAGTGAGATACGAAATAAAGCTGTAGAAGGGATTTCCTCGTGTTCATTCCCCCTTACCTGTCCCACTGCCCAATGCATGGCCCACAGGCATTGGCAAGAACCACCCCTCCAACATCCCGCAGGATTCCAGCCTGGGGGAGGGAAGGAAGAACAAAGTTACTCAGCAGAAAAAGCAACCCAGTAGTCTGCATTCCAGCCTTTCAGCGTGCAGTTGCCATGTTTCTGGCAGGAGAGACGTCACTAACTAGGGCACCTCAGCCTGAAGCCATGTATTAGCTTCCCCTTTCAATTCCTGTGTACTTCATTTGAGTCATTTTGAAAGAGAGAGAGTTTAATCCAGGAAAGGCTGTAAATTAGTACTGGGGAAGGAGAGGTGGGCACTTGTACTGCTGCTGCCCATCCTGTACTGGTTTTAGAAGGTTTTGCCTGCCAGTCCATACCTTGCACTAAGTACTAAGTTCCCTTGACCAGAAGCCACCCCTTAACTGTTGGTACACTCCCTAGTTTCCAGATATAGGATACCTGGGAGCAAAGCATTTTACAGACACTGGGAGTGGGAAACAAGGGACCAGTTCAAAAGCCAGCGGTTGTGGGCAGAGTTGTTATGCAGAGGCTTGGGATACCCATCAAGAGATTGCAATGGGCAGTGTGAAGACTGAAGTGTTGGGAGAGGCATCAGGTATGTGGAGTGGGGAGTTTACACACAGGTGTACACATTCAAAAATGAAGGCTGATGTGGCAGGTTCACTAGTCCCAGTTTGGATGGGACAGCCTTGGATTTTATTAAGCCGTGGAACTGGTCAGAACATGGGTTGTCCCCCCCCCCCCATGCCTAATCAGTTTCTCCCCCCACCCCATCACAATTGGTTTTGATGGAAAGTTTTCAGTCAGCCTTACTAAGCCGTCTTGGGGAGCTTTTATGCTGGGACTCTGGCAGTGGGAAGTGGTTGTGTGTCTGCAACGTTGCCGTCTCTACTCGGGCAGCTCCAATCCCTGCTGGCTGCTTCAATTTCACAGTTCCAGCCCTGCTGTTTTGAGCACAGGAGCACCATGCTGAGATAGTCAGGTAGTGGCAGCTGGCCCACGCCCTAAAGCTAACCCCTACATGTAGTTGGGAGCAGGAAAGGCAGCCAGCCCACCAGTGGGGAGATCACAGCAAGAGGGCTTCTAGAGATCAGCAAGAAGAGACTTTAAACTCTCCAGCACCTGCCTCCAGACCCTCAAATTCTTTGGAAAAAACCATTCCCGGAAAATAGTTCAAAAGACTCATTCCTCTGACAGTTAAGTGCCGAAGGGGTGCGGGCGCACATACTCACATAGCCATCTCTTTCAATGGTGGCTCGGATCTGCTCCGAGCCAGGTGTGACAGTGAACTGAGACTTGCATTTCAGCCCATGTGCTAGTGCCTGCTTTGCCACTGCAGCGGCGCGCCCCATATCCTCATAGCTTGAATTGGTGCAACTGCCAATCAGACCTGTGTGATTTTTGATGGATAAACAGGAAGCAGTTATTTCACTACCAATTATAGGTTCCTTTCCTCCAGACCTACCCATCAGTGCAGAAAACACAGGGACACCAATCTAAAGCCCCAACATACAAAAACAAAAGAGCTAGGAGTGGTTTCAGGTACTGCACCTACCCCAAATCTCCCAGCCAATTTCTTTGGTTTTATAACACTTTATGAATTTTAAAGTTTAAAGCTAGGAAGGACCTGATTGCCTGTCTACCACAGGCCACAGAATTTTACCCAGTTACCCCATTATTGAGCCCAATAACTCATCTGACTAAAGCATAACTTCATCTCTTGATGGCTTCAAGACGAGATAATCCGTCACTTCCCTTGGGAGTTGGTTCCAAAGGTTAATCACCCTCACTGCATCTTATTTCTAGTTTTAAGATGTGTGGCTTTAGCTCCCAGCCATAGGCTTTGTTGTGCCTTTCCCCACTAGATTAGAGAGCCCTTTCGTACCCAGGATTTTCTCCTTGTGAAGGAAATGATACACTAATCAAGTCACCTGTCAAGTTTTTTTAATAAACTGAACAGATTGAGATCTTTAAGTCTCACTATACGGCATTTTCTCCTTGGGTCTTCCTTGATTCTCTTGAATTGTGTTTGTCTCTCTCCTGTTGCTATGTGAGAGAATCACATGAACACAGGAAACAGACTGTACACCAGAGTGCTGTCAAATGCACAAAGTAAACAAATTAGGGGAAATTTTCCCAATCTCTCAGTTACAGATAACACCCCAGATCACTGTAACACTTCTCCAGACTGAAGTGTAATCTTTTGAAGGCCACAGTCTGAGTGACAGAGGAAACAGCCAGTGTGTTACTATGTTGAAAATGAGAGTACAAGACTCCAGCTCTGCTTTACAGCCAGCAGGTGTTAGAATGGGCATGCTGAGTTGGGGCAATGACCAACTCTTGGGGCTCAAAGGAGACCAGGCTGTGGAAGGGCAAGTTTAAAGGAAAGACAGGAGGTGGTTGAGAGAGTCAAGCAGGCCCAGACTGAACGGAGATGGCAAGCCACTTCCTCTTGAGGCAAGAGCAGTCAGTTCGCAAGGAAAAATGCAGGCCAGGAAACCGCCTACTCACCAACTCTAATATCCACTGGCCAGCCCTCCTTTTCTGCCACAGTGCCAACATCTGCCACAGGATGCGCCAGGTCTGGCGTGAAAGGCCCATTGATATGGGGTTTCAGCTTTAAGAAACAATGACAAGTAGCTGAGGGATTACACAAAGGCCAGAAAGGTAATGTTTAGCACGCACCCCTCCCCCCCCCCAACTCAACAAAATAAAATGCCTGTTTTACCCAATAATCAAAATAATTATAAAAATAATTGATTTACTCTTGACCTGGAGAGTCCTTTTAAAATGGAGCTCTCCATTATGAGCACCTCAGTAACAGGAAGAGGTCAACAAATTGAAGAGATCTCTCCTAAATTCTGGTGAAGGAAATACCTGAGGGCACAAGGAACTGAATTTACTAGGCAGACAGCTCTGGAGATTCAGTCAGGAGACAGGCTTTGGAATTTATTTATTTATAGCATCACCAAGACGGACACTTGCTTGAATTGAGTCATCACATGAGCATTTTGCTGTCAAGCCTCATCCTTGCTTCATCCGCCTCCCCAACTGTCTGTCACCCTTGTTTGTTGTGTCATATCTAAGTGTAGAGATCAAGCTCTTCTGGGCAGGCACTGTGTCTTTTTATGTCAGCTATGAAGTGCCTACGATTCCGTAGGGCTATGAAGTATCCCATGTTAGACTCTTGCTCCTTATTCATCCAGGACAAACTCACGTCTAAATGTTCAAGAAGAACGAGGTAGTGAAACAAGCCTCACCTCGCTGAGGTTAATTTCAACCAGCTGGTCATATTCGCAGCCAGCATCAGGCACCAAGTGTGCCTGGAATTCATCTGCCAAAGCAGCAATTTCTGAAATAAGAAAAGAAAGCTGGAAAATGCAGAGGTCAGGAGAGGCTGTACACCATTTGTCCTAAGGGACACTGCCCTCAGGCTATTCCCAATCCCACCATTAACCAGGTACCTTGCCTGCTGATCTCCCCTCTCGCACCATGTAACCCAGGTGACCACCACTCAGTGAACAGATTTGATCTGGCCTTTTACATTGCACACACCCTTGACCTCTCCTCATACACCTGGCATCCTGGGACGGCATGCCCATAAAGCACCCTCTTACTGTACCAGTTAGCTGCATTTCCATCCAACCCCATAGTGAGTAGCATGTGAAATAACAGGTTCCAGAAGAGTCTGACATCAAGAGTCAACAGGGTAATCTAATGGGGGGCAAAAGCTTCTAACACTCTTCTGTCTGACCAAGAGCCCTCTGTAGAGCCCATGAAGCCTCTCCTGAATTCGGTTTTTCTGGGGGCGCTGGTGAGGAGCACAAGAGATCCCCACATCGCCCAAGGGCGAGCAAGTGTGCCACCTCTACGGTGCTGACTGCCATAGGCACCACCCCTGTGCAACACGGTAGAGCACCCAAAGCTAGAGGAGATGGGCACCCTGCCACCAGCCTTCCCGAAGCCTCTTACCAGCTCGTCCAGTCTTGCTCAAGTATTTCTTCATCCGGTGGTTATATGGGAAAAGGGAGGTGGTGGCACCAATCTCCGCCCCCATGTTACAGATAGTTGCCATTCCTAGAGACGGGCCAGAGGAAACACCCACAAACTAAGTGACAGAGGATTTAAAGGCATTCAGCTCTTCACCATAGATTTGCTTTTGTTTGGAGACAGCAAGGCCAGGACAAAATGGGGGAGGTGGGCACAGGAAAACAAGTCCACATCAGCTCAGTCGAAGGTCCATCTGATCCAATATTCCATCTTTTTAATGTCAGATATTTCTGACCTTTTGAATGCACATGACTGTATAGAGCTTTAAGTGTGGAGATCAGGGCTGGGGCGTTCTAGAAGGTAAAACACAGCTGACAGGCAATAATGGCTTAATATGGCTGTATCTGCTGAAGCCACCAGGCATATTTTGCAGCAGTCTCTTTACTACCTGCACAATACTAGGGGCAGGGTTCAAACTCCTCCCCAGCTATACAGCATTTCTCTAGCCAGAAGAGCCAGTAGTATGTTGATCTTGTCAACTGAAAAATGACAAAGGTGGATTTAAATGGAGTTATTCTTTCACTGACTGAGCATGGAAAGCCAGTATGTTCTTATGCCACTGGGATCTGCCATGAATTTCAAGAGCACAGTGGTGAAGTTTTAGGAGCATTTTAAATCTAGGTAAAAGTTTCATTAAGCAAGTGCCACTTTTCACATCCCCACAGGCAGGCCCAAAGCCTCTGTCTAGGGCTCTAGAAGCAAAGACCGCTGACCAATCACCTTTCATCTCTTCCCCACTCCAGTTATCTTCACCCGCTCTTGTAGTGGCCTTTCTGCAGCACCAGTGCATATACTAACACTCACTACCAATCACTGGCTTCCCTTTCTTCCCTCTAGTTACACAGGCCTGATCAGGTGTCCAAACCCAAGCACAGGAAGGTCAACTACCACCTGTATCCTGTCAGAACCATGAAGAAATCCTCTCTCTCCCTCCTCCAAACATAGGTGAGGCCCCTGCGTCCTGCCGACTGGCCATTTAACAAGACTCCCCTGTCGCAGCCAGCCATTCTATGCTCCTGAATTGCAGGAGTCACAGTGGAGTGATCTCTCCTACCCTGGCGGGAGCGCTGTGCTTGTGCAGCGTTCCCTTGCTCTGTCAGCCTGCAGAGCAAGCAATCAAAACTAGAGTCAGTGTCTCCGGGACACCAAAGCAGCACATGAACTACCAGGCCAGTTTCAGGGGTTGGGTTCTTTCAAAGAACTCCCATCACATTCCTTTCCCACCCTCAGTCCACCAGCAGTCAATCCCCATGATCATCAGAACAGCAAACAGCATCAGTCTGCCCATTACTGTCCAGAGACCGCAGCCTCCAGTAGCAATCTATGTCCCCAATAAATGAGATGGTGTTGCCTCACCAGTGCAGGAGATGGAGTCCACACCAGGCCCATGATACTCAATGATGGCACCTGTGCCACCTTTCACAGTGAGGATGCCAGCCACTTTCAGGATCACATCTTTAGGAGAGCTCCAGCCTGACAGCTCGCCAGTCAGTTTGATGCCAATAACCTAAAAAGCACCAACAAAAGAGAAAGCTTGCTAAAATATGGAGATTTTATCTTCTGCTGGCTAAGCCAATGAGCATCGACATGGATCCCATTCCTCCTCACTTCCAAGTGGCATCAGTGCCCAGAATCAGGATGTGGGGCAAGGAAGGAAATCCTGAAGTATCAAACCAATGCTCCAGGAAGCCTCTATTGCCAGGAGGCCTGAATCCTTTTGCATGGCTAATTAATGGGAAGTTCCTGCTGATGCATCCTTTGAGGCGCACACACAAAAATGAACAATGCAGGGAGCGGAGACTCAGAGTTGCCAGTGAAGCATGGTTTAGTTGCTTCTAGACCAGTCTACTTTCCCGAGGCTATAGTGGCTCAAAGTGCCTCATCTATCTGGGAAATTCAAGATCCCCTTTAACTTCTCATTATTTCAGCCCCTGGCCCATTTGGAATTAACCCTTCCCCCCACCATCTCACCTTTGGGCATTTGAGCTCCCAGGGGATGCCTGCCATGACATCTACTGCATCGGCTCCACCCACTCCTATGCAGATTCCACCCAGGCCACCTCCATTGGGGGTGTGGGAATCCGTACCGATGAGCAAAACCCCAGGGTACGCGTAGTTCTCCAGGATGATCTGCAACAAACGTAAGTGGAGAAACAAAACAAGATGAAACTTAGTGAAGAGGAGAGCCAGGAGCAGAAGGAGCCCTGGATCAGATCAGTGATTTAATTTGTAGGTCGTGATCCCAAGACAGTCTCTAGCTTATTTCAGGTTGCAAGCTCATTGCCATTCCAACTGCATCTCCCACCAAAGCAGATTTGTCCAGTCAGCCACAAGTAGCCCTTCACCAGATGCCAGGAATGAATCTCAACCAGTCCAGTCAGAGAAGAGGATATGAAGCCAGTGATAATACAACCTGGTACAGGGTTGTATGGGATCCGCATGAAGTCAGAAGGCTCCACACAGACAGGTGTCAGAGGCAGAATCTGTTTCATAAAAACCCAGCTAACCCACTCAGGTGACCCCAACAACAGAAAACAAAGGTTCATGCATTAACCTAAGACCCTCATTCATCAGGCCTCCTCTCCAAGCCCTCTCCATCAGGTCCAAAGAAGGCTGCCCTAAGTGCACCTCAGTCATTGGGGTTAGGGTGGCAAACAGGTCAGGGTTAGAATAAAAACAGTAACAGCACCTGAACTACCCCTTTTCCTCCCAGGTTATACTTTCAATGCCTTTGGCACTGGGGTGAGAGGGGCAGACTCGCCTTGATCCCACCCAAGAAACCCTTGAGCTTTATCAGCTGATGAATAAGCCAGAGCTCCTGCCCAATGCTACTAAGGAAAAAACAAAAAACAAAAAAAACAGAAAGAACAGCACTCAGTACGGACATTCCCTTATGCCCAAAAACCCCAACCAAAGACAAACCCTACTCCAAGCGATGCTTTTACCCCAAAGAGGGTAAAATGCCAGAAACTCTGTGAAGGCCACTACTGCTATTACACACAAAGTGATCAGATACTAGTGATGGTAGTAGAAAACACTACCATAGACAGATGGCCACATGGGAAGAGTTACCATATGGTCCCAGAGCAGTGGCAGAAGTGAGTTGTTCCCACAGTTTCCTGCGCAGGTTCAGGTGACACTCCCCTTTCCCTTCTAGGCTGGCCCATTATGGGCTGAAGGTAACATATCAGCTAAAAGAGGAGTTCCAAAAACGAAGAGACCTTTAAGGCACATCTTAAGTGCACTTGTCCCCAGACCCTCCAGTCAACTTCTTAGTTTTACAATTGCACCTTCCTCCCCCATCTTTTCCCTGTTTGTGTGGGACATTCACAAAATAAACAGGGTCAAATACACAAAACAGACAAACTAAAAGCAACATGGGCTTTTCCCTCCAGTCTCCTAATTACACCCATCGTAAGTATTATTTATAAAATAGGTTAAAAAGACTGAGAAATGTGATTTTTTAAGTTGATTGTATTCTGTTATGGTGCTAATGGAACATGAGATTCTAGAAACGGTTTTCTGTTTAAAAAACGTTACTTTCACCCTCAGTGGAGGGTACTTTTTGCATTTCACAAAGTCTGCATAGTGACTCTAGACCAGCAGTGGGCAAACCTTTTGGCCTGAGGACCACATCGGGGTTGCAAAACTGTATGGAGGGCCGGGTAGGGAAGGCTGTGCCTCCCCAAACAGCCTGGCCCCTGCCCCCTCCCACTTCCCGCCCCCCCTCAGAACCTCCAACCCATTCAACCCCCCCTGCTCCTTGTCCCCTGACCGCTCCTTCCCGGGACCCCACCCCCTATTCAACCCCCCTGCTCTCTGTCCCGACTGCCCCGCCCCCTATCCACCCCCCCACCCCCGACAGGACCCCCAACCCTTATCCACCCCCGCCCTTACCATGCCACTCAGAGCAGCAGGAGCTTGCAGCCCCGCCGCCCGGCCAGAACCAGCTGCTCTGCTTGCATGGCCACATTGCTGCGGGGGGATAGGGGGGTGACGAGAGAAGAGAGAACAGCAGGGGAGGGGCTGCCTCCCTGGATGGGAGCTCAGGGGCCGGGCAGGACGGTCCCGCAGGCCATAGTTTGCCCACCTCTGCTCTAGACTGGTTGTTGCTTTGCTGTTCTCAGGCAATAAGACAGTGCTACTGTGTATGGGTATCTTCTCCCCCCATCCCAACCCCTGTTTTTATTAAAGCTAAGATCATAAATACATCTCTCTTTAGATTTTAAAAATATACTTTCCCCTCCCCATAAAGGCAATTTACATTGGGCCTAAGCTACTTCACAGCATCACTTTAGTGCCCCTGCCAAATCAAGCTAAGATAGCCAATTAACCATTCCAATGAAGGTGTGAAACTCTGCCCCTTCCCACTACAGTTAGGGCTGGTCCACACTAAGCCCCCACTTCGAACTAAGATACGCAACTTCAGCTACGTTATTCACGTAGCTGAAGTCGAACTATCTTAGTTCGAACTTACCGCGGGTCCACACGCGGCAGGCAGGCTCCCCCATTGACTCCGCGTACTCCTCTCGCGGAACAGGAGTACAGGCGTCGACGGCGAGCACTTCCGGGATCGATTTATCGCGTCTAGACAAGACGCGATAAATCGATCCCAGAAGATCGATTGCTTACCACCGGACCCAGAGGTAAGTATAGATGTACCCTTAGTGTCAACAATAGGCCATCAAGCATCAGATTACAGTTTGACCAGCATAACCTTGGAGAAATTTAGTGGTCTAAGCCAGAGGTGCAAAGAGGTCATCTTGCAGGACAAACACAGCCAGTCTAGATTAAACATGGAAGGAGGGGACATGCCTTTCCCTAGAAGGAGGGATTCTTTTAGTAATTGCACTCGTGTTCTCTCCCCACCATAAGGTGGTGAGCCATTTGCCATTCAAATACTGCAGTCACGCACTCTTTACCTGGTGAATGATTCCCGATCCAGGTTTCCAGAACCCTACTCCATACTTGGCACCTGCTGTTGCTAGGAAGTTGTACACCTCCTGGTTAATGTCCTATTCATACAGTTAAAGAAAGCATTAGTAAGACATTACATTCAGTTTTCTCCCCACAGAGCCAGAGTTCAGCCACCCCCCAGCCGCATGGCTTCCTGGACATTTTATAGGCAGTGGAGGGGAGAATGAAGTTCAGCATCACTGACTTCCAGGAAATCATTTTAAGGCTAGAAGGGACCACAGCCATCATCTAGTCTGACCTCCAGCACAACAGGCCATAGAATTTCACAGTGATCCCAGCACTGAACTCAGCAATTTGCAACACCACTAAAGCATCTCAAGGCTGAGTTAGAATTACTGTTTGAAGTTATAAAACAAAACCCACACTATTTATAAACCATCCTGCTTCCATTTCATGGACTTTTCTCTTTTGCTTCCTTCCTAGTTTCTTTGCTCTATTTAGTGCTTTGATAAGCATGTTAGCCCCGTTTTACAGATAGGGCAATGGAGTCAGAGAAGCTAAGTGACTAGCCCAAGGCCAGACGAAGTTAGTGGTAGAGTGGGAAAGAGAGCCCAAGTCTCCGGTTCTACCAGCTATACAATGCTGCCTCTTGCTGTGACATCACAATCATCTGTAGGATCATAACTATGAAGCCTTCCAGGGCAATCACTTATTGTCGCAAGCAGAAGACTGTAGGATGTCCTGAGATGTTCTTGGCAGAGCAGTTGGAGAGTAGATACGGTAAGGAACAGGAATGGACGATGACTTAGAGACTCTGTTCTCATGCAAACACTTCAGAATAAGGAGAAAGGGGGGACTATGTGGCGATAATAGAGTAATTGTCTCCGCACAGAACATTTACTGAAGTTTCCCATGAGGCGGCGACAGCTCTTTGAGCTTTGTTTGCACTGGGAGTCAGGTCACTTCACTCTGTTTGTGCAGCTCTCTTCCCAAACGAAGCATGCTGATGTGCCAGGAGCAGATCCAAGCCTCTCTCTGCCCTGCCAGCATTCATTCCATGCCAACTGGCAACAGCAAGAGTGAAATCCAGTCAGAGGCAGGCAGGACCTTTACTTGCTCTAATCCCAGAGCGGATGGGGAGGGAGGAGGTGCCCAGAGCTACAGCAGAACTGCTATAAAGAATACAATCACACTACAGAGCACATGTTCGGTGCCCAGAGCAAGAGCAGCAGGAGGGCAAGGGGTGAAGGGAAGAAAGGGAACAAACAGTCTAGTAAGAAGGCTCCAGATTCTGAACCTCTTGCATAACTCTCAAGCTTCCTGAGGCACAAAGCGTGGGACAAATACTCTTAATGAGGGGAAATTTGCTCCTGACCTCAGTTTCATGAGTGGCATAATCCACCTTACTATGATTTCCGGGGGAAGGGGGAAAATATGGTTGCACTTACTTGGGCCAGTATCTTGGGCTATAAATTAAACTAGATGATTAAGCTACAGCTCATCCCGTGTGTACAGGCTAAAACTAATTCACCAGTTTTGTTATCAAGGAAAAAGTTCTTCCTGCCCTCCAGGACATATGAGAAGGGCCAGCTACTCTCAAGCACTGCAATCAGAATGGTCCATTAAAACTAGTGGAGCTTATCCCACAATCTATCCTACATTCTCAGGGTGAGGGAAAGGCATCAGTAGACCTCAGTCTTCCCATCTTCTATTGTATGTTTCTATCACTCATGAGGTTGTAGGGGAGGAAAGGAAAAGTCCTGCAGGATTTCCACCCCAGAAAGCGACAAGGGAGAGCAACCCTTAGTTGATAACTTGCAGAGATCAGGACAATGCTTCTCCCCCACCCCACGATAGACTGCTGTATATGTGGCCAGGCATATTCTGGAGGTTGTGACACACCAGGTTTTGATCACTGCTGGAAGAAAAATTCTAGTGCTCTAGATCCAGCTATTTCCATGTTTCACCCCTTTAAAATGGCCTCCCTCTTCCCCTACGCCCAGAATACACCTTTTGCTTTGGTTTCCAAAGCAGATCGACTAAGACTGTCTTTTCTCAACATCATGCCTCACCCTTTAAACGGTTTGTGACGGATTTGTCTAGTTCAGATTGTAAGCTCCCTGGGGCTTGGACCTGTCACAACTTTGGTTTTGTACTGCACCAGGTACATATATGGTGCTGTACAGTACATAATCTGGCGCGATTTCTGTTCCTGTGATTGTTCTCCTGAAAATCTGTTCTCTAGAGGGGACCACATGTTCCAAACATAGGACAGAACTGGGTCTTGGTGCAATAATGACCTTAGCTCTCCGAAGATCCTTCTCAGCCCCTAACTGGGCTTCAATGAGGTGATCACAGTGGATTGTGGAGGGCACCGCCACCCTGGGCAGGCCACTGCTGATGAACTGCAGCATTGCCATCTGAGCAGTGGCATCCTGCATGGCTACGCGGTCCGGCCGCAGGCGCAGATAGGTTTTGCCACGCTCGATATCTTGTTTCACAGGGTCATCCAGGTGCCCATATACAATCTTTTCAGACAGGGTCAGGGGACGGTCTAGCCTGCGGGGAAGACAACAGGGAGGAATTTTGACAACGTCAGCTCATGTTTTTCCAACCCTTTTGCCCCATTTAAACGTGCATCTTAAATGAACAAGGATACGCCTTTACATTTCCCCACACATCAGCCAGAAGAACCAGACTCCCAAGGCACATTTTACACTATATACAGAGGGACCACTCACTCCTCCCACAACACTGAAGTGCAGTTACTTCTGACAGCTGGTTAAAAGTACCCAAACATGAAACAGTGCAGAGGCCCTGGTTCAGTACTGACTCAGAAGGATGAGCACTCTTTCAAGAGCCATCAGCACCCCTTCCTGAAGCATCCACATTTTCCCCCAGAAGTTTCCAAATGCATACATTTGGGTGCAGTACAAGCAACAGTCAACCAACTCTGCTTAGCTTATGAGATCATAGTCCACAATGGTACAGTTGCAGGAAACTTTAAAAAATGTATAAACACCTCTACCCCGATATAACGCGGCCCGATAGAACACGAATTCGGATATAACGCGGTAAAGCAGCGCTCGGGGGGGTGGGGTGCGCGCGCCGGCGGATCAAAGCAAGTTCGATATAACGCGGTTTCACCTATAACGCGGTAAGATTTTTTGGCTCCCGAGGACAGCGTTATATCGGGGTAGAGGTGTGTGTGTGTGTGTGTGTGTGTACGTACACACACACACACACACACCATCAAATCTACATGTGCCAGGCCCCATAGTGAGTGAGGATCCATCAGCTCTAGGAAACAAGTGGGGACTTCAGGACCTTTTCAGTCATTGGTTTCTTCACAGACAATCTCAACAGAAACCCCGGTTAATTCCAATGGTGATGTTTTCTGTGATGAAGCTACTTGGCTACAATGGACTGAACTGAGATAGCCAACTCATTCACAAAGCATACAGAATGGCCATCACAAGGGAATGACTTTTAACCACGGCCAAGGTGAGTCTGGAGTAAAACTGGTGACCTTGAGATCACACTAATCTCTGTGTCAGCAAACTAAGTTCACAATTACGTACGCAAGGTATTCCTAGGCCACCTTTTACTGTAGGTAACTGGACATGTGAATACAAAATGATAATTTCACTATGGAAACAAAGTGCAAAGAAGAGACAGGGATACTTTTAAAGTGTCTTACTTGTACTAATCACATATTGTTTCCCATGAGTACAAACAGACTAGGGCATGATACACCATGATTCCCATCTGACACCTGACATTAAGCAAAAAAATCAATATGATAATCTCCAACAGCTGGTATTAAATCCAATGCTAATACTTCTACTCCTTCAGCATTTCCTCCACTGCAGTGGCCCAATTGTTTGCATATATAAAAAAAAAAAATACTCCCCCTAGCCCCCCCACTTCTTCTTTACCACATAGGAGCCACCAGCACATAGAATTTTCATTTTTCAATGTTACAGCACAGCCACTTAAAGCTACTCTTTCCCCACGAGATTCTCCTTGTGCTACCATAGCCCCTTGAAGTCTTTTCCTCTCCTTCCCTCATTGTGGTGGTGGGTTCTCCAAATCACCTCTCACCCTTACCTTTTACGGACGATATTGATGTTTTTCTCAAGCATTTCATAATTTATGTATTCATTAGGCTCAAAGTGGCTCATGGCCACCTTGGCCCTCTGGCACAGGACGGGAGCTACATGGTACCGCCGTACCCCTTTACTCAGGACTTGCTGGAAGAGGAAGAGACAAAGATTATATTGGTTATCTATCAAACATCGGTAGCAAAGTGATCTCCCACAAAAAAAGGTAATAACGTGTGTTTTCCAGCTCTGATTTCTAGGACACTAATTCTAAGAGATGAGCAACAAAAACTGATTAAACAGGGAGAGGGATAGCTCAGTGGTTTGAGCACTGGCCTGCTAAACCCAGGGTTGTGAGTTCAATCCTTGAGGGGGCCACTTAGGAATCTGGGGCAAAATCAGTACTTGGTCCTGCTAGTGAAGGCGGGGGCTGGCCTCAATGACCTTTCAGGGTCCCTTCCAGTTCTAGGAGATAGTTTTAGAAAATAAAGCCCTAGCATGTTCAAGTGTGCCGCCCACCCCCACAGCAGGGTTCAGGCTCTCATCCCACCCTCAGACCCATTTTGTCACAGTTATTTTAGTAAAAGTCAGGGACCGGTCGCAGGCTTCCGTGAATTTTTGTTTATTGCCTGTGACCGGTCCCTGACTTTTACTAAAAATAGCCATACAAAATCTTAACCTTACTCATGATTAGATGGCCATTGGCTGAGCTTTTCAAAGATGCATAAGGTATATAGATATCCAATTTACATTACAATTAATGGGAATTGGGTATCCAAACTTCTTAGGCACCTGTTGTCAGAACTAGAAATCTGGCAACTTTCACCAGCACTGGTGTCACGTAAAGAGGAGACAAAAGCAATGGCTGAAGCTGTAATAAACTCTCATTGTTGTAATATCTAAGCATTTAATCTTACTCCTGGCATTCCTCTTTATCCTTAATTATTCATTCATTAGTAGACTTTTTTGGTGAGGGGCAGGGAACTCCAAACCCCACCCCACCACCTCGTTTTTTTCTTCTCTGGTGTTTTCTTCACAAAATAATCTTGACACCAGCCTCTGAAATATTGACTAAAGAATTGTGAGCTAACGAGGCAAGATCATGACAATATTTGGATGCTCTGAATCTTATTTATATTGCCCTCTCAATAGCAGATGTATGAAAAAAGTTCGAGAATCTAGGAAGATTGGGATTGACATTTAATTCGGTTGTATAGTCAGTTTTGTAATAGCAGCACTACCAACAAGATACATTTGTCCTTTTATAAAAAAAAATCTGTACTATTAGTTTTGCCATGTGGGGGAGGGGATCCCAATCAAAGCTTCTAGGAACTACTGTAATACAAAAAATAAGTGTCTCAGATCGTTAAAGCACATGCCAGCTAGGAAACAACATAAAAGGTACAAATGAGAACACAACTTCAAAAGGTGCAAGTCACAGAGCTATTCATTAAAATGCATCAGCTCCAGCTCTTCTTTTTTGGTTAATAATTCACCACATTTTGGTGGATGTGGTTTAAGATTCAACCACAGAACAAAGCGCAAGTACTAGAGATGAAACATTTCACTATACCACTGACTTAGATCCCCGCTAACTCATTGTTCAAAGTGTATTTGCTGATCTTTGATCAGCCATGTGACTTCTCCCAATTCCTTCAGCCCAGTTCAAGCTCACTTTTCTGTTATTGATTTGTCTGCACTCAAGGTATATCCACCTTATTGTGAAAGCCTCCACTTAATGCTGTAGAGGAAGGATAAACCTCAAAGATTCCACCATCATGCCGTGGAAGAAATATCACTTTCCAAGCCCAAATTAGTAAAGGCATTTTACTATATACTGCAAGAACTCTCACTGTAATCCCAGTCTCCTCCCCCGTTTCTGGATTTATGCCCAAGAATTCTTCTCTGAAGTCTTAATTAGTTTAACTCATCTTCATTCTCATGCAACTTGTAATGATTAATTCTGTTATTGGACCCTCACCCTCTGTTGGATACCACAAACAAGAAGTTGAAAAGGCCCTATGAGTTGGTAACAAGGAGTCTGTAAAAACTCCTCCCACCATCCTGTAATTTATGTCGAGGCTCCACTTCAACCATGAGAATAGGTGATGGATCAAGGAGAACTGCGACTGATAGGTACAAGGAAGAATAAGACAAGTTACAGATTGGTGTGGAGGTGGTCTGTTGAGTAAACTGCACCAGCATAAGCTCTGCTTTGTATTGGTGGAATGGGTCTACATTAGGAGTTTTAATCCACTTAGCTCACTGTCTACATAAGGAATTTTCAACAGTGGAACTACAGTAACAGCCATCATTTCTACACAGTGAACTGGTAACAGACCAAAGAACACTGCCTAAGAAGATTATGTCTGGAAATTAAAATAACGGTAGCGTCTCCACAACAGTCCACTCTTTGTTTGAGTTCAGACTTTGGTATGAACAAAATCTGAAGCAGGGCTCCCCTGCCCTCAGGTTTTAGGGAAGGGTCAAAACTGTCTCAGTGTGAACCCTAAATTTTGGAAGTAAAAGAAATCATTTAAGTTTTTGCCTCAGTAGGACCTTACACTAAATTAACGGTTGGCAAAGAGTCCTAGGGAAGGTATAAATATTTGGATGGTAACTAAGGCCATCAATACCAGGCAGTAAACTCTTGCTTGAAGCCTGCCACAACCTCTCAGATTCACCAGGAGGGAGGAGAGAAATGGAAACATTTCAGAGATTAAGGTATCCAGCCTGGGGAAGTTGCCAGTAAGACAAGGGAGAACAGGCTTCTAAGCCACTTCCACTTGGGCCATTTCTACACTCAGAACACTGTATAGGGATTCCTGCATACTATACCAGCAAAGCACTCAGTGTGGATGCAGTTTATACAGACAAGCACAGCTTTGTTAGTATAGTTTATTCCACTCCCATCCCTAAGCAAAACAAGCTATACCAGGTAAAATTGGTGTTTTGCCACCACAACTGCATCACAGCTGGGCTGGTCATGGATCCACAACTCTTCACATCCTTGACCAACATAACTATGCTGGCAAAAGCCCCCAGTGTAGACATAACCTTAGGTTTCAATAAAGACAAGAGACATACCCAAGAAGAGAAATGATGTGAACCATTTCATCTTTTCCACATATGAAGATGATTAACATGACAGTGCTGATTTTAAATTCACTTCTCTGAAAGTTTCTCCCTACTACTGTTACAATAATTAGCAATTAAAAAAAATAAAAATAAAAAAGTGATTTACTAAGGTTAGCGGTCACCATTTTATAAGAGGGGGAACTGAGGCACAGGTTAAGTAACTTGCCCAAGGTTATGCAATAACACAGTAGGGACTAGTACACACATCCTTATCCTCTGTACTATAAGTTTCTAACAAGCGACACCTAGGATGACTATTTCTCTAATCTAGCAGTGGTTCTCTCTCCTATTTGCTTACTTTATACATAAGTCGTTGTCAAATACTCTTATCAGTTTCCTGTTTACGTGGATCTTTCACACCGAGGAAAAACCCCTCACCCAGCCATTGTACACTCTTCAGCCTGACAGCCTTCACCTCCTGCAAGCCTCAAAGACCCCAACCTGTCAGAAGCTCATGGGTCCTGCTCATGGGACCTCATGTGCCCCCCTCAAGGGCCGTTGGAGGCTTATGGCCCACCTCCACCTCACAAAAGCCTTTGGAAGTTTAAAAAGGCCCCACTCCCACCTTCACACTCTGGTGGTACTTTGAGGCTTCTGAGCCCCATCTTGAGGGCTTGTGGCCTTCCCTGAACCTTAGCCTGTCCTTCAGTCCCTGATAGCTTCCAAGCCAACTCCCTCCTTGAGCCACCTTTGACATTCCAAGGTGCAATCTAGACCAGAGAGGGGCTGTGTCGCCACTTGCCCTGCAACCTGGGTGCTCACAACACTTTGCTGCTCTAGCTCCCAACCTGGGCTCTTTATAAGCAGCCAAATAGCATGCAGGTCACACCCTGAGCGTCTGTGTATAGCCACAGTGCTAGTCCAGCTGCTCTGAGCACAGCAGCCTGTCAGCAAACACCAGCCACACTCTGGCTTCCAGACGCCTTGGTTACAACTTGCAGGGTGACCCCAATACTCCCAGTCCTGGATTTTCCACCCAAAATGTGTCTTCTGCACTGTCCAGCCCTATCCTGGACAGTACAGATATATTGGGTACATTGCCCCTCTAAGGGGATCAGCACACAACAGTCTGCTACCTTAAATGGAGTTACCCAAACAATTCACAAACACTAGATTAGTTTTAATCAAATCTAAACAATTTTATTTAACTACAAAGAGATAAGTTTTAGGTGAGTAGAAGTAATGAGGCATTTTACTCAGAAATGTTTATAAGATAAAATGCTTTCTAAATTTACACTAGACTTGGTTCAAAATGAGGTCCCTTACTACGTTTCCAGAAAATGGCTGACCAAACTTGTCAGGCTAGGATCTGCTTCCAAAGTCCAAGAGCTGTTTCTTCTGTCTTAGGACAAGAGAGAGAAATGGACAAGGAGAGAACTTAGGGTGTTTTGCCCCTCACTTGTATAATTCAGTTACTCTTTGAAATGCATTTTCCAGAGAGTGACCCCTAGATAAAGTTCTTTCCACCAGAGAGCAAGAAGACGTGAAGTCTGGAGGGGGAGAGGTTTCATGCTGTAGTTTGCTAAAATGCCAGTCTGTTTGTTCCTGCCCCCTTTGCTTGCCAAAGAATGGCCACTTGATAGGTGATGGCCTATCAGCTTTGAGGACACTGGACTAGGGTTGTCAACTTGTCCTTTGAGAAACAGGTTTACCCACTCCCCAGACTTGTCTGGTAAACACACTTCAGTCATTATTTCAGCTTATGTTTATAACTTTACATATAATGTTGCTACAGACATTTTATCATGATATTATTGACCAGCAAGTTACTAGTTTTCAAATGATACCTTACAAGGCATATTTAGTACACAAAGGTTATTACAATAGCATGTAGGGTATGAATACAGGGGTGCATTTCACCACACACCTTCCCACCCCTCCTCCTTATAAGACTTGAGCAGCTTTATCTAGTGACCAGGGAAGGTCTCCCTTGAAATCATACACCCAACAGCCTTAGGAGGGGGTAACCAATGGTCCCTAAACCCAACCCTGGGAACTTTAGGAGGCTTCACCTCAGTTACCCAAAATAGTAGGCTTGCTAATACCTGAAGAGTTTAAGAGCTTATCTTCATGGGAAAATTGACTGGGATAAGACCTGGTCAACACCTAAAACTTAGGCTGACCTACCTAGATCACTTAGGCCTGTGAAAAACTGTGCACTCTGTGCGACATAGTGAGGTAGACCTAGCACCCAATGAAGATGCAGCTAGGTCTATCAAAGAATTCTTCCATCAACAGCCTCTAGGAGAGATTAATTAACTACATGGACTGAAAAAAAAAAAAAAAAAAACCCTTTGTCTATGTAGGAAGCATCCACACTACAGCAACATAGTCGAGCTGCTGTAGTGTAGACATACTCTGTGAATACATGGCATTATTCTGGAATAGCTACAGAACTTTGGATTCACACCCTACTTTATTCGCAAATAACATCCCCATGTAGACAATTCTCAAAACTTGTGGGGGATAGGCCCCCAAATGGTTTGTTGAGTCTTCTCCTCTCCTGTATCTAATGTTTAGATCAGGGGTCGGCAACCTTTCAGAAGCGGTGTGCCAAGTCTTCATTTATTCACTCTAATTTAAGGTTTTGCGTGCTGGTAATACATTTTAACGTTTAGAAGGTCTCTCTCTGTCTATATTATATAACTAAACTATTGTCATATGTAAAGTAAACAAGGTTTTTAAAAGGTTTAAGAAGCTTCATTTAAAATTAAATTAAAATGCTGATCTTACGCCACCAGCCCGCTCAGTCCGCTGCCGGCCTGGGGTTCCGTTCACCTAGGCCGGCAGCAGGCGCTGAGTGGGACCGGCAGCCGGGACCCCGGCTGGCAAGGGGCCAGCAGCTAGAACCCCAGACCGGCAGCGGGCTGAGTGGGGCCGGGACCCCAGACCAGCAGTGGGCTGAGCGGCTCAGCCCGCTGCTGCTCAGCCCGCTGCCAGTCTGGGGTCCCGGCCCTACTCACAGAGTGGGTACCTACCTTCTCCCTGGTCTCAGCCCATTTTCTTCCTCTCTCTCTGCACTGAGCTGAGGGCGGGAGTGCACTGAGCACAGGGCTGGGGGTGAAGGAGCAGGCTGGGGGTTGGGGTGTTGGGTCTGGCCAGGAGCTAGAATGAAGGAGGGGGCTCAGGGTTGGGGCAGAAGGTTTGGGTGTGGAGTGCTTACCTGGGCAGCTCCCATTTGGTGCGAGGGGTGCAGGTGGGAATGTGTGTGGGGGGGGGTGCAGGAGCTCCCATTTGGTGCTCAGGATGGGGGTGGAGATGTGGGGGGTGCAGGAGTCAAGGCATGGGGTGTGGGGGGCTGGGTATGTGTGGGGGTGCTGGAGTCAGGGCTGGGATTGTGGGGGGTGCAGGGGGCTGGGCAGAGAACTGGGTGTGGGGGGGGGGGTAGGGCAGGGAGCGGGGTGGTAGTTGGGACTCCTGGGCTCCGGGAAGGGGCTGGTGTCTGATGCTCGGGGGAGGAGTGCTGGGAGCGAGGACTCTGGATTCCTAGGTTTCCAGCTGGGCTCTAGTTGTTCAAGGGGGTGGGGGGCAGATGGAGACTAGGGCTCCGGACTCCTGGGTTCTGCCCTCAATGCCGGAGGGGAGCGGGGTCCAGTGACCTGGGGTGGCGAAAGAGGCGCGACCCAGCTGTTCCCAGAGTCCAGCAGGCGGCGAGCCGCAGCCTCCGGGCTCAGGTTCAGGCTGTGGGACACAGCCTGCCCCAGTACAGAGCCGAGCTCATCCCGGCACTGGGGCTCCAACCCCGGGGCAGCCTGCCTGAGTCCAGGGAGCGGGGCCAGCCATGCTTGGGGCGGGCAGGCGGCGGAGCTGGGACCCAAGACCCTTCCCCACTTACAGGCCTCGCGGGCGCTGCGACTCCTGTGGGGACGAGTCCCTCTTCTTGCCCCCGCTGGCGGGGCCGCTTCCCAGACACGCTAACCCGGAAACACAACCTCCCGCCGGAAGTGACAGAGGTCAGCAAAGCATGTGCAAATGCCGGCGGGAGGGGCGGAGAAGAGCGGGCCGGGCAGGATTTTTAATGGCATGCTGCTGCTGCCCGAGTTCTGTCCGCTGGCCCCGCTCAGCCGGCAGTGGGCTGAGCGGAGCCGGCGGCCGGGACCCCGGCAGGCAGCAGCATGCCATTAAAAATCGGCTTGCTTGCCGTCTTTGGCACGCATGCCATAGGTTGCCGACCCCTGGTTTAGATCATCAGGACTGGCTTTGTCCAGACCTCAGGAGCACAGCACAATTTCCACTCTAGTTTAGCTCTGGCAAATAGAGTTCCCCCTTGCAGTTTCAATTCTTTACTTCTTGTCCTAAAATTGTTGTACAGAATTGCCATATGCTGTTTTAATGTGGCAGATATTCTAGGTGCTGCTGTGGTTGGTGAAGTGATACTTATATAGGTCCTTCACTGTCTGTGTAATGCTATATATGTGCAAAAATTCCTTCTTGTCACCTACAGTGCTTAACCAGAAGCATATCTAATTACTAGGGCTCCATGTTTGTCACAGAGGTCGTGGAAGTCACGGATTCCATGACTTTCCGCAACCTCCGTGTCTTCTGCGGGGGCCAGTGTGGCTGACCCCAAGGCCGCCCAAGCAGCTGGCTCCAGGGCCAGCTGCTCAGGTGACCCCCGGGACAGCCACACCGGCCAGCTGCTGGGGCAGCCCTGCAGCCAGCCGCTGCTTGGGCAGCCCCTGGCAGATAGCAGCAGTCGGAGTAGCCACTTCCCCAGGCAGCCCCCCAGTGGCTAGTGCAGCTGGTGCTGGCGGCAGTCCTCGTGTGGCCGGTGCAGCCACTGCCGGCGGCCCCTGGCAGCTGGTGCCACAGCTGACCACGCCTCCCCAGCAGCAGCCTCCCCGGGATGCCCCTCCCCGGCAACAGCCCCCAGCACACACACCCAGCAGCAACCCCCTTAAGATTTAGTCTGGGGTATTTATAGGATAAGTCATGGACAGTTCACGGGCGGTGAATTTTTATTTATTGCCCATGACCTGTCCATGACTTTTACTAAAAATACCTATGACTAAATCGTAGCCTTACTGATTACCTTTAGCTTTGTTAGTATAATTCATATTCATTATAACCGTTCATCCTTTTTAAAGAAATCTAGTTTAATCATCATACTAGATAGCCTCTGGGAACTGTGAATTCCACAGATCCAATATATAAGGAAATACTTAGCATATAATGTTTCTTCTAAACTGACCTGCCATTCATTCCATCAGCTGACCCCTTAAATAATAATAATAATAATAATAATAATAATAATTAATGGAGATATCCCATCTCCTAGAACTGGAAGGGACCTTGAAAGGTCATCAAGTCCAGCCCCCTGCCTTCACTAGCAGGACCAAGTACTGATTTTGCCCCAGATCCCCAAGTGGCCCCCTCAAGGATTGAACTCACAACCCTGGGTTTAGCAGGCCAATGCTCAAACCACTGAGCTATCCCATGGATCAGTTCCTTATTTTTGTGCTGTCCTATTTATCTACAGTAAGAGCAATTCTTCCCCTGTTTTATGAAAGTAGTCATGTAGAAGCATTTTTAATCAGTGAAATTAGTTATTCCAGTTAGAAAAGATTAATGAAGCAACATTTCAAATAAATAATTTGACATATTATAAATCAAACTGCAGTTAGGACCCTTTATATTTTAAGCATAAAATTAATATACTCTTCTGTAGTACCACCACCTAAGATCAAACACTTACAACTATATAGTGAATTAAGATGACAACACACTTGAGAAGTACTATGGGTAAATTAATACTATTTTACAGATTAGGAAACTGAAGCAAAGTAGGAAAAATGTTAGGGAAGGTCAGATAAAGTCTTTAGTAAAATGAGGAAAATAATTTAGATCTCCTGACTAACAGTTCCATGCTTTAAATGAGGAGCATGATTTTCCATGAACATTTTAGTTTTAAGAGAGAAAGTTATATCCATATACATGTCCTCAACTTAATAATGAGAACCTCTAGAGTTCTTAAAGTACAGATTTAGACACAAAAATATGTCTGAAGTACAAGAATCAGATTGTGTTGAAGTAATGTTGCAAGCTTGTATGAGTTTTAGAGATCATTACACATAGGGCATCTCTTCTAAAAAGTGTAAATTTATTCAAGTTCTAGCTGGATAGAACTTGGATGGGAAGGTGGATCTCTTTCTTCCCTCATTATGTCTCATTGCATAGTACCTGTAATTACTGTATTTAGGCCTAAACACATACATACACATTTTCCACTCAAAGACTTGTATGCTAATGCTCCAATGGCAACTGGTGATTTCCGAGAACAGGTAAACAGAAGTGTCAAGAGGTATAGTCCACTAGAGATGGTTTACATATACATTAATAAGAGTTGTATTTTATTTCACTATATCTCACACAAGGAGAGAAAAAAGGCAACAAAATTTAATCTGAGAAAAAAAAATTATGATCACTTATTTCTAACAAGTCAATGCAGGTGCACAGTGGCAACCACCCACCAGCCCTTGGCACAGATTGCAACCCAAATAACCTCTGCATAGCAGTCCCAGAGGCCCAGGTCAAATTGCAGCCCTAGCTGGGATGTGGGGGGGAGGGTGGGTGAAGTTGGTTTAGTCACAGGAGTTTAAATCTAACACACACACTGCAGAACACCCGGGCCCAGAGAGGGGAGAACCGAGGCCAGCACAGACAGGGCCTGGCTCACTAGCAGCAGGTTTGCAGTCTGCCTCCGAGGGGCTCGGCCCGACCCCTGTCCCCTCTGGGCCCCACCTCGCAGTTCACCTTGTCCTCACCTTGAGCAAAGGCCACTGCCCGGCTCCCCCCGGGCGTGCGGAGGGAGCGCAGCCGGGGTGTCACCTCCCGACAGCGGAGTCCGGGCTGCCCCCGCCCTGCAGGGACCCCGCTCCCCAGTCGCTATGGGAACAGGGCCTGGGCAGGCGCGAGGGACACGCTGACCTACAGGGAGAACCAGGACGCCCCGGCCTCAAACCACCACGCCAAGCCTCCCAACTGCACCCGGCTCCCCCCGCCACGGGCCGCCCAACTGCACCCAGCTCCCCACCACCGCACCGCGCTCGCCGCGCGGCACTGTCACCTGCAGGCGAGTCACCAGGACACAGTACGGCGCCATTTTGTTCACTGACAAAGATGATGTCGCATTCTAATTACGTCACGCGCCGCCTTTAAATAATGTCCGAAAGTGGGCGTGGCCTCTGACGAAAAGGCGGGGCCAAGCCCCAGAGAGGGCAGGGCTCCGGCAAGCGACTGAGCCTGTAGAAGGAGAGTGGGTGGGGTTTGCAGGTCCTGGAAGGAAAGTATCCCAAGCAGTGGGGACGCGTTATCCGGCTTAACAGAGGGGACTCTGGGGCGGTCTCGGGGGAGAAAGTCGTGGTCTATGGGTGCTTTGTGCACGCGGCTGTGGAGTGATTTAGCATTTGTCATTGGGAAGCTCGGGCAGCTTTGTGGGAGAAGATCACATAAACCCTGCCAGGACCTGGGGGTGAGAGGTCAAGGGTGAAAGGGCTCAACGGTGACCACGCGACTTAACTCGCGCGGTGACGAGAAATGGCCAAACATCATCCGGACCTGATCTTCTGCCGCAAGCAGGCGGGAGTGGGTGAGACGCGGATGTCCCTGGTTCCCTCTCTGCCGCGTCCGTGGGGTGGGGGATCCCGACACTGTCCAGGGTCACCTCGGCCTCCGCGCGGGGAGGGGCGGAGCGTCGCGTCCCACACACCCTATCCCGGCGGGGGGGAGGGGCACTTTGGCGGGCGAGTGGGGCCCGAGTGCGGGGGGAGGGGCACCAGTGAGGGGGGAGGGGCACCAGTGGGGGGGGAGGGGCATGTTGGCAGCGGGGGGCACGGGGCACCAGTGGGGGGGGGACGTTGGTACTGTGGTACCAGGATGAGTCTGGGAGTCAGAGGGACCCAAGTCCTGTTTCTGGCTCTGCTACAGACTGGCTGTGTAAGCCTGGGAGGAATGTTTCTCGCTCCCCCCCCCCTTTATGAAGTGCTTTCT
The DNA here is from genome assembly GCF_028017835.1 of Emys orbicularis. NCBI lineage: Eukaryota > Metazoa > Chordata > Testudines > Emydidae > Emys > Emys orbicularis. The sequence continues at coordinate 95,802,875 of NC_088683.1, forward strand.
GGCTGGGAGGTGTCCTGTCAGTGCTGGGGGTTGTTACTAACGTTGGGGTGACTCCCACAAAAACGCATCCAAAACACTTTTTAGAAACAGCCTTGTCCTCCATTTACCCCAGTCACCTGTCCTTCTCCAGGTAGCCCAGGGCTCTTGGCCTTGTGCCTCACCTGTGTGCTCCATCATGCATGTTGTGTTCCCATATAACCTAACGCCTCACTGTTTGATTGCCAACTTGTGACCTACAAAGAACATAAGGGTCTGTTATTGTAATTCTATCTTTGTAGATTGTTTTCTACATTAGTTGCTTCTTAAGTGGCCAGTTTTAAATACTTTTAATTGCACCTCAATTATTATAAAAATGAATATAATATCTAATTACTCAACAGACTAGTTTGTATGCTTAAGTAGTCATAGTTGCTCACGTTAGTGACCAAATATCTTTGCTCTTTACTCCTATTATCCTGGTAGTGCCAAGAGAACAAGTGGGAGAATATTTTATCATCAGAACTGCTGATTTCTTTCCAATTGTAGGGCCAAGTTCTGCCCTCAGTTAACTGTACAATAGATGGTGTAACTGAGGACAGAAATTGATTTGCTAAATCTATATAGTGGTGATGGGGCATGAGAGAGAAAGAGACTAGCTTGATTCTTGGATCCAGAGCTGGCTGACTCAGGGAAAAAAAATCTTTGCTTGCAAGTGCAAATTTTAACTGTTCTTGTTGAGACAAGGGAAACATGGAAACCTGGGTGTTTTTAAAGAATCATTTTTCAGAGTAGAACTGTACTTTTATGGTGAGAGGCCTAACTCTATCTGAGACCTACTCTTCCAGCCTGGTGGGTATCTATCTGCTCAGTGGTGACTGAGTCTTTGCTGTGGTGGTCACTAGGGTATACAACTCTCTATAGCTTGATACTTACTGTAGTCATCTACTAGTGAGACAAGGTGTGTGAGATATCTTTTATTGGACCAACTTCTGTTGGTGAGAGAGACAAGCTTTTGAGCTTACACAGAGTTCTGCTTAAGGAGAAGAAGAGCTCTCACCAACAGAAGTTGGTCCAATAAAAGACATTACCTCACCCACCTGGTCTCTCTAATATCCTGGGACCAACATGGCTCCAAGAACACTGCATACATTCATCTACGGTATTATTTATTTAATATTTTTTTTGAAATCTTATAGACAAATGGTAATACTTTTTTCAGTTAATTCAAATAACATCCTGAACATGACCTGAATATGCTAGTAGCCTTCAAAATCAAACATAGACTTAAAACAAAATATTTGAAAATAATTTCGTCTCTGAAAACCTCATCCAGCTCCCATTAATGCAATGGAAAGTTTCTGCCATAGCCTGTGTATAGGGCTCTGTTATTTCCCTCCTCTTGCTAATACCTGAAGCAGTGTAGCGAATGCAGTGCTGTGCTGGAAGTGTGAATGGTGCCATTGAATGCCTCATGGGAAACATTGAACTCTACACTCTGGTCTTGGCAAATGTATGTCTAGAAGGGTGCTTACTGTTTACTATTAAAATGTATGTATTTGCCATGTTAAGGCTGCCGTTGTACTTTGTTAAATTAGTTTAGATTTTAAACAGTTTTTTTAAAAAAACATTAATTCACTTTTAAATTGCAGTTCACCTATTTAAAACAAAAGTTTTATTTGAATTGTCTCTGTCAAAAATAATTTTCTTTTTTCTGCTTTACTTATTGCAGCTATTGGAAGACTGTGTGAAAAATGTAAGTATAACATCTGCTCGTGGTGTTTTGTGAGAGCATTGTTGTGTGGTTAGAGTACACAGCTGGGATTTAGCCTGGATTTTGTTTCCAGCTGTGCCACTGATTTTTTTGTGTAAGCTTGGACAAATCACTCTTTGAAATGGGAAAACCCACATGGGTGTTGTGAGGTTAAGTTGATGAATATGTGGAAAGCACTTTGAGAGGCTTACGTGGAAGATGCCATACAAGCACAAAGCATTACAGTATGTGTCATGGAAAAGGTACAGGGAGAGGGTCCTACTTGTGGATAAAAAAATAGGTTCGTGGCCAGAGTTTAAGGAACTGGGGTTGTACTGATCAGTTCATGATGATCCACTTGTATTGCAAAAAGATAATTTGGTAATTTAAAAAAGAAAAAAATCCATTTTCCAAAAATGCCTGTTACACAATTTGATAAAGGCTCAAGTCATAATCCTGAGTGTGGGAAATACACAGCAAAAATTATCTGAAGCTAGGACATGTGAAGAGACACAGAACTAAATACATTCTTCTCCTACTATAAAAGAGGAGACTTGGGAGAATGAGAGGGTATGATCGGGCCTTTCATGGGCACAGTATAAATGAAATAAGGGTGTTAGCCTGTGTCTCAGAAAATAGTGGGAAAAGGAGCAAAGGAGGGAGAAATTTAGGGCATGGCTACACTTGCAAGTTAGAGCGCATTAAAGCAGCCCCTGGCACCCTAACTCCTGAGGTATCCACACTGGCAAGGCACTTAGAGCGCCTGGACTCTGCAGCTGGAGCACTCCTGGTAATCCATCTCCATGAGAAGCATAAAGCTTGCTGCACCCTGGCTGAAATGCCGACGTGATGCATTACTGCACTGTGATTGGCCTCCAGAAACGTCTCATAATCTCCTGAAGTCAAGTGGCCGCTCTTCTCATTGTTTTGAACTTGGCTGCAGACATGCAGATATTCCCTTTCAAAGCTCCATTACTGACAGCCAGCATGCTTATCTGCTCTGGGACAAAGTAAACCATTACTGTGGAATGCTGCTGTTGTGAGTGGGTGTGGGTGTGTGAGAGAGAGGCGAGGGGGGGAAGGTCTGCTGCTCTCTGAACTTACAAGACAGCATGCTGACACACTCTCTGCCCCCCAAAACACACTGTCTCTCCCCCCACATACACACAACACACTCCCTGTCACACACCACCCCCCCAATTTGAAAAGCACATTGCAGCCATTTGCACACTGGTATAGCTACCACAATGCATTGCTCTTTGTGGCGTTGTAAGAGCTGCTAATGTGGCCACGCCAGTGTGCTTGCAGCTGACAGTGTAAACACATGGCAGCGTTTTCCCTGCTGCGGTCTCCAAAGGCTGATTTAATTCCCAGCGCTCTACATCTGCAAGTGTAGCCAAGCCCTTAGTCTGACATTAGGGAAGCGTTTTACGAGTATATGGCCAGTGGAATAGATTCCACAGGAAGTAGTTGAAGCCTCATCACTATGGAGATAAGAATCCTTAGTGGCTGTAGGGATTAGATGACTCAAGGGGACTGGTAATAGGATATGAACCTTTCAGCTCTTGGTCATTGATTTGGATATAGTCCAGGACACTACAGACTGTCACTGGCATCTGATGGCTATATGGCCTCTGTGAAATGAATTGTTAGGTTTCATTCAATTCTCTGTGAGGTTTCCACATCACAGAAATTGTTGTGGCTGTCTACACAAATTCGCCCTCTTTTTGGCCCTCTTAGAAGTCAAGGATCATGAAGACTGAACCTCCCCTTTCATCCTTTGGAGGTAGTACTCTAGTCTCATGTTTATGTGGTGGTGTGTGAGAAGCTTGCACTGCTGCTGCCCATGTTCTACCTGTCCTGTAGTTAAAAGACTGTCTGGTGCTGTCAGTTCAGCAAATTCTCACAAGTGCTAAATTTCGTCAGAAAGTTTAACGACACAGTGGTGGGATGATGTAATGAAGAGTTTTGTAAAATGCTGGCTGATCAGAGTGCTGGCCCTCATCTCTGATTCTGATTGCAAAGCAAAAAGACTTGAAAATGAAGTTTTGCAAGATACTGGCTCTTCTACTTGCTCATTCACTTCAGAGAAGTAAAATGGCTTTCATATGTCAGCGAGAAGGAATTTCCCAGCTCAGTCCCACTATTTTAGAGTGTATGGGGGACTTGTTTGGATAGGGAGCTATCCCCTCTCGGTGGGAATGGTGGAGAAGGAAACTCTTTAGCTAAGGACTGTGCTCTATTTGTAGGTGATGGTAAATGCGTGATCTGTGACTCATATGTGCGACCCTGCACACTTGTGCGCATATGTGACGAGTGTAACTATGGGTCGTACCAAGGGCGCTGTGTGATCTGCGGAGGTCCAGGAGTCTCTGATGCCTATTACTGCAAGGAGTGCACTATCCAGGAGAAGGATGTAAGTTGGATGCAGTGCCTCAAGGTTGTCTTTCTGTCTCTTGTTGAACAGATGTGTCTTTATTTAACAGTCATGCTTATCTTTAAAGGCAGCTGTGGTCTTGTGGAATGAGCATGGAACTGCGACTTGGGACACCTGAACTCTAGTACCAACTCTGCCACTAGCTTGCTATGTTACCACGAGGAAGTCACTTCACCTCTCTTCCTCTCTTTTATGCATCTGGGGATAGTGGTGCTTACCCACCTTTGTAAAATGCTGTGAGATCTACAAATAAGCCCTGTGATATTTCTCTCGTGCCTTTCATTCCACAGGACTGAAACATAGTTTACAAACTGCATGTATGTGATTCACTTCATCCACACATTGCCTGTAGCATTACCACTTAAGATGTTATCTTACTAGGTCTCACAAGCTAAGCTTTATCAGGGTCAGGTCACTAGCTTAGAAATTCTCAAACGCTGCAAAAAGCATGTGACTACTCCAGTCAACACTGAACCAATGGCCCTGTGTATGTGTGGTGCTGTAGGCTATCCAGTACTGCTGGTGTTTTCCTCTGGGTTAGATGAAAAACAAAAGTCATGGGCCACTTGTAGCCATTAAAATCCCGTGGGGGGTTTCATAAGAATATGGGTTATGGCTCTGGTGTCCTGACCAAATTCCAACTCCTGTAATTGCACTCTACAGACCTAAAACTCCCTTTCCCATTTTATTTGGATATGAATTTTTCACTGCTGTGGGGTGTTATGTACTGTTGGTAAACGTATTCCAACCTAGAAGTGGCCTCTTTCTAGTGGTCCTGTTCCCTTACGTTTCTGTAGCAGGGTCCCATAGTGCTTAATGACAGTGGTGTGAGAATGATCTCTGCACACAGGAACACAGCCACCTTTGAGGTGAAACATGGCAGTATAACCGTGTACAGCAGCACTACATGCAGTTAGAGCAGGATGTGAATGAATGAAATGAAACAGCAGGTGGAACTTAAAGAGACAGAATGCAGTGATTAAAGATGGACACCCATTTCCTGTGGAAAAGTGTCTTGGTTTTTTTTAAATGAACACGAATGATCAGGACCACAGTACTGCTTCTGCAGACAGAGCTCTGTGTCTGAAGCTTTAACACTCCCTTAGTTTAGTCAAATGAGTTAATCTTACTTTCCCAAATGCTCTACATTCAGCCCCAGACAGAGTCAAGAGGAACGTACTTCCATTCGAATGTGAAGCAAGAAAGCAAAAAATGGATGAGATGGGCTGGAGGGAACATCCTTCATGTAAAGGGGCAAAGGTGCCTGGTTCCTGTTTCGTGGGGGGCGCTGGTTCCACACATGCCCCCTTTGGGGCTACAGGCCAGGGTCATGCCATGTCATCCTGGCAAGCTGTGGGTTGCAGGGAGGGTTTCTTTCTTGGGGATAGAAGTATGAGCATGTGCCAAATCCTTTTGAGGGGGTGGAGGAATGAACAGACGCCTGTAATGAAGCTGCCAGGTTTATCACAGATGCCCTAAATTGTGGGATGGAAGGTTTGGAAGGGCCCCACCTTGGAGGTTCAAAGTGAAACCACAAGACGAGAGCTAGAGGCTGGTTGGTGTAGGCATATATGTGGGTGTGGTGGGAAGGGAGAGGAGAGAATTATTTAATTTTTTCCCTTCTATCTCTGCTATCCTGCCCATCCCACCTCTTCTTTCCTCCCCCATAACAGCAAGTTTTGGTGCCGCAGCTTGGGTGCGGTCTCTGCAGTGGATGACATCTGCCCAAAGGTTTTCTCGTCTAATCCACTCAGGATTACGCAACAACCAGGGACACGTGTGCCAATGCCCACTGGGCCCCTCAGCACAGCACAGCTGCCAACTCCAGCAGCAGCATTTAGCCCTCAAGAGGCGCACAGATGCCAGGCTGAGTGACCCATGGGCAAACGTTCTCTGGCGTGCACATGCACATGTCCCATCTCCCATTATCAGGGAGGGTTTTGGCTCATGTTCTGATTTGTATTTAAATTTTTCCATCTCCCATAACTCACAGCTGCACCCTTGATTTATTCTCCCTAACCTGCTCCACTTATGTCTGGCTTTCCCTCCAGCTGGTAGGACTGGGATATGGAGGCCTCCCCACATACGCTTGCTATGAGTACCCTTGTACCTGCAAAATGGCCATGTGACCTTTACAGTGAATCAAGTTCTATTCTGATGTGTCTAAAGTGTGGGGAATCGGAGTTGCTTTGGCTGCAGGAACTGAGGGCACAAGGAATATGTGTTGACACCTAATGGAAGTAGGTTCCTCTTAACTCAGGGTGGGGAAAGGTTGTTCCCCTTGCCCCCATAAGTCATGTCATAAGTCAGCTTAGAAGGATCCAGTCTCGTGGCACTATACATCTCTTTCATTAAACTGATTATGTTATTCAAACTGTTCTCCATGCTCCCCTGAGGAAGAGAATGCCCTAGTTAGTGTTAGCAAGGCTTCCCTCCTCCCCTCCACTTTCTCAGTTTTGATGGCTGGAGCCAATGGAGTAGAAGGGAAGTGTGCCTGCATGGGTGTTTCCAGGAGGTGTTTTTTGGGGTGGAAGATAGTGGTCACTCTTCATACCCCACTCGAGCCTGTTCTGCTCTAACCATGTCCTTTTCTCTCTGCATGTTTCCAGAGGGATGGCTGCCCTAAGATAGTCAATCTGGGCAGTTCCAAGACAGATCTCTTTTACGAGCGCAAGAAGTACGGCTTCAAGAAGAGGTGATCGGCCCTTGGTGCTGCTGTACCTGCTGCAGGGTTGGGGAAAGGGTCTTAAAGCATCTCTGGACTTCACTGTTACTGAGAACCAATTAATCTTCTCTAAAATGTTACAAATTAAACTATGTGTGAGGGGTGGGGGAAGAAACAAAATCAACTGGGGATTGGAACCTGATAATAGCTGAGAACTGCAGATGGCAAAAGCAGGCTACTGACTCTTGCCATCTCTCAAGCGTGGCTAGTGTCTGCCATACGGCTCTGCAAAATGCCTGGTGGGCAAGTACTTACATTCTAAGGGGATCTGCTCTCCTATCAAGGTGTAGCACTGTTTTTACACGTCTTGCCCCCTTTCGGAATTGGGGAGTCACCTGCAGTTCTCCTTTCCATGCTCTCCCTCTCAGTTGATAAGAAGTCTTCTCCCCTGGCCACACCCCCAAAGTCTGAGGAATGAGTTCAGATTGCCGACCCACCGAAAATCTCTATGTATTGTTATACAGGGAGGCTAGCATGCTCATGACTGATGCCCTTTTCATATGAGCACAACAATTACATGTCCCTATGTTTTCATCAACCGATTAACCGAAGGCCCTTTCTGTAACTACCTCTGCAAAATGTAAACCAATAAAGTTTTTTTTTTTTTTTCTTTTTCTAACAAGGATTTCTCTCTAGTTCATCCCACCCATCGTCCTCCCAGAGTTTCCTTTTGTAAGGTGATTGGGACACTAAGAACGTAAGAGTTGCCAAACTAGAAATTAACAATGAGCCATCTGTTCTCTGACAGTGGCCAGTCATGGCTATGCTGACCTCTCTGTGAGATGCTTTGGGGGGAAGGACTGCTGTTTGCTTTCTCACCCCAGCCATTGATAATTTTATGTCCTGAAGCAGGAGGGGGCTCGCTTTGTGTAACCCTTGCCTTTGCTAATGTGTCTGGATGTTGTTTCACCATGCAAACATCCAAATCCCTTTCTAAAACCTCCTGAGCTGCTTGACTCTATTCTGCTGCGGGAAGTTAGAACCTTCTGTGCTGTAGCTGGAAACCAGCTATTATATTCCAGACTAATAGCCATATACTGAAAACTAGAGCCTGCTTGTTTGCTGAATACCAGCAGAGGCTGTGGACTCCCAGGCTGCTTAGCACAGATCTGGGGAAGGAGATACAGCTCATGTACAGGTTGTACACACCTTCCCCTTCCCTCCTGACCAGGAGCTTGCAAATCATGTTAACTTTTAAGGAGCTGCTTTTGTGAGCAGGAGGGGCAGAGAGAAAGTAAACTGGATTTGGGGTACAGTAGAATTTCCCACTTGTGGTCTAGGGTCCCAACAAAGATGTAGTTTGGGATGCGGAGTGTTCACATCTGAGCCTGTTGGCACAACTAGAAGTACCATCCAGGCAGGGATCGCTATAGAGAGACGAGGAATTTCCCTTCCTTTTCCTCCATACAGCTGTGCTTGCTGTTGCCTCAGCACTCCCAGTCTCGCTACTGCTGTAGGGAATCAAGGGCTTATAGTTTAAGATCAGAACTTTGATTACTGGGTATGTAGCTCCATGTTCTGGCAGCTGTGAAAGAGTTAAACTGCCTTATCTAGTGGTTCTCATCCATTGGTCGAGTGGAGGGAGAGGGTTGTTTTTCTCCTTGGCCTTGTCTACACAGGCAACTTTGGAGAAGACTTCTACTGCCACTAGTGTGTGTAGCCTAGGTCAGTGGCAGTGCCTCTCCTGTGCTGCTACTGCAAGGATGGGAGATTGCCCTAAAACTGCTAGTGTAGATGAGGCCCTCCCTTGTGAAGCAGAGCAAGAGATACAGAAGGGTGGCACTGCAGTGAAGATTCAGTCTTTCTTATGTGATTACTTGTCTTGTGTTCATTAGTTTCTAATCCCCCAGACAGGGACCCTAGAAAAGACAGGCTCTCTGAAACAGATTCTGTGTGATGAGAACTGTGAGGTTAATTGCAAAAAAAAAAAAAAAAAAAAAAAAATTAAAACTCATTTAAATGAGTAGAAAGTGCTTGCCTTGACAGCTGTGAAGACCAAAGTCCTTTCTTTAAGCCCAGAACCGGTTCAGCAAGGGCACTGGCAGGACAAGCTTCCCCCACACGCTGCCCTCCTGTTGTGCCACAGCCCTGCCCTGGAGGGGCCTCTGGCAGGACTTCAGAAAGTAGTTCAGTCTCAAATGGCCTAATTCAGAGGTTCCCAAACTGATCTGTGGGATGGTTGGTGGGTGTCTGCAGAGAACAGTGTGGTCTTCTAATGGCACTCATCACTATAGTAGTTGAACAACTAGGAGGCACGCTGCTAAACTGAATTAAAGGAAGCTAAATATGCATGCCTGGTATTCCTTTTCCACATATGTCATTGCTGTAATTACCACAGGGATGCTATGCTTCTGTAAATGGAAGAGGAGGTTTCTGCAAGAAAATCCCTGTATTTACAATCTCCACACTAGAAAAAAATGGAGAATTCCTGGCCTATTCAATACTTAGCCTCTCTGCTCACAGTGCTAACGAGGTGTTTATAGTGTTCTGGGACATGGACACATATCCTGAGTCCTCTTTCCCCACTCCCCCCTACATGCACAATGTCACCTCATTTCATATCAGTTACCAAAAAGGGGTCATAACTTTTGGTTACAAATAAGCTGGGACAGGGTCATATTGGACCGGTAAATGGCTCTAAAACCCAGCCCTAGTCCCTTGAATCATTTGGTCCACTGCTTGACAGACCCTCTGAACCTGAAATGTTGCCGCCTTTAAAAATTGGATGTTGGCAAATGTCTGGATTGCATTAGTGTGCGCTCTCTCTCTGAGTGTTGGCTACAGGGATCAGATTTTAACTATCTGAAATTTTACTTAATAGGAGCAGCCATGTTTTTGTTCTTTATGGTGCTTGGTGGGAACTTTTTATTGACATGTTCAAATTAGCAAATGTTTTCATTTCTAAGGCAGGAAAGAATTTCTCATTTCCTTTGGGTTTAGTTAAGTGTCATGTGACTTGAAAGTAAAGAATGTTCCTGGTATGGAAGTGTTAATTCTGCCCAATTATACCCTGACTGACCTTCCTTGGCATTAAACAACCTAGCAAAACTAGCTTTGTTCTGGCAACCTGGAGATTCCTTCCCTCGTGTGCACGTGTCTGATTCAATAGTTCTCCTTTGTCGTAATAGCCAAGTAGTCAAGAATGCATAAATGGATCCTTAGGACAGAATTCCACTCTCTCTTTCTCCCTGTGGGTGTATTCACCTCTGGATAATTAAAGGAACATAGTCAAGAGAGAAATATTTTAAGAGTCCTTATGTGCTATTAGTAACATCTTATTAAAACTAAAACAGAATTTCAGAAATGTAATTGGCTTTTTTTACTAATGATACTGAACCTAGGCTGGTCAGTTTCATTTCCTGATGCTTGGCTGGCAGGATGATTTTGTTTGAAGCAAAGCAATGGAATGTTCAAATTCTTAATGCACTCTTTTAATTGAATTGCTGTTAAATGAAAAGTAATGGAGATATTTCTATTCATTATAGGTTTCATAATTTTCCCAATGGCCACCCATTTTCAACCTACACCCCCACCCCCCCCCAAAAAAAAAAAAAACACATATGCTGCAAATCTTTTTTGGAGGGAGGGGAGAAGAATTAGTAGCCATGCCTACTGCAGTGTAGTATCCAACACTAACTGCCACAACAGATTTTCAAGATACACTCTTGACTGAGTTCATTCAGTCTTCTTTGACTGCAGAGATGGTGGCTGGAGGGAGAGGGTTGTGAGGAAAAGGGGGTGAAGTGTAAAGGATCCATAGAGAGATCCTGGGGAACACAGAGTATCCTCATGAAAGCAGTGTTGGGGATGAATATTTTTTTGCAATAGCCATTGGGGAGAGCAATTTAACCTGAAAGAATTACAACTGTTTCAAAAGGATTTATAATTTTTTGTAGTCTGAAGCTCTGAGATGATTCAAAAATAAGTGTAACTCCACAAGTTAAGAGGATCCAATAATGAGGTTACATATTAATCTACTATGCTACCTTTTCTGGGGGATTCTTTAGGATGAAAGGAAAATGGGAACAGATTAATTGGGCCAGACCTTTGGCCAATCTAGTCCATTACCTTTTCTCTCCCAATGGTGATGCTGGTGGTTAATTATCTAAAAGACTGGTGCATGCTCTCTTTCTCTCTCTCTGACTTATCATCCATTTGTGTTCACTCTGAACCCAACTGTCCTGAAGGCAAAGCTTGCAGAAGGTGGAAGCAGGCTATTTTCAGTAGTGGTTCACATTTCTGGAGTTTATTCCTCCAATAAATGTTTTTTGTTACATAGATGCATCTAGAACACTTTGCAAGACACGTTTTTATTCAGAATCCTGGGCAGTAAAGGTATGTCTACATTTCAATAAAACACCCATGACTAGCCTGGGTCAATTGACTTGGGCTCACAGGACTCGGGCCCCAGGGCTATAAAATTGCAGTGTAGACATTTGGGCTTGGGCTGAAGCCTGGGTTCTCAGACCCTACTCTACAATTTTATAGCTCCATAGCCTGAGCCCGGCAAGCTTAAGTCAGCTGACCCCGGCTAGCTGCAGGTGTTTTATTGTAGTGTGGACATACCCTTAGGTTGGTAAGTGGCTGTATTTTTTCCTGTTCTCAGTGCTTAAAGTTAAGGGCCTGCAGGTGCTTATTGTGTATTTATTCTTGTTATTTGGAATTGATAACAGTTCCCAATTTAAAACATAGAAAGTGGGGCCAGTGCAATAGTGATTGGTGCCCTATAAATGCATATAAATAGCACTGCTTCTGCATCAAATCCCCTATAACGTGCCTTATTGTGCAGTGCTACGTTATGGAGAATATGCCTTCCTGACCCTAGCTGGTAATTGGCTTCAACCTGGAAGCAGCAGGGCCATGAACTCTTAGTAATATATTCTATCATTTTCAGGAAAATAATTTTCACTACATGAAGAACAAGCCCTTGTGCTGATGCTCGCTAATGTCACTGCAGAGCCTTTTCTCAGGGTCTAACCCATTTTGAAAAGGGTAAATATATGGTATGTCATAGTGCAACTAGTAGATGATGCATCAGTTGGAGTTCAAATAGTTTTACCACGCTCTGCACTGCCTTCCTCCCCAGGCTGGGACTCGGGCCATGAGCTGCCGAGGCTAGGGCAGTCTTAGGTAATCGTTTATCTTGCTTGCACTTAAGGTGAGCCCTGCCTACTTGACCTAGATAAACCTTAAAACAATATAGCTGTTCATCTCCACAAGGAGGGCTTGGACACACAAGGCCTCATTGTAAGGCCTCCTAGAACCTTTGAATAGAAAACTACACCTCCCAGCAGCCTCTGCTCCGTAGCTGAGACGGCCCTGCTCGCACACGCCCCCTTCAGCTGACTGGTTGACGCAACAGACCAATCCGGAGGCGCCTCCTAACCTTGCCAGCCAATGGGGAGGCTGTTGCTAACACGCCGCTGTTATTTTTAGCACAGTCTGCGCTCGTGCACCTTGCTCGCAGTGTGTCAATGCCCGTGCCTGAAGTGGTGATGATGAAGTCAATGCGCAAGCGCGTTGGGGAAAAAATAGTCCCTGAGCTGGGCGTTGCAACCAGAGGCTTAGAGGAGGGAAATGCGTCCCAGCGTACAGTTAAAGTCACATCCCTGCCTCGGGGGGGGGCTGCTGGTTTAAAAGGCTCTTGGTCTCCTGCTCCCGTGTCATGGGGTGTAACACTGCGCCAACAAGGATGCTGGCTGCAGGCCTTCGCCTCAGTGCGAACAGCGCTGTGAAGCGAAGCGAAGCGAGGGGAGGTGGCGGCGCGTTGCAGATCGTCCCTCCCTCGCTCCCCGTCCGAACACGCGCTAGCGCGGGCTAAGCTGCCCGGCTAATGCCTGTGAACTCGGGCACGGCGCGGGGCTCTCCCCTGGGAAGAGGGGCGCTGGGTGTCTGGGCGAGAGGGGTGTGCAGACGCGGGCGGGCGCAGCCTGCATTCGTCTTGCCTTGATGTCACCCACCGCTCCTGTGCCCCCTCCTCAGCAGCGTGGGGGCACCCTCAGCTAGTCCCGTCTGCGTACCCAAACAGCCGGTGTACACCCACGCGTGTCCCACTCCTAACCGAGCCAGTCAACAGCCCAGGACTCGCGGGGAGATCTGCAGTGGCAGGCTCAGGAGGAGACTGGATAATGGGGTTTCTATTGAGCAGCGTGGGGGGAATCATTGTAACACAGCTATCTTCTCACAGCTGATGGGGGGGACTTTTTTTTTTTTTTTTTTTTGCACAGCAGCAGCCTGTGGAATGGTCAGGATAGGGGATTTCTATCAACCACCTTTTAAAAGAGGGTTGTTGTTACCCCTTTAATTGAACAGATTTGATGCTGAGATTGTATCCTGGGTTTAACTCGTTTCTTTCGGAGTGTGAATGCGTTTGTTCAAAGAGCCTTTCTTCTGCTTTGAGGTCATTTTTGAACCGATTCCTCGCTCTCCATCAAAGAGATGGATGTCTACGTTGATTAGCCACCCTTTAAAACACACACAAACCCCATTAACACCATTCGCTGTAGCTGCTGCTGGGAGACGTCAGATAATGATGTATGTGGGATAAAAGAAAAATCTTATCGGTTTTTTCCCTCCCTTTTGATGCTCTTGCTCTGTCCCAAGTCCTGAAGCGATAAGGAGCTTGGGGAAATCTCAGGTCAATCCAGCCTGGCTATTTGATCCCTTCCAAATCCCTCCGTGCCCCTTTCTCTTCTCTTAAACCGGTGCATACGCCACAGCGTTACAAACCACTCCACAAGCTGCAAAGACAGCCAGCTGAGCTGCCCCTGGTTTGCAACACTGTCCTATCGCATAGCTGCCTAGCCAGAGATGATCCCGATCCACCATGAACAGACCACGACAGGGAAAGAGAGGGGAAAAAAGCTCCAAGCTTTAGCGAAGTCACAACCTGGAGCAGGGGAGAGAAAAGACAGTCACACACACAGAGAGAGAGAGACTATTGCCCCAGGGCGATCCGCGCAGGGACTCCCTCCTGGAGAAGGCGCGCGGCGGCTAATGGTTGGGGACGGGCATGGACAAAAGGGTTAATTTCCAGCGAGGGTTTGGGGAAGTAGTTCCGGCTCTCCCTTCTCCCCCACCCCCTTGTCCTTTGCAGGACGCGTCACGCTGGGTGTGGAAGAGGAGATCCTTGCGCAGGGTTGCTAAGGGTGAAACTTTTCATTTACTTTGCTCACTTTGGGCCAGGGCGAGGGAGGCTCCGGATCGCAGCCGAGGGAGAGGAGGGGGGAGAAACCAGCCAGGGGGTGCCCCAAACAACCCCTCCCACCCAGGCCATAGCAGGGGGGAGTCACCCGCCCCAACCCCATCCGCACCCCGTGGAAAAGAGAGAGAAAAAAGAAACCTCCAGAGAAACCCTCCAGCAACACCCACCCCCGGCAGGAGAAAGGAGCCGCCCGCGCTGCAGCTGAGGACGAAGTAAGTGGGGCTGGGGCGCTCGCTGGCGATCGGGGGCACAGAGCTGCCCTGCCTCGCTCCCTCTTACACCTGCTGTTTGCCCCCCCTCCACCCCCGGCCTGGGACCCGTATCTCCCCCCCCCGCCCCCGTCTGACTGCGGCTGGCTGCTCTGCCCCGTCTGTGCGCTCAGCGCCGCCCGGTCTCCATCGGAGCGGGGAGCGGCGGCTCCCCGAGCCGTGACTGGCCGGGGAGAAATCCCCCTGCCTCCGTTTCCACCCTGCCCCTTCCCACTCTGCAGCATGCGGGGCGGCTGGGAGAAAATCCGGCCTTGGCTTGCGGGGGGGGGTCCCCGTTTGTAAGACATTCGCTCCCCCCCCCCGTCATTTTCACCCTTTAAAGCGTTTCTGGCGCTGGTGGCTTCTTGGGAGCGGTGGGATCTTTATTTGCGGGGGGGGGGTGTGACAGTCCTTTGGCTTGTGACGCTTTGAAATGCCCGAGTTCACCATTTTGTTCTGGCTTTTGTTGTTGTTCTTGCGAGGGGATTTAAAAATGAAAGGTCCAGAGACGGCCCCTAAAAAAAAATGAGCCTGCGGTTTGGGCTGGGGGGGCGGGATGGGGGCAGGCAGCTATTTGATCGCTGAAAAAGAAGGGGGGGCTGAATCCGCTCCCCCTTTGTGGAAGCAGCTGCCGTTGGCCAAAAGGGAGAAATGAGGGGGCTGGATGGGGGGTGCCGAGGGGGGGGGGGGTGCTGCTCTCTGGCGGGTCTCGCTTCCTTCAGCACTGCTGACAACGGGCATTGTGTTTGGGCCAAGCGACGCTTCTGTTTGATGCTCTGTCGCCCCCCTCCCCGGCATGGGATGGGGTCCTAAAGGCCACCCAAGGGTGGCCTATCGCAGGAACGGCCCCTCCACCGCAGACCAGGAAGATTGGGGGCGGGGGGAGGAGAGATGAGACCGAGAAATATAATCCCCGTGCCCTTAGTGGGTTGAATAATTTCCTTTCCCTTTGAGGAGGATCTGTGGGGAGGATCCCCTATTGTTGGCGGGCTGGGGGTGTGTGTGTGGATATCAGGTCAGATCTATTCCCTCTTTGCCCCCCTCTAAGAAGGACTAAGGATATTTATGCTGCGGGGTGGGGGGGGGGGAGAGTCCCCAACAAAGGACCAGGCCTAAAGACCTGTACGCTCAGGGCGATGGGGGCTAGTGTCTAGTCTGGAGGGCTTGGGCACCGGTAACAAAGCCAGGTCTCTGGCCTGGGCCCCCTTCTCCCGGGGAGAACAAGAGGGGTCATTTGCCATATGTCGGCAGAAGTAAAGGTCAGGCGAGGCTTAAGCACCCTTCCCCCAGGGGTCTGCCGTACACGCATCGCCTCCCCAAAGCCTCTGGGCCTGGGCACCCTTCATGGAGGGTTATTAGGGTTTCCCTTCTTCCACGCACCCCTTCCCCCAATACATTTTGAGGCAGAGAAATGTCCTTGCCTTGGGGGGAATCACCCCGTGTCTCCTCCTCCCTGCTACCCAGTTGCAGGCCTCTTCCTGGGGCCTTGTTTGGGATCTGTTGGTTTGGTGGCTGATCTCTTTCCCCAACAGCGAGGTAGCTGTGGGTAGTGACCGGATAGCAGATGTGAAAAATCAGGACACTTTTTTGGGGGGTGGGGGGCTGGGGGGTGCACAAGACAAAGTCCCTAATATTGGGACCTCTGTCTCCTCACTCCCTTTACTTATTTATCCCTGTCCCACAGCAATGGTGACCAATGTGGGGAGAAGGGAGCAAGCTGGGTGGCTTTTTTTGGGGGGGGGTACAGGTGTAGCCTTAAGTCTTTAAAGGCAATTGTGATAATAGCATCAAAGAGCTCTCCAGTACCCCACTTCGGAGTCTCACTCCTAGCCCCCAACCAAGGGGATGTTTGCTAATACGTGTGGGGGGCTTCCGGAGTGTGTATGGGGAGGTGACGGGTAAATAGCCCTCTTTCTCCCCCCCGCCCCCGGAAGGGGAGAGATCGCTTAGACCCCATAAAAATAACCCAGCAATTCCCGATGACACGGTACATGGGGTGTGTTTCTTGCATTGGGCAATTGGCTGGGAGGGTTGAGAGCGCATGTGCCATGGAAAATTTTCTACACTACTCCTCTGAGCAGGCGCTGGTTCTTTGGGCCAGGGTTGGCGCAAGGCATATTGGGAAATGTAGTTCAGCGGCAAAGTAGGTCACTCGCCTTGGCTCAGATGAGGGCCTGGAGAAGTGGAGGGTGAAGGACTGCAACTCCCAGGATCCTGTGTGTTAGATATAGTAAGGTGGGGGAGGCGGATTCCGAGTGTTTGTAGAAATTTCCTTGGCTGGGTTATTGGAAATGCATCATCCTCTATGAGCCTTTGCTGCTGTGCTTAAAGGGGGGTGGGGGGAGCTGGACTCCCAGCTGAGAGAGGCTGATCTGGAGAACAGGCCCCCTAATGTATGTATAATTTTGCATGGGATGGGGCTTGGGAGGGGTGTGAGTCCTCTGTACAACACCCACCATCACCACATACACAGGACCAGTGGTTTTGATAGTGTTTATAAGGGGAAGAGGCGATCATAGATTTTGTAATCTTGGTGTCTAGAATGTGTGTCCATAGGGCCCATTCCTCCCCATGCACACAGTCTGCAGGGATAGCTGAGTGTTTAAAAAAAAATTTTTTTTCCTCTCTCGCGCTCTCTCTCCATTTTGGAGATTATGTGCCTTAAAATTGTTTAAACATAGAAAATAATTGGATTGCCTCTTATAGTCTGTGGGTGGGGGTGAGTGAGGATGGTTAGAGACAAGGCTGTTGTTTTGGTAGGGTGTGGCCTGCAAAGTAACATAGAAGGTTATCCTATCATACAGGCCTTGATTTTTTTTTTTTTTTTTTTTAAGCCCTTTGAAATGTCACTGTGTGCACTTAATAAGGGGGCAGAATCGCAGACCTGTTTTCAGAGGGATAATTGCTCTTTATAGGTTTTAAAAAATAGATCTTGTTCCAGATTGAAACTTGTCTTACAAGGTCACTGCCTAGTATCTTCATAACCGGGAGGAATGGAGATGTTTAAAGTGTTCATTCTCATCTAATGTGTACAGTCATTTTGCCCATTTTCTTTAAAATCTGTGCTCTGTTAAAACAAAGAGAGAGAGAGAGAGAGGGGGGTTGACCTCCAGAGCTCCTGCATTTCTGCAACATAACCTATGTGGGGAAACATTCATCTTCTTCTTTTTTATTTTTTTTTTTCTTTCTCCCCCCCTCCCCCCCTTCCTTCCACCATAAAATATTTGTCCAGCAAATATATGCAGGAGATGGGGGGGAAATATGTACATTTTTCTGTGACTGGCCTTATCATTTGCAAAACATGCTATGACACTTTCTACCTTGGTCATCAGCTTCAAGACCTTTGCTTCCCACCCCCCCCTCCCAAAAGCCCCCTAGGTATGTAAAAGAAAATATATTTTTCACTGCAGATGTGCAGATTCAGCTGCAACTATTTTATGGTTTAAAACTAGTAATTAGCTCCACCATACGGGTTCTCGTATTGGCAATCCTGGGATTAAGGGATCCGAATGGAATACATTTTATTGTGCTAACAATGTAGGGAATAAATGGTGCCTCTTGCTCATTTGGAACCCTCTCTTACATTTGAAGGCATCTGCCAAGGCCTGTTGTATGTAGCTGTCTTGGTGCATGCTGTTATTTGGTTAATGGCTTTTTTTTAAATTGAAGCCACAGACGCCACACTCAGAGTATTCTCCATTTTAAAAAAAAGAAAAAGTACTCCATTTTTATAACTCCTCTGCAAGCTTGATACTGAAATTGGTTGCTGCATTTTACCTCTCCTTCTCCTTGCCTCCCACGGAAGTACTGAGCTGATTTGTTGGTGAAGATGCAGGACTGCTGAGAAGCAATGAGGCTTTGTGCTGTTTTGGGGATGATAATAAATCAAGTCCCTGGAGTTTTTGGAGTTTTTTTTTCTCCCCCCTTACCTTCTTCTGAAACATCTGGCGCTGGTCATGTCAGAGAAGTAATACTGAGCTAAATGGACCACTGATTGATCCCATCTGTCAGTTCCAGTGTGCCTGCGGTTGCTGGGGATCACTGAAGCTGTTGGCAATTTCTGTTAAAGATCACTATATCGATTCTCTTTGCAAGAAAACTCTTTTTATTACTTCCTGTCCTTGTTCTGTTAAAGGGACCCTTCTTGAGTACAGTTTTTCAGGTAGCTTGTATTTTTATACCATTGTCTCTTATTTTTGGAACTCTCTTGAAAACATGCTTGTTTCTCTACAAAAGTTGTCAAAATTTGAAAACCAAGATCCTCTTATATTACCCCACTTAACTTTTGGTCTCTAATGCACTGGATCTGGATCAGAATTGTGACCCAGAGGTGTCTTCCCATTAACATCCAATCTTGCTAGGATTCCAGTGAACCAGGCTGGGTGCTTTTTAAAAAAAAAAAAAAAAAAAAGGCCATAGTAACAGAAGTTAGTTTTATGCAATCTACTTGGGATAACATGGGCTGATTAGGCCTCTGTTATTTCAGCGTGTATTCCACAGGTCCACTGGCTCTCCTTTCCTCTGAAAGTCATTGAAAGCCTCCATCCCAAGCTATTGAGTGCCACCTACACACCAGCCTGAGAGTGACCTGTCCTGGTTGGCCTTTCAGAAAGCTGCCTTGTTCAGATCTTCTTGGCATGTTTCTATTTTATTTGAACTTAGGCGAGTTCCCAGTGACCTGACAGAACTTCTCATGGTCCAGTAACTCCTGAAATCCAAGCTCCAAAGGCTGGCGGTGCCTTTTCAACTCTCAGCGGTCATTCACTGCCTCTATTCACTTCCATGCGAGGCTAAACCTGAAGGGGTTTATATCTAGAACTTTGTAGCTTCTTGTGCTAGCTGATTTTGAGGTGTTTACAGCTCCAACTGCCTGTTGTTGTACTCCTGGAAATAAACCTCCCTGAACATAAGTTACCAATATAATATCTTTTTAATGTAGAATTCGTACTGTCATTTTTGTCATAACTCAGTCTTCATTTAAAAACAAATTGTGCATGTCACCATTAATGCTGCATGTTTACTCCCTGCCATCCACTCAACCAGGGTAGGTAAACTAGCCCTAAACAGTTTTCCTTTCTGCTTCTCTTGATCTAGACCAGTGTTGCCTGGGTTTCTAGTTCTGCAGGGGAAGGCTTACGTCTTAACTCTGTGACACACACGTGCACACACACACACACACACACACACACACACACACACACACACACACACACACACACCCTCTCGTGCTCGCTCTCTCTCTCTCTCCTCTCCCCCCCATTTGGCCTGCAACCTAAATGCTTGGGCTGAAGGCTTGAGAGTGTCCCTTAAGTCCATTTTGCCAACATGGCTGAATGTGGTGTGTGCATGTTTGTCTGAGCAGAGCCCAGGGTAGTGGTAAGCTGACTTGCCTCTGACTAAGCTATCAATTAAAAACTGGATGTGCCACTTCTCTGCTGAATGGAGCAGGAGTTGATAGTGGTATACTTCTTTTTTTAAAAGTCTGAGATTCTCTGTCCTTTCCCATCTCTTCTCTTTGAGGAAATGACCCACCTAGAGAGTTTGTTGGTACCAGGAAAAAGACTGTTCATTTCTGTTTTGGCAAGTAAGTTAAAAGTTGTGTGGGCCTACAATACTCCCCATACACCCTTTTCTGCTGGAATAACAACAGGGCTGGGAACTATGCATGACAGGTGGCCAGCAATGTATGTAGTGTGCACACCCCACACTATTTACTGATCTGAATTAAACTGAGACATGAAGCTTTTTAGCTTGATTTAGCCAGACAAATCCTCTGTCGGGGGCAAGTGAGTATCTGAATGTCAGATGAACTGTCCACTTTGAGGAGATAGTAAAACTGGGCTGGCAGTTAGTGCCTCACTATCATCATACCCTCACCTCCAGTCTCTCATCCTTGAGCCAGCAGGACCAGAGAATGCAAATCTCCAAAAACCACCAGCAGCCACTGCCTTCCAACTGAGTCTTGTTGCTGTTCCTCAGCAGAGAGGCTGGTGTTGCCATACAGAGTTCAGGAGTTGATCTCCACTCAGGATGGGGAAAGACTCTCATGATTCTGCCTTGATGTAATTTTTTTAAATCAGAGGCACATGAAGTGAAAGGAAATAAATAAGAGTTGAAGCAAAAAGAGATGTATTAAAATACATATTAACCACTGTACCAAAACAAACTATTTGTCCAGTTAGTTTGGTATCCTGTCTCCATTGGTGATCAGTGTTGGCTAACTTGAGAGAACGGCATCATACGCACAATACTGTTCAACGTAGTACTCATTCCATTTAGTAGGGCAGAATTTCTTCCTGACCTCCTCTAACAATCCACTTATGTCATGTAGCATAAGGATTGATCGCATTCGTGTAGCTTTTATTCTAGGAAGTAGCATTGCAAATGCTATTTGTAGAAATGTCTAATCTTTTTGTAAATATACTAAGCTGTTTGCCTCAACAATATTAAAGTTGCCACGTTCTCTTCTCTCCCTTCATCCATCTTTTTTTCTTCTTTCTTTTCTAGGATCGCTTGGAGCCAAATCTTGTGTATGTTGTTTGTCTCTTTCAATACACTGCCCTGACTTGCTTGCTGCGAAGGGAGTATGCATCTGGAGATCAAAGTTGCTCTGAACTTCATCATCTCGTACCTGTATAACAAGCTTCCCCGGAGGCGGGCAGACCTGTTTGGTGAAGAGCTAGAACGCCTGCTGAAGAAGAAATATGAGGGCCACTGGTACCCGGAAAAGCCTCTGAAGGGTTCTGGCTATCGCTGCGTCCACATCGGGGAAACGGTGGATCCGGTGGTGGAACTGGCAGCCAAACGGAGCGGGCTGGCCGTAGAGGATGTGCGGGCCAATGTGCCTGAAGAACTGAGCGTCTGGATCGATCCTTCTGAGGTCTCCTACCAGATTGGCGAGAAAGGGTCTGTCAAGGTCCTGTATCTGGATGACAGTGAGGGCTGCAGTGCAGCTGAGCTGGACAAGGAGATCAAGAGCAGCTTCAACCCTGATGCCCAGGTGTTTGTCCCCATTGGTAGCCAGGACAACTCCTTGTCCAACTCGCCATCGCCATCCTTTGGCCAGTCACCCAGCCCCACCTTCATCCCCCGCTCTGCCCAGCCCATCACCTTTACCACTGCCACGTTTGCTGCCACAAAGTTTGGCTCCACCAAGATGAAGAAGGGTGGGGGTGGGGGAGCAGGAGCTCAACAGCAGCAGCAAAGGATGGCCAGGTCACCCACCAACAACCTGCTGAAGCACAAGGGCCTCTCCCTCTCTATGCATTCTCTGAACTTCATCGGGGGCGGGGGGAGTCAAGCTCCTCAGTCGCAGCTCTCCCCCAATGCCAAGGAGTTTGTTTACAATGGCGGATCGTCCGGAGCCAGCGGCCTCTTCTTTGAGGGTGTCACCAACGAGAATCAGGGCGGCAGCATCCCGCCGGCCTCGCAGTTCAACACTAGCACCAGTGGCGGTAGCGGCTTTGACATGGCTCAGGTCTTCAGCAGCAGCAGCAACAGCCTCTTTCTGGAGAAGTCTCCCTTTGTGGAAGGACTCAGCTACAACCTGAACGCCATGCAGTATCCCAGCCAGTCTTTCCAGCCTGTCGTCCTGGCCAACTGACCGGGAGGAAGGAGAGTATTTGGGGAAAACAAGAATTAAAAAAAAAAAAAGAAAAATGAAAAATAGAAATATACAAAAATTTGAAATCTTATAAATATAGCTTCTTGGAAAGAGAGACAACCCCGGAGTCGTTGTGCTGTGCCGGGCAGCGCTCCTGAAGCACTGAATTGTTTTTTAACTCAATCCCCGTGCTTTTTCCTACCCACTTTTTTACTCCTGTAATGGGTTTGTTTGGTCCAGAAATGGTGGAAACAAAGGTCACTTTATCTTCCTGTCTCCCAACTTCCTCCTCAGAGCTGGGCTTTAGTATCTTGTTCTTTGGTGTAGAGATGGCCTGTTCTGGGCATTCCCATATCCTTGGGTGCTAGGCTGCCTTGCTGAGAGGGGCGGGGGTATTTGTTTGGTTTTTCAGTGCCAGGCAAGAGGTGCACAGTTTCATTGTATGCTTCCCAGAGAGGGGTGTGGGGGGCTTGCTTCTTACCATGATTAGTCAGTTCCTCTCCTCCCCCCGGGAACAGACAGGGTGAGTTTACCGAGTTCCCCTTACCCTGCCTGCTTTAGACTGCTATGACCTTGTCATCCAAAACCCTTCAAAACTGCCACAGTTGATGCCAGCCTGTGTTTTGGAATAAGATTCCCCCAGTCTCCTTTTCCTTGGCAGGCGGGTAAGTTGGAGCACTACTATGAAACGGCTGCTTCCTGCTGTCTTCCCTCTCTACACTTTCGCCCAGAGGTGAATGCTGGAGAAGAACAGCACTGTGTTATACCAGTGAGTCCATTTATGATTCCTACCCTACCCTCATGCACGAAGGATCTTGTCTGAGCTGGTCTCTTCAAGTTGGTCAGAGCCAGTGTCAGTTCAATAGGGTTGCTATTATATACAAGCACTACAGTAGGTGCACCCACTGCTGTTTATAGGGAGGAAGTATCGGTCCTTATGTATTGCACTTCTCTTTCAGGGGACATGGTTAGATATGCTGCCTCTCACATTCTTATGTGCTTTTCTTCCCTTCCAATGTAAGCAGCATCCACTGATGTTCCTTTGGAGCAGTCTCCAAATGTTTTGAGTTCTCTTACTCTCAGCTACCTTTGGTTACAGGCTCTCAGGGGGGAAAGGGTTTCCTGCTTTTGAAGAGGCAGCACAGCTTTCTGGGGAGAGCAGGGGGTTGCATCGCCCAGGCTGCTTTCCTGATTGATAGCTTGAGGGATGTCACTTCCTGTTTTCTTTTATTAAAAGATATAATAAAGTGTGACCAAACCCCCTTTGCTTTCCTTCTGGAAGGATAGGAGGGGGCAGGTGACTTAGTACAGAGGGGAATGCCCAGGGGGGATTGTACTCAGCCCCTAATGTTAACTGATCGATCCAGCCAGAGACACACAGTCTAGAGGGGGCTTGCTGCAGAATAGGGACTAATACTTTGAAATGACTGATGGTGTGGGGAGAAGAAACTGATATTCCAGGACCTAGATGAATAGTTGTCCCCTCCTCATTATTGGGAGTAACAAAGAGCTAGGAATCCTAAAGCTGCTCCCTAGTTTTTCCCTTCACACACATCCCAAAAAAATGCTGGAACAAGGGAAGGAGTAGGACAGTAGTGGCCTTTGATAGGCTGCTTCTGCATCTTGTTATTCCATAGCCTGCCTCCATGATGTGTGGGAATCCCTATTCCTCCCAGATGGGGCAACCTAGAACCCCCTGGGATTAGGGACTCCAGGTGGGAAGACTGCCTCCTGGGGTGTCAGCCTTGGGCTAGGAAGAAAGTGAAGAGGAGAGGTCTGAAACAGATACATCTAGCTTTGGGGCATTCCTTTTTTTTTTTTTTAACAATCTTTTCCAGCTCTGCTGTCTCCCATGTTTGTTTTTAACTAAACCTGTCTCTGGAACTTCTTCTGAGACTCACCTCAAGTATTTTTGTAATTAAGGGATAAGATCCAGTTTACTTTTCCAAGACTTCACTATCAGTGGGAGGAGGCTTTGAACTCCCATTTCTCCCCACCCCCAAAAACCCCCGAGTTGATGACACTCCAGCCCTCATGTCTTTGTGTGTGTGTTGTGAATGAACCTTATTTGGGTTAAGGAGACTGCCCTGCCACAACTGACACTACCCTGGTCTCAGTAGGGGGCTTGTTTCTAAATCCCCATCACTATTGCATTAATGGGAAGAGCACTCTTCTGATTGGGTTGAATCCCAACACACCATTTCCCAAAACAGGCTGCTTGCCACTTATTGGCTGTGACCCAACTGGCGGGTGGGTGGGAGGCAAGGGCAGCCACTACTAAGCAGTCTATCCTAGCATGATGTGTGAAACCTGCAGGGTTGAAGATGGAAAAACTAGACTGAGACTCTGGGGATCTGTTTAGCTGATCCTCTTTCCCACCAACTTTACCACTGCCACCCAGTTCCTCCCCTTTGAGCGTACTATAGACTACCAGACTATTGCACTGGACTAAATAACTCTCCGCACCTCAGGGGACCGGCTGGCTTCCCAGCCCAGTTTCCTTTGTTGTTTCCACCCCTCTCATCCTTCAGCAAAATGCTGCCACAAGTCACTGCCTTTGTGCACCCTCTTATGGCATAGGAAGGGAGGGAGAGAAGGAACATCACCAGCCACCTGCTATGTGTGTGTGAAGCTTTGACGCTGCTTTAACCTGCTTACACGTATTGTAACTGCTTTAAAAATAGTGTTGCAAAGATGAGGAGGGAAAGGGGAGGGGACCAACCTCTTTGTATCTTAAAGGAAAAAAAAGCGTGCTTCAGAAGCGTTTCTCCAGCACTGGTGGCAATTAAACTAATGGCCTTTTTTGGTCTGGTCTTGGATTTAGGCGTTCAGCTTGGATTTTATTTTTTAAAACCTGCACTAATTAACCTGGTTTCTTAGGAAAAGAGAGCAAGAGAGATTTTTTTTTTAACTTTTATTTTTTATGGGTTTGTGTTTTTTTGTTGATGTCCGTTTGTATTGAATAATTTGCTACATTTGTAAAATGTAAGAGGTATATATAATATATGTATATTTCTAACGTAAAAAAATGTAATTTTTTCTTTGAGATTTTTTCTTAAGAGGAGAGAAAAAATATTTTTTCAGGAAAAAAAACTTTAAAAAAAAAAAAAGCAGTGAAAATTCCTTTCTCCATCCCCCAGCTCCCTCCTTCCCCCTCCCTAACCCCTTGTGAAGAGAGAATCAACAACTGTATGATCTTGGAGACAGAGAGAGAAAATGTGTGAACACAAAGAGGACAGAATTATGTACGTTTCTTAATGTAGAAGGTTCCTATGTTTGTTCTGTTTGTTTTTATGAGAAGGGGTCTACTGAGAGGGGGATCAGGGGGTTGCTGTTTTTTTCTTTAGCGAAGGAGGAATACAATCAGAGTTTTGTATTCAGAATGTTGTGCAATATTTTGGAACGGGACATTGGCGTGTCTAGAGATTTAGTTAAAAACAAAACAAAAAGTTGATCAAATCTGTACAGTTTCTATTGTTCCAGATTTTTTTAAGTTTGTATTAAAAGCATGATATATAATAGCCTCTTGTCCTGTGTTGTGTTGTGCGCTCAGCCGGGGGGGGGAGGTGCATGGAGGAAGTCCCTGCTTTCTGGCCTGATGTTAGACAGCAAAATCGCTATTGTGCTAACACCCTCCTAGAAAGACCATTGGTCCATCTCAGCCAGTCTTCCATCTGATGCGACATTGGATAAAAGCTCTGGCCCATACTCTGGTATCCCTTCTCAACCGGTGCAGTGGTGGTAAAGCTCTAGTAAATCTAGTAAAGCTCCCTATTGTGCTTCCTGAAGTCTCTCTGTGCCATAGTAGCTGTGATGGGGTTTCCACATCTCCTTCTAGAATCCATCAGTGCCACAACAAGGGTCACTAGTGATCAGCAAAAGGAGCCACCTCTCACAGCTGATGGGGACTGAATGCTATGTTGCCTCTAGCCCACAGTGCCCTGGGGCCCCTTGTCCCATTCAAACTTAGGATTCCTCCTAGTGAATCAATATCACATCAACACTGAAGTTTGTCAAAAATACAGGCTCCCCTTGACTGACAAGTGCAGAAGTACATACGTGGCCTGCAGCCATATCACGCTGAGCTGTAATCCTCCCTGGTTTCATAGACGGAGCAGGCCCAGCCCCACTCACGCTGGGCTGAGAGGCCTCCAACAAAGAACTTGGGTTGCTACAGGAAGTGGTGGTATAGATGGAGTGCCCCAGCGTACACTGTGTTGGAGAGAAGTAAAACCGGTTGGTCTAGCACCCAAAATGTGCTAGACAGTCTCCAAACATGAGTGAAGAAAGTCTCTGAAGCAAAGAGCACCCAGGCTAAATCCTCACCCTGTAAGATTGTTCAAGAGCCTGTGGCATTTCTCCGAACAGTATGGGTCTGATTCCAGGAGGGAGCTAATTGTATTCTGCTTACCTCAAACCCACCCTTCAGGTTCCAGTTGGAGTCAGTATAATGTGGGATTGCAACATGTTTAAACAGTTCCTCCTTTCCATACCAGTGAGACAAGGTGAGCTGATCTCTGGATATGGTGTGGATCCTTTTCATTGTAAAGAGCTGCATAATCTTATGATACTTTGGTGACTTGAATCTGTTGGGTACATAATTGGGCTAGTGGAAACTGCCCACCACCTGAGTTTACCAGAACCTAATTAATTTATTCTTCCTTTCCTCTGCACCAGAGAGGGGAATGGAGTTAGTCCCATGCAATGGCACACGCAGAGTGACCTCTCCCTACCGCCCTCCCTCAAAAAGCTGTTGGAAGAATGGAGTCAAAGGAGACTTTGTTCCCTGCTCCTGCTAGGATCTCTTCCCCACAGATCTGCCTACCTGAGTTTCTCACTAAGAACTCTTGATTGGATTAATGCCAGATAAAAGAATTGTGGGGATCTGTACACTATGGAAATTGTAGCCACCCACATTTCGGGGGGGGGGGGGGGAGACAGGGCGAGCCTTCTGATGGTTGGGTGGTTATGGTAGAAGGGCGTGGGGGATGGAGTAAGTGCCAGTTTTGGCCTAGCTGCCTCTCTGTCATGGCAGGGACAGGTGGCAGCGGTGTTGCAACCTGACACACAGCTTTGCAATGCCACTCAGATTTGTTAGGGGTTCTCCCCCCCCCCCTCCCCCCATGGTGGTTGGCAGCCCTGTGAGACTGCACGGAGTGCACACTGCTTGATCATTGCATTTCAATTACAGACTAGAAGTCAAGCTCCTTTCTCCCCTAGCCTGGATACTGGGGGACTGACACAGCCCCAAGTAACAAGACCATGGGGGGCGTGTTGTGTGTCTGTTTGAGCCATGCAATCATGTTTTAAAATACATTTGCAGACTGGGGCTGAGCGAAGCGGGGTGACCCTAATAACCCCCACATAATGTCTGGTGAATAACCCATGGTGGAGGGGACAAGGTGATGGCAAGGCAGGAAATACAGAACCTCTCACTTTTAGGCCACAGGTTCAAATGGAGCCCCAGGCTGGCAGGGGCTGAATGTAGTTGACATCTGCTAGCTTTTGGGCCTATATGTGGATGGGGAGAAGGGCTTGTCTCACCTTGCTTCTAATGGGACAGGAGCCCATACTGGCTTTCTCAGCAATGGGGCCAGGGTCTGAATGATTTGAGGGGGCCAAACTCCCAACTCTGCCCTAGCTGTGGTCCCTCTAGGTTAGGTTGAGGTGCAGTGCCAGAGGCAGTGTGTGCTGTACAGCTCGTGCTGGATTAGAGAAAATTTCACACTCCCTCCTGGCATGTTAGATGGATGCCTCTCAGGGTTACTAAAAAGACAGTGTGAGTGCAGTGATCACTTGAATGGGGCAGTGCTTGGGGGTGAGGAGAGGGAATGATTACCTTGAGTTTGACCCTACACATGGGCCAATAACATAGCTAGATCCCCAAGTGCAACACATTGGTAACTGGGTGGGAACAGCAACAAGATGGGACATGTCCCCTGAAATCACTGGGTAGTTTCTCCAAAGCATGGGTGTGGGGCCGTGTTTAGACACTCATCACTGGGGACTCCGTTATTAAAAGATGGAGCTTACAGCTTGAGTCATCAAGAAGGAGGGTTCCCACCTGAACGGAGGCGACAGCTTCAATAGAAAATGCCAAGCTTCCCACTTGTGTGTGTCAGCCTCTGGCAGCAGTAATTTCTGACATGTCAGGCTGCGGGGTGGGGGAAGGAGGAGGAAAGCCGGCTGTCTCTCATGGGTGTGAAAATCAGACTGTGCTATAGTAGCACTTGGGATTTGGTTGTGCATAGGAGCACAGGGACGCTGGGTTAGGCTTGCTCTGCAGGCAGGGAGCGTATGACTGCCCTGGAGCCTCTCAGTTATTTAGATGATTGGATTCATATAACAGGTACACCGCAGGCTGTGGCAGCCAGCACGGTCCCAACATCCCTTCCCTTGCCAATGTGCTTGAGCCCTAACATGGAAAAACAGAGGAAGAGCCTATGACCTATTCAGTCCTTGGCCTCTTTAGAGTCTCCTATGTGTCTGCAAAACAGCACAAGGGACTGTATTGAGGACACCTGCTCCCTTGTTCTGCATAGATGGTAACTGCGTTCAGGTTGGGGGCTGGGTTGGAACTGGTCAGCAAGAGGAGAAAGGCTGCATAGCCTAAGTCTCCTGGCAAGCCCCATTCCTCTCCTTAGCTGCTGGCTCACTGGATTCGAAAATCAAGGACTCTCCTCAGTTTGACTCGAATTACCACTTGCCCTCTAAGCTCTTTTCTCACCCTCGCTCTCCATGCACTGCTGTCCATAAGCCCAAAGCCTCGGAGGACTACGTGCGCACTCTATCCTCACCAGTTCCTTCCTCGCTGCTCAGCCCCGGTTTGGTTTGCTAAGCCGGAGCACAAACTTAAGAAGCCGGAAAAGCTCAGCCCTACTTAGCAATGTGTGAAAACTTTTGCTGTGTCAGTGCGTGCAACTTTCCCCCAATCCCTCTGGGCAGGCTCCAACACAAACAATGCATGGATCATGCTCACCCTGACCCCTGCCTCTGCCCGCTTATGGGGCTACCCTTTCACTAACCCCGCCCCCAGGCACACACCCCATGACGGTAATGATTTCACCACACGAAACCTTTGGTGCTTGTTTAAACTGGCAAATGGACTTTGTCCCCAGTGCCACTATTAAGTTTAATGCCCTGCTAGAATTAATACTGCTGCTTATTATTATTATTATTATTGCTATTGCTGATCGGGCTGGGGCGGTGCGTAATGCAGTGGCAGACGCAGGCATGCCTGTAGCCTACAGCAAAGGAGACTCTCTGTAGTGCATGCATGGAGGCAGACGTATTATGGCCTGACTTTCAAAGGCGCTAAGCAGCTGCCGTGTTCATTGCCTTTAGCAGGCATGGTAGGTACTCAGCACCTCCGACACTCAGGCCTTTGTGGGGAGAGTTCAGTCCTGGATTTCACTTCGCCATTGAAGGGGGGAATTCATTCCCTTTTCGGGGAGGGGGAAGGAAGTGAATAGAAGGTCCCTGTGCTCTGCTGGAGTTTATGCAACGCTAATGCCAGGGGAACTTGTTTTTCAGTTGAATGATTTTATTTTTGTTGGCAGCCCCTGACGTGGTACTGGCATGGCGTTCAGATGGAAGGAGGCACCGCCACCACCTCCCTCGCCACGTGTGCTGTGCGGGGAGTTTAAAGCAAGGACAACGTTTTCAGTTGAAAGGAATCACCAAGCAAGAGCCTGGAGAGGATGGGCTGGGCTTTCTTTAAGAAATCCAAGCTCATATGTATTAAATGCCCTAGATAGCATGGCTACAGCGTGCAGGTCATGTGGCTGGCTGAGCCAGCTGCAGGAAATGGTTCCCCCTATAATGTTACTGTCTCTCCATGTTAAATGCTTTAAGTCTCGCATAGTGCAAATGAAGGTTCCCACAGCAGCATTAACTTTTGTATTTCCTGCTGTTCATGTCTTCATCTGTGCTGCTGCACATTGCATTAGTACAGGTTTTGGCATGTCATTGATGTTTAAGGTAGGAAAGAACAGGAGGGCTGAATGGGAATCACAGCAATGCACCATGCCCTGGAAGAGCCTTTGAATCCGTCAGTCCAGTACATTCTACAGTTCGTCTGTCTCCACTGCAGCTTAAAGCAGCAGCAGCCCTCCACTTTCATGCAGTGCTCACTCCATGGATGCAGAAGAAACGTATCTGCAGCATTATGGAGTAATGCTAGCAATTCTGAAGGTGAATGGGAAAAATAGCTAGTGCTTTATGCAGAGAGATTAATTCAGATAGGCAAGCAGGAGCACTGAAGTGTTCTGAGTCAGCCTGTGCCACTCCCAGCCCCAGCAGGAGAGTGAGTGACAACATAGGCAGCCAATGAAACACAAGAGAGAAGCCTTTCCAGAATACTCTGGGGTTGGAACATATCCTCAGAGCCAGGCATGATTACCTAGCAACTGGGGAGAAGTGAACTGATCAGCACTTGGGGGAGCACAGTCTCCTGCTTACCAGTGCATTTAGTCCTGGTGAAAGGCTGAGAGGTGTGGAGACTGCAGTGCTCCGTGTATCCGTCCCACTGGACAGCTATAGAATGGCAGTGACACTGCTGTGTGCTTTCCGCTTTTTGGAACAACTCCACCTGTGCTCCAGGAGAGGGTAGCAGGTGCCATCTTGGGCCGAGGAGCGCCACCAGCTTTTCCGCCGCCCTAGGCAGCGGAAGGTCCCGCCGCGGAAATACCGCCATGGTCGCCGCCCCCCAAATCGCAGTGCCCTAGGTGACTGCCTAGGTCGCCTAATGGGTTGCGCCGGCCCTGCCTGGGCCCCTCTTTTTCCCCCCCTCACCCTGCTGCAGGAGTCTCCTACATGGCTGATCTCAATCAGTGGTGTCCTGGGGAGAATGACTGAATAAGCTTCCATAAGCTAGTCGGAGGGAAAGCGTGTTGGGGGGAAAGGGATTGGGGTAGGAGCATGTGCAGGGGAGGTTGGGGAGAAGACAAACATGAGAAGGTAACATCGGGACAGGACACTCCAGAGGCCTAAACAGAGGAATCCAACCTTGAGAGCAAAACAGCATCATTACAAAAACAATTGCCCTTGGCGATATCATTAAAAACTACAGCCCCCTAACCCTGTGGACAGACATATCACAGAACAGGAAGTGAAGGTTCCTAACCTTCCAAAACTCCAAGCAAGGAGATCACGTGGCTCAAACATTACGTGAGGCCTAAAGCACAGCACTGATCATGTCTAGGAAGCCCTGCGAAAATGACTCCCCTAATCCTCCAGTCTGGACACTTGGTCATATGGATGAATCAATCCAATATTAGCGCCAGATAGAAAAAGATCATTTTATCTTCATAGGAAATAAATAAATCAGTTTTTTTGTTCAAAAACAATTGTTCTTTAAACAACAAACATTTTCCCCATTTTTTTTCCTCAAGGGAAAATGCCTTTTCCAATAAAGTCAAGTTTTGATGGGAAATTTTTGATCAACTCTGCCCAATGCACAGAAGTGGAGATGCCCTCAAACCCAGAAGTTACAGAGGTGTTTGGAGGAACACCAGCCAGCTGTTCTGTAGCACGTTCAGTAAAAGACTACTACAGTATCTGAACCACAACAAAGTAATCCATGAAAGTCAAACTGGATTCCTCCTTGACTAACAAACCACTGATCACATCTTGATCATACTGATGCTCATTAACCAACATGCAAAAACAAACACAGAGCAGGGGAAGCGCTTTGTCTGCCTTGTAGAATTTCAGAAAAGCTTTTGGCACTCAAGTGTGAACCATAAACTGCTATGAAATGGAATTGGTGGAGCAACATATGAACTAATTGTCCATCAAATGTATGATGTAAATAAGCAACGTGTGAACAGAGACCTCCAAGCAAGAAGAGGGAGTCAATCGAGGCCATAACCTCATCTTGAGCCTTTCCAATATACACACCCGTGACTTGGAAATCTTACTGGAAAAATCTCCAAGCCCAAGAATTCTACTGAGATAAAATGCCTATTGTATATCAATGACCTGGTCATATTACTACTTAGGCAACAAGGTTCCCCCAAGAAACTTACACCTGCTAGAAACCTATTGCATTACAAATCATCCTGGAAAAAACTAAATTCATGATGTGTCATAAAATGCCCCCAAATGACCAAAACCAACTAACATTTTATACAGAGACCTAGAAGTTGAACCCTAAATTATGCATGCTGCATGCATCAGAGAGCTTTGACTGGCTATAGAAGCATTACAAGGGGAAAACAAACAAACAAACAAAAAAAATGCAGGTCTTCAACACCATTAAGGAACTGCTAGAATAGATACAACCTTCCAAGAAAGTTACTGCTAAAACTACATGACAATCTAATTCAATTCATTCTGCTCTATAGAAGTGAAGCCTGGGCCCAGTTTTAACAGCCAATAACACCATCAGGACAAAACCCCAGTAGGACACCTGCATATCTAGTTCTGCAAACAAATACTCCATGTATCCGGGAACTCCACCAACAATAACTACAGAGCAGAACTGAGTCAATCCCCCTGCTAATCAACATGCAAAAAAGAACATTCCATTTCTGGGGCCATCTCAGCCAGAGCTAAAAAACTCCCCCTCCACCACAAAGCACTACAGGAACAGAAATTAAATCCAAATGAAAGCATGATACACTCCTGAATGTCACCATTTCTTCAGCCTCACAACTCTAGTCTTCTAATTCATGGAGCAAGCAGCCCCACCCAAAACTGAAAAATGCTCAGGAAGTTAACCCACTACTTCAAATACCAATATACCAGTCACTGGGAAGAACAAATCCAAAACAATGAGCAGTGAGCTACTGCTGTAGATTCCTGCACAGAACTATCAGATTGCCTCACTATGGTGAAATGTGCAAAGCTAAGGCAGACTCTCAGCAAATACAGAATCAGTAAGATTATGGAGAAGCAACAGTACAACCTAGGCCAGTGGTTCTCAACCAGGGGTCCGGGGGCCCCTGGGGGAGTCACGATCAGGTTTCAGGGGGGTCACCAAGGAGGGCCAGCATTAGCCTCACTGGGGTCCAGGGTAGAAAGCCAAACCCCTGCCACATGGGTTGAAGCCCAGGGCCCTGAGCCCCACTCCCCCAGGGCTGAAGCCGAAGCCTGAGCAATGTAGCTTTGTGGGGGCCCCTGTGGCATGGGGCCCCAGGCAGTTGCTCTTAATGCCGGCCCTGGCTTTTATATGCTGAAAACCAGCTATTGTGGCACAGGTAGGCCAGGGAGTTTTTATAGCGCGGGAGGGGGGCTCAGAAAGAAAAAGGTTGAGAACCCCTGACCTAGGCAACAGAGGAGATGCTGAGCCAAAGAGACACATTCAACTCCAGCGTCCAAAATACAAAGGAGCATAAGAAAGCTATTTCCTCAGATAGTCAGGACTTCTCTTAAAGCAATGGAGAACCTGTGCTAACCCAGGGAGAACCTCAGAGACGGTGTCACGCTCTGTAGCAATCGGCTACCTGACATGGGCAGTAAGAGCAAATGGAGACCAGGGATCAAACCCCGAACACGGTGTCCAGGGCAGATGGTACTTTCCTTTGACAAAGACCTGAGGAGTCTGTCTCTTCTACACACTGGCACCACTTGTACAGCTTGTCGTGCCAATAAGGTTTTAATGAATAGAACTGACATTGCTGGAGGGGTGTGTGTGTGTGTGTGTGTGTGTGTGTGTGTGTGTGTGTGTGTGTGTGTGTGTGTGTGTGTGTGTGTGTGTGTGTGTGTGTGTGTGTGTAAGAGACAGAGTGTGTGCGCGCGAACCGAGCAATGGTTGAATAGGAAAGAGTCTGTGTTGCCATAGGGGGGTGAGGGGAGGGAGTGATGGAGTGTGTGGCCATGGGGGAGGGAAGGGGAGGGAGTGTGTGGCTGTGGGGGGTGATTAGGGGAGGGGAGGGCAGGGAAATTAGTGGGGGATGGATAGGGGAGGGGCGGCAGTGTGTGGCTGTGGGGGTAGGTGGGGAAGGGATGGGAGGGGAGGGCGTGTGTGGCCATGGGGGGGTGGAGAGGGGAGGGGAGGAGAGAAGAGGGAGTGTGTGGCCGTGGGGGTAGGTGGGGAGGGGAGGAAAGGGGAGAGGAAGGAGTGTGTGGCTGTGGGGGTAGGGAGGGAGGGAAGGGGAGGGGAGGAGAGGGAGTGTGTGACTGTGGGGTAGGTGGGGAAGGGAGAGGAGGGAGTGTGTGGCCGTGGGGATAGAAGGGGAGAGAAGGGAAGGGGAGGGGAGGGAGTGTGTGGCTGTGGGGGTGGAAGGAGAGGAAAGGGAAGGGGAGAGGAGGAAGTGTGTGGCTGTGGGGGTAGGTGGGGAGGGGAGGGGAGGGAGTGTGTGGCCGTGGGGGTAGAAGGGGAGGCAAGGGAAGAGGAGAGAAGGGAGTGTGTGGCTGTGGGGGGGTAGGTGGGGAAGGGATGGGAGGGGAGGGCGTGTGTGGCCATGGGGGGGTGGAGAGGGGAGGGGAGGGAAGGGGAGGGGAGGGAGTGTGTGGCTGTGGGGGTAGGTGGGGAGGGGAGGGAGTGTGTGGCCATGGGGGTAGAAGGGGAGGCAAGGGAAGAGGAGAGGAGGGAGTGTGTGGCTGTGGGGATAGGTGGGGAGGGGAGGGGAGGGAGTGTGTGGCTGTGGGGGTAGGTGGGAAG
Organism: Emys orbicularis; assembly: GCF_028017835.1. Lineage (NCBI taxonomy): Eukaryota > Metazoa > Chordata > Testudines > Emydidae > Emys > Emys orbicularis. The sequence continues at coordinate 95,837,428 of NC_088683.1, forward strand.
AGGAGAGGAGGGAGTGTGTGGCTGTGGGGGTAGGTGGGTCGGGGAGAGGAGAGGAGGGAGTGTGTGGCTGTGGGGGTAGAAGGGGAGGGAAGGGAAGAGGAGAGGAGGGAGTGTGTGGCTGTGGGGGTAGGTGGGAAGAGGAGAGGAGGGAGTGTGTGGCTGTGGGGGTGGAAGGGGAGGGAAGGGAAGGGAAGAGGAGAGGAGGGAGTGTGTGCCTGTGCGGGTGGAAGAGGAGGGAAGGGAAGGGGAGAGGAGAGAGTGTGTGGCTGTGGGGGTAGAAGGGGAGGGAAGGGAAGGGAAGAGGAGGGAGTGTGTGGCTGTGGGGGTGGAAGGGGAGGGAAGGGAAGGGGAGAGGAGGGAGTGTGTGGCTGTGGAGGTAGGTGGGGAGGGAAGGGGAGGAGAGGACAGGGAGTGTGTGGCCGTGGGGGTAGATGGGAAGAGGAGAGGAGGGAGTGTGTGGCTGTGGGGGTGGAAGGGGAGGGAAGAGAAGGGGAGAGGAGGGAGTGTGTGGCTGTGGGGGTGGAAGGGGAGGGGAGGGAGGGAAGGGAAGAGGAGAGGAGGGAGTGTGTGCCTGTGGGGGTGGAAGGGGAGGGAAGGGAAGGGAAGAGGAGGGAGTTTGTGGCTGTGGGGGTGGAAGGGGAGGGAAGGGAAGAGGAGAGGAGGGAGTGTGTGCCTGTGGGGGTGGAAGGGGAGGGAAGGGAAGGGAAGAGGAGGGAGTGTGTGGCTGTGGGGGTGGAAGGGGAGGGAAGAGAAGGGGAGAGGAGGGAGTGTGTGGCTGTGGGGGTGGAAGGGGAGGGGAGGGAAGGGAAGGGAAGAGGAGGGGAGGGAGTGTGTGGCTGTGGGGGTGGAAGGGGAGGGAAGGGAAGGGGAGAGGAGGGTGTGTGTGGCTGTGGAGGTAGGTGGGGAGGGAAGGGGAGGAGAGGACAGGGAGTGTGTGACTGTGGGGGTAGGTGGGAAGGGGAGGGGAAGGAGTGTGTGGCTGTGGGGGTGGAAGGGGAGGGAAGAGAAGGGGAGAGGAGGGAGTGTGTGGCTGTGGGGGTGGAAGGGGAGGGAAGGGAAGGGGAGAGGAAGGAGTGTGTGGCTGTGGGGGTAGGTGGGAAGGAGAGGGGAGGGAGTGTGTGGCTGTGGGGGTAGGATGGAAGGGGAGGGGAGGGAGTGTGTGGCTGTGGGGGGTGGGAGTATTAGGGGAAGAGGGGCCATGATGCTCTGGCGTTCTGCAGTGTTTGGAAGTGACCGGGAAGGGGGGAATCTCTCTCCCAAATTTAGCAGGTGACATCAGCTGGCGGGACAGCCTTCTGATCTGTTTAGAAAAGGAAAAAGAAGGCTGCAAGCATGATGAGCGCAGTCTCTGGCCTGCTTCTGCTGTCCCCTGGAACAGGCCTATAAATAGAGTGTTCTATTCTGGCCCCCTTGACGTCAGAGTCCCAGCTCCTTACCTCTGTGCTGGGCTCCAGGAGCCTGCAGGCAGAGCCCTATGCTGGAGCCTGCTGTGCGGATTAACCCTTCACCTGCCACCTGCTCAGTGATCTGCATGGCACACACATTTATCCTTTGGCTTCTGCCCCACTCAGACTTCTGGCTACCTGCATTAACTCTTTGCTCTACACACTGCTCTGCGCTGCCCGCCCAAGTGGCTGAGTGGGGAGAGGGGTTTTCACATGCCCCGAAGAGATTGGAATGAAACCTTTCCTATGCCTCGCAGGCTGCTCACTCCTACAAATGGATGTGGAGGTGGGCACTGACTGTCCAGCATCCCCCAACTGTGATCATTCAGGGTAACAGAGACCTGACTTCCAACCTGAAACAGCCACAGGCACCTCTTTATTGCCCAGCGACTAAGCCCTGGTTACCAAAACTTCCCTGTGCATTCAGGAGATAGTGGGTTCCCCCAGAGACTCCTCCTGCACCATGAGACCCCCCAACTCAAACATAAGTTCACACCCCACTGCCCCCATTTTGGGTAGTTTGTTTTCTATATCCCAGGCCCTATACACCAATACACAAGTCACTAGTAATAACCCGGGCTTCTCGTCTGAGTAACCACATTCCTCCCCACAGCGCATCACTACTCATGTCTTATACCCTTCAGACTGGAAGCACAGACTAGGTGACACCACTGCTTTCTGGTTTGCCCCCAATAACTATAGGGGCCCTTTTAGATTGAACAGCATTGGGTCAGCATGCACAGGGCCGCCCGGGGGGGGGCAAGTGGGGCTATTTGCCCCGGGCCCCACAGGGGCCCCCACGAGAGTTTTCAGGGGCCCCCACGAGAGTTTTCAGCAGGTCTTCGGCGGCAGGTCCTTCAGTGCCGCCGAATACACTCGGAGCGAGTGAAGGACCCACTGCCAAAGACCCGGAGCTTCTTCCGCTCCGGGTCTTCGGCGGCAATTCGGCGGTGAGGGCCCCTTCCACTCCGGGTCTTCGGCGGCAATTCGGCGGTGAGGGCCCCTTCCGCTCCGGGTCTTCGGCGGCAGTTTGGCGGTGGGTCCTTCACTCGCTCCGGGACGCGCCGCCGAAGTGCCCCGAAAACCCGGAGCGGAAGGACCCCCGCCGCTGAAGACTCCAGGCCCCCTGAATCCTCTGCCAGTGTGGGGTTCCCTCTGGTAGATTTTTGGGGCGGATGTGTGTGAAATGAAGGGGAGGGTTTCATGGGTGGGGAGCCCTGTGCCACTTTCAGGTCCCTTCCTCCATGTCTCCTCCTGGAGGTGTGGGAGGTTTTGGAAAAGGGAAAAGCAGGTGGAGAGCGTGGGGACTAGAGGAGGAAAGGTTTGTGGGGCTGAACTTCTGGCACCACCTGGTGAGTCCTGGCTCTTGCCTTGGCACTTTCTCATTTTGTTGCCAAGAAGGTGAAAACACGTTTCTCCCTGGGCCGTTCTCAGTGTGTTTCCTGAGAACCCCTGACAGCACATAGATACTGCAGTGACAGGCATTCTATACATGCTGCTAGAGCCATTAGCCCTCCTGTCCAGGTTGAGGGCACACTGCCCTAGGGATTGCTTTGGGAACCGTGCATGCCCATCCACCGCCTGCCTGAGGCACTATCAGCCTTGCGTGTCAGGCTGTAGTGAAGCCAACGTTCCCCCTGGGACAACAGGTGCTGGATGAACTGGCAGGAAACCATGAAGACATAACAGTTGGGGCAGGAGACAGAGTCGGCCACATCTAGCTGGAAAGAACCAGCAATTGGGAAGTGGCTAGGATTAGGAAATCCAACCTGAGCAGCAAGTGGAGAGCCCCCTGTAGAGGCAAGGCAGAGCAAGCCTGAGGGCCATCAACAGGGAGGAGCTACGTGCCACATGGAAGCAGCAGCAGTAGAGAGGCTGTGTGGAGGAGGGTCACTTAAATCCTGCAGCTGCTGAGACATCCTGAAGGACAAGAGTGTCATGGATGACAGCCCAGCCCAGCATGAAGGCTGTCTGGTCAGCTATAAATATGTGGCATGAAACACTGGTTTGTTATATGAAGCAGGCTTCTGGGGGAACCATATTCTCTTTGTGGCCCACATCAGGAGGTGATGGGAAGACTAAGGAGAAGCTTGGGAGCCAAGAGCTGGTACAGGAATCTACTTTATAACTGTAGAGAGTTTAATAGTGGGAAATTGTGGAATAAAACTCAGGGAGGGCCTGGTTACTTTGTTTGTAAAATCATTATGGCCAGATCTCTGCCCCATAGCCTATCTGGACAGGATATAGAGCCCTAGGCACCCAAGCTTAATCATGAGGGAGCAATGTCAACACAGTTGTACTGTCCAGGGCAGGCATAGTGAATTCACTGGAATGGCTCCAGAACAGTGGGGAAATAACTCCTCTAGAGATCCTTCTAATGGCCAGACTACACCCAGCTCCTCATTCCTCCTCAGCTGCAGTATAACTTACCACCATTGGAAGACTCCTCCTAGGGCAGGGGGTACTCCAGACCTTGGAGAGTCCCGCGTGAGCAGGCATTTCTATAGCACATGGACTTCAGGCAGCAGGGGGAACAGATGCAGAGCAGAAAACACAGGCCTCTGTGGGGCTAATTTAGATTAGCCCTTCCTCCCCTTCCCAGGAGCAGGGTATAAGGCTCCCCACACATGCTCCGTGCAGCTACAGTCCCTCCTTTGCTGTTTCTGACCCTGCTTTTACAGCTGCACTGCAGCAGCAAGTAAAGGAGGTTTGATTTGGTGGGGTTGAGGGCAGGGAGGGAGGTGTGTGTGTGTGTGTTTGAGGGACTCTAGTATCTGCAGCCCTAGCATTTATTGTGGGCACCAGCCACCACTGGGAGTCTCTGAGGAGGGAGGGATTGTGGGGAGAGAAAAGAGAATGAAGGAAAGCAAAGGAGAAGAGGAAGCCAAAGAGCAGGAAGGTGGGAGAGGTGCAGGAGCATCAGCAACTCTCAGCCTCAAATAGGACGGCAGGAAAACAACTGAACAGAAGGAGGGAGGGAGAGCTAAAGATGAGGCCAGAAGAACATCTCCCGTAGCATGGCCTGGCTCTCTTCTGCCACTGTCATAACTTCTTGGCAAACACTTGGCTCTTCCTGTAAATGTGTCATGAGCAATTGCGCTAATAACATCCCTGACACCTTTGTGACTATTTATAATTACATGAGGCAATGATATTCAGGAGGGACATAACTCCACACCACCCGCTTCCCTCCTGCGAGTCTGGGGAGGGATTGGAGCTCCCCGAAGAAGACCCTTATGGTGGCAGGTGCTTATGCAGGACAGGCCTTGTACGCAAATATTCATCTGGGGCCCAGCTCTTTAGGAAGGCCTGTGACACATTTGAGTGGTGCTGGCACCATCTCTCTCTCTGGCAGTGAGAACAATTGAAAGGAAACTCATGGCCAGAGCCTCAGCTGTGGCAGCTAAGGCCCTACAGATAGGGTTGCCAGGTGTCAGGTTTTAAACTGAACACCTGGTCAAAAAGGGACCCGCCCCCCCCCCCCACCTGGTGAAAATGAGCAAGTAAGTGAGGGTGGGGGAGAATGAGCAACAGAGGGAGGGGGGATGGAGTGAGTGGGGTGGGGCCTCGGAGAAGGGCCGGGGCAAGGGTGTTCGGTTTTGTTCAGTCAGAAAGTTGGCAACCCTGTGTACAGATAGTAAGAGTGACCGATCCTGTGTGCATGCCTCCCTGAGCTGGGGAACTCCCCCCCTCAGTGGACATTTCCCCTGCTGTGAGGCTGCTCCTGGGTAGCAAGTCCTTCCTTAGGAAATCTAGCCCAAAAGGTTTCTGCCTAGCCTAGTTTATCTGCAAAGGATCATCCTTCGTCCTCTGTTCTACACACAGTTCCTCTCTGTTTACAGCTGCTCCTTCCTTTATAATAAAACTTGTATCCACCTCCCAGTTCCACCTCCTCTTTCTTACTGAGGCTTGCCCAGTCTCACAGAGGCCCTCAGGCAGACTTGCAGTGGCTGCTGTGATTTCCTCTGGCTCTCAGCAAGTGTGAACGCTCAGGCCACTTCCTGGGGAAGTATTGACCTTCTCCAGGGCAGGGCATGAGGTGGGGGAAGGAGGGAGTGTGCTAAGGCCAACCACAGAGGGTTTTGTGATCTCCTCTGACTCAAGCCCTTGGGAGCTCTGGGGCTGGCCTGGAGATTGAGCAATCCTGTTTATGACTGATAATGTAAAGTGCTTAGCTCTGCAGCCACAGAATTAACTTCCTAGCCTGTGATCATTCATGGAATAGAGGCCACTAAAGCCAGCCCTACCGAGTGCTGCCAAACCAGGGAGTACACAGGCCTGGGACTTACTCACTGCTCTGGGAGGTCGGGTTGAAAGGAAAACTGCTGAGAATAGTTAGGAGATTTCACAGCTGTTTACAAACTAAAGTATGAATTTTCCTAGAAAGCCCAAACTGGCAGCAGTGCTGATGTCTGAGGCCAGCTCCTGAACCCCACTCCAGCAGACGTGGGATCCCCAGGTAGCACTGAGCCAGACCGGTGGCTTCATGCCACCCCTCCTCCCACCACCGCAGCAGAGTGGGTGTGACCAGGGCAAAGAAAACCAGCTGCTACCAACTAGCTCCTTAGTTTGTAAACCACAGCAAGGTAATACTCCGGGAGGCCTGGTTGGTGTGTATGATCAGGGAACACTAGCACCATTTGAGACTGGACTGAACTGCGTGTTGGGTCAGCGCCTGTGAAGTGCAGAGCACCTGCAGTGTCCATTGACCGGCAGGCGTTGCTAATGCTAAGCAAAGCTCAGTATTCCCCTGTGTCTGGCCCTTGGATTGTAAACTCCAGGGACCAACTGGCTCTTCTTCCAAGCCTGTGCAGAGTTGAGCACAGGGGCAGTGCTCAGCAAACACACTTGGTATAACCACATACTAATGAGTCAGCAACCCAAGGCAGGCTGGCTGCATGAGTACGGAATAGGAGCAGGTGATCTTTGGAAGAAGAGAGCAGACATGTGGCACTGTTCTGGGGCAGAAGGCGGCTGTGAAAGTGCTTCAAGGCCACGCAGAGGGGCTGAGAGGCTCATTTTTACATTTAGATGGCACCAGGCTCCTCGCTTCCCCACCACTGCCCAGCCAGCCTGCCTCTGTCCATGTGTCCTCACAACCTGTGCTGCTCTGCCTGCATCTCCTACTTGCTCTGGAATTTCCCTGAGTCATCAGTAGCCACAGCTCCGGGTAAAGCTGGGAGGGTGGGAAAGCAGCACATGACAGCAGGGCGGCATCCCAGCCCAAGAATGACTGGCATGAGGAGAATGGAATGTCGTTTTTCTCCTTCACAAGAAGTGGGAGCATTTGGCCCTTTAGCCCTTCCCACACCAGCGATGAATGCACTCATTCGTGACCACTGATCCCTAGTCGTCTTCTGATAAACCCTGACCCCCCCCACTATTCCCCAAGCACCCTGACCCTCCCCAAAATTGCTGATTCTCCCTTCTTCCCCACACGCCTCAGTTTCTGATGCCTGCTAACCCGATCCGCTCTGACTGCTGATTTCTCAGCTTCCCCAATAGTGCCTTGGCCTGCCCCTCAATGGCTAATACCCTGATACTCCAACAAACTTCCCCACAACTGCGGATCTCTCCCTTTTCTTCCACCCCTTCCCCGTATGCAATGGAGCCTCTTATTACCTCGTGACAAGAAATCCAACCTCCACCACAGCTGAGCTTCCTGCTCCCCCACAAAGCAGCCTGATCCCCTCCCGATCACTCCACTTCCTGCAATGTTACCCCCCAAAACACTTCAACCTGCTCTCCCCCTCCCAGAACTCTCCCATTACACCCATCCCCCAACACCCATTGGCACCAATACGCCCACCTTTGCCTCTTCCCTAGCCCCACTCCTGCCACATCCCAGCTGCTGGAACCTTTTCCTGCTATTCACTGCCCCCATATCCTGCCTCCCAAACCCTTAGCCAGTTTCCAGGTGTCAGGCACCTGGCATCTGCTCCATATACACAGGCTTGGGCAGGGGCTGGAGGGACAGATTGGGAAACACGCAGCGTAAATGTCACGTCTGTCCCTGTTCTGAGGCTGAAGTGACGCCTGTGTGTCTCCCATTATGTAACTCATGGTATATACCGGCGCTGGGATGTAATCGGGGTGGATTACACATTGTGAGTGACAGCCACAAAAATTAGAAGGGGCTATTTTTAAATCTCCCCTCCCCCGTCTCTTCTTTCCCCTCTAGCCCCCATCATGATGTGCAGCTGTCCCTTCACCCCTCCCGACCCCACACCCAGTGGAGATACAAGGTATGGCAGGCCTTCCCCCAAGCGAATATAATAATTACTTCTCATCTCAACAGCACCTCTGAGCCAGGAGGATTCCACAGGGCTGCAGACTCAGCCACTCCAGAGAGCTCTCTGACTCAGACTGCTGGTCTAGCTGCAAACCCGTTTGCTTCCAGCCCTCCTCTCCTCTTTCCTTTTGTCTCCTGGCCGCCTTGTCTTTCCCCCATCCCTCCACTGTCCCGTCCCCCTCAGCTGGCATTCCCTCACCCCCCTCCCCTTCCTCTTCACCAGCAGTACTGGCAGTTCCCATTCTCTCCTGCTGTAACATTAGAAAGGTCACTCCCTCCCCTGGGTTATCACTGGGGGCTGAGCAGAAGGATGGGGAGGGAAAACTGCAGTGTCATGTGGGAACATGAGGTCAAGAGACGGAGGGTCTAGAGCAGAGAACGCTGGGTGTGTGCCAGGCACATCCAGGTCTCCCGTGAGGCACCACAGGCCTGACTGAGCACAGTGCTGGGGCGCCTCTGAGCTAGTTCCCTAGCAGATCCGGACCCCAGGAAATTCTCCATGGGAGGGGAGAGGAGATTTTTCAAGCGGCAAAAAGCCAGTACCACAGCCCTACACCACTCTATAACAGTCCCTGGTGTAAGGGGCCTGCTGGGAGCTCTCGCAGGGAATGGGTTCATAGCCAGAACAGCGCTGGCTGCTGTTACAGCCCCTCAGGGCCAGAAGCACAAGTTAGGGCAGCCCTGGGGCTGATCTAACCTGCAGTCGGAGGCCCTGACCAGCCTCCAGACTAGGGTAAGTACAAAGGTTGCATAAATCCACCTTGCCCCATTCCCCATGTCCTTCACCCAGCTCTGCTCAGGCACAGTGATGAACTCTGGGCCTCTCTTCCCCTAACACCGTGAATCAGAAAGGAGCAATGGGGCGCAAGTACCAATGTAGCGTACGGAGTCTGTGGGAGGGCTGTGCTTTCCCTGGCTGGGACAGAGACACTGTCCAGCGCCTAGCAGAGCGGGGTCCTGGTCCATGACAAGTGCCCCGAGACACAAATAACAAATTATAATAACGGCTCCTTTGGCTCAGCCTCTCCCGCACCCCCTTCAGCTCATCAGAGATGGAGGGGTGGTTTCATGGAGAGCCAGCACCTCTGTATGACCTCAGGGAGATTGAGGAACATTCTTAGAGGGTCCTTGACCTTGGTAGGCAGGTAATGATGCATCCATCCTTTTTGAGCCTCCAATTCCCTTGCCTACCACCCCCTTCTCATGTGTTCTCTACTGATGTACATAATTCCACCCCACCTCACCCCTGGCCAGATACTGTCCTGTAGCCTCTCCCCACAATGCTGTGCCCCTGTTCTCCAAACCCTTTAGTGATCCCCCCTTCCAGTCACAACCTTTTCTGCCTCTCCCCCTCACCTTGTCGAGCCTCTAAGTCTAACCTAATCCCAACTATCCTCCTTCCCTGTCCTAAAAGACACACACACACAGAGTGTGTCCATTTATGTGTCTATCTGTCCATCCCCAGGTTGTTTTCAGGGGAGATAGATTGTAGAGCCCCCAATAGAGGGACTGTTGCTTGAGCACTTGAACATAGGCCTCCAGACTCTGTTGTGGCTCTAACACCATTATTTCTGAGCACCCAGAGCAGCCCTTATGAGCCCCTGGGCTTTTCTGAAAGTGCTGTCTAACACCCACCCCCTTACAGCGCTCACCCCCCAGGCTCCCAGACAACTTGGCTGTGCCTGCCACCAGCTTTGAAAATCCCATAGCCTCGGACTTGGGAGAGCCATGTTCAGTTCCCTGCTCTGACACAGATAGTCAGTGGGACCCTGGGCCATTCATTTAGCCTCCCAGTTTGCCATCTGTCCAATGCATTTCCCTATCTCCCAGGGGCATTATGAGGATAAACCCATTAAGTATTGTGAGGCATTCAGATACTACAATGATAGGGGCCATGAAGCACCCTATATATATACATTAGATAGCCACTCACAGGCCCAAATGGCTATTTGGGCCTGCCCAGACTACAGAATACTTTGTTCTAAGTGACCAGCCCAATGTCACCCAGTGAGACTTGGCCGTGCTGTAAAATACACAGATACCATAGCCCCATCCCAGTCTCCCTGTTTTAATAGTCAGGGTGCAGAGTCCAAATCAGAGAGTCAACACATGGTCCAAAAATGGCAGTGCACAAAAACTGGGCCACTGCCAATTTTGTTAGCTGGGCCTGAATGAATTCAGCTGAAGGCACTGCCCCTCGCCACTGGTGCATTAGATAAGATACAAAAGGTGGGAAGGGATAGACATGCTCTTGCCTCAGGCCATGAGTCTGTGACAGAGATTAGGAAGAAACTGCCTCCATGGGCAGGTTATTCCATAAGTGTCCATGGACGGTGAGGGTTTCCACCTTCTCCTGACGCACCTGATGCTGGCCAAAAAAGGATAGTGGACTAGTATCAGGGGGTAGCCGTGTCAGTCTGTATCTACAAAAACAACAAGGAGTCTGGTGGCACCTTAAAGACTAACAGATTTATTTGGGCATAAGCTTTCGTGGGTAAAAACCTCAATCTCTGGTGTAAACAGGTATAGCAATTGGTATGTTCCCTGTTCATATTGCATGTGACATAAAAGGCTTATTTCACTCAGGCGAGCACGTTCCTGAGGGTTGCCCACTCATCTGAATGAGATTAATCAGGGAAAGAACTTGATCAGAGTGCATTTGGACTCCTGCCCAATAATAACCCAGCACACAGGTCCAAGAACTGAAAGAAAATGAAATCTTTAAAGGGAGCGTCCTGTTCCTTTAAAAACCCACGCAGCCTGCTGAGTTTGGCCTGGATTAATAGCTCTGGGCAAGGAGGGTTTTTTTTACTCTCATTTTCACTTTAATCCAATATGAATAACCCTGGGATCCTTGCGCAATCCTGAGTTTGAAGGGCTTTTACTTATTTTTTTAAAGAGACAAGGTCACCCCATTTGTTATGCTACCACAGAGCCATCTAGTGACCGGCCATTGGAAACACAGAGAGATGTGCCTTAAAAAGAGATTTAAAACAATAAAGTAGAATTGGTAGGTTCGAAGGGTTAAGTGGCAGACGCTTGGAAACCAGGAGCATCAGGCTGATGGAGGGAGAGGCGAGGGCGTACTGCAGGGATTGCAAGAGAGTTAGGTAGGGTGACCAGATGTCCCGATTTTATAGGGACAGTCCCGATTTTTGGGTCTTTTTCTTATATAGGCTCCTATTACCCCCCACCCCCTGTCCCGATTTTTCACATTTGCTGTCTGGTCACCCTAGGGTTAGGCAGGGTGGAATCATCAAGGCACTTGCTGGAGGTCTTGTCAGCTGAGGCTTTGGGATGAGTAATTCAGCATTGAGCAGCTGAGAGGGGATCAGGATGGTCATACAGGGGATGTGGGCAGATTCAGCAGCTCCGAAGGAATCGCCAAGCTAGTTAGTGGGCAGTAGGGTGACCAGATGTCCCCATTTTATAGGGATAGTCCCAATTTTTGGGTATTTTTCTTATATAGGCTCCTATTGCCCCCCACCCCCGTCCCAATTTTTCACACTTGCTGTCTGGTCACCCTAGGCAGTCTCAGGGTCTGGAAAACAGGCACCAGGTGGAAGGCAGCTGTAGGATTAGGAAGCTTAAAAGAGGGTAGCAACCACAAGCAGTTTCTGTAGCTGGTACTGAGGTCTGGCTGCTGGGGGTTACCGGTGGGATGAGAGAATTATATTGCTGGAAGAAAGAGGGTAGAGATCAGGGGTGCATGTGCCTGCACATGGGGCACATGTATTCATTTACAAGCAAGTAGCTCTTGCAATGTTCTAAGGATAGCAGGCCAGTTTCTGATCTCGTCGCTCATTCCTGTTACAACAGTGTAACCCCATAGGCTTCAGATTTACATGCCCTAGAAAGTGAGACCCGAATCAGACTCTCCATTTCCAAACAACAAGCAGGGCAAACCAGACCTTGGAAGCACCGTGGAGGTAACATACTCAGCCCCTATTGCGTGGGTGGGAAGCACGGAGGGAAGGACACACTCCAAGTGTCTCCACACTGCAAGGACTTCACCCTCCTGCTGGCTCCAGCAGCACTGAAGTCCTCCAGGAGCTAGAAGATGGGCTGTGGAACAGAGTGGGTTGGGGAGGGGAAGAAGGAGCCAAGCTGTCAGGGGCAATTGTCTTCAGGGCTTTGAAAGCCTCCTCCAAATAAAAGAACAGCAGAAAATTGGGGGAGGGAGCTTCAGTTCATTTGGTAGTTGATGCCATTGGAACTTCACAGATATTGACTAAGTTCTCTCTGAGAGAGAGCGAGAGACAGAGAAATGGGGCTCTTCCTGCCTCATTATATCTGATATCACCAACCCAGAAGTCATTTCAGGCCACATGGTCTGGGCACATGACTAGGAATCAGGAACTTCTGAGTTCAAATCCCTGTCTGACTTTGGGCAAGTCACTTAAACCTCCTCCTGCCTCAATTTCTCCACCTGCTAAATGGGGAGAATAATTTGCCCCTTCAGAAACATTTAATAAAATCATTTGAAATGTATGAATAGAAAAAAAAAATCAGTTTCACCAAAATGTGACAAAACCTCTTTGCCAACCTCACAAGGGGGGGTTATAATGTGGCTGGTTACAATCTCCCTGAGGGAGAGATGATCATCACTCAAAAATAAACTCAAAGTACTATTTTAGCCAACTAATCTTTACAAATGCCCTGATGCTGCAAACTGCTCTATGCAATGATCTGCCTGTGTAGAGCAGTTTGCAGGATCAGGGCCAAAAGTCCTGGGAGGTTTTTATTATTACTACTATCTAGATTATAAGATCTTCAAAGCAAGGACTTTTTTTTTTTTTTTTTGGTGTGTGTGGTCAGCATGGGAGGGTGGGCTGTATGCGCAGGCCCAGATCCTCAAAAGTATTTAGGTGCCTCTCTTCCACTGATTTCAATGGGAGTTAAACACCTAATTACCTTTGAGGATCTGGTCTACGGTACCTATCACAATGGGGCCCTGCTCTCTGAGCAAGGCCACTAAGCACTACCAGAATACACATAACAAATCAATATTAAATACATTTTTTTTCATATCTGAATTGTTAATTAATATTAGTATTCCACAATTAGAAGATGTGTATGGAGATGTATTGTCTATGGAAGTGGGTGAAAGACAGTTATAAGTACTGTAGATCTGGTGGTGTATTATGTGTTGAAAATTCTTTTTTTTTTCTTTTCTTTTTCTTTCTAGAACTTGTAAGCTGAAAAACAATATTTTTAGAAGCTATGTCTTTGGGGGTCAGAGTTCAGGTGCTTATTGTTTAATGATGATGTTCACATATCAAGATTTTTTCCTAGAGGATGTATGAATTGTAAAGGTATTTGACTCTTGATTCACATTAACCCTTAATGTATTTCCATATTGTTTAATGTTAAGGTTGCTTGATACCAACATTCCTGGTATTTATATTTTCCAATATTTGCTACTTACAGTACCTAAAACTTTATGTTCTCATTTTTTTTATCTGGGAATTATATAGATGTTCAACGACTTCTGACTAGACTGCCGGTAACATTTTCAAAAGCACTTAAGTTACATAAAGCCTAAATCCCATTGACTTTCAATGGAACTTGGGCTTCTAAGTCACTTAGACACTTTTGGAAAATGTTACCTTAGATCTCATCGTTGCTGATGATGACCTGGTCTCAGTCATATGCACTTTCATTACCTTCTGACTGGATTATTGTTATGCAGTTTACCTTGGATTTACGATCAAGGTTTACTCCTGGGGGAATTCTGTGCCAATGCATGCATGCAGAATTCATGTTCCCCCCCAGATTTCTTTGCCTCCCCATAGAAAAATGACTTTTTGATGGGGAAGCAAAGGGAAGCCGCAAGAGTGGTCACACACTCCTCCCCAGCAGTGGAGATGTGTCATTTTTGGGCGCCCGGAGCAGCTGACGGAGAGGTAATTCACTGTAGGGGAAGGAGGGCTGGGGATACCCCTGCCAGTGGCTCATACCCTGCAGCTGAGCCCAGCGCTAGTCCCAACTGGGCTGGGGGTAGGGGAGGATAGGACTTCCTTTTCCCCTGCAGGAAGTGACCAGGGCCCGGTCAGACCCACTCCCAGAAACCTCCCCTGACTGATGGAAGCTCCACACTCCCTTCCCACTTCCTTCCTCTATCACCCCTCAGCTGCGGGGGGAGGGATCACTGCAGGGGGAGCTGCTCCCTGTCCACCAACCCCCATGCATCTTGACACCACCCCGTACCCAGACTCCCTGCCAAGCCCCCCTCACCCAACCCTCCACCCCACCGAGATGCACCCCCTGCATCTGGACCCCCACCCATGCACCCTGACCACCCCCTTCTGAGCCCCCAAATTTGAACCCCCACACCAACAAGCCCCAACCCCCTGCACCTGAACCACCCCAACAAGCCCCCCCATCTTGACTCCCACCCCACTGAGCCCCAACCAGCTGCACCCAGACCCCCCACCCCACCAAGCCTCACTCCTCCAGCACCTGGACCCCCTTGCTGAGCCCCTCAGATGCAGACCCTCCCAACGAGCCGCATCCCCCCCACAGTCAGACCCCCCAATGAGCCCCAACCACCTTCACTTGGACCCCCTTGCAGAGTTCCATTTCACCTGCACCCAGAACTCCCCAATAAGCCCCTGTGCATCCGGATCCCTCCTGCAACCCCCCATTGAGCTGCCCGCACCCAGATTGCCCATACAGAACCCTCTCATCCCACACCTGCCCCCCCCCAAAGCTGCTCCACACTTGGATCCTGCCAGGCTGAGCCTGCTTGCCCACACCTAGTGTGCCTAGCATAGAGGGGCCTTGGGGTGTTTCTGGGGCAGGCCCGACCCTTGTGCTGTCAGGGTTGGGTGCAGCCTCATCCCCAAGTCGCTGTCAGGAGGGGGCTGCAAAGTGATCTCCCACCTCCGTGCAGCCAGTGGCCTGTGCTCCCCACTGCCATGCTGAAGCCTCCAAATTTATTTACTGACAAATAACATTTGCAGAATTGTAAAACATTGCACGCAGAATTTGTAATTGTTTTCACGCAGAATTTCCTCAGGAGTAAAATTCATGCCACTAAGCTATAGTCAGGGCCGCCCAGAGGAGGGGGCAAGTGGGGCAATTTGCCCCAGGCCCCGGGGCCGCAGGGGCCCCCACGAGAATATAGTATTCTATAGTGTTGCAACTTTTTTTTATGGAAGGGGCCCCCGAAATTGCTTTGCCCCAGGCCCCCTGAATCCTCTGGGCGGTCCTGGCTATAGTATATCTGCCTAGGTTCTCTTCCATGTTGTAAGCATAAAAGTTCAAATAACACACTCTGCTCACCTTACTTACATGGCCTTGAAAGCATCAGCCCAGAAAATACATGTGCAGAACGCAGCATCTCTTCTCAGCAACACAGGTTACCACAAACATCAGCCCTGTACTCTGCTCACTCCATGTGCTACTTAGAGAACAAATTCACATTTAAGATTTCAGTCCTTATTAGACTCCAGAAGAAGGTTGCTGGTGGGGGGTCTGTGTGGGGCATTGTTTAGTTGTCGTGGTGGGGCTGTGGGGAAGGGCACTGGGAGGGAGGGAGGAGAAATCTGTGTGTATTGGGAAACTAGTGAGTTGGGGCATTCTGTGTGGGGTGCTGAGCAGCTGTGGCTCTCTTCCTTCCCCCCACTTGCCCAGTGTGTCCTGATATTTCACTCTTGCGATCTGGTCACCCTAAGGTTGCCTGAAGGACCACCTCATGCTCTGAGAGCCAGATGAGCCCATGGCTCAGAACCAGCGGATCTGTCTACCTGAAGGCAGAAACTTTATATTTTAGGCCTGGAACGCCCTCCCAAAGGAAGTAAATACAAACACAAACATCACCACTTTCAGGTTCTAATGCAAAGCTCACTTCTTTTACCTGGCTTTAAGCTTCATTTATGATTTAAAAAAAAAAAATCATCCCCCTCATGAAACTTTTCCCTGTGAGAGAAGAACCTTTTCTGACTGATGGTGGTCACCTGTTTTTTTTTTAACTTTGGAGGATGCTCACAAACTATGGCGATAGGCAGGGTGTAAGAATCTAGACAGAACTGAATAGATTCGTTGTTTAAGTCTTACTCTGATTCACTGTAGGAGACTGAAAAAGTGCTGCTTTTGGGTCAACCAGCTCAGGTTGCTGACTCTGCCGTCTCTCTCTCTCTGGAAGCAAAGTCCAGGACTAGAAAAGCTGAGTAATCTTTTTGACCCTGAACTTGCAAATGCGTATGAAAGGTGCGTAAAGCTACCTATTGCCACATCTGGAATGTTGCCAGAGTCTCTGCCTTTATCCTGCTCTTCCTGCTTGGCCTCTCATTCCCTCCAATCCCAGCTTTCGCTGTCCTCTCCCCTTTTCACAGAGGAGAAAGGCTGGACACTGGCTCTTCTTTCACTTGCACTACCCAGGACCCCCTCCCCTTCCTCCTCCTGCTGTAATTGTCTCTTCAAATCAAACTTTGAAATTCTGCTCCTTTCTCTACATGCCCCCACCGCTTCCTTCTATTCCCCCTCGTTCCTGACACACCATGGCTAGCTTCTGCCATTCTCCCTTCTCAAATAATCATGACACCTCCACACTGAATTGCAGTTCTGAAGGGGAATTCAGTGTCACAGTAAAGCTGTGATCACATATGCAAACTAGTCACCTGCTGGTGAAAGAACCTGCAGCTCCAGCTCAATAGACTATGCCCTAGCACACCCTCTGAAGCTAGGGTGACCAGATAGCAAGTGTGAAAAATCGGAACGGGGGGGGGGGGCTAATAGGTGCCTATGTAAGAAAAAGCTCCAAAAATTGGGACTGTCCCTATAAAATCAGAACATCTGGTCACCCTATCTGAAGACCATGTGTAGTGCTTGAAATATTTGTCACAAGATGTGCTAGCCAGTAACAAGGGCTAACAGAGTAATAGGAAAGAAGCGAAATGCCTCATTTTAAATACACAGCAATTCTCTGCAGATTTAAGTCCTAGATGGCTTCTTGGGGAGAAAAATTAAATCTGTTGGCACTGCAGTGCCAACACAAAACAGAACAGATTCTAGCTCACGCTCCTGTAGCTCTGCTGGCTTTGTGGAGATAGCAGGAGCAAAACGTAGTAAAGATTTATTTTGGTCACTGAAGTCAGCAGATCGGACTCCACTGCAGACAGGAAGCAGGCTGCCAGTTTTACATTGCCACTCTCCTGAGCATCACTGCACTTTCCTGCAGGGAACAGGTAATAAAAGTTTGCTTATTTAGCGAGTTTGTACGTTTCCACAGAAGACATTGACCCTGGGGGTGGGGGGGGGGGGGAAGGAGCATCAACAGGTATTTCTAGTGCTGGCAGCAGCCATCTTGCTAGGCACCAAACCCAAGTGTTCTCACTGGGATGTTAATCTGTTTCTGAATGAGACCCATACACACAGACCTCACTGCACCCACACAGTTCCTCTTAAAATGCGCTATCAAGACCATGGCCTGGACATGGCCTTAAATGTTAAATAGGTCAGGTTCTTATTTCTAGTTAACCGATTGAGAGTTTGTTTACACTCTTAGCCCAAGTCCCCATACTGCCCAGGTCATTGGCAATCAGGCATTTCTCAGGGAGGTGACCAGAGAGAAGTGGCAGTAAATAATTTGTAGAAGGAGACAGCTCTAGCCAGTCATTTAGTCTATTCTCACTGCAACACTGTAGGGATTTTGGTCAACATCTTCATTAATGATCTGGATGATGGGATGGATTGCGCCCTCAGCAAGTTTGTGGATGACACTAAGCTGGGGGAGAGGAGATACGCTGGAGGGTAGGGATAGGGTCCAGAGTGACCTAGACAAATTGGAGGATTGGGCCAAAAGAAATATGGTGAGGTCCAACAAGGACAAGTGCAGAGTCCTGCACTTAGGACAGAAGAATCCCATGCACTGCTACAGGCTGGGGACCAACTGGCTAAGCAGCAGTTCTGCAGAAAAGGACCTGGGGATTACAGTGGACGAGAAGCTGGATATGAGTCAACAGTGTGTCCTTGTTGCCAAAAGGTTAACAGCATATTGGGCTGCATTAGTAGGAGCATTGCCAGCAGATTGAGGGAAGTGATTATTCCCCTCTATTTGGCACTGGTGAGGCCACATCTGGAGTATGGTGTCCACTTTTGGGCACCCCAATACAGAAAGAATGTGGACAAATTGGAGACAGTCCAGCGGAGGGCAACGAAAATTATTAGGGGTCTGGGGCACATGACTTATGAGGAGAGACTGAGGGAACTGGGCTTATTTAGTCTGCAGAAGAGAAGAGTGAGGGGGGATTTGACAGCAGCCTTCAACTACCTGAAGGGGACTTCCAAAGAATCATAGAATATCAGGGTTGGAAGGGCCCTCAGGAGGTCATCTAGTCCAACCCCCTGCTCAAAGCAGGACCAATCCCCAACTAAATCATCCCAGCCAGGGCTTTGTCTAAGGAAGGAGATTCCACCACCACCCTAGGTAACCCATTCCAGTGCTTCACCGTTACTCCTTGTTCTGTTAAGAGGATGGAGCGAGGCTGTTCTCAGTGGTGGCAGATGACAGAACAAGGAGCAATGGTCTCAAGTTGCAGTGGGGGAGGTCTAGGTTGGATTTTAAGAAACACTATTTCACTAGGAGGGTGGTGAAGCACTGGAATGGGTTACCTAAGGAGGTGGTGGAATCTCCATCCTTAGAGGTTTTTAAGGCCCAGCTTGACAAAGCTCTGGTTGGGATGATTTAGCTTTGAGCAGGGTGTTGAACTAAATGACCTCCTGACGTCTCTTTCAACCCTAATCTTCTATGACTCTACGATTTCCATTATCCCTTAATCCACACTTGGTAGACGGGCATTTAGTCTGACCCCTGGAGTACCTTCAGTGATAGAAACTCCACTTCAGCTTTCAGCAGTTCCTTCTAGTGCCCAAGCAAATGAATTGATTGCTGGTAAAAGGTGCTACAGCAACAGCTTGGGGCACTTCAGTGCTCCCTTTATTCTCCAGAGAAGGTATAACGTGACAAATATCAGCAGTGCAAGCTTTGTCCCTGCAGCTGCGCCTCTGTCCGACGCTGCTGGGACGCTCTAGGGAGGAGATGTCAGTTCAGTCCTCGGAGACTCTGCTGAGACTGCCAAGGAGGCCACTTGACACCAGTGATGAGCAGCCACTTCATGCAGAGCTAGACTGAGAAACCAACTTCACCACAGTAACTTTGGCTCGCCACACACCTGGGGGTGATCGGAACAAGCAATAGCCCCATCATCAAGCCCCTCCTCATCCAGACTGCAAGGCCATTCTTACAACTCCGTGTGGCTCCCAAAGGTTTCATTTGAACAGCAGAGTATGGAACCTTCTGCCTCCACGTGTATTTTGTGTTTATTGTTCAGTCACATTTAGACACCCTTCCCACCACTGCTTGAGACCTGGGGAAATTTGATTTCAAGTGTTTCCCCCAGACCTCACCTTCTGTATATGAAGCTGACAGGAGATGGTGCTGCTGTTCAATAAAGGGAGATTTGAGTCCAAAAAGAGAGAGATTTGCTGACATTTTGCAAACTTCAATCCTGCTAAGCACAACTACAGAAAAAAGGGAGTTAGAAGCAGATGACTCAAGGGTCAGGCATGAGAAAAGGAGCTTTACACCTCTAGTTCATCAGACTGAAGCAGCAGACATTAGAAACCATTGCTACTATCCTATGGCCATTCACTGTGAAAAATGGTTAAGACGCCTCAGTGCATTTCCTAGTATAGAGTTATCCACATAATTTTTTCTACATTGTTCTTCGTAGACTTAGTCCTCCCCCAGCCTTCCCTTTTATGGGACTGTAAATTTAGACAATCTCATTACAGTTTTAGGTGCATGGAACAGGGCTTGCTTTGTTTTGTAAAGCACCCTGTACATTTAAACAAGGAGTCTGGTGGCACCTTAAAGACTAACATTTATTTGGGCATAAGCTTTTGTGGGTAAAAAACCTACTTCTTCAGATGCATGGAGTGAAAATTACAGGTACAGGCATTTATATTGTGCCAATATATATTTATGCCTGTATCTGTAATTTTCACCCCATGCATCTGAAGTGTTGATTACTACAATGTAATGGCTACCCCTGTGATACCATGTACATTTACAGCACCTTCATTATTCATACTAAAGTCACAACTGGCCCTCAAGGATTGAATGGGGCCAAAGACACCAAAGGCCTTTCCCTAGGAGTGATCCTTTTAAGTTAAGTCTGAGGCACAGCGTGGGGATGGAGGGGATAGTAAAAACCATGTGCTACCACTATGTAGGATTTACCCGATTGGGGGATAAATAATCCAGCACTCTTCACCAGCACCATTCTTAAAAAGTTTGGTTGAGGTTTAAAATAGGCAAGGGGGGGAGGAGGAAAGAGAGAGGGGAAACCATCATTTTCAACGTATTTGCTCCCTGGAGTCCTAAATAAAATTCTGCTTCGTCCACAAGATTGCCAACTAAATCCTAACTGTCTCATTGTAGTGCTGAGGCATAAAGAGCACAGATTATGTTTGCGGCATTGGCAAGTTTTCTTTGGACCTTGCAAAGTGAAAGTTTGATCTGGAAGTGATCAAGGGACACTAAGTATGAAACCTTGTGACATTTCCGAAGTCAGTTTATAATCCCAATGTAATAAAGGAAACATAAAATGAGAAACTGTGTTGCGTGTACACCGTATACAAGTAGACCAGTAGGACCTAATTTTGGAAGATGCAGCCCCTTTCCATAACAATTGAAGGATCAGCATCAGGCAGAACGCTGGCAGAGAGAGAGAGAGAAAAATACATGACTAGATCTTATTATAGTGGAATATACACTTTATTTTTTTAAAAAGGAAAAATACTAACAATTTAATACAGTCAAAACTTTACATGTTAAACAAAAAAAGCATTAAAAAAACCAAAAAAACAAACAAACAAAAAAAAAAACAAAAAAAAAACAAACCACCAGTTGTCAAGAACAGAAAGGATTTCAACTACCCACAAATTCCAAGTGATTTTTCAAGACTTGGAAACTTCAAATCCAGTTTGTTCATTTAAAAAAAAAAAAAAAAAAAAAAAAAAAAAAAAGTGCCAGAAGTGGAAATATAGGAGGATACCAGGTGTACAGTGAAATGCCCTTTCCTCATAGACTGCAATCCAGGCACCTTTATTTTCTCCAATCAGCTGGCAAGAGTGTGTATACAAAATGAGCAGTTTTGGGTACAGGATTAATAGCGAAGCTAGATTATTTATGGTAATAGACAACTTTACCCACCTATTTCACAAACATGATCGTATCTGGTAAATAGTAGCAATTTTACATTTCTATAGGGCCTTTCATCCAGAATGATCCGAAAAGCATTTTACAGACTTACAAAACTATATACAGGAATTACTTTGCCTTCCACAAAAACGGAGACACCCAAGAGGTGAAACACAGCAACTGTTTAATGACACAAAGCAAAAACTATATATTAAAATATTTTGCAGTTAATAAAACATTCTGCAGTCAAATTTTTCCTTATTTAGTGGGATAGAGTGGTGTCATCTGCAGATCCAAATAAAGGACACTTCAAAATTCTCTTGCTTCTGGCATTAAAATGTAGTGTAAACCAAAACACACCAAATGAGATTCTTCCAGAAACACTAATGAGATCAAAACAGACACTCTCCTCTTCTCCAAAAAAGCTTGACAGGAGAAGAACTCCAGTGAATAACTTGCACATAAGTAACTGTGAAGCAGCTAAGTTAACAGCTTGGGAACATAATACAAAAATGTACCACCATTTCTGCCCACTATGAAAAATGTGTAATTTTCCATAGTTATTTCAATGGAATGCTGCAGCAGCAGATATTGGAGTGGAGGCCACTGCTGTACATCAGTTAAAGTCAGTGAGCTGAAGATATGTCAGGGGGAAGGTTTTATCACAGGGCTGTGGGCCCCAGTGCTAGATAAAGTTTGAAGGACAAGGACAAGTTACTTCCTAACACATTGACCATGATTCTCAACCATTAATTATGTTTTCCTCTAGTCTAAAATTGACACAAAAAGAAGAATTTGACTGGCTGCTGAAAGTTCCATCTGTGCAGTATCCAGTGAAAATGCACTGAAAACTCAACTGAGGGTCCTGTGGCACCTTTAAGACTAACAGAAGGTTAGCCACAGGACCCTCTGTTGCTTTTTACAGATTCAGACTAACACGGCTACCCCTCTGATACTTGAAAACTCAAGTCTTTAGTCAATGGATCTCTTCACGCACCAAAAGGTGTGCTAGTAGGATAACCGTATATTTGTGTGTACACAACATGACTGATGAAGGTTTATTCTACTTATGTTATGGATAAGTTGCAGTAACAGTCAATGACACCGAAGTCTGGTTAGAGGGCTACATTAGAGGGCTACATTTAAGCCACAACCAATTTAAAAAACAAGTTACTGTTTTTCTGGACTCGCACAGTGCTTTTTATGAAACTGACCAATAGGAGTGCTTTCCAAATGTTACTGGCCAACAAAACTGACTATCCAGAAAATGGGATTGTCTGAGTACAGTGATGAATGTCACTTAAGTGACTACTGTAAAAAAATAAAATGAAGTTTCTCGGCTTGGGTGGTTTATTATTTTTAAATATTTTTGTTACCAGGAAGCATCACAATTAAATTAAAACTCCACAACATCAATCTCACTTTGATTTCTGCAGTTCTCTAGGGAAAAAAAATCCCAAGTCATGCGACATGAAGCACTTTTAACAATTTTCAGGTGTTATAATGGAAGCGCTATTTATTACTTCATAGGACGATTAATTTTAAAAGTGTATTTACATGTTCTAAGTTATATAAAATACAATATTCCAATAAATCACATGAGTGTAGAAGATTAATCCTTCCATTATCCTGACCGGTAGCAAACAGATACATCATCGCTGCTCTTGAAGACAGATACCAGCTACCTGCTATTCCATTTAGGTAAGTAAACAAATCCTCACCTCACCCTCAGCTGCACATATGGATGCAGCTCTGTCAAGCAATTCAGGCCACCACATGAGCAAAGTGCAGTATTACTGCCATCTGCAAGTCAGAATCAAGTGCCTTAATTTAATGGACATATAGTGAGTACATTAATATAACAACTACTGTAGTTAGAAATAATAGCACCTTCCCTCACTCTCCCAAGTTCTTTTCACCTTCATGCTCTATCTCAGGCCATAAAAAATATGGCGAAGAAAAGGAGGCGCCCATCACTTTAAAAAGTAAACATCTTGGGTAAAAGCCCAAGCTGTGGGGTTGAGATCTGGATCTGAACTGCCCCAAAGTTAGAAGCAGGTCGGCCTCAGTTTCAGCATTCTGGCTCAGGCTAGTATTTTGGTTTTTCCACTCCTCTTTATCCTCCGCTTACTTTTTTACCTCCCTCACAGCTCTCCACTCCATTGTGACTGCCTGAACTTTAAATGTTTGTATTCTAAAAAAGCCGCACAATAAAAAATAATGAACCATCCGGCTAAAAATACTGACGATCTCCAAGGAACTTTATTAGCTTTGTTGTCCCTTCCCCCAACCTTTAGTGGTGGTTTTGGTAGATGCACAACAGAAGAATTACTTAAGACCAACAAAGCTGGTCAAGATTTTGTATTTCTGTGAGGGGAAAAGCCCTTAAAAAAAAAAAAAAAAAAAAAGAGAGATACACTAAAATAAATGTTCTTTCCTCAGTAAATATTTAGATCTAGGTTACTGTACAATATGAAGTTAATGGGTCAGGTCACCTCTGCATCTGCCCTTTGTCTTGGGCTCACCCACCACAGCCAGGAGAAAACAATACAGACACACCCTGTTTTACAAAGCTTTGAGATAACTAAACACTCTGTAAAATCAGGACTTTTGATAACCAGGAGCTTCAGTTCTGTAAAGTTTAGGAGCTCTGCAGATCTGAAGTTCCACAGCAGCACTGATCTCCTGCTGTCTACACAAAATATTTTTGCCGCAATTGTACTTTTACAATATTCCTAAACCCTGGAGCTGCTGGACCTCCTCGGCACCTGCTACCTTAAGATGTACCTGGCACAGTTAGTAGCACCTCTCCTCAAATGGTTAACATGGCTGTGAAAAACAATAATTCAGAGCTAAGTAATTGGAAATATATGCTAGAAGATGTTAATATATTTACATGCATTCAACATCTTTAAAATCAAGGCCCTTAAACTAAAAAAAGAATCCACCCCACCCCCAAAAAAACACGGTTGTTCAGATCTGCAGTACAAGGTGTAAGCCTGCAGCACTTTATACAGGTGGTAATATAACCTTGACATTTTAGGAATTTGATGCTGGAATAGTAACCCATTTGCAGATATTTGGAAACTTTCATGTACTATCCTAGCGAATCTTAAGAGTTCCAACTTATAAAAGTACTAGTTGTGTTGTTCCATGGATGTAATTTGTAAAGTTGTGTGTGCAAAAAAGCCAAAAATGGCTGTGAACTTATGACAGTAACAGATCACAAGTCACAGCGATGACTGCACCTGGTGATATTCAGAACAAAAAGAGCTCTCAACTACCTGTGTAGCTGTTTCCATCGCTTCACATTGACTCTACAGACATAATAGGCTTCAGAGTGACAATCCTGGAATCTTATTATATACATATTGATAACATTTCTTACTGGTTAGGAAAGAAGTTAAAGCATGTTCTTTAACACTGAAAACATGGTCCACTTGCAAGACTAGATCAAGCAGTGCACTTGATGGATAAAGCCCGTTCATCGTTGCCAAGTTACACTGAAAAATTAATTGGTTACAACTTTGTTTAAAAAAGTTTGCAGCAGTCTGCTTCTCCCCATTGCTCCCTTTCCTCTTCTCTTTCCTACTAAGAAGTTCTGAGGGCAGGATCCCTCTGGGGAAGATGAAGACACAGTATTTGTACAGTATTAAACCATACTTCATAAGTTTCAGTTGTAATGGATTCTGAGCCTCCCATTTAGGACCTTTTCCTTTTGCAGGCTTTCAAGAGCACTTTATCAACCAGGTGTCTGCCATTAATCAGCCACCTGGCAGAAAGTTTGTCATATAGACACATAGAAAACCTCCTCTCTTCATTTCTATGTTATTGACAGAACCTTGGATACAAGTGCAGCCCTACAATATTTTACTGGAAATAAGCCATTCCATTAGTTCTTTCACCTATAGATTTGGTTATGATGTCTGGTTAGGATTCTTTTGCGGTATTGATGGCACCTTTCCTTCCATGGACAGCCTCCCTTTTCTACACAGGGCCAACATCCCTGCAACGCTCTCTAAGTGCCTCATCTACCTCCATACATGCCCAGGGTCTTTGTTTTTAAAGCTGTTCCATTATGACAATGGCATTGCTGGATATTTTGGGTCCATGAGACAGATGTACGCCGTACTCGCCGAGGTTCTTGGGGAATTAGAGTGCAGTAGGAAAAAAAGAGAAGGATGCAGAGCATAGTAGCTGCTAGCCACTGTTCCCCTGGGGCTTCAATACAGATTGACTGGTCTGGCTTGCAGCAAAATACAGGGCTCAGCAGCTCAGAGGTACACACCTCTCCCCTATTTTGGTGCAGCAGACAGGAAAATGGATGTAATTTGTTTTACTGGGATACAAAGAGCCCCTTAAAAGTAAAAGGTGAAGGGGGTGGGCTCCCCACAGTGTACATATCAGGGGAGGAAGTAGTTAAGGAGCTGTGTTTGTCATCTGGGGTATATAACAGGATTTATTTGTTACCCTTTGTATAGCACACTCGACGGTGCTTTTTAGTTTACTTCAACAAATCTGTTACATTTTCTTGCACACCTAGACTATTTTCCCTGGATGCCTCTAGTTCAGCACCCCGAGCAGTACCTCAAGATGCTACGCTTGTCAGAATCCAGCTGCAGCAGTAGCTAAAACCTATTCCACTGCCCCCTAACCCCAAAAATCGGTGACAATATTGTTTAAGCCATTTTAAGTTAAAATCCCCCTTTCTCCCATTTCATTCAAGTATCAAAACAGAGTCACCATTCACACAAGTCATCAACAGATTGGACTGAAAGACATGAGCTGTGAGTGTCATTGACAAGTGTCAGTAAGTAACATTACTGTAGTTTGATTACAGAGAGAAGACAAACATTAGTACAAAAAAAGAGATAAGAAAGCCATACACAGCATTAAGAAGACCTTGCACTTTTCATCATGCCAGCCCCCGGGCAGTTCAGATGGGGTACTTGCAGGCAGTGTCCCCCGTCAGTTGTTTGTGTTGGATACCTCTCACACATCTCACTGCTCACTCTGAAGACAGATGGTTTCATGTGTGCTTTTTAGTTCTTTGTTTTTAGAAGTCTTTAAAGTTGCATCACTCGGAATCAGATAAGTCACTTTAAATAAAGCAAAGCAGTAAGTGTGACAATTTATTTACAATATACTCCTCCTATCACCACTACATACCACTCTGTGAAAGAAAAAAACCCAGTGGTGTGGGATTCTATTTTCTCGCTACAAAGTTATCTCCCTCTTTGATGTTCAGGAGGAATCAGACTAGCGCTGCACAAAAAACCACAGCTCAGCCCAGACAAGCAGGTAATAATGCAGGGGAAAAACAGCTCCTGTATAGATTTACTTTCATCATGCTGGATTAGCCTCCTTCCCCACTCCATTAGGGAGCTAACATATGAATTTAGAAAGGCTGCGTTATTCTCACATTGAGCTCGCAAAGCTGAGCTAGTCAAAATCTCTGTTACAGAAAAAGAAATCCCATAACTTCTACATGCTCTTATAAGTTTCTAATTCCTTCACTCAAATCTATCCTAAAAATTTTTTATCTCCCACACTCCTCTTGCTCCCAAATACAAACACCATCCCCAGACATCTAACCCCACCAGTTCTAACATATTCACTGCCATAAACCTGGGATAAAATACATATGACAATGACCGTCTACATTTGTACCAGACATCTTACTAAAGCTCTCCATTCTTGCAGGTGGAGGAGGCCTCCAACATTACACAAGAATGCATTTTTCTTTAGCACCATTTATTGTAGGAGCAGCGCTGGGAAGTAATCCATTCTCAGCACCAAGAGGGCAAGTCATGTGCTTGAGAGAAAACCAGCTGGCATGGAGAGACTGCCACCCAAAGAGGTTGTGAGAGAAGTTCTTCATGTTTAGAGTGGGTGTGGCTGCTCCCCAGCTTGCTCAAAAGGACCAAGTATCACTTACAGGGGTGCAGAAGAAATCCCCCACCAACACTTGTACAACTGGGAAGATGCATTAGAGTGGTGGTTTGGGTTTGTTCCCCCCCAGCCCAAAACACAAAGTGCTGGTGATTCCCAAACGAGATGGACCTAAGGTTTGATCTGATGAGGCCACAGGTGAATGACTCAAGGTTTGGTGGTGCCCTTCTCCTTCACTTCTGAATGAAGAGTCACGTGCTGCATAATTAGTTGTTCAAGAAAAGAAGTCCCCTAACTGTATTAGGGAAAAGGAAGAAGAGAGCGATGCACTCCCTAAAATCCATTGCTGTGAACTCAAAAAGCGTTACCTCACAAGGAGAAGTATGGGGCTCTCTGCCCTGCACCTCATCCTATGGTTCTGGGAGCTAGCCAAAGAAAAATGTACAAGTATTGTTTAGAAACAATGTTTTCACTGCACTCTGGTTTACACAAATGCATATTCATCAGAATGTTATCTTCACCTCTGCAGAAGACAGACCGTTCCCAGGCCTAGGTGGTTTCCCTGTTCCTCCTGAACAGGAGCACAGAGCCCTGCACAACGGGTGCTGATCAGCTACGTTCCAATATCTAGGAACTGGGAAAGGAACTTTTTTATGATGCTGTCCCGCAGCACCCAAATTATAAAACTAAGTTTTAAAAGCAAGAGAGAGAGAATGAACGGACAGGAGACTTTTGCACTTCAGCCAGCTCTCTTTCCATTTAAAATGGAGATTAGAACAGAAAGCAAAAGCCTTGTCCAACAATCTAATCAGATTCACTTTTATTCCCCTGGATGGATGAATCCATTCTCTTAGATTAGCATCACCAACTGCTCTAGCAGTGTTAACACAAAGCTGTAAAGATGGACACAACCTAGATCCTGGCACTACAAGGGTCCTGACCAAGTTGTGCCACCAGAAGCAGATCTTTGTTATAGATGCACAATGACAAAGCCTCCACACGTTATTTCTGGGAGTCTCTACAGAAGGCAGAGAAGTCCAAGAGCTAAACAAGGAGCCCTAGCAAGGAAAGAAAGTGTGCTTACAAGGGTCCGTATCTGGTCTCATATTTAGAGACAATGTTCTTGCATTTCCCCACTTCCTTGCGCAGCTCTGCCACCTCTGTCCTGAGGGCAGTGTTCTCCTTCTCCAAGAAGGCTGCTCGGATTGTGATCTGATTCTCTTTCAGTCGCCGAGCGTCGCGGGAACGCTTTGCTGCCACGTTGTTCTTCTTTCGCCTTGTCCAATATTTTTCATCCTGTAGGAAAGAAAAAAAAATGCCAATCTGACAGCTCAGTATTTCATATCCAGCGTCAAACAGCTACCTTCCTGCCCTACCACAAGAGTCATCCTACCCAAAAAAGCCATCCTACTTGCTATTGGACTTCCTCCTGTAGCTCATGCAGGAAGCTGTTGGGTTGGCTAGGCTCAGATACTAACTGAAGTTTAGGCAACCTGGTACTGGAAGATTGTCTCCTCACAAGAAGCCTATTTAGGATAGTCCAGGGTGGGGTGGGGAACTAAAACGGAGATGAAATTAAACAAAGGGAACATTTCAGCTGGACATCAAGAACAATTTCTTAACAGCTAAGTCTATTAGCCTGTGGAATAGTCTCCCAGTGAAAGTGATTAATGTTTCATTGTCCGGGGCATTTAGAACTGGACTAAACAAAAAGCACTGGCAAATGAGAACATGACCATGAAGACTGTATACAGTGTGGGGGGCAAATTTGCATTAGTGAGGAAGAGCAAGGGAGGAATGAGCTGAGACAACTTAGTTTTTCCATCCTTTTCTGTGTCTACCATCACAAGTCACTCCTGCCCAACAATTCACTCACTGCTCCAAGTTAACAAAGCAGTAAGGGCCTTTCAGCTGAATAGGAATCAACCTGCCAACCCTCTTCTGAGCAACGTTCTCCACTCAACTCTGTAGGTATGGCACATTGGCCTTGCCCCAAATGTATTTCAACATACAAAAAAAAAAAAAAAAAAAAAAAAAGACCCCCCCACACACCCTGAGTAAAGCCTCATCAGTCTGATATAATAAGTCTGTTACCTTTTGCTCATCTGGGACAAAAACCTTCTTGGCCTTTTTGATCATGGGCTGTGGTTTCAGGTCCTCTTCAGCAAACTTGTGCTTGCGAGGATTGAAAAGCTCACCACCAGGCACGCTGGAGAGCACTAAATCAGCAGGGTCGGGATTAAAGTTCACATCAATCTCAATGCAGTCTGGATCAACGGGGCTCAGAGTCTCTCTCTCACTCTCTGGGGAGGATTCTAGTAAAAGGCAGTAAACATCACAATAGGAGATCAGCATGAAGAAGAAAATAAATTCAGGTACCCATATATGGGCATCTCTGCTCACTGTCCTAGTGTATGCCACATTTAATCACTTCTATTTAATAGTCAACTCAGTACTGTACAAGACATATCTCTTGCAGGGGATGGAACGAACATCTCAGCCTTACACAGAAATGCTGGATAGCCTCCTTCACCATGGAAGAAATACAAGCCCTGGGCATGCATGCCCAGAATGAGAGATACAAGAAGATAAAAATGGCAGAAAGATATCAGTTTCTCCCTTGTGCACCTCGCTACATACAAGAAGTATTTGCTCCAACGGAGTTAAATCAGAAATTCAGAGCTCTAACTCCCTGCCATTTATGGCTCAGAAATTCCCACAGAAGCATGAGCTGGCTTGGAGATTTCTCTCTCTCAGCCCACTGAAGACCACACAAAATTTGATTTTCAGCATGAAAAATAGAGGTTTGATAAAAATCCACACATCGTGTTCTTCCTTATTTGTTATATGTAAATGGAAGAGTAATAACAGAGGGCACAGTGTGGAAGAGATGTGTACTGTGACAGAAACAGAATGGAAGCATGACCTTTAAAGACACAAGTTAAAAGTCACATTACAGTAACCTTATGTTTATAAACATCTTTCATACAGATGAACTGCAAATTTTAACACGAAGTGAAATATAGGCAGGGATAAATGAATCTCTTCTTCCACTAGTGAAATGCAGCCACATATCTGGGCAGTGAAACATTAGCAACACTACACAAGAGTTTAGGAGAAACAACAACAAAAACTATACCCAAAGGATAGCATAAAACACATCATATATAAACATGGAGTCCACAAGTGAGCACTTGATGCATGGTTTCTTTCCTCTCTCCTGCTGAAAAACCTTGTATTCCATGTTGTGCATTTGTCTACCAGGTTTGTGGAAAGGGGGTCAGGGTTCAGGCCCTTTCCATAAAGCCTTCTTGCAGGTTCTTCTCTCACAAAATAGCCATTAAGTCTGTGCAGTGTTATTGTGTGGAGTTCCCAAATCCAGCACTAAACTGAAAAGTGAAGCTCCTCTCCAGATATGCACACCGCTATCTAGGAGCAGGTCATGGGTAGCTAGGGTGGAGGCACCGGAAATGTGTTTTATTTTTTCGTCTCTCCTTTCTCACCTCAGGTACTCAAGAGACTTCCAAGCATTCCTTGGAGCGTCAAAACTAAAATATAAACAGCATCTGTCCAAAAAACTTAGCTGTCACATTTCACAAGCTTTATTATAACATTTCCATAAAGCAAAGTTCATTGGGTGTACACTAACTACTAATGGTTTACCTCAACGGACTGAACCACCAAGGTGTTCAAAAGCTTATCTGAACCTATCAAGCCTGCAGATCTTATAGTAACAGATTTTTCCACACAAATTCAAGGAATTCCAGACTCTTGCTAGGTTAGAAGTACCAATTAGAAAGGCTAATTTTATTGGTATTTCAGATTTTCCAATTCCAACTAGAAACAAAACAGCACAGAAGCAATGTGATTTTTTTTTTTTAAAAGACAGATGTTAAAACCTCAAAAAAAGTCCTGCTTCAGTTGTGGGAGAATGTTTGTGCTGGTTCTTATTTTAGCTGGGCTCATTCCCTAGCATCAACAGCCACAAGATTTGCAATCAGATACACTAATGAGAAGTGGCTAAGCGGCAATGGCACTAAGGCCTTGTCTACACTTAAGGGAAAAGTCGATTTAAGCTATGCAATTTGAGTTACATGAATAGCGTAATTCAAATCAACATAGCTTAGATCTACTTACCGTGGGGTCCACACTACACAATGTTGATGGGAAACATTCTCCCATCAACTCCCCTTACTTTTCTTGATCAGGTGGAGTACAGGAGTCAACGGGAGAGTGATCAGTGGTCGATTTAGCGGGTCTTCATTAGACCCGCTAAATTGACCACCGAAGCATTGACCGCCGCAGCAGTAAGTGTAGACAAGCCCTAAGTTATTTTGGGAGTGGGAAATACCTCTTCATAAAGATTAGCAGGAATTTACAGAAGAATGAAACTCTATAGGCTAAACACATTTATGCTGTTTAAGCTTCTGAAGCTAATCTCAGCAGGGTGGTAATGCTTCTCCCCAGGTTTGAGGCCTCTTTACATATAACAACAACAGAAACCATCCACATGGCTTCAAAGTATTTCACCTACCTGTGCCGGAGGCAGCTTCAGATGGTTGGAAAACTACAGTGGAAGATGATGAGGGAGGAGAGGCAGCAGATGCACTGGCAGGCTCTTTTCCTTCCAGCTCAGCCACAGGCAGGAGCGGGTTCTGGTTCAAGCCTAGGTGAGCAGGGCTCGAAGGGATTCCATTCTCCAGGAGGAACTCATCCAGATCCATGTACTCCAGGTGGAAAGATTCCCCATCATAAGGGATGGTTTTGTCCCAAATGGGAGGCATGAGGGAGGCAGAGACTGCCATAGTGCTGGCAGCTGCTGCTTCATCCTCCTCAAGTTTTTCCTTCTCCTTTTCTTTATCTAAAAGACAAAAACAAAGGTCACTGTGTAAAATATGGGTTAGAAGATTAAAGACTAGGTTTAAATAATGGTAAGAGTTCAATACAGACTCCATCAGAGCAAGGAAATTCACTCCTTGACACGTTCTACATCAATTTACTCAGCCCAATCTCCATGTGTAACCCACACACACTTAACAGTTCGTCGGTCTCCATCTAATAGGTAGGCCACAGAGATTTACAGGTACATTAAAGTCTTGGAGCTAAGAGAGCAGGGTCTTTTAGCATAGAGGTCCTCTGTTTAATCCACACTGCCAACAACCCACCCAGGGGTGGTATAATACACATGCTCCTAAGCACCATGATTCACCACAGTTTAGATTTGATTATCTTTAGGATTTACAACAGATATTTTGTTTCTCCCAGGCTTTTCCTGGAAGACAGGAAAAGTACATGTGGAAGGGTCAGGTTACAATGGAAACTATTAAGAAGCCTTTGAGGTAACAAGAACGTTTATCCTGAAGTTGGGAGAGAAGTGCAAAGAGGGAAAGATTAGGTACAAGAAGGGGGGGGGGGAAATGGGGATTTTCATATTCAATTTGGAAATAACACAAAGTTCATCTACATTAAATGCTAACTGTAACAGTTCAGCTAAGCATTTATAAAAGCATTTGTTCCTGAAAAAATTCAGTGTCGCCACACAGTACTCCCTCTAACATTTTGTTATAGGTCAAAGTACCTATCACACAGTTCCCCAAAAGGGGAGGTTGTAGGAGAACATCTTAGAATTTCCCCCAGAGATTTATACAGAAAATTTCGTCAACTACACTATAGGTCATACACAGGAGAAGCACAGTTGTCTCTATGCTAAGCAAAGCCCATTTCTGACTGAATTCCTGGAAGCGTAGTCAACTGACTGCTGAAGGTCATAGATAAACTGAGTAGAATCTCAGCAAAGAATGAGGCCCACAAGAATTAGAAGACAGCTTTAAATAATGACACTACTTTGTCCATGAAACCACACCTCACTCATACTCAGATCAGGTGCCTATCTCTAGACCTTACTGGACTGAGTACCATTTTGGGGGCAGAAGCACATCCGCTGACTGGTGAAAGCATGATGGTCAAGACCTGGGATGAGGAGGAATGGCTGCAGAGCAATGAGATTTTTTCAATTTTTGTGAGGTGCTCACTCCCACACAAGAGCACCTGGATGAGAGTTCCTCTTACTTTAGGCAATACAGTGAAGATTGCGTTGTGGAAACCAGGAACCCCAGGTAATTACTGCTTGATGGGATGTTCATTTGGGGTTGGAAGTCTACATACAGGCTATTGTGTGGGAAGTGTATACAGCAATACAAATTCATGCAGCCAGTGTGATCAAAGTATAAATATATACTTGCAAGAATGCTCAGCAACTGTAAACTAAATTTCCTCATGCTGCAATGTAGAAATAGACAGCACCATCATTCTGATTCTGAATAAAACAACAGTCACCAGAATGACACACTCCAGAGAGATGTAAATCCTACTGGATCAGAGGTTGGCTCTTCACTGTTCACATAGGGAAGCCTGGCAAAGAGCACAATGCACAAACCTGAGAGCACTGGGCTGTTCCAAAGCAGATGGAATAGATCAGTCAGTAGGGTCAACCACACAGAGAGACCAGGATAGCCTTTTAGCCCTGCTATGATTTTAGAAGATCCTGCATACCAACCCTTAGAAAACCCTACCCCAATTACTCTGGCAGCCATTACTTCAAATGACTTCCTTAGCAGGAAAGAATCAATGGAATATTGATATATATATATATATATATATATATATATATATATATATATATATATATATATATATATATATATATATATATATATATATAATCAGTGGAATATGCCTTCGAAAGTCTCAAGGCAAGAATGAGGTTTCTGTTGAAAAGGACAGCACTGTGATACAGGGTACCATTGTTACTTCAACCTGCTGTATTTTGCACATTACGTTTAAAAGCACAGAAGGAAATTTAATTCATAGCGAACGAAAAAACCTGGATGAGAAAGTAATTGCTTCGCCAGCCAGAGGCTCGGGACTCCTCAACAGCTAGCAGGAACACACATGCTGATAGTCCTATCTGAAGAGCCTATGATCTACTATGTCTTTCTATGCATTTGTTCAGTGCCTAGCATAATAGAGCCAGTCTTGCCTGAGATCTCCGAGTACTAGCATAAGTACATATTAGTGAACCAAATGCAAATGACACTGATGACTTAGTTTTGTAAATCACATTGATTTCGGCTGGAGTTGTAAGGCAACTGGACACTCGCATGCACCAGGTGGCAACGCCTGGAGCAGGGAGCAAAGCCCAGCCCTGGGGCACAGGCCGCGCTGCTGTGGGGGGAGATTTTTTTGTTTGATGTTGCGCTATTTTGCATTGGCAAAAAGCCCCGAGGCTGCAGCCACACTCCGGGCAGGTCAGTCACCGAGGCCAGAAGTCTTCTCAGGGCAGCCCCGGCCTGTGGCTAAGGAGGGGGAAATCTCCTCCCCCCGCTCCAGCTGCTGCCGCCCGCCACCAGCTACTGGAGCCCAGGCCGGGGCCAGGCCCTAGCATGCAGCCGGGGCTGGGTGCAACGCGGGGCATTCGCGGGCCCCGGCCCAGCTGGACCCGCCCCGGGAACCAGGGAGCTGGGGCTCGCCCCGCCCCTCGACACGCGCGCTCCGGCCGCTCTCGGGGTCGCGCCGTGCGTGCGCGCTCCCGCCCTCACCAAGGCGCGCGTCCCGCGGAGGATTCTCCATCAGCTTCTTCAGCACTAGCGGGAAGGCTCCCGCCAGGCTCCGCTCCTGCTGCGCGGAGGCGGCCGCCCCCGCGCTCCCCGCTGCTGCCTCCTGGCGCGCGGCGCGGCCGGGCATGCTCCCCGCTGTCCGGCGAGCGGTGTCAACGCCGAGACCCTCGCAGCGGAAGGCTAAGAATTAGGGCTACGCCAGCAGCTCCCGGAAAGACACCGCCAAGGCGCACGCGCCAGCAGCTGACGCCACGAGCCAGCCTCGCCTTATTTCTTTATTCATGAGCGCGAGCTTCCCTCACTTCCCGCCCACAACCCAGGCCGCCTTCTGTGATTGGCTGCGCTGCTCGAGGGAGGCGCTCCCATTGGCCATAGGCGGACACGTTCGGTCGGCGCAGCCCAGGAAAGTGCAAGGAAGGAGTGTGATTTATTAGCATGTTAGTCCCGCCCCTCCGGCCCCCCCAAGCAAGACCGCGCGCGGAGGGAGGGCTGTGAAAACAGCCGCGCGCACACTAGTGCTGCGGCGATCGCAGGAGAGCGCGCGAGCCCAGTCACTAGAAGGGAGCAGCCACTGGGGCCGGGCTTGGCCAGCCCCGGGTTCTGCAGTTGCGTAGCGGTGCGGACCGGGAGTCGCGAGCCCATTAGCCGCTGTGCCCGCTCGGGAGGAGAGGGGGCGGGGCTGCGGGGCGCGCGCAGCGGATCCCCCAGCTTCCCTAATAATCCCTGCCCTTCGTAGGGACGCGGCCCCGCCTACCCCCATCGGCCCCGGCCTCAGAGGAGGTGGGGGGCCGGATTTCGGAGCGATCCCAGCTCGGGCTGCTGCCAGCGCTCGGCCGCGCGGGGGATTTTCCCCACTTGTGTCCCGCTGGCCTCCCCCAGCGCGAGTGCCTCGCGTGTGCACAGGATAAACGACTCCAGGCTGCGACGTGCCTGGTTTCAGGCAAACAGCCTCTGTCTACACTAGGGGTCGCACTACTTCAGCTCCACTCCGGGCTGGCCCCAGCTGGCTGATAGCGGGTCACCTTACCAGTGAGGACAAGGCTGATCACATGATACGGCCTCCGCTTGTATGCAGCTGCTAAATGTCAGCAAAACACACTAGCAATACATTAATTTCTTCCTCTTTCCTTTTCCCTTCCCACCCTCTGCTTCTCCCCAGCAGTGGTATCATTTCGTGCTTCTATTTTATCTTTATTATGTTAGTGCTGAGAGGCCAACCAAGAACCCTTCCCCGCTGTTTTAGGCACTGTACAAACAGACGATATCTGTCTGTTGCCAAGGAGATCATATCATCACAGTGAAAAAAATGTGAAATCAGACTCAGCCCCCTTCTTCCCTCATGGGTCTGATGAAGTGATGTGTATGATCATTCTCCTGCACAAAAGTCATCTATCATTTTTGCTTGACCAGCACCTGCTCTACTTCTTGGAGAACATTTTCAAAAGAACACAATCAGGGGCAGAGTTTCAAGAGAGCTCAGCGAGCTAGGAGCTGAGCTTTTGAAATCTGGCTGCCAGTATCACAATAGTACCTGCTGGATGCAGCATTCTTTTGAAAATCTTGCCCCAATAGTAGGCAATGAGCATTTGAAAGTCTGGCCTTGAGTACTTTGGGAAATCTATTCCTTATTTTTCCATCCAGGGAATATTGCTGAGTAAAGATGTGTTTGGCGCTTCCATCTCTTTAGCTTTTTTTGTTCTTAGGAGAGAGTAGGGAAGATAAGTAAAATCTAGTGATAATGTTTTAGATTAATGGGGACCATAGTGTACACCTCTACCCCGATAGAATGCTGTCCTCGGGAGCCAAAAAAAAAAAAAAAAAAAAAAAATCTTACCGCGTTATGGATGAAACTGCGTTATATCGAACTTGCTTTATAGATTCATAGATTCTAGGACTGGAAGGGACCTCGAGAGGTCATCGAGTCCAGTCCCCTGCCCGCATGGCAGGACCAAATACTGTCTAGACCATCCCTGATAGACATTTATCTAACCTACTCTTAAATATCTCCAGAGATGGAGATTCCACAACCTCCCTAGGCAATTTATTCCAGTGTTTAACCACCCTGACAGTTAGGAACTTTTTCCTAATGTCCAACCTAGACCTCCCTTGCTGCAGTTTAAGCCCATTGCTTCTTGTTCTATCCTCAGAGGCTAAGGTGAACAAGTTTTCTCCCTCCTCCTTATGACACCCTTTTAGATACCTGAAAACTGCTATCATGTCCCCTCTCAGTCTTCTCTTTTCCAAACTAAACAAACCCAATTCTTTCAGCCTTCCTTCATAGGTCATGTTCTCAAGACCTTTAATCATTCTTGTTGCTCTTCTCTGGACCCTTTCCAATTTCTCCACATCTTTCTTGAAATGCGGTGCCCAGAACTGGACACAATACTCCAGCTGAGGCCTAACCAGAGCAGAGTAGAGCGGAAGAATGACTTCTCGTGTCTTGCTCACAACACACCTGTTAATACATCCCAGAATCATGTTTGCTTTTTTTGCAACAGCATCACACTGTTGACTCATATTTAGCTTGTGGTCCACTATAACCCCTAGATCCCTTTCTGCCGTACTCCTTCCTAGACAGTCTCTTCCCATTCTGTATGCGTGAAACTGATTTTTTCTTCCTAAGTGGAGCACTTTGCATTTGTCTTTGTTAAACTTCATCCTGTTTAACTCAGACCATTTCTCCAATTTGTCCAGATCATTTTGAATTATGACCCTGTCCTCCAAAGCAGTTGCAATCCCTCCCAGTTTGGTATCATCCGCAAACTTAATAAGCGTACTTTCTATGCCAATATCTAAGTCGTTAATGAAGATATTGAACAGAGCCGGTCCCAAAACAGACCCCTGCGGAACCCCACTCGTTATGCCTTTCCAGCAGGATTGGGAACCATTAATAACAACTCTCTGAGTACGGTTATCCAGCCAGTTATGCACCCACCTTATAGTAGCCCCATCTAAATTGTATTTGCCTAGTTTGTCGATAATAATATCCTGCGAGACCGTATCAAATGCCTTACTAAAGTCTAGGTATACCACATCCACAGCTTCTCCCTTATCCACAAGACTCGTTATCCTATCGAAGAAAGCTATCAGATTGGTTTGACACGATTTGTTCTTTACAAATCCATGCTGGCTGTTCCCTATCACCTTACCACCTTCCAAGTGTTTGCAGATGATTTCCTTAATTACTTGCTCCATTATCTTCCCTGGCACAGAAGTTAAACTAACTGGTCTGTAGTTTCCTGGGTTGTTTTTATTTCCCTTTTTATAGATGGGCACTATATTTGCCCTTTTCCAGTCTTCTGGAATCTCTCCCGTCTCCCATGATTTTCCAAAGATAATAGCTAGAGGCTCAGATACCTCCTCTATTAGCTCCTTGAGTATTCTAGGATGCATTTCATCAGGCCCTGGTGACTTGCAGGCATCTAACTTTTCTAAGTGATTTTTAACTTGTTTTTTTTTTATTTTATCTGCTAAACCTACCCCCTTCCCATTAGCATTCACTATGTTAGGCATTCCTTCAGACTTCTCGGTGAAGACCGAAACAAAGAAGTCGTTAAGCATCTCTGCCATTTCCAAGTTTCCTGTTACTGTTTCTCCCTCTTCACTAAGCAGTGGGCCTACCCTGTCTTTGGTCTTCCTCTTGCTTCTAATGTATTGATAAAAAGTCTTCTTGTTTCCCTTTATTCCCGTAGCTAGTTTGAGCTCATTTTGTGCCTTTGCCTTTCTAATCTTGCCCCTGCATTCCTGTGTTGTTTGCCTATATTCATCCTTTGTAATCTGTCCTAGTTTCCATTTTTTGTATGACTCCTTTTTATGTTTTAGATCATGCAAGATCTCGTGGTTAAGCCAAGGTGGTCTTTTGCCACATTTTCTATCTTTCCTAACCAGCGGAATAGCTGGTTTTTGGGCCCTTAATAGTGTCCCTTTGAAAAACTGCCAACTCTCCTCAGTTGTTTTTCCCCTCAGTCTTGATTCCCATGGGACCTTATCTATCAGCTCTCTGAGCTTACCAAAATCCGCCTTCCTGAAATCCATTGTCTCTATTTTGCTGTTCTCCCTTCTACCCTTCCTTAGAATTGCAAACTCTATGATTTCATGATCACTTTCACCCAAGCTGCCTTCTACTTTCAAATTCTCAACGAGTTCCTCCCTATTTGTTAAAATCAAGTCTAGAACAGCTTCCCCCCTAGTAGCTTTTTCAACCTTCTGAAATAAAAAGTTGTCTGCAATGCAGTCCAAGAATTTGTTGGATAGTCTGTGCCCCACTGTGTTATTTTCCCAACATATATCCGGATAGTTGAAGTCCCCCATCACCACCAAATCTTTGATCCACCGGAGTGCGCAGCCCTGCCCCCGAGCACTGCTTTACCGCGTTATATCCGAATTCGTGTTATATCAGGTCGCAGGTGTATTGACAGGCATAAGGAAACTAGGTGAAAGGCAATGTAAAGAGGCAGAGCACTCTATAGTACTACCATTCTGCTTAAATTCAAATATCATCATGCAAACAGACTTATTCTCTATGGCCAACATCGGGGGAGATCAAATCTAACACAACCTCCAGATAGGATACTATGTAACATGGATATGATCTCGTCCTGTCCTGCATCATGACAATAGCAGCTGTGTGTCCTATGTGATGTCAAACCCCTAGGAGAAGGAAGAAACTTTGAGGTTGTTTCCAGCCTTCAAACAAACAAGGAAAATGGTGCTCGATTTAGAAGTGCAGACCCAATATAACTATACTGGTGAAGTTGGTGAGAAACTACCCAGAGTTACAATCTGCCATTGGCAGGGTGTGGATGGGGTGATCTATGAGTTCTTGTTTTTCCTATCTCGTCTTTACCAATTTCCCACCGCTGTTCCTGCTGAATGTTTCCTGTATCACTCAAATACATACATGACACTTGCCACCTAAATGCATAAGTGGAGGGACTACATCCTGCAATCTTCCATTTCAAAAAAACAGATCTCTACCCAGCCAGGCGTTAAAGGAGTATCTCCAGTAGCTCAGCTAGCTGAGCTAATAAGCGCATAGACAAGAGTGATGGACACTTCAATTTTTTGAACCGCAACACTGTCTTTTACTTGACAGTAAAAGTGCCACACACATCAGCAGTGATGAATAAATAATATATTCCAACCAGTGGAGGAACCAGTACTTGTCACTGGTTACAGTCCTCATATCTGCTTCCCACCATTTTGTTCAAGACTGCAGTTTCCCCGGCAAGGCTGGTTTTATGATCTGTAAGGAATCTAAACTACAGTACTGAGGCAGTGATTTAGACCAACAGTGTCTCCCTCACCTCTAGGCCCCAAAAGTGGAAGCTGGCTTGGTGGCGGTGCAGTGCTTGTGCCTAAGGCTGACCTTGTTCCCTGACTTACTCCCAGATGAGTTTAGCAGATGCTGAACATTAGGATTAGCTTTGTACAGTCATAGGCATGTGGCTGTGCACAGGGAGTGTTTAATTTACACAAAGATGATTTTTTTGCATAGGCCTTAACAGGAGTTTGCAGGGAGCTTCTTGTGGGAGCCTGCACAATGCACTCTGCATGGGTGTCAAGTGTCTGGCTCTTCCTCAGACAGTGATATGAGAAGCTGGTTTGGGAACGTTTCCTTGGACTCTTCCTGGGATTAGATACTCAGTCTAATCACCAATGGAATAAAGTGGATGGGTGCAGTAGGTCACTGGAAACTGCAACATCAGCTGCACCCTCCTGCTTTATTTAGATTTTGCAAATGTAATTGTCAGTTTCTCTTTAGCTCTGGTTGTTAGGATATAGATATTAAGGTCTGTCTGTAAAAGCCTATACTTTAAGAATTTAGGTGTATTATCACTTAGCTAGTTATAGAGATATAAAAGAAAGAATCAAAATCACTGTCTGTCTGTGAAAGGGCTTTCTCATACTGTGACAGTCTGAGGCTCTGTTCTTAGGCTAAGTAAGGCCTTTGGCTGTGCAGCAGAGGCAGCCATAAGCTGAGAAGTGAACGGTCACATCCTCACATTCCAAACTAGTCACATGGAAATAAGGTGCTATTGGGCTGTTAGGAATATCAGGACAGAATTGTATTCCTATCACCTCCAGAGAAAGGAAAGAGCCTAGAACATGTAAAAGGAAATTTAGTTTGATAGTTTTCTGTCTGGTAAAAACTTACTTATCAATAGACACAGCTGGAAAACCCTTATGTCTGTATAGATGTAGTTGTGAAATCCTCACTTCTGTATTGTTTTGTATGTTTATTTGCATGGACTCTGATTCTGTAATTGTTTCTGTCTGCTGTATAATTAATTTTGTTGGGTGTAAACAATTAAGGTGGTGGAATATAATTGGTTAAATAACCATGTTACAGTATGTTAGGATTGTTTAGTTAAATTTCAGTAAAATGATTGGTTAAGGTATAGCTAAGCAGAACTCAAGTTTTACTATATAGTCTGCAGTCAATCAGGAAGTAAGGGGGGGAATGGGAACAGGGAATGGGAGTGGGGAAATTGGAATCATGTTTTGCTAAGGGGGGAATGGGAACAGGGAATGGGAACAGGGATGGCTCTGTGGTGTCAGAGCTGGGAAGGGGGACACTGAGAAAGGAAACTGGAATCATGCTTGCTGGAAGTTCACCCCCAATAAACATCGAATTGTTTGCGCCTTTGGACTTCGGGTATTGTTGCTCTCTGTTCATGCGAGAAGGACCAGGGAAGTGAGAGGGTGAAGGAATAAGCCCCCTAACACTGGTACTAAGAATTGGAACATGCAAGATGGGAATCCTGAGTGGGCTTAGCTTTTACACTGGGAAGCTTGTGATGGGGAATTCAGCTCCAAAGGGGGTGAGGAGCAGCACAGCTCTGATGTGGCAGGAGGATATGTAATAAGGAGTCGCTGACCAGGTAGAGCGTATGTGTGCAATCAGCACCACTAAGAGAGCTGCTGCAGGATAGCAGAGTGTATGTAAAATGGAGAAGGGGTGTGTGTGTGTGTGTGATGACAGACCAGGTCCCTGAAAAAGGGGGTTGGAAAGGCTGGCTCTGGCAGGGAGGTGTACTAAGAGGGAACTAAGAACTAAAGGAGACTTAGGGAATGTGCAAGGAGGTCCCCAGGCAAAGGGAGGGAGTTGTCATGGTACCATGCCCCCATGCAGCCAAAGAAAGTCATGTCCAATTAAGACTCAATGCTTCCCTCCAATAATCATAACAATCAATAATCCAATTTCCTCTCTAGCCCAATCAACAAATTCTTCCCAGTTCTCCTAGGTTAGATGGATTCCAACCAGTTGCTTCACTCTGCTGAATCTGGATACCAAGGATCTAAGGAATTTACTTAATCCAACCTTGGCCAGAGCAACATCCAGGACTTGCACTAGTGACACTGCTTTCCTTGCTCTGCCACAACTGCACCCGCCCCTCTCAGTCAGCTTTTCACCATGGCACTGGATAGCTCAGAAACACGTCCAGGACCAGCCATCCAGCTCCATATTATATAACCGTCTGGTTATTGTACAGGGTCCCAGCAAGGGAGGGAGTGAACTTACAGGCAACAACAGAAGGACTGTGCTACAGGGACTTGACAAAATGAATCCATTCAGAGAGGTGGGGAGCTACATTAATCCTTTCGTCATCACCCGTCTTCCTAATGCCATAGGTCCTCTTGTCTCTAATTAAATTTTCAGCTGCCTTAATTCTGTGCCATAAGCCACTTACTACCAGCGTCCCTGCCCCCACTTATATCCCATTAGCCTCTCTCCTGGGCTATGAGATTCTTTCATTAATGCCTTTTCTGCTGCACCTCTCCTGTACCATGTTAGCCCCTTTTGCTGCCACAGAACCATATCTGTGTCCTGGCAGCAGTTTCCTGAGAACATTTAGTTCAGCGAACATCAGTCTGCGAGGTAAGGAGGCACATGTCCAAACATGACTGAGGTGTGCCATGGCATTTCCACCTGCACTCCCACCCAGAACGCTGCTCAGCCAGGAAAGAGTTAAAACAACCACAAAGCAGCCTGCAAGGGACATGCAACTATCCCATCTGAAAATGGAAAGGTCCCTGGGTGTAGCGATTCCCCAATCCTTGGAGTGTATCAAGAAAGGGTGACTTGAGCTATCCTGCACTGCCCCGGGAAGGACAAGAGTTTGCACTAGGGGACCTACTAGGTTTTTTGCATCTGGTTTGTGCGGGACTGTACTAGGAACACAGCAAGAGGGAAAGTCCAGAAAAGAAGAGGCTACGTGTTCAGAGGGTGGGACATCGGTCTTGCTCCCTGCCCAGCTTTACATTAGTAACCCCCTGCCGCAGCAGACACAAAGTTTGCCCCACAAACATCCAACCCCCTGGGTGACTCGTTCCCGCCGTGGGCCCCTGGGGGATGGGGGCAGCAGCAGCAGCACCCGGAGGCTCGGCCGTTCTTGTGAAACGGGACAAACAGGGCAGAGGATCGGCCCGGGGCGAGATGCGGGGGGTTACCTGTGCCTATTGCGGCGCAAAGCTCGCTGGGAGCGGAGCCCCTTTCCTAGGGCTGGGGATCAGTCTTACCAGCACCCTCCACACCCGCCTCGCCCTCTCCCTCGGGAGCGCAGCCGCGCTGCTAAGCGCCGGGGGGAGCCAGGCAGGGAGGGGGACCCCCGCCTACCTGAGCGCGTGTCGGCCCAGGGTAAGGAGTACTCCAGCAGGGACTTCAGCACTTCGGGAAAGTCCATGGCAGGCGGGACGCCGAGGTTGTCGCAGCCGGACATGCCGTGTCCTGACGGGGCCCGGTGGGTGCAGAGCGCAGATGGCTCTAATGAGAATCACGAGAGAAGTTGCGGCCGTGCCCGGCGCGGGATTGGCTGGGCAGATGAGAGCGAGCGAGAGCAGCAGCCTGTCCCAAGCCGACCCTGTCCAGCCCGCCTCCGAGCCGAGTCCTCGTTCCCGCTCCCCACCCAGCTGGCAGCTGGTGGAAATGGCCTCCTGACTGGCTGGGCCGGGGCCGCCTGGCAGGATTGGCTGATAGGACCCGCCGCAGCCAACCAGGCTGCAAAGAACTGGGCCTGTTACCTAACTTTGGGAAAGAAGTCACCGGCTGCTTGGAAAGATGTTCGGACAAGTAATACACACACTGAGAGCCAGTCACACACACTGAGTGCAAACACACACACAGAGGCAGGTCATCACAGGCACTGAGAGCAAACACACACAGTGGGAAAACATGCACTGAAACTACAGTCACACACACACACTGAGACAGAAAGTCAAACATACACACTGATTAAACACACACTGAGAGCAAACGCAATCACACACAGAGAGACAGTGGAGCAGACATTCAGCACACACATCTGCTAACAAACAC
The DNA here is from genome assembly GCF_028017835.1 of Emys orbicularis. Lineage (NCBI taxonomy): Eukaryota > Metazoa > Chordata > Testudines > Emydidae > Emys > Emys orbicularis. Next base: position 95,881,202 of record NC_088683.1, read on the forward strand.
ACTCAGAGCACATGCACACAGATACAGCACGCAAACACACACTGACAGCAAACACACATACTGAGAGCACACATACATTGATAGCAAACACACAGAGATACAGCAAATACACACTATGAGAGACAGAGCACACGGACAACAAACAGGCAGCAAATACACACAGTCACACACACAAGAGTATACATTACACACTATCAGCAAATGCACACAGAGACACAAACAGTAAATGCACACACTGAGCCACATGCACACTGACATCATATATACAGACTGACGGCAAATACACCCATGGATCCAAATACACATACACATCGAGACCACAGATCCAGCAAAAACTCACATTGAAACACACATTGAGAGGCACTCAAACACTGATAGCAGACACACTTACTAATACCATACAAACACACACAGAGACACAAAATGTGTATGTCTCCATCTTTTAGTTTGTAGGCTCTTTGAAACTGTCTTCATAGGTTGTACAATGTACACTGTCTATACTTAATAAGCTATTACCTATAATAATGTAAGACATTTTTCTTAGTAATCTTACCAACCACAATTTTGGCCAAGTTTGCATCCCCAAAAATGTAGAATTTGACTTCAAAAGTGCCACAAGTTTTTTCAGAGATAAAATGGGAACCTGAGCTGCCTCATCCCTGAATGCTGATTTTATGGGTACTAAGGTCCTGATCCTGCGAACATTTACTCACGTGAGTAGCCTGCTGACTTCAGTGAAACTGCTCACATCTGTGAGGTTCAGCTTAAGGGCTTTGCTTTACTGGGGTCCAGATTCTTGAAAATTGCCTTTTTTTTTTTTTTTTTTTTTTTCTCCAATAATAATATGTTTCTTTTCAGAGTGATAATGAACTGGGTTAGATTTATTTAGATATATAACAAAAAGGTGTGGGGGGAAGTGCTTTTTCTGGACTCAAGGGTTGAGATTTTGAAAGGAGATTAGGGGTGCTGTGGAGCTAAATACCCTAATCGGCTTTGAAAAATCTCAATTGAGGTGCCTTTGACATTATTCTTAATTAAAATTTAATGACGTAAAACCTTAGCAGCTTCCCCAAAACCAGAAAATAACCAGCCAGCCAACCAGTCAAACAACACACTGCAAATACACCATCACAGCTACAAATACTGGCCTTTATTGTGCCCCTCTCCTGCCAAAAGGCCAGAGGGAAGGAGAGAGGCTTTGTAGAATTCCCTGAAGGACACAGTTTCTGGCTCTTTGGAATCAGGGGAAGGGGAGTCAGCATTCCTCCATGGAGTACAACCTGCCAGCAGCCCCTTCTTTTATATTGACGCAGCTCCAGCTCAAGAGCCTCCACTGATCACAGCTGTTGCAGTATGCTACAGGGAGACTGTCTCTCAAGAAGGATGCCCATGTTCTTTTCTGACACTTACCAGCTGTGGTTCCAAACCTTGTCTATCTTGGTTGCTTAAGGCAAGTGGAGTAGCTGTGGGGGCCATTCATTATTATCAGGCATTATTCATGTCTGTTTAACAAGGGGAGGAGACAGACTATCCTCAAATATGTGGAGGCCTGCGCCTCCTCGGGAACCCATTTATTGACACTGGCATGCTTGCCGGTTATCACCAAGTCTAACTTATTCCCTTGCAAAGAAAGTGATTGAGCAGGTAGTGGCTAGTCAGTTCCAGGTGCACTTTTACACCCAGTGACATCCTGGGTTGATTCCACATGGGCTACAACCTCTCCTTGAAGGTGAGACTACACTGGTCAGGGACAGGAATGGTTTTTTATTTGTTTTTGATTGGCTATAGCTAGTCATTTGGGGGATAGACGACTTCTCAGTAATTTGTGGAACAAATGCCCGTGGGTTATTGCTTCAGCAAAAGAAGAAAGTTGCTGGTGTCTGAAATTGCCATCCCGTGGTTTGAGCCATTAATAGAAAACAGGGGCTGTTCTGTGGTAATGGATATTTATGTGATATTCACTAAAGGTCTAATAAGTAGTATCCCCCACCATGTGTTCACCATATAAATGAGGCCTCTTGCCAAGACTATGTCGTTCATGCCTCATAGACCATGTAAATGTAGTCCCTGCCCTGGAGAAATGCTTGGCTGATTTCAGAAGAAGGATGTACCAAGCTGTCTCGTTTTCAAGGCCTGCGGTATCAAAAATCATGGCAGTGGGAACTCATCGTAACAGGTTCTCTCTTCCTTTGTGCCCCTGCTGTTGAGGGGGCTTGCTCTGGGATAGTGAATGATGTTTAAAACACTGGCTCTATCTTTGTCCATGGTAAGCTGTGTGTCAGACATCATAATAAAGTGTTTATTTCAGATGCACAGTTTGTCCTGGTCGCATCTTTATCTATCTTGCATTGACCTTGCAGGCCCTCATGCTCCCGTGCGGTTTATTATTGTAATTCCATCTGAGTGGAGCTCTCAGCAGGGCTTCTCCATCATTCACAACTTGTTCAGCCTCTGGAAGCATGTTTGTTCACCGATTTGAACAACCAGGATCTAATTACGCCTGCCATGCATTCTTTATATTGGCTGTACATAGATGTAGCTTAATTTTAAACTGGCACTCCTGGGTTTTAAAGCCCTCTGTGGTGTAGGCTTGAGTTACATGCAAAACCATTCCCCTAAGCCTCATCGGGACAGGTATCTGATCACACACACCACCTGCTGTGTGGTAATCAGCCTGTTAATCTTGCCTTTTAAATTTGTATGCAATGGTGGCATGACTGCACTGGGCCCTAACATGTGGAATATTCTTCCCCTGACATCTATCTTAGTACATCTCTTCCCACTGTTACAGCTTTCACCGCAAAGTTGGCTTTTCATATAAAACTAATGGCGAATACATATTTGTTTCCTTTACAACCCATTCCTACTCTGAGCTTGGTCCTTTTTCCCAGTAGCAAACCCCTCAGTTTGCTTTATTAATTCCACATTTTAAGAAGGTATTTTTCTATAGAGTTTTATTGCATGTTGGTATGGCTTAAAGTGTACAGCAGAGCCTCCTGAGTGCAGTTATTATTAATGCTTCTTCTATCTCTCCGCCTCTGTGTGGGCAAGGCAAAACTCTGTTCAAATCAACTTGGTTATCCAGTAGCTTGTCTCCTCTAGTAAATAGATGCTATTTTTTCTTCAGCTGAGACAACTGATTTTTGCAGCATCGTCATTTGCTTTGGAATATCACAATTGCTCTCACAGAGACTTCGCATCATTCTGCCGTGTGTCCTGTGGATCAAGAAGAAGTGCATCCGAAGAAGTGGGTTGTAGCCCACGAAAGCTTATGCTCTAATAAATTTGTTAGTCTCTAAGGTGCCACAAGTACTCCTGTTATTTCTGTGGATCAAGATGACTCATAGCGTTCTCCATCAAGGCTCCAAGCTCTGGGGGTGGAAAAACCCAGCTCTGGCAGTTGGCCCCACTTTCCCATTAGAAAAGTTTGTTGGAGGCCAGGCAATGACCTTTCCACGTAACTCATCCACATATTTCTTCTTTTCTTTGTCTAAACCAGAAATTGGGCGAGGTAGTCAATTGAAGTCAATGGGAGTTTTGCCTACTTCCTTCAGGACTGAACTTGCCTTCTTTGGGGACTTCTGTAACTTTTGATGAGAGCCACCTTCTCTGCTGATCACCTAAATTTCACCACAACCTTTTGAAAAAGCATGTTTGTGCCATATCCCAGCTCCCCCTTTACTGGTGGCCTTTATCCAACCCATTGCAGCAGGGGCGCTGGAACAATTTTTATAGTGTGGGTGCTGAAAGCCATTGAACAAAACTAAACCCTGTATATGATGGAAACCACTTCAAGCCAGAGGGTGCTGCCGCACCCCAGCATCCCTACTTCCAGCACCCCTGAATTACAGTAGTTCATGAAGTAAGAGAGAGCTGGAGATCAGAAGTGAGGGGCATTTGGCAGAACTGTGTGGGACCTCAGGACTGCAACACCAGGGGAAGCTGAGGCTCAGGCTTGAAGTGCATTGGCAGTAGGGTTGCCAATTTGGGTTGGATGTATTCCTGGGAGGGCTGTCACACAATTAAAAAAATTAATCACGATTAATCGCACTGTTAAACAATAATAGAATACCATTTATTTAAATATTTTTGGATGTTTTCTACATTTTCAAATATATTGATTTCAATTACAATACAGAATACAAAGTGTACAGTGCTCACTTTATATTTATTTTTGATTACAAATATTTGCACTGTAAAAAACAAGAAATTGTAATTTTCAATTCACCTAACACAATACTGTAGTGCAATCTCTTTATAATTAAAGTTGAACGTACAAACGTAGAATTATGTACAAAAAAACCTGCATTCAAAAACAAAACAATGTAAAACTTTAGAGCCTATAAGTCCACTCAGTCCTACGTCTTGTTCAGCCAATCACTCAGACAAACAAGTTTGTTTATATTTGCAGGAGATAATGCTGCCCACTTCTTGTTTATAGTGTCACCAGGCATTCGCATGGCACTGTTGTAGCCAACATTGCAAGATATGTATGTGCCAGATGTGCTAAAGATTCATATGTCTCTTCGTGCTTCAACCACCGTTCCAGAGGACATGGGTCCATGCTGATGATGGGTTCTGCTCGATAACGATCCAAAACAGTGTGGACTGACGCATGTTCAATTTCATCATCTGAGTCAGATGCGACCTGCAGAAGGTTGATTTTTTTTTTGGTAGTTCGGGTTCTGTAGTTTCGGCATCAGAGCGTTGCTCTTTTTAAGACTTCCGTGAGCATGCTCCACACCTCGTCCCTTTCAGATTTTGGAAGGCACTTCAGATTCTTAAACCGTGGGTCGAGTGCTGTAGCAATCTTTAGAAATCTCACATTGGGACCTTCTTTGAGTTTTGTCAAATCTGCTGTCAAAGGGTTCTTAAAACAAACAACATGTGCTGGGTCATCATCCGAGACTGCTATAACATGAAATATATGCAGAATGCGAGTAAAACAGAGCAGGAGACACAATTCTCCCCCAAGGAGTTCAGTCACTAAGGGCTAGTCTACACTTACCGGGTAGTTCGACGGCTGCGGATCGAAGTTCCGAGTTCGATTTATCGCGTCTGGTGTGGACGCGATAAATCGAACCAGGAAGTGATCCCCGTCGACTGCGGTACTCCAGCTAGACGAGAGGAGTACCGCGAAGTCGACGGGGGAGCCTGCCTGCCGCGTGTGGACCGCGTCTGACCCGCGGTAAGTTCGAAGTAAGGTATGTTGAATTCGGCTACGTTATTCACGTAGCTGAATTTGCGTACCTTACTTCGACTTGGGGGGTAAGTGTAGACCAAGCCTAAGTAATTAATGTATTATTTTTTTAATGAGCATCATCAGCATGGAAGCGTGTCCTCTGGAATGGTGGCCGAAGCATGAAGGGGCATACGAATGTTTAGCATATCTGGCACATAAATACCTTGCAATGCCGGCTACAAAAGTGCCATACGAATGCCTGTTCACACTTTCACGGTAAAGAGATTGCACTACAGTACTTGTATGAGGTGAATTGAAAAATACTATTTCTTTTGTTTATCATTTTAAGTGCAAATATTTGTAATAAAAGTATAAAGTGAGCACTGTACACTTTGTATTCTCTGTTGTAATTGAAATAAATATATTTAAAAATTGAAAAAAAATCCAAAAATATTTAATAAATTTCAATTGGTATTCTACTGTTTAATAGTGCAATTAATTCTGATTAATTTTTTTTAATTAATCGCGTGAGTTAACTGCAATTAATTGACAGCCCCAATTCCTGGCGGTGTCATCACATGACAATCTTTAATTAAAGATTAATCTTTAATTCCTGGAGACTCCAGGACAATCCTGGAGGGTTGGTGACCCGTATTGGCAGAGCTGCGGAGCTCAGTACTTGTGGGGGCTGGTGGGATAGCTGCCACATAAACCTGAAGTGCAATGCCCACGTTGTGTTGCCCTCCAGTACCTTTGTAGGGACATAATTTCAGCCTATCCCTAGCAGCTGACTGTCCCCCACCCTAAATTACCTGGGTGATGATATTGCTCATTATAGACAAATATCACCCTAGATTGGAGGATCTTTCATTCAAGTATCATACAGGATGTGATTTTTTTTTTTTAAAGGAAAATAAATATCAAAGGGGGGTGGATGGCTCAGAGGTCTGAGAATGGGAGTAGAGTTTTTCCACAAGTAGACCACTAGTGACCCAGTTCAGTGACTGTGAAATGAGTCAATGAAACAGGAGTAGATTACTGTATACTAGGGAATTTTCAGTGCATGGTAGTCGGGTCCACACGGACAGTTAGTGTGTGGCACACTAGTGTGCTGTGCATTTACACCCCAGCTTGCCACGCACTAACAGTTCATCTAGACGAGCCCTTAGGTTCGTGCCCACATGGCAAAAGCCCCATGACTACTGGCACTAGTTCTCAGCACAGAAGCCAAGGATTGAATAGGCCTGTAACAGGGGACCTCTTCCATAGGGGCTTGAGTGCCTAAAGCTAGCCAACCCTGATTATGAAGGAGCCACACCTGGTTGGATCAGGTGGTTCCACTATCAGAGCAGCAGGAAGCTAGAGAGAGAGAGAAGCTGTAGCAAGAGCACTGAGAGAGTTGGTGAGACTGCCAGTGGCAGGAAGCTGTGGGAGAGACACCCTGAGGCCAGAATTCAATGCTGGCAGGGTAGTGTTGCTTTCAATTTTTGTTTGCTGAACTAACAAAATGAAAGAGGACTAAAAACCTGGCCAGAAGTGCCTGGAGACTGAAGCCTGATAAGAAGCTGGTGAGACTGTCCCTTTGATGTAGAAGTTATGGGAGAGTCCTGAAAGGGGGAGGAATTGTTAGCAGGGCAATGCCCAGGCACCCCTGGCCATGAGGGAGTGCCCAGGAGGCAGCTGACCCTTACTCTGAACTTCCTCTGTATTTCTGGGAGCGGTCAGGGTAGGGTAGTCTGGGGGGGATTACCCACTAGCACTGTGCGTGCTGCCCCTATGTTATGGCTACAGAATTTGGTGCCCCCAGCAATCAATCTCACCCCTTTTCACCAGCACTAAAGAAACATCTCCTCAAGTTCGGAGCTAAGGGAGGCCTCCCACCTCACTGCTTCAGCAAGCGGAAAGGCCTGGCCTAATTAATCAAAGTGCTCCTGTCACAGCAGCCATGGGAGGGAGAATTAGAGTTAATACCCAGCGGCAGGTCTCTGAAGAGCTCCAGGGAGGTGTGCCTGGTGTCAGCAGCAGCTTGACTGCTTCTCCTTAATCCCTTCCCTTGATCACTGGGCACAGCATGGTGTGGGTGTTCAGTTTCAGCTCAGCTCCCTTGAGACAGGGAGGGAAGGGTAACCTAGTTGTTTGAAGGAGGAAGGGAAGGGGGAGGCACTCCCTTACTTTAGCAGGGAAAGAAGCAGGTATGATTTTCGCTTATGTGAGCAGCAAATGCTCCCCTCAGACATTCTCCTGCAATGATTAGAGCAGCATTCCAGGAATCCTAGGTTGGCATCACTGTGGCCAGTATCCCTGTAGCCCCAGCGAGGAGCTGCTGTGATCAGTAATTTGAGCACCCAGCTTGGCATCCCCGTAATCGTCATCAGCTTTGTGTAGTCTATGGGCATGTCATCAGCATGTGGGAGCCTGCAGCTCTTCATCTAAAATCACTACAGTCTCCATGGGTTTGGCCTGCTGTTCCCAGTCCCAGCCTAAATGGAACCAAACTGCACATGGGCAACATGTCCTTGGCACCTTCCTTCCCTTCCCTCAAACTGTGTAAAGCCAGCAGGCCTTACTTATGGAGTCCTGTGTTGGATGAGCAACTGATCTTGGTGCTGGGGAGAGGAATCACCTGGAGAGAAGAGGCACCTCCTGCCTGAGGCAGAAGAAATTCCTTTCACACCTATCTGTGCCAAAAACTAATTAGCTTTGCTTTAAGCCAAAATTGTGCCCCCTCCCCCTCTGGGAGAGCTCACGTGGCAGCTGGCTTCACCACAGCTCTGCACGCACATGGCCATCCCTTGTGAGCTGCCACCCCCTGGGAACCAAAGAGAGTGGGCGGGGAACATGAGCAAGCTTGCTGGGGCCAGAGTGTCACCACAAGTGCTCTTTCCTGCTAGGCACACACAGGCAGATCTTGGGCTGTGTCTGTATTTCTTCAGTTGTTATGAAACATCTGGGTGCCTGAGTGGAACCAAACTTAGGAAGTGCCAAAGGTGAATTCTCACAAGGAGCCCTTTGATTGTAGCACCCCTGCTAGTGACCAGTGCTTGGAAACTACATAGATGTACTAAACCAGTGATACGCAGACCTCAGTGGTTCAGGAGCCAAATTAGCAATCAACATTACCCAAAAGAGCCAGAGTAGTGTGAATTGTTTCATCCACTATAGTACTATACATTCATATTTAAACAGTATGACAGGGGAAATAATTATATATAATTCTCCACAGCAAAATGACCAAGTATTATTATTTTATCAGCTACAATTGGTTAATAACATAGTAAAAGCATCCTGATTGGTTAATGAATTAGATTGTTTAATAATTAAATAACAGTATTAATATGTGGTGCAAAGAGCCACTTCCAGCTTACAAGCCTCAGTCTGAGTATCACTGCACTAAACTGAGTCCTGGTCTACACTACACATTTAGGTCAACGTAAGGCAGCTTATGTCAACCTAACTATGTCAGTGTGCACACTACAGCCTTGCTCCCGCTGATGTGACTGCCCCACTACACCGACATAACTCCACCTCCACGAGAGGCTTATGGCAGTGTAGTTAGGGCCATGCAGTGTCTGCGTAGACACTGCATTACTTACATTGGCTGTCCGCTGTCATTTTTGTCAATTTAACAGCTCCAGCATAGAGCCGTGAAATTGACAAAGTCCTCCCTGCTCCCAGCCAGGCTGCTCCCCAAGGCTCCTGGCTCCCTGCTGGGGGCCTGGGCAGCTGCCCTGCTCCTGGCAGTGAGCACAAAGCTGGGAGGGCTGACAGGTTCCCAGCAGGGAGCGGAGGGAGGGGCAGACGGGTTCCCGGTGGGGAGCATGGAACAGAGAGCAGGCGGGTGGGGGAAAGAGAACTGGCAGGGAGCAGAGAGCCAGAAGCCAGTGGGGCAGCCGGGCTCCCAGCAGGGAGCTGGTGAGCAGAGGTGAGAGACCAGACTCTCAGCTCCGCACACTGCCCCTCCTAGGTTGGTGGAAGTGCTTCTGCAGTGGTTTTATATATGGAGATATACCTATCTCATAGAACTGGAAGGGACCTCGAAAGGTCATCAAGTCCAGCCCCCTGCCTTCACTAGCAGGACCAAGTACTGATTTTTGCCCCAGATCCCTAAGTGGCCCCCTCAAGGATTGAACTCACCACCGTTTTTAGTGTAGACATGTCCTACTATTTTTAAAGGAGAATGGAAGGAGTGAAAATCGTTAATCTCATAGGGAGCAGCAGAAGCCTTCGGGGTGGGGAGGCAAGGAGGGCAGTTGACACTGATTCCCTCAGGGCAGGTCTTTGTACTTCCTCTAAAAATAAGTGAGACCAGCAGTGAAATTAAGAAGATAAGTTATGTTACAGCAGAGACATGCTGGGTAAGGTAATATCTTTTGTTGGACCAACTTCTGTTGATGAAAGACAAGCTTTGGAGCTCTTCTTCACATCTTATGTTACAGCAGACATTTCCTTAGCAGCACCTTTCACCCCTCCCCATCCCAAAGCACTTTACAGACTGGATCACTCACCCACCACTGAAATGTAGGGGCCTCTGGGGTGATGTGCCCTGGAGCAATGCAAATGAGAAGAGCAAGGGAAGAACACTATGTGACTGAAACTGTGTGTGTGTGTGTGGGGGGGGGGGGGGGCAGGGAGAATGTATGTCAGAAGGACATAATTACCCAAACTGGAATTTAGATAGAGGTAACACTTCCTCATAGGGAAAGCAGCTTTTGATGACTCCAGATGGTCAGGGCCTCCATTTTTAGGTCTCAAAAGAAAGATGGCACCTGCAGCTGAACAGATTCCCCTGCAATCATTCTGAAATATTGGTTCCTTACTGACTCAAAACACCCCTGCACGAGTCACTAACACCACTTCCTGCAGCACCATCCATTTCCTTAGAGGTCTCCTATTGATAGTCTCATTGGGCCTGATGCTGTTCAGCTTATGAAAACTGGTGCAGTCACCCACACGCTCCACGCAATCAGGGATTTCCAGTTCTACTGCACAAGCAGTATTGGGTGCATGTGGTTACCAGGTGTTTAGTTCTAGCAACGCATGGCTATCTACCCCTTCCCAGCATCTGCCTGTAAGGTACCAGAAAGTTAATAGTCACTGCAGACTGAGGGAACCTATAGGAGTAAGAGTTATTCAGGGTTCCTTTAATATTAAATGTTTCCCCCTCTTCTGAGCATGAGGTGGCCATGATGGGAGTCATGTCTGAGAGGTTCCCCCCTTCCAGGCCTGGGTGAGCTTTATTTAGGAGTTCCACTCATCTGGTACCTAACAGCCTGTTTTTCAAAGGTCTGGCCTACAAGCTTGTAATTCCCAAGCATTAAGAGTTACAATTTTTGGGCAGGCCCACAGGTTTAGCATCACATGTACAATGACATTTCATGTTCATGTTGCATCATGGCCTGATGCTGCTCTATAATCAGTGATCATGCAGCTCAGCTAGGAACCCTGTTTACAGGTTTTAGAGAGTGCAAGGTCACCACATAACTGCCTTTTTCAGCTCCATCCTCCATATCTAGCTTGTGATGCACTACCAGGGCCACCACCACCTGCCCTTGAGAGTCCATCACGGCTCGCTCGGTTGTTAAATTTTCATTATGTCATCACTTGAACTTCTTGCTCTTTAGTCATCATGTGTCCTGCTGCCTTCAGAACACAAGAGTCCCCTTCTTTCAGTGCTCATTTTATAGCTTTGGGTCATATCTCCAGGGAGGTTCTCCTTTCTCGACACTGCACATTTAGCTCCAGCTCTTTCTCCTCATGTTGTCCTCCTATCCTCCCATTTGTATTTTATGTAGCTTTTGCCTGAAGCGTGGAGACCAAAACTCCACTCCGTATTCCAGGCAAAGTTTTTACACTAGTTCTATAGAGTGACACTTATCAACTGTAAAAACTGTGTGCTACCTCCATAGACATCATAAAACAGCATTGGATTTTTGTTCCTACAGCTTTGCCCTGCAGGCTCATGTTTAGCTTGGCATTGCTTGCTACCAGTAGGTCATCCTCTGTCTCCGCCTTCCACATAGCCGTTGTGTTGCTTGTATCCCCCCTGCATTCAAGACTGCAATAATGAATCTCAGCTAGTTGTTCATTGCATATGGCACACAGTTCCAATAAGCGACTGGGTATTTATACGGTACCCATCACCATAGTATCTGAACAGCTGAGTTTCTTGTGTTTGCCACATCTCGATATTCTGGTGTAATCAAGAAATGAAATCTCATAAGTCATTAGTGAAAATATTTAGCAGGTGTCCCAATATTGACCTTTTCCCCTCGCCTGTGGTGCTCCACTGGATAGTGTTCTCTATAGAGGGAAGTCTGAGCAACTACTCTGCATTGCCTTAGCTGCTGGTACTAGGTGCAGAGGACTGTGGGGTGTCCCAGGGTTTGGAATGTCCTCTTACAGTGAAACATGGGAGGCAGGAGAACTGGCTAACCCAGTTAAACAGATTCAGTTACTCAGACCAGTCTACACAGCAGAACTCTACAAGAGCCTGACAATCAAGTTACAGACTTGCTCACCAGCAGCCTTGAAACATGGGTGCCCCATATACTTAGGGGACGGATGTGTTAATGCAGAGTGACCTTGTTCAGGCTCCGTATGCTTGGTAAAAATGTCATTCAGATGGACCACTTACACAAAGATTTGCATGGCTGGTGGAGAATTGCAACACACACACACACACTTTTCCATAGAAGAGGGCAGCTCTATATTATGAAAGGTACCAGGTTCGATGTTACCGTGGCATTGAGAATGAACAGATTCTTCAGGGTGTGGAAGCTGACTGTTGGAAGAGGCAGTTGATTTTAGTTAGACTGATAGATTGACCTGAGTTCAGATGCTCTGTGTATGTTAACTCTGTATCTAAAAAAGACAAGTTACTAGCAATGAATAATTATGAAGACTGGTGAATTACGTGAATATAAAACACAGGGTACCAGGAGTGAAAGTAGTGATAAAAAGAACTAGAAGAAGTTTAAAACAAAAAACAACAACAACAAACCTGAGGTAAAAGTTACTCATAAGTGAAAAACAAGTTTGATTGAAATAAGATGGATCAATTAAGAGCGCCCCCATTCCTAAAAATGTCAAGAAATGCTGCAGAAAATTGGAAAAGGCTTAAACGTGAACTTGATTGATTTGAGGGCCTTGGGATCTACTCATAAGGAAGATGAATAAAAGATTGCCATCTTTTTCAATATTGCAGGTATTGAAGCAATTTCATTATATAATTCATTTGAGCTTAAGGTTAGAGAATGTACTAAGAGTTTGTCTTAACCTGAAAGATTTCACTCAAGAAATCAAATGGAGGAAGAGACTTTTGAAGCATTTTTAACAGATCTAAAGATAAGTCAGACATATAATTTCCAAAATTTGAGTCCATGAGAGAGATGAAATTGTGATGGGTACATAAAAGATTTCAGTGTAAGAAAGACGGCTAGAGCCAGATCTAAATCTGGAAAAAGCAGTAAGAATTTGTCAAACTGCTGAACTTAATCAACAGTGATTGCCCAGTTAAGAAAGAAAAAACAAACTGTTGAATAGAGAAATAAAACAAAAACAAAACAAAAAAACCCCACAGAGTGAAAGTATTAAAGTTAAAACATATGAGCAGATGAAAGAATGTTCTAGATGTGGAAGGAGGTACACCGGTACCCCGATATCACGCTGTCCTCGGGAGCCAAAAAATCTTACTGCGTTATAGGTGAAACTGCGTTATATCGACCTTGCTTTGATCCACCGGAGTGCGCAGCCCCGCCCCCCCCGGAGCGCTGCTTTACCGCATTATATCCGAATTCCTGTTATATCGGGGTAGAGGTGTACCAACCTAGGCAATGTCCAGCATATGGTCAAACTTGTCATATCTGCAAGAAACAAACAATCATTTCACAAAAGTTTACACACAGAAGTCTGGAAAAACTTCAACTTTTGAATGTTGAACTAAATGTATATTTCTAGGACAATACCAAATAAGGACAACAAAGCTGACATGACAGATGAAGAAACTTGTTTCTAGGTATTTTGAAAGTCACTTTGAACTACAAGGAGGATTGGTCAATTACACTATCTACTAATAGAACATCTATTTCCTATGTAATATATACGTGTCCACAAGCTAATGTAATTTCAGAAAAAAAATTAAAAAGTCTAAAAGTAAAACCTGTAGTTATAACAAATACATATTAACTTACAATATTATAGGGGTGAAAAAATTCTTGTTATGGCTATTTGTGAATTACAGGTCATAGTTAAAGGTAATTTAGAAAACAAGATTTGTAGTACAGGGACAACATTTCTGTATTAGATTTAGAAACAATGTTTAACAATAAATCTACCTGGTAGAATTCAGACTATTCAGGATTCTGAGACACTGGAAATAAAACATCCGCGTACAGAGTTATTCACTGGCATTGGTAAATTGAATATAATGTGTAAAAAACAAAAAAACAAACAAAAAAAAAGTTAAATGAAACAAACCAGTAATACATGCAACTAGAAAGATATCCTTAGCTTTAAGAAATAGGATACAAAAAATTGGGTTAGTTAATTTAGATATAATTAGAGTAGGTGAATTCATTATTAACAGTAGAAAATAAAGGTGGATCATTACATTTTTATTAAATTTCAATCCTGTAAATTCAGAGTGCAAGAATTAACATTTCTAGAAGGAAAAACTGACCATTCAGGGATTATAGATTGATCCACAGTGAATACAACCCATTGAGAGTATTGCTTACCCAAAAGACGAGTCATTACAGAAATTTTGGATATTGTTAATTTTATAGGAAAATACATACCCAGCCTAGCAGAACCACCACCACCATATTTAAGGGCTTTACTTTGTAAAAGTAATCATTGGAAATGGGACTGTCAACAGCAACAAGAATTTAAGCATCTTAAGCAACTAATAAAAACAGCTTCAACATTAAAACTATTTGATAGTAACAGACTTATAAAATTGTTTTCATATGCCTCCAAACAAAGCCTAGGAGCAGTGCTATTACAAAAGTAGGCTGATGTATGGAAACCACTCTCTTATGCATCCTAGAGCCATATCAAAAATGGAATGTCAGTATGCTCAAAGAGAGAGGCTTTGACATTGGTTTTGGCATGCCAAAAGTTTCACATTTATATAGGGTAGACCTGTATTGGCAGAAACAGATCACAAACCATTAGTTAATATTTCAAAAAGGAACATGAGACATACCGCCTCGGTTCCAAATATTTTTTCAATTATTTAAAATTAGGGTATCAGCCAAGCAAGTCATTCATTGTTGCTGATACTCTTTCTAGAGCTTATTGCATAACCAATGTAACTGAAGAAGGGGGACGTGGTACATGTAAATGTACTTAAACTGTTTTCTATATTGGAGTGCACAATCCAGAGTACAGGGGGTCTGTGTCACCCCTGTTCTGCAACCTTGGGTGCCTTACAATACCTTGCTGTAGTAGCTCCCCCTTGGTCTGCTCACAAACAGCCTTCCAGCATGCAAGCCACACCCTGAGTGTCTGTGTATAACTGCAGCCTGCCAGCTACACTCTGGCTCTCTCCAGCCTTGGTTATACTGCAGGGTGACCCCAGCATTTCCCCAGAAGTGTATGTCCTGTAGTGCCTAGCCCTGTGCTGGACAGTACAAATATATGAAGTCTGTTAATCCTTAAAGGGAATAATATGCCATTTTATTATTTTAAATAGAGTATGCGGACACTCCCACTTAAACACAGTGGATTAGATAACAGTAAAACAAGTTTATTAACTACAAAAAGAGATTGACTTTTATGCCTCATTATTTGTACTCACTTAATCTGAAATGGTTACAAGTAGGGTCGCCAATTTTTTGGTTGGACGTATTCCTGAAGATTTCATCACGACATAATCTTTAAAGATTAATCTTTAATTCCTGGAGACCCCAGAACAATCCTGGAGGGTTGGAAACCGTAGTTACAAGACAAAATAGAAAAAATGTTGACTAGTGCCTCACTATATTAGATTCAAACAAAATTTCTCAGCACCTGCTTCCAGCATGATTATTGACCAAACTCTTCAGGTCAGACCCCGCCACCAAAGTCCAATAGGTGTTTCCTTTTGTCTTCTCAGGTGCCGACACTGCAATGGGCAGGGAGAGAGAAGGGTGTCTTGGGGTGGCTGTCCCTTCTTTTTATAGTCCTGTGCCCTCCTTTGAGAAGCACTTCCAGATTAATCTTTAATTAAAAATTGCCATGTGACAAAACCTCCAGGAATATGCCCAACCAAAACTGGCAACCCTAGCAACAGGCAGCCTGGTGAAGAAAAGAAACTCCATGCCGTTTCTTTGCGAACATGTAGATTTTTTGTGCCTGCCTCTTCCTTGCCAAAAAATGGCCACTTCACAGGTAATGGTCCATCAGCCTCATTGACACTGGCTGAGGCATCAGCTTGCCCTTTGCCTCTGAGGAACTGGTTTAGTCACTCCCCAGACTTATCCAGGAAACATTCTTCAGTCATGACTTCAGCTTATGTTCATAACTTTACATATAATGTTGCTATGTGCATTTTGCCATGACATTGAGGGTTTTTTTTTTTTTTTAAATACCTCAAGGCATATCTTGTACAAACATTAATACAGTAGTGTGTAGGGTGCATGAACACAGGAGTATATTCTGTCACACAGTCTGGGAAGAAATTGTACAAGCAACTAGACAGGATGAGAATTTATAAAGATTATTACAGCTATTGAAAGGCTAATACTACTAAAATGATACTGAAGCCATATAATCAATTTATTCAAGGTTTACCAGTAATTGAAGGAAGTCTGTTTAAAGGTAATAGCAGTAATTCCTTTTAGGGTTAACAGCAGAGATGTTGAAACACACACATGGGACATTTAGGCATAGAAAAATGTAAACAAAGCAAGAGCGGTTCTGTATTGGCCACAAATGAACCAAAACATAGAGCATTATATAAAAGAATGAGACATACGTAAAAAGATATGGAAATGCTCAGTCTAGAAAACCTGACATTTATTCATGAAAATTCAAGACCTTGATCTAAAGTAGGTTTAGATCTATTTTAATATAAAAAGGCATGCATATGTTTTAGTTCTTGATTACTTGATTTTCCTGAAAATATCTAGACTAGAAAACATGCCAAACAAGTCATTAATAAAATGAAATCAATTTTTGCAAGGCATGGCATTCCCAACATAGTAACAACTAATAATGGACCTTAGTTTCAGAGTCAAGAGTTTAAAAGCTTTGCCATAGCATATCATTTCAAACATATTACATCAAGTCCAGGTTACCCATAATCTAATGGGCTAGTGAAAATTGGTGTTAATAGTAAAAAAATTACTAACAAAAAGGCTGAAGAAACAAATACTGATTTATATTTGGCATTATTATAGATCACCATTACAAGGTTTATCACCTGCACGTTTGTTGTTTAACAGAAACAGATTACTTATGTTTGTTTAAAAAAGGATATAAAGAAAAGAATAAGTATAAACAGTCGAGTTTGTATCAAAAGATTTATTATGATACAAGATTGCATAAACTACCTTATTAGAAACTGAATGATAGAGTATGTCTATATTGGTAGATACTGGGCTCAGAAAGCCACTGTAACAAAAGAGGTAGCACCTCAGTCTTATGATGTCATGACTAATAATGGTCAAGTGTATAGATGAAATCAGAGACATTTGCAGTTGTTACCTACAGACCAGACTCAGCTGAAAGAAGAAATGAGGTAGTACAGCACCAAGAGCAGCAAGAAAATGACCTTGTTCCTCTAAATAATAAGAGCAACTTCAATAATACAGTAACTCTTCACTTAATGTTGTAGTTATGTTCCTGAAAAATGCGACTTTAAGTGAAACGATGTTAAGCGAATCCAATTTCCCCATAAGAATGAATGTAAATAGGGGGGGTTAGGTTCCACGGAAAACTTTTTCACCAGACAAAAAACTAACACACAGTATACGTTTTAAACAAACAATTTAATACTGTTCACAGCTATGACGACTGTGAAGCTTGGTTGAGGTGGTGAAGTTAGAGGGTGGAAGAGGGAGGGATATTTCCCAGGGAATGCCTTGCTGCTAACTCAGTGGTTCTCAAACTTTTGTACTGGTGACCCCTTTCACATAGCAAGCCTCTGAGTGCGACCCCCCCCCATAAATTAAAAATACTTTTTTATATATTTAACACCATTATAAATGCTGGAGGCAAAGCAGGGTTTGGGGTGGAGGCTGACAGCTCACGACCCCCCATGTAATAATCTTGTGACCCCCTGAGGGGTCCCGACCCCCAGTTTGAGAACTCCTGATGAACTAGCACTGGGCTGAGCCCTCGAGGGTTAACACATTGTTGTTAATGTAGCCTCGCACTCTACAAGGCAGCAGGAATGGAGGGGAGGTGAGACAGCATAGCAGACAGAGACAGACACACACCTTGTGTGTGGGAGAGAGAGAGATGCACACTGCCCCTTTAAGTAAGCTGACTCACTCTTAAGTGCATTGTCTTTTTAAGTGGATCAGGAAGTTGAGACAGCAGCTGCTGCCCCTGGCTCTCTCCATCCGTGTCCCCTCCCTGCTCTATATGGAGAAGAAGGGGTAAGCGGGATGTAGGAGCAAGGGGGAGGGGGTCACCCTGACATTAGCCCCCTCCCTCCCCCCCACACACAGCAAGCAGGAGGCTCTGGGAGCAGCTCCAAGGCAGAGGGCAGGAGCAGCACATGGCAGTGGGGGGAGGGATAGCTGCAATTGCTAGCCTGCTGGGCAGCTGCTGCACAGGGAACTTAGGGGAGCGGGGAGCTGATAGGGAGGCTGCCGGTCCACCCTGGTTCCAAGCCCCCACCAGCTAGCTCCAACGGGCTGCTCTTCCTGCCAAACGACTTTAGAAGGGAGCATTGCACAACTTTAAACGAGCATGATCAGCAACGTAACAACGAAACAACGTTAACCGGGACGACTTTAAGTAAGGAGTTACTGTACAGCAAAAACAGAATTTAGATGGCCACTGCATCAAACAAGATCTGTTAAGACAATTCTGATATGAATACATTTGTATTAAAAAACTACAAGACAGATGTGGTGTTACTCTGGATTTAAGAGAGTGAATAGAATGTTCAGGGTGTGGAAGTGACTACTGGAGAAGGCTGTTGGTCTTAGGTTAGACTGATAGATTGGCCGAGTTCAGATGCTCTGTATATACGTTAGCTATATCTCTAATAACGACTGTTGTTAAGCTACTAGCAATGAATGATTATTAAGTGGATAGTAGTGGATTACTTGGATATAAACCACAGCAGGTGTCCTTCAATCCCATCCCCCCACCCCTCCCACACCACTCTCTCCCTGTAGCAGCAATGTCATTTATCAAAGGCGGCCTTGAGGCCCCGGATAATGCCTTTCACAAACTCTTTGCAACACAGAAACGCAAGTCATCTGGAGAGGGTTTAAAGTGCACACTTTTATTTTCTATTACAAAGGCTAAAAGAAGCAAGTTTGTTTTAAGAACAAAAACAAAATTGTTAAAACATCTACATTATTATCTTGGTACTAGACCTTATGAAAGGTACTAAGGTTTTCTTTAATAGTAAAGCGTGGTATTCTTAAATTATATTAATACAGAGACATTTTAAAGGACTCCATCTCATTACTATCCAGCTTAGAACTGCAGCAGCCCCTTGCAATTTTCCCCTTTCACATGCCAAGAGCACGTCCATTTCTGACACACTGTTCACATGAACTGATTTGTTGTTGTTTTTTGCTTCAAACATTTGGTTACTTCTGACACCAACTTCACAAATCCCTCCCTTCACTTGAAAGGTTTGGGAGAAGGATTTGTATTATATCCCTCAGCATTTAACAAGCTGAACTAAATCAAAGTCTGGTGTGTGTGTTGGAGGGTTTTGGTTTTTATAAATAAAGGGACAAGATATTTTTCGTAACGTTAAAAAAAAAAAAGTTAACGCCGCTCGTTAGCCCTCAGATTTGTTTCCTTGCTGAAAATCCTCCCCTTAGCCCCCACATTGCACAGGCTAGATTGTTATTGTAGGAGGAGTGTGTGCTGGGCTGAGCGTACTGGTTCGTTGTAGGGTTCCTTTAGAACACTGGAGCTTATGGTTTAATTATCATAGAACTGCTAGTGCTGAGTATTTTTGGTGAGATGAAATATCACACTGAAAAAAAGCTATAAGCAAAAGAAAACGAGGGGTCAAATCTGGAGTCTCCTGCCCTTTACATACATATAAGCAAAGCTTTTAATCATAACTTTACTCATTAGCGAAGCACCTGAATATTCTTTCACTAGGGTGGAGTAGGAAGGTCATCACCGGGTTTTCAGAGGCGTGATCAGGAAAACCTGTCTCAGCTTGAACTTTATACCTGTCTATAAACTCCTCCCTTCCTCCTCCTTTCTGCCACCCCAGCCGGGAATTTAAAAAAAAAAAAAAAAGCCTTCACATTTAAACAGGAGATGCTGCATTTCCTGGACTGAGTCCTTTTCCTTTACCCTCATTAAAAAAGATTCCTTCGATACCACACACATATATATTATATAGAGCGATATATTTAATACCTGTGTATATATGCTTCACAGGGGTCACATATATACACACTAAAACAAGTCTGTGACAAAATACTGCAACACCACAGATCAGGTTATCATATCTGGGAAAACAAAAATAGATACGCAATGCTCATGAGCATCCCCACCCCCTTTGCCCCCATAACAATAGCCCCTCCCCCCCAGCTAACACTATCAGTCTGGAGAAGAGTGGGTGCAGAGCAGTTATTTTGATTAAAGAGAAGGGACATCACCCCGCTCCATAATCTAAACAAATTATCAACTCTTAAATCCCGGTGCAGCAAACGCGACAATTACACTGTAAATGCAGATTTGTTTTTAAACTAAAAAACAAGCATTCCCCCTCCCTTGATTAATTTTTCCTCTCTTCTCCCCTGCACACGTCGCTGCCGCCACTCCAATGAACATGGTACAAGCCTACGCACTGGTGCTAATATCACTTTTTTGGTAAATTCTGCAGAGAGTGTGACCGGCTGAACACGTGTTGGTAAAGCAGGGATTAGACAGCTACAAAAAAGGGTGTGTGAAGGGAAGGCTGGATTAGCTCATTTAGCAGCAGCTGGGTTCCTGTTACTTTGCTTAATCCAGTGTCACAGCAATTCTATACATTATGAGTATACTTGGCAAAATAGAAGACAAGCATCCCTCTCCCTTGCCATCTAGCCTTTCAATTTCAGTGCTTGAGACAATGAAATGTACGTACTAGGAGATGAGGTGCCCAGTTTCAAATCTGAACAGAAATCGCGCCTCACCCTATCGGTGGAAACAAATACAGCATCAGCCTGCTCATAAACCACGGGCATCCAATAAAACTTGGGATTGGGAGGCGGATCAGTGGAGCAAGGATCTTTCCAGCTGCTCAGCCGTCTCCTTGGGGCATGCGAGAAATAGCATCCTCCCTTCTCCCACCTCTCTATCATAAACAACAAATACATACTCAATCTCTGTGCTTCTAGTGCCACTTCCAGGCCAGGACCCCAAAGAGTTGTACATACACTAATGAATTAAGCCTCATATCGTTATTATCACAATTTGGCAGCAGGGAAAACAAGCATGGAGGGGCTAGCGGCTTGTCCAAGGGACCCAGTGACTTAACAGCAGTGGCTGGAAAGACCAGACCCCAGGTCTCCTCATTAATACTCCCAGGCTCTAACCACTATGCAAGAACTGAGCCAGCTGCCTATGAGTTGTGTACATCCAGAGTTAGGTCTGTAAATAAAGATGCCAGCTGCCAATTCAGTATCTCCCACATATTGCTTCCTACCTAATATCTCTTGTCTAGGGGCCACAGGTGTTCTCAGAGGTGGGGAGAAGAAAAGGGGACCCAACGCTGCTGAACCACCATGCAAAATACAGCCATGTTTTATTTATTGTACGTACAGCACTGGAGGGCTCTGACTTCTCACAGGCAAAACAATCTCATAAGACCCTATTAAAAAAAACACAACTACACACACATTGCTCTAAGAAGGTGGGACTGTTTGTTCTTCAGCCGATGGTGCTGTATCAAACTATGTACACACATGCACACTGTATTAAACTGTAATCAGAGTGAGGGAAAGGGAGGCTCAGGACAAAGGGGGCAGATGTCAGCGTACCCACTCCCCAGTGACAGATGGACCAGGATGAGGCACAAAGCTGACCCCAGAGAAACTCTGGGGTGTTGGCATGAGCTCATTATTGCCATTAGAAATACTGAGATCCTGACTCAGCGGAGTTATATTTGAGACTCTACTCCGCACTCCGGTTCGGCCAATCGGGTTCCTCCATTTGAGCGGCCCTATTTTAAACACAATTTATATCATTCCAGTATTGGAGATAGAAAATCCTGCGAGACATCCTACCACCACTCCTCAAACAAACAAGGCAAGAGTGCAGGTGGTATAGTAGGCACTATGGACAGTCTCTGCCATCTTCTTAACATATCCCTGCATCAATCCCACCCCACCCAAATGATGTGAGATCACCCCGCCAATTTGCCGACAGACGGCACGTGTTGGGCCACATCACGGATCTTCCCTCTGGAGCCACGCATGCCACATGCACTAATGAATCCCCTCAGCTGGACTCAACGGAGAATGGTACCAACTCTGACAGGAACAGCGTTCAGCGGGGCCACTTCATTTGGCAACACTAGCTTCACTTACAGCTGACACAGTCTAAGGGCTGGTCTACACTGGGAACATACAGCTGTACAGCTACAACTCTCAGGGCGTGAAAATTCCACCCCCCTGAGAAAAGCAGCTATGCCAACCTAAGCCCTGGTGTAGACAATGCTAGGGCGACAGAAGAATTCTTCCACTGTCCTAGCTCTCCCCTCTCGGGGAGGTGGGTTATCGACGCCAGTGGGAAAACTGCTCCCGTCAGCGTAGGTAGTGTCTACACTGAAGCACTACAGCGGCGCAGCTGCAGCTTTGCCCCAGTAGCATTTTCAGTGTAGACATACCTTGAGTGTCAACTGCTCCCCCTAGAGCTGACCTAATTCAAAATGCAAGTCAGCACAATACCAGCAGCAGACCTGACAGCTGTTCCTTCTCTTGCTCCACGAGGCGGGGTGATTCTATCAGAGGCTCCTGTATCCCCTACGCACCTGAATGTTCCCATGGCAAAGAGGCACTCCTCTATTCTTCCTGCCGGCAGGGGCCAGCTTGCTGGAAAATGACATTACTTGCAGCACTGGAAGTCTAGTGAGGGGAGGGAGGCACAAAAGCCTAGAAGCCAGTTTAAACGCAATGTTCATAATGATTTTAAAAAACCAAAACAATCAGAAAAACACATTTCCCACTGCTGAACATTCCCCACCAAAAAACCAAGGTGTAACCTGATGGGGACACTGGGGCTGGGTGGTTGTGTGTTTCTATTTACCCAGAGGGACCCTCATATTACAAATATGATTTTCCTTTTCTCTTCCAGACAGTTGTTGGACATCTTGTCCTCTGTCTGACAAGGGATACAGGAAGAGTTAATTTCCTTTTTCTTTTCCGGGAGTGGAGACTGCAAGGGGACACACAGTCAAAGTAAAATCACACGCTAAGAACAAATATTCTCCTTACTTGCATTAATAACTGGCTTCAATTTAATAATCTAAAAGAGCCTTTAAAATTGGTCTCTTCAGCACGCTATTGGTTTGTGTTTTGCACGTCACTCAGCTCCAAACTACCCTGGTCAGTTTTCTCTTCCATTTCTAGTTAGCTTTGTTTTCTGGTTCCCATGCACTCGTCGAATGCTATTGAGTTTGATTTTGCAACACTGCAAGAGAAGGTTTCAACCCCCTCCAGCAACCACACTGTATTCATTTCAATCACGAAATCATTTCTAAACGCATTCTTTGTCAAACACAGACTCTGAATTTTGGGCCTATGCTACTTGATAGTGTCCTTGAATTGATTTATGCCCACTTCCTCTGACAGCACCTTCAGCCTCTACAGACAAAACCCGTATCCAAGTAACCAAGTATATAGACTATTTAAAGACGTAATCCCCGAAGCAGAAGCTGACTGACTTTACACTGCTGACAAATACAAATACAAGCTCCTTTTCTGTTACTTCCTTTTTTCTGGCTGATCCCAAGGCCCAGAGCACACAGATGACAACAGCACCATAGTATTAGCTATACCCTGTGGACAGACTCAGTCTTACTTACATAATCACACTAGTTTAAAAAAAAAAAAAAAAATCTGCACTCTCTTCTGTCCATGAGAAAGTCAAATGACACATTACTACTTTGCTTTTTGGATACAATCAATAGTAACAGCAAAAAAGTCATCCATGATCACTTTCAAACTGCCCCTTCTGCAAAAAGCACCCTGGTTGTTTTCTCAGCTATGCTCCTTGCACGCATGTATCGGGGGGGGGGGGGGGGGGGAGGGGGGGGCTAGACAGCCATTACCCTCCTCAGCAGTTGTGTGCCTCAGGGGAAGACTTGGGATGTAATTTTGCTCCTTTGCTGTCATCCACAGCAGCTAACAGCCCAGGTGTTTTAAAACAACGTTTTAAATCAGCTACAATTGTTTTTTACATTGTTCTTCCAGGAGAGCGTGAAAGAGAAGGGGAATTTGCTCCATCATACGGAGGAGAATGAGCACAGAGGACTGCAGACACCTATGCTCCAGTAACCCTGCCCCCTCTCTCAGCTCCCCCTCTCAGCTGCATTCATGACACTGCGATGTCCCAAAAAACCTCCCAGCCACACTTAGAGTCTAGAGACAGGGAATTAAAAGGAAAAGATTTTCTCTCTCTCATGCCCAACTGTGTTCATTCCTTTCAATTAGGAAAAAAAAAAAAAAAGAAGGTGGGCAGAGAATAAGGAAAGAAAAGAAGATAGAAAAGAAACTTTATGAGCTCGGCATTCACTGGCCACAGAGGAATCGGGTCACAATTTTCACAATTTCATTCACCACCGGAAAATCATATTGGTAATCTTGAAACAAAAAGGAAAAAAAAAAAAGTTCTCCTTGTGATACATGTCTCTCAGTTGCCCTGCCACAGCCTCACCCTTTGAAAACTTGCTTCTGTTTCTCCAGTCAATGGGTCACCCCACCCCACTATACGCCGTCCCGCAATAGGAAGTTGTATTTGCCGAAGTCATCATCCTTGGGGCACAGCAGCATGTCCTTGCGAGCTTTGGCCAGTTTCTGCTTCAGCACCTCCCGCCGGTCCAGCCACTCGGTCAGCTCGTCCTGGCCATGAGCATAGCAACATTTCTCCCCCTCAGGGCAGGCCTTGGTCTTCTGGAACCTGCCAGGAGAGAAACACAACTCACTGGACTATTTTATTTTTAAGGGGCAGGGTTTAAAGGGTTGCTCCATTTCTCTAGCATTGACATTGTGCTGGATTCTAAAGCACTTTACAAACGCTCTCCCTGTATTGGGCTCATTGTCTGAATGCAGAAATGTAGCCACCACCTCTGGGGTGATGCCTGGAGGTTGTTTAACTTAGGGCTGCTCTACACTGGGGGGCGGGGGGGGAGGGAGAGGGGGGAAATCGATCTAAGTTATGCAACTTCAGCTACGAGAATAGCGTAGCTGAAGTAAACATATCTTAGATCGATTTACCTTGGGTCCTCACGGCGCGGGATCGACAGCCGCGGCTCCCCCGTCGACTCCGCTTCCGCCTCTCGCTCTGGTGGAGTTCTGGAGTCGACAGGGAGCGCGTTCGGGGATCGATTTATCGAGTCTAGACGAGATGCGATAAATCGATCCCAGATAGATCGATTACTACCCGCCAATCCGGTGGGTAGTGAAGACGTACCCAGAGTAAAGCAATAACAGTTTTGGCCAAGAAAAGAGATACTCATAGCCAACTGAGACTAAAAGGGGATTTAGGGCTGCCAAGTTAGAACTGGGCTAACATTTAGGGTTGGACAGCCCTACTCTTGAAAAAAATGCCATGGGATCTTGAAACAGACATGAGTGATCAGGACCTCAGTTTTCTACTTCACCTCCAGCAGCACAATGCCTCGTATCATCATCTTGAGGCATGGACAAAAGAGAGAGGGGCACTCTAGTGAGACACTAAACCCACTTACTGAAGCAGCTGGGTTTCCCAAAGAGGTGTCTCAGACAAGCAAGGACCCAGCCAGGCTCTGATTAGCTTGTGAGATCTGACGTCACCACAGTCATGGGTGGCATGGCTGTTGGGTTAAAGGTTCTTTCATTTCCCAAAGTATAGACAGACCGTGAGAGGCTGGAGAAGCATCATTCATGCCTTTGAGCTTTGTAGTTTATCACTTTTAGGTGGGGGAAGGGGGTGTGAGCTTGATTCTGAAGCGTTATCGGAGGGGGTGTTCCCAATAACGTCTCCCACTTTTTGACCTTCCCAGAACTCCCCCGAGCTGCAGTTCCCTGGGGCTCCCCATTTAGGAGCAGAGCGACTCGGTACCAGGTCTGCTCTCCTTTCACCGGCAGCGAACCCGTGTAGAACGGAGGTGTGGCGCACGCGGTACCTGTCACAGAGCCGGAATTCGCCCATGGGGAAGCGGTAGGTCCAGCAGCTAGAGTCATTGTCAGAGGTGAAAACCTTCTCCTTATGCTTCTCTGACTGGATGTGTTGCTGCCATTGCTTCTTGCTGTTACTGTTCTTCCCACACAGCCAGCAGTGGTATCCCATCTAACCGGCACAGACCGAGCAGCCCATTAGCAGTGCCCACGCTGACCTTCCCAGCACTGGGGAGTGGAGAGGAAGGGATGTCCCCTCTCCGCCACAGCATCCAGGGTCTCCCCACCCCACCCAGCACTTCCCTCTCCTGACATATCAGTGTTGGGAACATCAAAACTGCTGGCCACAGGGGACAGGACTGGATTCTTTGTCTGAGCCCACCAGTATCACTCCTTAGAACAGCCATAGGAGGGATTGTGGAGCAATTAGATATGGTTTCTCCAGACCTTAGTGGCCTGCCCATCCCCCTTCCCCATACCTCTCCTCTGCCACACATTAGTACGTTGCCTCTGCACTCTCCCCCTACTTCTCTTCCCACCCATTGGTGGGCCAGTTATACCCCCACAGATCTCTCACCCCCAACCCAATTCTTTTCAAAATGGCCAGCCGTGGCTTTGCCGTTCCAGGGCTCCAGGGAAGGGCGGGAGCCCAGGAAGCAGGAGTTGATGCGTAAGATACAGTTTCAGCTGACTCTTGGATAAAAACATGTTTAACTGACAGAAAAGTCCTGGAGCAGCCTTGCTGACCCAGGCCTATGCCCTCCCGCCTCATCACTGCTACCCTGGCTGCCCTCCTCCTAGCTGGCAAGATCACAGGCTCTTTCCCAAGGGAGCATTCCAACCTCACTGGATTTCCAATCAGCACAGTCTCCTCTCAGGAGACTCCTGCAGGGAAGCACAGGAAAGAGGGGGAGATGTCAGAATGAGGAAAGGGAGGAGAGGTATTACCATGATGTCGGCGTAGTCGGTGGGCATCTGGATCTGCTTCTCTCCTTCACGCGACGTGAGTGGTGTCCCCTCTCCTGGCTTCCCAGGGTTGTGTTTCTTTAGCCACATGTCATAGGTCTGCTGCATATCCAATACTGCGAGGAGGGAATCAGTCAGGTCAGCCAGGTAACTCACCGACCCACCCACTATGGACACACTCAGAACAAGGGACCTGTACAGATCTGGTGTTCTGAGTGTGCAGCCCTCCCCCTCCACATTTCCTTCAGTTACAGACACTCCTTCTCCAGTGCGGTTACCTCCTCAGGTGAGAGGCTGGGTAGAGAAATCTCTTTCCCTTGGTCTGGGGGAGGGAGGCAGAGTTCTGAAACCTACAGATCAGATCTGAGCCTGGTCCCTCTCACTGGATAGCTCACCTCCTGCTGCAGCAAAGCAGGAGACGAAACAAAACAAAGTAGTAGTTTGTTTGGGTTTCAAATGTTGTGATTTTTAAACAAAATATTAATTCAAACTGACATTTTCTTCAGAAACAAAGTATCCAAACACTGACCGGAGGGTGGGGGGAGGACATTCTTTTTTGGCCACAACTATTCACCAAATTTGACCCAAATTTGTGAATAGTTTTGGACCCCCCCAAATTAATTTTTTTAAGCAAAATTTCCATTAGCCAAAGCATTTTGGCCAGCTCTACAACTCATGACACTGGTGGGAGAGTGAGGTGGCAAGGGGAGGAGAAGAAATTTGGCCAAGACCATGGGGTGTGGTGCCCACCTATATTTCCAAGAACTATTAACAAGTGAGGACAAGCTTGGTTGTAAGGGGCACTGCCCAACTTTGTGTCCTCACACAAAGTTCACACACCTGTGTATGACCTTTCACACAATCAGCAGGGAGTGCTGCAGCCTAGGCGTGAGGGACATTAGCAGAACTAGGTGAGAGGCCAGGACAGGCGCAGAGGTCAGGAGTGAGGTGTATGGAGCCAGGGCTAGCCTAGCAGAGGAAGAACAGAGCTGTGGAGCGGGCAGGCGAGAATGGAATAGCACTGGGTGCAGGACTCGGGTGCGCTGGCGGAAGGGTGATTGCGCAGTTGTCGTTTGAACAGCTCTAGCCCACGCTCTGAAAGCCTCATTTTTAGGAGTAATTTCACCCTCCTGCTGGAAAGGCGGGGGTGCTCAACGTCCTTTCCAGCTCTGGGACGCTGGGGAGAAGAGCCGTAACACACCCTGTGCTCTTCAGCATCCCTGTTCCTGCCCCCATCTCACCACTCACTTTTATTTTCTTTCATGAAGGTCCACATGTCTCTCTCCTCAGGGCTGTGGGCAAAGGAGCAGTTCCCAACATACTGGCACTTCCTGCCATTTTGTGCATGGATACACAGCTGTCAAGAGACAGAAAAGAAAACACAGCCCCCCGCCCCACCCAGACCCTTCTGGTTAGGGAAAGAGAAAGGGGCAGACCAACCAGCAAAGGCACTGAGCAGGTGATGCTGATCACTCGTGCCTCTTCTACCTGGGTCCCCTAAGACTTGAGGGATGAGATCTCTGTATAAACGTACAGGAGGCTTGAGTTCAGTGACTGTCCTCTCACTACCTATCCACCAAGCCCACGGCTGGCCCGCTTACAGGTAAGGTTACTCATGGAGCCAGGTGAGGTGGTGGAAAGCAACTTTTGCTAACCCAGCAGCGGCGTCTGAAGGGGACTCTCACCCATGTCCTCTCCAGCCTGATGGATGAAGGTCTTGAAGGGGGGGAGAGGCTATCAGAGGGAAGTGGAGAGATGCCCAAGGCGAGTTTAGATTGATTCAGAGCAAAAGTTCCTAATGACAAAACTCTAGTAAGAACTGCAAAGAGCTTTCCCTGCACACGTCCAGCCCACCCTTTGCTAGTTACACACACTCCCCCTTTCTCCCTGTAAACAGTCCTACCAAGGAGAGTCAGCAAACGGAGGGTGGCATACAGAGCCGCTCCTCTCCATTCATGGCTGTCCTTATGCACAGCCAAAGCAAGCAGTTGGTTGGGGCCCTGCCTCCTTCACAACTCACTGGCTGACCTTATCTCCCACTTCAGCACCAGGAAACAGCTCCCTCCCAGATCCCGTCTCCTCTTTCAGCAACCGGACGTGGAGAAAACTTACAGCTGGGTTCCCCCCCATTTCAGCAGCTTAGGCCCTGCAAATTGTCAAGCTAGCCCTGACTAAGCTGATGGCTGGAATCCAGCCCAGATCAGCAGTGACCCTTAATTGTTACCCACCAGGAAGCTGCAATGTGGCCCCACATGAAATGAGCAAGGAGGCATGGTATGAAGAAGGGAAACTGCCTTTTGGAAGCACCTGAACGCAGAGGTTTTTGACACTGCAGCCCTCCGGGGAGGGGGGGGGGGTGAGAAGGGGGAGATGAGGGCACGTCTACCTTGCAAAAACCACCCCCGCTGTTGACACACACTGACCCCCTTGTTGCAGCCTCAGCAGAAGGGCCAGGGCCTGAAGGCGTCACTGGAGACGTAGCCATTCTCTCGCCCGTTGGAAGCGAGAGAGACAGCAGCAGGGCCGGGGTGGGAAGCTTGCACTCTTGCTGCCCATGCACTGCCTACTGTGGGAACAAACCGAAGGGTTCA
Source organism: Emys orbicularis (assembly GCF_028017835.1). Taxonomy (NCBI): domain Eukaryota; kingdom Metazoa; phylum Chordata; order Testudines; family Emydidae; genus Emys; species Emys orbicularis. Next base: position 95,910,439 of record NC_088683.1, read on the forward strand.
CTCCCCAGCAAACACTACCCACACATGTGCACCTACACAGGAAAGAGGGGAAAAGCCCCCCAGACACTCGTGTTACATCAGTGCCGGCGGCAGCGTTTGGGGCCACAGGTCCATGACTCCCTCACGAGCTCAGGAAGAATTCAGAGCCACGCCCAAGGCTCTTGTCAGGCCCTTTTCTCAGGACACAGTTTACAGACTCACAAAACGAAAGCTGTCGCCCTAGAGCACATGTGCTGCCCCCGCCCAGGGGTCCTTCCTTCTGCAGCTCTCCCACTGGGCACCTCCCCTTCCTCTAAAAGCCCCGCTGAGCCACGTGACAGGCAGGCCTTAGCCTTCTCCTGGCCGTGCCTCCCTGTCACAGGCTCTTTAATGGAGGCATGGTGGAGAAAACAAAGGGCTACTTCTTCTGCCAGACACTGGCTCCCATTTCCCGTAGCGCTCATGCCTCCTTTTGCACTACAGGGAATCTTAAAAACAAAAAAACCCCAAGTCAGCTAAGCTGCGAGTCCACACCCTTCCCCTCTCCCCACCCCACAGCTGGGATCTCCCCTGGGTGACATCTCAGCAGCAACTTAGTCTGACCTATCGCCCCCTCCCGCCGCCAACACACACATGATTTTGGCTTTGGGCTGAGAGGGGAGAGACACAAAATCTGATTAGAAACAGACTGAAAAACCCAGGACAGTTTCCCAGAAGTCAGCAGCCACTCTAGGAAGAAACTCCCACTCCCACAGGCACCGCCTGCGACTGCCATGGCAGCACATGGAAATCTTTTATTGCGAGGCAACGGAACACACTCAAGCAGCTGAGTGATCCGACTGACTGAGAGGTCGCAGGTGCTTTATAGCTACCCTGGCTGTGAGCAGGAGAAGGGGACCCCCAGCATTTTCACATGGGCTCCCCTCTGGCTCTAGATTAAGAGATGGCAGACACCTCTTCACTGAGGGGAGGGGAGCTCTCCGTTAACCATGGCTGGGGCCTGTCCCGATCTCCTCCTCCTCCCCTGAGGCAGAAAGGAGAAGAGCGCTATCCCACCTCCTATCACATGCTGAGCTGGGATTGGGCTTCACAGCTTTTCACGTCACTCGGGGGTTTTAATTTAGGGGGAGTGTTTTGTTTTTTTTAATATCGGTTTCCAAATCACCTTTCAAGTGAGCTGTAAAACCTGGTGGAAGTGGCTGGATTGGAAGCCTAGGAGACTAATGCGCTCGGTTTACCAGAAGAACAGGTACAGCAAAAGCAGGGACAACACAAGCTTATCCTGTGCCTACTGCTCCACCTGTGACCTGGCCTGGAAAGGCGTGACCTAAGGAGAAGGGCTAGACCCCATCCCCATCCCCTGAGCTGGCCAGTCCTATAGGTGGTGATGGTGTTAAGAGCAGTGTCAAAAACCTGGTTGCAGGGGTCCTTTCATACCATGCCACGGACCTGGCTGTTTGAGATGGAACTGATCTCTCTTCATTTTCAGTTGGTCTCTGCTTTTCACCTGGGTCTACGTCTACCTACCCCACCTGTCCATTTACAAAGCACCTGCCCCAAGAGCATCGAAGCACTGGCTCCATGCTCGGTGCATGCAGCGTTGCGATAGGAAGGGGGAGGATTCTGGAGCCGCGAAGGGGTACAGGGCTTACATCATATTGCTGTGGGAAGTTGCGGATGGAAGGCAGCGGTCGGACGGACACCCACTTCCTCTTTGCTTTGGACATCACCAGCAGGACGCGACGCTCCTTTGTCCAGCTAGGAAACGGGGAGAGGGGGAATTAAAACAAAAAGGCAGGAGGGGAAGCAAAGGGGGTTTAAAATATCCCATCACCACACCAGAACCGTCACTCAGCCTGCCCCTCGCACTGGCTGGTAGCCATGGGCTACAGGTAACTACAGCAGACACACTAGAAGAACAGACTGTAGCTCTACAGGGTGAGTCAAAAGGGAGCCTTTCCTCCTGCTTCCCCCCGCTCCCCCCACCTCTTGTGAGTGCTGAACACCTCCCACATTCCATCCCCAGGGGTGGCTGAACCGGTCCTGGTCTATACAGTCTGTAAAAAAAACCAAAAAAAACCCCCACACTTCGGGGACCCTTCAGGGCGAGAGCTGCTGTAGAATTGCAGGTCCTTACACACAGACACGGCACTGTGAACAAGATCCTACAGTTAGGCAGATCACTCTTCCACAATGTCCTACAAAAGGATCTGAAGAGGGTACTGTGGCAAAAAAAAATCCAGGCCAATGCAGCACAGACAGAGAAATGACATCCCAGGAAGGGAAGGTGACCGTCCCTCTCTATGTGGCACTGAGACCTCTCCTAGATCACCACATTCACAGAACAAGGCAGACAAATTGGATGCCTTTCAGAGAAATGCAACAAAAATGATCAAAGGGCTCATTTAAAAAGGATGTAAAGTACATACCATGGCTAAAATTACAACCAATAGCGATAGGATTGCCATCTACAAACAGCTGATGTCTGGAAACAAGTTTGGAGAAGAACTGTTTTGGGTGCTCCAGCTGAGTATAGCTAGGAGAGATGGGATGAATTGAACAAAGGGAAAATGGAGGCTCCCTCTACCCTAGCTTGTAAGCTCCTAGAGAGGGGACTGTGTCTTTTTTCTCTCTGCAAAGTGCCATGCCCAAAGAGGGCCCTGCATACAAATGATAAATAATAGAACCTGACTGCAGAAAAAAACCAGTTACCTACCTTTTCATAACTGTTGTTCTTCGAGATGTGTTGCTCATGTCCATTCCATTCTAGGTGTGTGCGCACCCACATGCACAGTCGTCAGATATTTTTGCCTTAGCGGTATCTGTAGGGCTGGCTGTGGCACCCTCTTGAGTGCCGCACTCATGCGCTGGTATATTAGGTGCCGCCGGCCCTATGCCCTCTGAGTTCCTTCTTGCCGACTACTCCGACAGAGGGGTAGGAGGGCGGGTAATGGAATGGAAATGAGCAAACATCTCGAAGAACAACAGTTACAAAAAGGTAGGCATCCGTTTTTCCTTCTTCGAGTGCTTGCTCGTGTCGATTCCATTCTAGGTGACTCACAAGCAGTATCAATGGAGCTGGGCTCAGAGTTCAAGGTCTTGCAGCTTGCAGCACTGTTCTGCCAAAGCCAGTGTCATCTCAAGCCTGCTGGGTAAGCGCACACTGAGACGCGAACGTGTGGACAAGCGACTGGGTAGTGGCCCTACAGATCTCTTGGATTGGCACCTGTGCCAGGAAGGCCGCTGACACTTGCGCCCTAGCCGAGTGTGCAGTCACAACTGCTGGCGGAGGCACCTTCAGCAGTTCATAGCAGTGGTGGAAGCAGGCCATGATCCAGGACAAAATCCCCTGAGCAGACACTGGGCGACCTTTCATTCTGTCTGCCACCGCAACGAACAACTGTGCTGACTTACGGAACAGCTTCGTTCTATCTACGTAGAAGGCCAGCGCCCTCCTGATGTCCAGGATGTGTAGCCTGGGCTCCTTATCTAACGTATGAGGCTTTGGAAAGAAGATGGGTAAATATGTGTCCTGGCCAGTATGAAACTAGGAAACTACCTTAGGCCGAAACGCCAGGTGCGGTCGTAACTGGACCGTATCCTTGTAGAAGACCGTATAGGACAGCTCTGAAGTAAAGGCCCTGATCTCGGGCACCCTGTGGGCTGACATTATCACAACCAGGAATGAAACCTTCCAGGAGAGAGCAGGAAGCCAGAAGTCCAAAGGGAGGCCCCGGCCACCTCAACAGCATGAGATTCAGGTCCCAGGGAGGGATGGGATCCTGGATGTGCGGGTAGACACACTCCAGACCTTTCAAAACCATGCTATCATGTCACGAGCGAAGATCGACCTGCCTTGGAATGGAGGATGGAAAGCCAAGATAGCAGCCAGGTGGATCTTGATCGATGACAGAGACAAACCTTGGAGTTTGAGGTGCAGCAGATAATCCAGGATCTCCTGCAGTGGGGCCTCCTCGGCTCAGATACGCCGTTCAGAAGCCCAGCACATGAACCTTTTCCATTTGGCCAGGTAAGTCGCTTTGGTGAAGGGTTTCCTGCTACTCAGAAAGACCTGCCCGTTTGTCCGCGCTTAGCCATGCGGTAGCCAAGCCGTCAAGTGCAGTGCCACCAGATTCGGGCACAAAAGGCTGCCGTGGTTCTGGGACAGCAGATCCAGCCAGAGGGACAGCTGCAGCAGGGTGGCTACTGAAAGGCTCAACAACGTGCTGAACCAGTGCTGGCGAGGCCACGCAGGGGCTATTAGGATCATTCTTGCACTGTCTTGCTTGATCTTCACAGGGACCCTGTGAACCAACGGCACTGTCAGGAAAGCATACAGCAGCGCCCCCGACCATGGAATGAGAAAGGCGTCTGATAAGGAGCCCCTGTGCATCCCCCGGATCGAACAGAACATGTGGCATTTTCTGTTCTGGAAGATTATGCTGACCACCTCCAGATGGAGTGACCACTCATGGCGAGACGAGAAAGTCCTGCTAAGGTGATCTGCTATGACGTTCCTGGTTCTGGGCATGTGCGCAGCTACCAGATGAATGGCATGCCACACACAAAAATCCCAAAGGTGGAGAGTTTCTTGACAAGGGCCGAAGACCTGGCACCGCCGTGCCTGTTGATGTAATACATCACGGCAGTATTGTCCGTCAGGATCTGCACCACCCTGCCCTTCAGGTGGGGCAAGAAAGTTGCAGAGTATAGCCCTGAGATATTATGTCCAGCACCCAGCAGTCTGAGGTGACCCGCGACTGAACGGTAGGGATGGAGATGGTTGAGGAAAGAACAAGGTGGATCCAGGGAATTGACTGGGGCATTGCTCTCGAGCGCACCTACAAAATGAGTGTTTCTGGCCCTGGGAAGCTTTGCCAGGCTGGGCTGCGCGGGTGAGCAGGCGGCGACGACTAAAGCTTGTGTCTCTATCCCTTCTCCTTGCACACCCCTGATGTGGCTGCCAAGGCCTTGGTGATGGGGGCAGCTGGAACTGCTTCCTTGCAGACTGCAGCATATGCATGCCCAGCGAGCGAAGGGTGGCCCAAGTGTCCTTTAACATGTACAGCCTCGCAGCAGTCTGCTTCGAAGAGAGACTGTTCTCATCAAATGGGAGGTCCTGGATCGAGGTCTGCAGACCGCCGGCCTGTTCCGAGAGATGAAGCCAGGAGCTGCGCCTCATGACCACCGCGACCACCCTAGCTGCTGAGTCCGCCACCAGGGTGCCTCCTTCACCAGGGTGCCAAATTCCTGGGCCAAACCCTAGGGAGAAATTCCTTGAACTTATGGAGGAAGTCCCACAAGTTAAAACTGTACCTGCCAGAGAGGGCCTGTTGGTTCGCCACCTGGAATTGCAGGCTGGATGTTGAATACATTTTTCTCCCACAAAGGTCCAGTCTTTTGGCCTTTTTATTTTTGGGAGTTGAACTGGTGTGTCCCTGCTTGTCCTTTTCGTTGGCCACAGAGACAACCAGCAAGCCCGGAGGTGGATGGGTATGAAGGTACTTGAACCCTTTGACCAGGACGAAGTACTTCTTTTTGGCCCTTCTGGAGTGGGAGGGATGGACGATGGGATTTGCCAGAGGGCCTTGGCAATTTTCAGGACCCCGTGCCAAGATAGAGGCTGAGAGGATATTGAATAAGGTGTTCACCTGCTCGGCCATCTCCTCCACTTCTAGGCCCAAGTTCTCGGTTACCCGTTGAAGCAGGGCTTGGTGTTCTTTTAAAACTGTCTGGCGGGCTGGCCCTTGAGGGTCCCGCAACAGCCTCGTCCAGGGATGAGGACGACAACTGTACCGCTCGGGGGAGGCTGCAGGGCATCATCCCCCCGTTGGGGAGGGTTTTTTTGGGGGATGGACACTGTCTCCTCTACCCCAACCTCCAAGCGGGTCTCATGCACCGAACCCAGTGCCGCCAGCTGTTGCTCCGAGGTGGCGGCAGATGAGCAGTGCAAAAGGGTCATCATCATTACTGGCATGCCCCACGCACTCCAATAAGGCCACTGCACTGGCCATGCTGCCAAGGCAGCGCCGTAGATGTCAATGCAGCCTCAAGTGCCCAAACGCGCTGGTGGGGTCTTGACGAGGGGCTGAACTGACCTTCTGTGCCGGAGGAATCCCCTTCCAGTGACGACAGCGGGGCCGTCGCTGCCTGTGTCTGCCTGCTGACCGTCGCCACTGGAGACCAGTGTCTGGAGTGGGGGGGGAGGGTATCGGCGCCGGTATCGAGGGGACCGGAATCGCGATGGGGAGTACTCCCATGGGGCAGGCAACCAAGATGTGTGCCGAGAGGATGACTGGCGGGAGTGTGAACGGTGACGGTAGAATGGAGACCGGCTCCTCCCCCAGGCGATCCGCGTTGAGATGGTGGGGACCGTGATCGTGGTGCCGATGACCGCGGGCAAGCCCCAGAGGTTCTGGGTTGCGATGCCAGAGATCTGCAGCGCGGAGATGGAGAGCACTGCCTTGTCTCGGGGCATTGGTGGAGCTCCACTGCCCCCTGAGGGGTCTTAGTGGCTGGCTTGCCCTTGTAGGGAGCCTTTGCCGCTTCCTGTGGCACGGGAGGGCACATCCACATGGCTCCAGAGTGGCCCAAACTGGGTCCTTGCCAGATGCCCCATGGCCCTTCTTGCCCGGTGCCGGGGAGCCGTGCTGCTTCTTTTTCTTTCTGGGCACCGGCGACGGGGAGCGGTGCCAGGGGTGCACTGAGGCCGAGGTACTAGGTGAGTCTTGGCGGGATGGCTCGGAAGCGGATGAAGGGCAGCCTCCAGGAGGAGAGCCCGCGAACAAATATCCCACTCTGAGTCCTGGGTCAAAGTTTTTTATAAATAGGACTCTTGTCCTTCACATGTGATTCCAAGCACTTGAGGCAGCTGCTGTGGGGGGTCACTTACAGGCATAGGCCTGTTACAGTCCATGCAGGGCTTAAACCCTGGAAACTGGGGCATGCCCCGCTTGGGGCGAAGTCCCCGCTGGGACTCTAACTTCTAACTACACTTAACAGCTACTTAACACCAACTACTATGAACAACTATTTAAAGGCCCTAAGGCTCGAAGTCAGAAGAAACGTAACTGCGAGCCCTTGCTATGCAAGGAAAGGCGCTCCAACTAACCACCCCGGGCAGTAAAAGGTAACAGAGAGGGCGTAGGGCTGGTGGCACCTGATATACCGACGTATGAGCGTGGCAGTCAAGGGGGTGCCACAGCCGATCTTATGGATACTGCTAAGACAAACATATCTGACGACCAGGCACGTGGGTGTGTACGCACCTAGAATGGAATCAACATGAACAAGCACTCAAAGAAGAATGCTTGCTAATGGTGATGTCTATAAAACTGGAAGAGTCTCCCCAAGGGAATAGTCTGCCAAGATGGAAGCCCTCACAGATATTTCAAAGTAGCCTGTACAAAGCACTGGAGAATGAATATATGGCAGGGAGAAATCCTGCACTCAGGCTAGGGGGAGACAGAAGAGAGGACAAGAGCACTTACCAGTGGCGGGCTTTGGCACTACAGTACTTGAGGTCCTTGTCTGGCTCCACCACCTGCCCGTTCCTCCAGCATTGGCCACACACAAATTTCATCTGGAGGTCAAAGCTGCTTGATGTCGGAGCCCGGGGGGCAGCCTGTGAAGGATCACATGAAGAAACAGGATTCAGGCAAATTGACCTCAACACCTTGCTCCAGTCAGTACTGTGTACAGGCACAGGGTCATGCACGCGTTTGCCCTGGGATAGACGCCTTTCCCCATAGGCACTTGTACACTACAGCAAAGTGCATAGCATAAAAGCCAAGACAGAGGCAGATTGAGCTCTCATTTGGCAGTACAAGCCATTGGTCCATCAAGATACCAGATTAGATCAAACCACTGGTCCGTTTAGTCTGGTTTCCTACCTCTTGCCATATGATATAGGGCCATTGATCCCTCCTGTCTGTAGCCTCTCTCTAACAGTGGCCAAATCCAGGTCTTCAGAGGAAGACACAACCACCTCACAATGCACATGAACAGGCCACACACACCACTAGCACTGACCGAGGGTTCAATCCGGGCCACTGATGCAGCTGCAGACAAGGGATGGGGATTCATTCGCAGGGAGGGTAGGGGGGCATCTGCACTGAACCTCCTGGGGATGTTGTCTATCTGGAGAAAGCAGTTTAAAGTCACAGTTTGGGCCCCTTAGGAGCTCCGATAGCAGAGGAGGCCCCCCCGGGCTGCACTGAATCAACATGTCTCCTGGCCACACTACATCCAGCCATTGCCACCCACTTTTGGGTCACAGCTGGATGATGTAGGCCCCACCTTGTGCCTCTAAACTCCATTGTGGGCAGACTTTCCACCCCTGAGGTTCCTGTGCCCTGAGTTGCAGCACCGGACTCAACCCACCAGCCTATTAACCAACATGTGACCCGAAGCCTGAGAATTCACAGCCCTTACATCACGATCCCTAGCTGAAAGAGTCACAAAATGTCCGTAGTCCTTTCATATGCTCTCGAGGGACGAAGGACGGTCATATGATTAAGATACATACAACGTTCAGGGACCCGAGAGGATTAGCTGAAAAATTCCTAACAGCGTCCGGCTGCTATTCCGAGAACTTCAGGCAGGAACTAACCAAACATGTTTTCTGACGTGAGTAGTGCAAAGACCTTGCATATTTACTGTGAGAATAAGGGTCCAGACACCCCAAGGGGAGAACAGCGACAAAGAGTCCTGTGGCACCTTATAGACTAACAGAAGTATTGGAGCATAAGCTTTTGTGGGCTTATGCGCCAATACTTCTGTTAGTCTATAAGGTGCCACAGGACTCTGTTGCTTTTTACAGATCCAGACTAACACAGCTACCCCTCTGATACAAAGGGAGAACAGAAGGTTTAAACCCACAAAATGAGCAGTTAAACCAACTGATTTATAGCATAATACAGTACGCAAAATATATCGAGTAAGGTCTTTCACGAAAGCTTGTCTGAACTTGCTGGTCAATATGAGATGTATACAGAAGGTGGTTATGAATCTATGTGTATAGAAAACTGCATTCAGAATCTGTACTACGACTCCAACTACATCTCTCAGTAGGGCAGTGAGCAGTCATGCAGGGAGGGGGGCACCACCCAAGCCAGGTGTTTTTACATGAAACCGGATTTTTTTTTTCAACCCAGGAAAAGGCAACGATGGACCATTAGTGTTAGTGGGAAGGCATAGAGACAGCCGGGCTATCAAGCCAAGAAGGAATTTCTCCACTCTGGCTAAGCAAGAGTCATCATGGACAGAGAGAAAAATAAAAGGGAAACCTTTTAAAAACAGGCTTGAGACTGAGGGCTTGTCTACACTTAAAAGGCTCCAGTGGCACAGCTCCGCCGCTGTAGTGTAGACAACACCCACACAGACGGGAGGGGTTCTCCCGTTGGGTTAGGTACCCACCTCCCCGAGAGGCAGTAGCTAGGCTGACAGAAGAATTATTTCGCCAACCGAGGGCTGTCTACACAGCAACTTAGGTCAGCTTAATTATGCTGCTCAGGGGCGTAGATGTTCCACACCCCTCAGCGATGCAGTTAAACCAACCTAATTTTCCAGTGTAGACCAGGTCTGAGGTTTTTTATCCAGAACTTGAGGGACAGTCTCTAGAGGTAGGAGGCTGCCCATGAATGCTGGATCCCTCCTATAGCTAGACGGTATGTGGAGAAACTGTTTTAGGGCAATAGGTAACTTGTATTTGAAAAGGGATTTTATCTAATACAGAAGTGTAAAGTCAGAGGCTGCGTCTACGTTTATGTACTATGTAACTTGTACAGGTTTTCACACCTTTACGATTTCAGCTTTGAACCTGTGGTTTTTCTATTAAACAAAACTTTTGGTTTTTTTTACCCTAAGCAGGTCTCTAGCATGCAAACTGGGTGGAGCATAGGGGCCAAAGTGAACTGATAACTGGGAGCCGGTTTCATGCCTTTAGGGGTGAGGAACCAGATGGGAATAGTCTGAGCATCTAGTATTTAAGAACTCGGGGAGGATGGATTTGGGACTGGAAGGTCAGGTGGTGTCTCTCTGCAAGGAGCACCTAGGCTGGTGAAAGCCAGGGTGAGACCTTGTGCTTGTGGGCAGGCTGCTAGTGTCAGGGGATTAAACCATAGCTGCACAGCACAGGGACACAAGGTTACAGGGCAGGCAGTGACAGAACCCCTAACCGGGCGGGTGATCCCCAGAACGTCACACTGACCACGTGCAGGAAATCCGGCATGCATGCTCGCTCAGAGGGGACTGGGCGTAAAGAGTCAAAGCAGCTGCTGCTATACACAGCTATATTTGTAAGGACATGCTACACGCCTGGCAGACTGGTAATAAAACAAATCGCCGTGACATGGAAATTAGGGTCTCGGGAGGTTGCTACACATTAAGTCAGTCAAAGGGCCTTCAGGTTACAACGGCGCCCATTGTTATGAAGCCAACACAGAACACTACAACAAAGTTAGCTACTAAACTGTAGCAACCAAATGAATCAAGACTTTGGCATGGCCGTTCTTAGCTTCACGTTCTAAATAAGGCACCAGACACATTATAAAGGAGGTAAAAAAATTCTCCTTCCCACATTTTCCCTCAGTGCCTAGCTACCAACTCTGATGCTCACCTCAGATGTTGTTCAGCAGCTGGCCACTGTGATGTGGCACAGTAACTTCTGGAGTCACAGAGACCTCTGGGAGTCCGGGTAGGTCTACTGCAGAGTCCCCAAACCACCTCCTTTCCCACCCATGTCCAGCAGCGGTTTGCCTCTGCACTGCAGCAGACTCTGATCAGAAACTCCTCTGACCAGCTCTGGGTGAATGGCCTGAGATCCACACGTCCTCTGGGACTGAGCTGAGTTCTTGCACTAGCCTGAAGAGCAGGCCTTTGGCACGCGGCACCTCCTGTGTGAGCCTCCTTGTCTGCACAGCATTTCGAGTCAGCCCAGCATTGCGGCCTTACACTGTTCTTCTCCAGCCAGAGGCATCTAGCTCGTTTTGGGGCTCAATTAGCTGCTGTGACAGTTTAGGTTGCTCCTAACCGTATAGGCCAGTGGTTCCCAAACTTGTTCCGCCGCTTGTGCAGGGAAAGCCCCTGGCGGGCCGGGCCAATTTGTTTACCTACCGCATCCATAGGTTCGGCCGATCGCAGCTCCCGGTGGCCGCAGTTTGCTGCTCCAGGCCAATGGGAGCTGCTGGAAGCGGCGGCCAGTACGTCCCTTGGCCTGTGCCGCTTCCAGCAGCCCCCATTGGCCTGGAGCAGTGAACTGCGGCCACCGGGAGCCGTGATCGGCCGAATCTGCGGACGCGGTAGGTAAACAAACTGGCCCGGCCCGCCAGGGGCTTTCCCTGCACAAGCGGCAGAACAAGTTTGGGAACCACTGGTATAGGAGATGCTTTGTTCCTGCTGTCTGAAGGACACCCTGAGAAGCTGACCTTGGAGCTGTTTAAGTTAAGGGTGGGAGAAGGGGCTGGTTTGCACAGTGCTCCTGGGAAGTTGTCTTTGCCATGCAGCCGAGTTGTGAAGCTGGGTGGATGTTATGTCAGATTAGCCTGCTCAGGCTGGAGAAAAATAAAGGCAAAAACAAGCCTCTCTCTGCCGAGTGGGCTAGCCCTGCCCTGCAGTCTGCAGCAGCGAGTTGCTGACTCTCCTAAGCCTATTGTCTGAACACTCACTGGTGCCAGAGCTGTGGTGTGCTGCCAGGCACACATGTGGCTTTAATTGACTGCAGGAGTCTCTCTCTCTCTCTCTTTTTAAAGACAAACGATGCCATGCACTGGCGTCAGGCTGGGGGCCGACCAGCGCCATCCTCGTGACAAGGGACGGCATGATAAGCAAGCACCTTCCAGCCACACTGACAATGCATCCCACGTGTCCCAAGACAAACGCGGGGACACGGGCCCTGCAGCTCTGTTATGTTGCAGAGCACCACAAAACTCAGCGCCTGGCTGTCATGCAGCTTTATGAGAATGTTAGCAAAGGAGCCTGGAAACTGTCAGCTCGGTCTTCAATCCCCACAGGCACGGATGTCCTCCTGATCCTGGCACTGCACATGTCGCTGCTACAGGCCTTTAGCAATAAGGGGAACACGCATATTTCAGGTGTTATTTCCTAATCCCCAACCTTTGTCTTTATTGTTTGTACATTGTCCATTTTAGGACCTGATCCCTCTGCTAGGCCGAGGCACCTCAATTCACAGTGATTCTGATGGGAGTGGAGGACGCTCAGTGTCTCACAGGACTGGATCCTAGACTGTTCAGCTCTGCAGGGAGGGAACTGGCTCCTGTGGTCTCTACACTGCCAATAAAGTATTGTTGCTCTGCCTCTACATCCTGGTTGAGCCACTCAACTCCTCAATATGTGGCAGACGGAAGCAAAGACCCCCTTGTGGTGGGAGGGTTTAACAAGGCCTCCCCCGGCCCCCTCGGTGGGGTTTGCACGCCAAGGCCTTGCTTGGAGGCGAAAAGAGACTCTGCTCCTACTTTTCTCACCTTGTCAGCTGCACCCAGCAATTAAAGGAGAGAGAACTCTGTGTTCTAATGCAAGAGCAGCTTTAATCTGACCCCAGGGCGGGGCCGGGCTCAGACGGTTAATCACCAGCTGGGCTCTGCTCCACAATGCAAGCCACCAACATCAAGAAAGCAAGCAAGTGGTTAGGGCTGTGGCTGCCTGACATCACCTAAACCCTACAGCTCAGAAGGAGGCAAATGTGGCCTCTGCTTAAACACTCCTCTCCAGGGTCAGCGCTGCCTTGAAAGCCTGGTGAGGGGAGGGGGGGGGAGGAGGAGTACAACCAGGGGGTCAGGCAATGCCTTCCATCTGCTCTGCTCCCCAGCTTCCCCTGGGTTGGTTGCCTGGCATGACCAGCTTCACCAGCACCTGAGCTTGCATGTCCCCTGGAGTTGTTTTTAAATGGGCTCCTCCACCCTAACAGGTGTGTTTGAACCCGGCACCAGTATGACAGTTGCTGCTCCCCGCGGGATCTGGCTTGCATGAGCAGGATGTCCTCCTTCCCTGCAGAGGCGATGCGGGGGTGGGGGGGAACGCAGGGTCACATGCCCCCCCAGATTTCTCAAGCCACCTCTTGCCGGGATGCCTATCAGCGAGGAGGCAGCAGCGCTCACCATGTGTCCGTGCAGCGTGGGGAGGGAGGAAGCAGCAGGGCGGCTATGGCTGGCTGCGGGCTGAGCTCCCCCACCCACTACATGGGGCTGCTTCTCCTTCTCTGCTGCTAGAGTCCCAGCGCTTCCTGCTGCCTGCTTTGCACGCTGCCTGCTGAGGTGAGTCACGGGGGCATCTTCAAAATCGGGAAGAGGAGCTGCGACTTGGTGCCCAGCACCAGGCAGCTCAGGTGGAGCCCCATCCAGCCCGAGAGCCCCGGGGTGAGTGAGGGGAGCAGGCTGGGGGGGCAAGGGGGGGGCCTGACCCTGCTGCTGCAATGCACCCCCAGCAGCAGCTTGCAGCTGCTGGGAGTGCATTGAAACAGCAGCAGCCTCCAATGTCTCTATTAAGGAGAAGGCGATTTGGGGGTGTCATATCCCCACTCCAACCAAAAGTGGCTGATAATTCTGCAGCTTCTTGTTAACTGAGACAAGCCAGCCCCAAGCACCGTCCCACCCTGGCGCCACCCATCCCGGACTGCGCATCCCAGCTGTGTTCAAGCTCTGCAAGGGGCAGGCCAGCCACAGGGCAGAGAGCAGGAGGAGGAGGAGGAAGTTGCTGGTGTATGTTGTCTACATACAGATCAAGTTTTAGGGGATGGAGGCAGAGGCAACATGAAAAGGGCGGTCACATGCCCCCACAGAACCTTTCAGTTGTGCGACACCCCGCCCCCCCCACTATCTACACTCATGTGTCACCTCTGATCTCCCCCCCCCCCCCCCCCCCCCATCATAACAGGCACCATCCTCTTTGCTCCACCCCAGGCACACAGCAGGGGGGAAGGCAGCCCTCACTGTGACTGAGAATGCAGGAAGTGATGCCTCACGCTAGAGAAGAAGCGAGCTCCTGCGCGGTCCCATCTCCTCCATGGCCGTGCAGAGCGCCATTCGCGCTGGAGTGTGGCAACAGCAGGGCTTCACTCTTCCCTACAGAGCACCTCAGGTCCAGCCCGGGCCGCTGTCAGGCGCTTGCTCCCACCCTGCTTGCTATGGCGCACGGGAGGCAAAGGGGGCCCCGGCAGCGCCATATTTTCTCTCTGATTGGTGGAGAGCGGCAGTGGGAGGGGAAGGCACCGAACTGGCTAGAACAGGTGCGAGTAACAGCTCCAAAACCACAAACCAGTCCCAGGGTCCCCGTGGCTTCTTACCGTGCTGCTGGTGGCTTTGCTGGCGTGCTCCATCAGCTGCCAGTACTTTTTAGACTCCTGGACAATATCTTCATGGGTCATCCCTGAAAACGACAAAGCAGAGACATGACTGAGCATCCCCACACTAGTCTGCTGACCCAGGCACCGAGGAGGGAGGGAGGGTGGTGTGGCTCCTTTCCCATCACCAGCCCAAGACTCCACTTCTAGTAATGCTGCAGTTCATGCCTGCATCACATGGATCTTTAGTTTACAGGCTAAAAAGGTGCTGGAGTCACATCCCTGGAGACTCCGGCCTTTTACTTATCACCAGAACAGGTTCACCACAGGCCAAGGAAGTTCACATTTCCTCCACACTCACTCTCTCTCTCACCCATGTGAATCAACACCCCAGAAGAGAGAGAAGAATTCAGTCTCCATGACTCAGTCAGTCTTTGGCCTTCCTGCTGAGACAGAAATTGCCAACAAAGGAGCCAGTGGCTAAGATGTGGACACTTGTCCTACAAAATCTTGACGAAGACCCACCAAACGATTTCACGCAGAGCACTGACCAGTCAGCAGAGGTCTTGTACATTACTACCAACCTGCGGCAGGGATGGAGCTGGTGCCTTAAGATGAAAGGCTGCATACAGTAGAACGTCAGAGTTAGGGACACCTCAGGAATGGGCTTCTGATCTTCAGGAGCACTGGGGCTCAGAGCTTCAGCCATGCAGGGGGCACTGGGGCTCGGGGATTTAGCTACAAGGGGGCCGGGAAGGGGGCCAGTTTCAACCCCAGCACTCCCCCCGTAGCTAAAGCTCCAAGCTCCAGGGCCCCACAAAACCGAACCCCAGCGCCCCCCTGATCTAAAGCCCTGAGCCCTGGTGCTCCAGTGGGTCAGAAGCCCTGTCCACCCCCTGCCCAGAGTCCTGACCCCCCCCACCATGCGGCTGCAACCCCAACCTCATCTCCCCCCCTCCCCCCCCAAAGCCTTGAGCCCCAGGGCTAAAGCCCTGAGGCAGTAAATATTTGGGGGGAGGGGAGAGAAGATGTCTGTCTGTCTCTCCGTTGCTGCCTGATGACTTCCGGTTCCAGAGGGTGTCCGGTTGACCGGTAAGTCCAGAACTCTGGTGTTCGTATCTTTGAGGTTCTGCTGTATATCACATTCCCCTGAGTCAACCAGTCTCTGATCGATCTTGAAAGTCTAAGCTAATTCCTGGCTCCAAGATTCAGTCTGTCTGTTTATGGAAAGTCCCTAATCAAAACTGGGTGACTTAACAAATCCACTCAAAACAAAAAACCAAAACCCAAATAGCAGGCCGTACATTTTACTGGATACCAACTATGGCTCCTCCCACTAACAAGACATTCACATATTTAGTTGAAGATAAATGTCTACAGTTTTTGAACCAGTATAGCTATATTGGTTAGGGGTATGATTGTTTACCAGTATAGCTCCTAGTGTGGACAGTTATATCGGTATAAAGATACCTTATACCAGCATAGCTTTTCCTGTACAGGAAGAGGCATAAGCATATTTATACCAGTAAAACTGTGTCCAGTATACAACTTGTGCGTGTAGACAAGTCACAAGGGCTGAGCTACACACAAACTGTCACTAAATAACTAAATCAGGTGTAATTCAAACCTCGTCGTACTTTGCTGCAAGTCTGTGTGTAGACACTCTTGTTTCAAAATAAATGTCCTATTTCAATTTTGCTAAAGTTGGTAAGAAAAAGACTCTTACAGAAACATTGCCTTGGTCACAACTTATCTCAGGAGTTAACTCCTTGATGGGTTCAAGGATCTGAACCAGAGCCTTTGCCAACACTACCAGCGTGGAGACAACCAACCAGCATTGAGATTCTCAGAGCACCGAACAGTGAGAACTTGTTAATTTTCTAGCAGGCGTACAAGCATGTAGTCAGTGGAGCACTATGTGGTGAGACATCTTTAACTAGCTGGGTTACTGCCAAGCCTAATTATCTCGTTGCCGTGCAGTTTAGAGATGGCGTATGAAGGATGTTTAAGATGTCTGACCAATTTCCAGCTCATTGAAACCAAAAACACCAGAAGGTTGCTTTAATAAGGCCCCACTGATACAGAAAGGCAGCAAAGCTGTATATATTACAGTCACTGAAAGCTGTTATTATGTTAGCTTTGCTATTACAGAGTACCACGTGAATGCTCTTTTGGCTCCGAGAGTCTGTGTAGTCCAAAGGGTCGGAAGCCAGGAAACTCTATACTTATGACCTGCTGTGTGGCCCTGGACAAGTCAGAACCGGAAGTCAGAATATTCCGTGCCTCAGTTTCCCCATCTATGAAATAATACCATCTGGCAGCTTTCCAAGCATGTTGGGGCATTCATTTTGTTAAAGTCTGTACAGTGTGTTGAGGAAAGCCAAAGCACTAGGTAAGCATTTTTATTATTCAAGCACACCCAGAAATGCCTCTGCAGCAGCAGCTGCCCTGTGTTTGGTACTCAAACCAGTGTTTTGCTGGTTATCTCCTTGTTGATAGAATGTGGGGTTAGCCCCCAGGAAAGACTGCATAATGTCATTCTGGGTTCACTTCTCCCAGCCCTCATGCATTCTGCAATTCCAGAATGTAGGATAAAACCAACCTCTTACCAGAAGATCCTGCTCAAATATCTTTTTAGTTTTAAAATCACATTTCTTGACCTTGTGGTTGTGTAAAAAAAAAAACAACCTTCCAAGTACAAACAGTGAGTGCTGTCCTCTTGTGTATGCAGGCAGCCTGAAACAATGGCTCTGAGCCCTGATCTACACTACGAGTTTAGGTCGCATTTAGCAGCGTTAGATCAATTTAACCCGGCACCCGTCCACACGACGAAGCCACTTTTGTCAACTTAAAGGGGTCTTAAAATAGATTTCTGTACTCCTTCCCGACGAGGGGATTAGCACTGAAATCGACATCGCCGGGTCGAATTTGGGGGTAGTGTGGACGCAATTCGACGGTATTGGCCTCCGGGAGCTATCCCAGAGTGCTCCATTGTGACCGCTCTGGACAGCACTTTCAACTCAGATGCACTGGCCAGGTACACAGCAAAAGCCCCGCGAACTTTTGAATTTTATTTCCTGTTTGGCCAGTGTGGCAAGCTGATCAGCACAGGTGACCATGCAGAGCTCATCAGCAGAGGTGACCATGGAGTCCCAGAATCACAAAAGAGCTCCAGCATGGACCGAGCGGGAGGTACTGCATCTGATCGCTGTATGGGGAGACGAATCCGTGCTATCCGAACTCCGTTCCAAAAGTCGAAATGCCAAAATAGTTGAAAAAAATCTCCAAGGGCATGAAGGACAGGGGCTATAACAGGGACCTGCAGCAATGCCGCGTGAAACTTAAGGAGCTCAGGCAAGCCTACCAAAAAACCAAAAGAGGCAAACGGCCGCTCCGGGTCAGACCCCCAGACATGCCGCTTCTATCATGAGCTGCATGCAATTCTAGGGGGTGCCCCTACAACTACCCCACCCCTGTCTGTGGACACCTGCAAGGGAGTCTCACGCAACAGGGATGAGGATTAGGAGGAGGATGAAGATAGCGCACAGCAGGCTAGCAGAGAAACTGTCTCCCCGACAGCCAGGAACTGTTTATCACCCTGGACCCAGTACCCTCCCAAGGGGGGCTCCCGGACCATGAAGGTGGAGAAGGCCCCTCTGCTGAGTGTACCTTTGTAAATATAATGCATGGTTTAAAAGCAAGCGTGTTTAATGATTAATTTGCCCTGAAGACTTGGGATGTTTTCCCAGCCAGTACAGCTACTGGAATGCAGTCAAGCAACATCCGTTCTTTATCTCTCTGTTATCCTCAGGAGAGTGAGATCATTCATGGTCACCTGGTTGAAATAGGGGAATTTTATTAAGGGGACATTCAGAGGTGGCCGTTCCTGCTGGGCTGTGTGCCTGTGGCTGAAAAGAAATCATCCCCGCTGTTAGCCACGCGGTGGGGGGAAGGGGGAAGCGATCATCCCAGAGAATTGGGTGTGTGTGGGGGGGGAGGGGGTTAGTTGCACGTTAACCCGAAAACCTTAGCCCCTCCTTTTAAATGGTCAACCCAATTCTCCCTTTTTTCCCTCCCGCAGCTGCAAATGTTTCAACGCTACCACTATCATTTCCGTCCCAGAGGCTAGCGCAGATAAGAAGGTGAAAAAAAAACACTCGCGATGAAATGTTCTCTGAACTCATGCAGTCCTCCCACACTGAAAGAGCCCAGCAGAATGCGTGGAGGCAAACAATGAGGAAAGCACAAAATGAATGCGAGGACAGGAGGGACGCGCGAGATGAGAGGTGGCAGGAGCAAATGCTGAGGCTACTAGAGGATCAAACTGATATGCTCCGGCGTATGGTTGAGGTACAGGAAAGGCAGCAGGAGCACAGACCACCGCTGCAGCCCCTGTGTAACCAACCACCCCTCCTCCCCAAGTTCCATAACCTCCTCACCCAGATGCCCAAGAACACCCAACCACTCCACCCCAGAGGGCTGCCCAAGCAATAGAAGGCTGACATTCAATAAGTTTTGAAGTGCAGTGTGGCCTTGTCCTTCCCTCCTCCACCACTCCACCCAGTGCTTTCCTCCTCCACCACCCCTCCCAGGCTACCTTGGCAGTTATCCCCCTATTTCTGTGACTAATTAATAAAGAATGCATTAATTTGAAACAACAATGACTTTATTACCTCGGCAAGCGGTGATCGAAGGGGGGAGGGGAGGGCGGTTGGCTTACAGGGAAGTAGAGTGAACCAGGAGGGCGAGTTTTCATCAAGGAGAAACAAACAGAACTTTCACACTGTAGCCTGGCCAGTCATGAAACTGGTTTTCAAAGCTTCTCTGATGCGCAGCACGCCCTACTGTGTGTGCTCTTCTAACCGCCCTGGTGTCGGGCTGCGCGTAATCAGCGGCCAGGTGATTTGCCTCAACCTCCCACCCCGCCATAAATGTCTCCCCCTTACTCTCAAAGATATTGTGGAGCACGCAGCAAGCAGTAATAAGGATGGGAATATTGGTTTCGCTGAGGTCTAACCGAGTCAGTAAACTGCGCCAGCACACTTTTAAACGTCCAAATGCACATTCTACCACCATTCTGCACTTGCTCAGCCTATAGTTGAACAGCTCCTGACTACTGTCCAGGGTGCCTGTGTATGGCTGCATGAGCCATGGCATTAAGGGGTAGGCTGGGTCCCCAAGGATAACTATAGGCATTTCAACATCCCCAACGGTTATTTTCTGGTCTGGAAAGTAAGTCCCTTGCTGCAGCCGTTCAGACAAACCAGAGTTCCTGAAGATGCGAGCATCATGTACCTTTCCTGGCCACCCCACATTGATATTGAAGAAACGTCCCTTGTGATCCACCAGGGCTTGCAGCACCATTGAGAAGTACCCCTTTCGGTTTATGTACTGGCTGCCTTGGTGCTCCGGTCTCAAGATAGGGATATGCGTTCCATCTATCGCCCCACCACAGTTAGGGAATCCCATTGCAGCAAAGCCATCCACTATGACCTGCACATTTCCCAGAGTCACTACCCTTGATAGCAGCAGCTCAGTGATTGCACTGGCTACTTGGATCACAGCAGCCCCCACAGTAGATTTGCCCACTCCAAATTGATTCCCAACTGACCAGTAGCTGTCTGGCATTGCAAGCTTCCAGAGGGCTATTGCCACTCGCTTGTGAACTGTGAGGGCTGCTCTCATTTTGGTATTCTCGCGCTTCAGGGCAGGGGAAAGCAAGTCACAAAGTTCCATGAAAGTGCCCTTACGCATGCGAAAGTTTCACAGCCACTGGGAATCATCCCAGACCTGCAACACTATGCGGTCCCACCAGTCTGTGCTTGTTTCCTGGGCCCAGAATCGGCGTTCCACGGCATGAACCTGCCCCATTACCACCATGATGTCCAAATTGCCAGGGCCCGTGCTTTGAGAGAAGTCTGTGTCCATGTCCTCATCACTCTCGTCACCGCGCTGCCATAGACTCCTCACCTGCTTTTGCAGGTTCTGGTGTTGCATATACTGCAGGATAACGCGCGAGGCATTTACAGTACTCATAACTGCCGCGGTGATCTGAGCGGGCTCCATGCTTGCCGTAGTATGGCGTCTGCAGGAGAGCAGAGTGGCAGCGGAAGCGTGACAATGGTTTGCAGCCCTATTGTACCGTCAGCTGCCAGAGCAGGAGAGCAGAGTGGCAGCAGAAGCGTGACGATGGTTTGCAGCCCTATTGTACCGTCTGCTGCCAGCAGCATCCAGGACACAACAGCGGCGGCTGAGCTGAGCTGCCATGGTATGGTGCCTGCGCGGGAAAAAAGGCGCGAAACGATTGTCTGCTGTTGTTCTCACGGAGGGAGGGGCGACTGATGACATGTACCCAAAACCACTCGCGACAATGTTTTTGCCCCATCAGGCAGTGGGAGCTCAACCCAGAATTCCAATGGGTGGCGGAGACTGCGGGAACTGTGGGATAGCTACCCACAGTGCAACGCTCCGAAAGTCGACGCTAGCCTCGGTACTGTGGACACACTCCGCCGACTTAATGTGCTTAGTAGGGACACACAATTGACTGTATAAAATTGCTTCCTAAAAAAATCGACTTCTATAAATTCAACCTAATTTTGTAGTGTAGACATACCCTGAGAGGTGTGAACTGCATCAAGCATCTCAATGGGATAGGAATGCGAAATCTAAAGCCAACTATTTACATTTCGACATTGTCACCCTCCTCTGTACCATCCCCCAGTATGGAGGGCAAATGCCCAAGGAGTCGAAAAAACCCCAAGTGGTGTTGGATGGTGGCAAAAGAATGCCCACTACCATCTGCTACTCGCCAGAAGATTGCACCCATCTGGCTGTGGTGGCCCAGGCATGTGTGTCCTCCAGGCTTGATGAGTGCAATTCATCAGCCCTAGGACAAAGCCTGAGAAAGCTCAAGTGGCTTCAAAACGCAGCAGCCCACCTGCTTAGCAACACAGGTCACTGTGAACACATCACCTCCAGTACAACCACCCCTGCACTGGCTCACCAGTGAGCAGAGTCCAAGTCAAGCTCCCAGCCCTGCTGGTCTAAGCTCTCCATGGGATTGGCCCTAGGTCCCCAAGAGAGCCTCTCTCCCTCCGTAACCATGAACTGCCATGGCAGCTACATTTCACTGGGACCGTCAGCCATGGAGGGCAGGCTCTTGAGTGAGCCAGAGACAAAGCTTTCCCAGGGCCTGCCCCTAGATAACGGCACTCACTCCTGCAAAGAGACAGGAATGAGCATGGAGTGAGTCCCCTGTGCAACTAAATGCAAAACCCACACACAGACACACACTCACTCGCACCCAGGCTGAGGAGGAGGATGGAGATTATATCTGTTATTTCTCTTTTTACTTACTCAGGAGGTGCTTAAATACTACAGAGCCCATCAGTACGACAGGCCACACAAGCACCCTGAGAGGCAGGGAGATATTTCTCCGCTTTCCCCTCCGGGTGGGCACCAAGTGGAACTGCCACAGGTTTAGGAGCCTGCCTAAATGGCCTTTGCCTGCCTAAACAGGTCTTCTCATTTCGGCCGAACCCCTCCAAGCACACTGCTGGGTTCTCCGTCAACTGTTCCAACGCAAGAAAAAGAGTCGGGCTTCATCCTGGGACAGGTCAGTGAAAATCTCTGCTCAGCATGCAGTGAGTCAGAGAATCAGACAAAGCACTTGGAGGGGAGAGAAAAATCAGACTGAAGAGATCTCCGTGCCCTTATGTAAGTGACCTGAATTGAAGAGTGTGCTCCAAGAGGGGGCGGACGGCCTATTGCCAACTACTTAGTTTCCATAACAGACTCTTGGGAGTGGCTTTACCAAAGTTTTTTTGAACGTTCAAAGAAATCCCATTGGTTACCACTATTTTGTGACTGTGTACAAAGAAGCGCAACATCAGAGGGGCCCAATTTCCTTTCACTGCAGCTGCACCAGCTTGTCCCTGCCATGTCCCGATCACCTAGCTGTTCTAGGACTCTGCTTCGAACGAGCATTTCCTCCAACACACATGGTCCTGAGGTAAAGGCTCGCTGGGCTAGAATTCCCAGGATTGCCCCTAGACAGACAAACCTGGCAACCGCACTGGAAGGGCCGACCTCTCACGGTCCCACCTCTATCTCCTACAAGCCGGGAGAGGGAAGGGAGTGCATGTATTGAGAGAGAACATAAAATTTCCTGAACTCTGACAGAGCCCCCTGCCAGGCCCTCTCTCTGTCCCCAGTGGCACAGTACCTGGGCTGGAGAAGGCACGAGCACACGCTCTCTGCTTCTCTTCCCTCCCCACCCCACAGCCGCACCCAGCGGCGCGCTTACCCGAGTATTGCTGCAGCAGCCAGACCTTGAGCTCGATGAAGCTGTGAGCGAAGTGGCAGCTGTCCTCACGCAAGCAGCCGTAGCGCACCTCATGCCGGCACACGTCAAACTGGAAGTGCTCCTGGAACTGGCGGATCTTAGAGTATTTCAGGGAGGTGGAACGCACAATATGAACCAAACACCTGCAGTGGGGAAATGGCCGAGCCAGAGAAACACAAGGGATCAACGGATTGACTCTTCACCCCTCCTCCTCCCCGCATTCACTGAGCCGGCTGAGGCACGGGTGGGTGTTACAGCCGATCCTAGGAGTCACTAACAATCTGGGTGGATCGAAGTCCTGGGTCATGCCTTGTCCCCCACCCCGGAGCACTTCAGGCAGACACCTTGCACCACCTTGTTTAAAATATCTGACCTCTGAACCCCGTGCAGCATAGGCCAGATCCAAGCTCATTGGAGTCAACTGCAGTCTTTCCACTGACATCAATGGGCTCTGATCTGGCTCCAAATCCCTTGGCACCAGGGGTCAGACATGCAGCGCAACATATCACACCTTGAGCTTTCATGTGCTGGGGATGAGAGGAAGAAATGGGCAAGTAACATGAGCTAGCTGGCTGGGCTCTAGCGGGGTTACTCCGGCAGGCACTGCACGGGCCAGTTCACTCACTTGTTGTCGTAGAAGCTGTGTTTGGCAGCAAGGTTGGAGCAGACAGCTGGAGAGTCCTTGGTCCCTTTGCTGATTATCCGGGGTTTGCTGTCAAAGCAGATCTGAGAAGGGAAGAATCAGCACACTAGGAAATCTCAGAGAGCAGGAAAAAGGAGAGATGCTGCCAGAGATCTCACCCAGACTGGGATCATTTCACTTGGAAGGGAGAAGAGCCAGAGGAAACTTACTCGAGAGGTCCAAAAATTAGAACAAGCCTGATGGAAACTTAAGCAGTAGAGCTGCTTGGAAACCAGTAAACACATTTTGCAAACATTTCCAAACAGAATTTTTGGCTTCTTTTGTGACATTCCAACAGTTTTTTCCATCACAGTTGGAAAAATTTCAACCAGGTCAACTTATAATTCCCTTCTTTTCATCCAAAAATGCAAAAGCAAGGGGAAACGATAGGGGAAATTAAAGACGTGTAAGTCCAAAACAAAAGTCATGTTCCTTTACACACACAGTCACCCTGGGGAACATGCTGCTGCAGGAGGTCAAGACGGAGAGGGCCAGATCCTCAGTTGATGTAAATCAAGGTAGCTCTACTGGCTTCAAAACAGCCTGTGTTGTGCAGGAGGTCAAACTAGATGATCACAATGGTCCCTTCTGGCCTTAGAATCTATAAACAAGTGACACTAATTTGCTTCAGACGGGGATTTTTCCCATCACATGGTTATGGTTTGTCAAACAGCCGGGTCAAAGTTATGATTATTAACTACCTTGCTAGCTATGAAAGCCCAAGGTAGTCAAACTGCATGCTCCGGGCGTGAGCTGACCACCTGCAGGGGACAGGGAGGAGTTACCCCCTCCCACACCTACAGCATCACACAGTTGCTCAGGTACATCACGGATTGTTCCGTTTTGTCACCTTCCTCTGAAGCAACAGGGACCGGCTGCTTCTGGAGGCCGGATACTGGCCAGGATGGACCAATGGTCCGGCTGCACACCAACAGCTGATCTAGAGTGGGATGCAGCGGAAGGGAGCCTGCCTCTTTCACGCACTTACAGTAGAGTTACATTTTGGATTTGCACCACTAACGCGGGCACTTATATCTGCAACAACAGGGAATGTGTGAAGTTTGTGCCTACAGCTCATTCCCCAAGGAAACGGTGCTCCCCCCTCCTCTTCCTCCCTGTACCTCGCAGAGGAAGGTGAAGATGCCCTGGTGTTCCTTCAGGAGTTTGGCAATGGTCAAGTTGCCCCGCTTGATCCCTCCCAGCGGGTCAAAGAGGAGGTCACGATTGAGTGTTCCCTTCCTTTCCTCCGTCCACACGTCGATCTCCTCCTGGTGGTACGCGAAGGTGCAGTTATCCCCGTACTTACAGTCCTGCTTGTTAATCATATCTACAAAGCAACAAAGAGCAGAGCACCCCGCATGGAGGGGGGCCAGGTCAGAAACTGAGCTCGCCCTCGTCACCTCGCCCTGCTCCCCACAACTCACAAGGAGCTAAAACTGAAGAGTTAAGACAGACACAAAGCCTGAGCTTTTGGCCCCTCGTTAGACACTTTATAGTTACACCACCTCAGAGACTAGTCTGGTTACATCTCATACACTGAGCAGGGTCGGGCCTGGTCTGGCCTAGGATGGGGAACTTCTTGGGAAAGCCCCAGTGCCCTGCAGCAGGGCTGGTTACTCAGCAGGGAGGGCTCTGGCCAGAACCAAAGTCCCAGCACGTGCTGGTGGGAGCAGTATTAGTAGTTCAGTGCCAGCGGGAGACAGGCTCTCCGCCTCAGCGGGGCACCTAAAACTGGTTGCTTTGAGAGAAGCAGGCTGCAGTCCTGCCATTCCCACCATCCTGCGAAATCTCCAGTGGCCAGGCGCATCGCTCTTTCCAAGCCGTCCTGTACCCAGAGCGATAGCACCAGCTGCTGCTCCGCTGTGCGAAGCTCCCGTTTTCTACCATGTGTTACGGGTTCATCCGTCTCGTCTCTGGTTCTCACTCTGCCCCCCGCCAGCCCCTGAAACCCAGCGATCATTTCACGAAGGAGCGAGAAGGCTCCAGAGGGAGCACGCGATCCCTGCTGAAAGCTCCCCTGCTACCTCTGCCGGCATATGCCTCACAGCCCCCCTCCCCAAGCTCACCTTTGCACAGGTAATAGGATCCCACAAAGTTGGTTTTGGTGGGTCGGGGCCGGATCCTCTTCCAGGTCTTGTCTTCAGAGTTTCGCAGTCTCCCCAGCAATATGTCCCGCTTGCACTTGTGCTCCAGGCCTTCCCGGTAAGTGTAGTCACCAGCCTTGGGGCCTATGGGAAAGGAGGACCCGATCAGCAAGAGGGAAAACAATCCCCAAGCACACGAACTGCTGCGGGTGTCATAAGCACATCACCTGTTTTGGGGTAGCAGAGGTGGCAGGCTTGCTTGAAGACATGAGTGGACGCCAGGGGGTTCTTCACGAGCAGGGCAGTGTTGGGCATCACCGCCTCTGGCTGAGACTGCAGGAGCTCCGCCCCCTTGGAGATGGTAGGGTGACTCACCCCACTGAGGCTGACCTGAAAGACAAAAAAAACCACACACATCCCTCGTCTAAACCTCACAGCCAATGGACAGAAATTGACCCCCAGACTAACACTGGGCCCCTTCATGACCACGCAAACACACAACAGAGCTCCTGCCTCAGCAAGATGGCCGCCACCAGCAGCAGGCGGCTCAGAAACGGCAACAGGAACACCGGAGTTGTGTTTTCAAATACACTCAATGGGCAATTTATCTGCAGCAGAGAAGGACCTCTCCTTCCCCACGGAAGGGCCAGCAACTCAGGGGACAACAGCTCTTTCTTCATCCCTGGAGGAAGGGCTTCTCTCCCCCACCTTCCAGCACAATGAGTTGTGCATTCCACGGCACTTGAACAAAAGAACTAACCCTGCTGTGCAACGTGTCAGACAGAAAGAAAACAGGAAGGACGGAGGTTCAGCGATGTCCCAGTCCCACTCAATAACCTAGTTTAGACAGAGGCAGATCATCCTACCCACAGAGCTCCTGAGAGGAAAAGCCTCTGCCCAACCTCAGACCCGGTGAGACCAACGTACAATCCCATGCATGACGGAGACTGGAGTGGAGCATTTAACTCCATTCAGACCCCAGTGATACAATGGGGGAGGGGACAAAGAAGGAAGGGGAAAATGCTGTGCTACCACATATGGAGAAAGGCCTCCACACAGCCCTGCCACCACACGGGGCGAGCGGGAAGGAGGTTACGCACACAGGGCAGGGTAACTGAAGCCACCAGATTTTGGAACTGATTAAGAAAGGGCCCAGAGTGCAAGAATAGCCCCGTGCCCTCCCCACTCCCATGGCACACGGGCACCTTGGTACATCCAGCAGGGGTAGCAGCTCACTCACCGCAGGAGATGGTTTCTGGCTGCCAGCAGTGTGTCGCAGTTCCTGAGGACCAGCTTCTTCTGGGCAGAGGAAGAAAAATCCCAAACACATACATCTCACTTTCGGAAGCTGCTCTGATGCCCGAGACAGAGATTTGAGCTTGTTCAACAGTTTTTTAATTCTTTTCATCTTCCAGGAACATCCAGTACCCAGGGCAGAGACTTGAAAACTTCGGCAAGAGCCTCCCCTTTTCTGAAATCCCCAAAGGCAACAGACCCCCACTGCCAGATGCCTGAAGGGTGCTTTTCACAAACAGCAAGAGACCAAAGGAATTCAGTGCAGACGGGAGCCTAGGTTCCAGCACAGTCCTCACTGGGCAACCTCTTCTCCGCTTGTGATGCTCCAGCATTCAGTCTGCTGTAACATCCCCATGCAGCCTACCTATGCCCCAAGGGGCTGAAATGCTCCTTACCTGATCTCCCTCCAGAGCCCGGCTCCACAGAACATGACTGGAGTGCTCTTTGGGCTATGACACTTATTGCTCACAGAGATCAAAGGAGGCAAAGACTGACTAAACCATCTAGTCCATCCCACCCTGCCCAATGCAAAATCCTGCCCTACAGTAGATTTGCCAAGACTTTGCCAAAGTCTGTTTTAAATGACTTGGCATGAAAGGGCTCCCACGACTTCCCTTAGGAGACCAGTGTCAGGCAATGTTTCTTCGATATCGAGCCTGAATGTCCCCTCATTACTCGAGCTTTACCCACTGGGATAACCCTGAACAACAGCTCTGCCTCCTTGGTGTCTACACCCTGCAGATGCTTGTAATCAGCGGTCACACCCCACCACTCCCCCATTATCGCTCAGACAAGCCATGCTGATATTTAGTTCTTTTAATCTTTCCTCCATCTCAATCAATTCTCTGGAAGCTTAATTATTGGTCTCTCTCTTCTCTGGCATTGACATCTGTCTGCTGTGGAGATGCTCAGCGCTAAACACGGTGTTCTAGGGGCACTGTCAGCCACAAATGCCTGCAACCCCCACTCCTCTGTGCCCTGCACCTACCTACAGCAAAGGAATCCAGGGCATCCAGTGAGCCCCTGCTAGTTCCAAAGGCGTCCAGGGCATCGAGCCGTGGCTCTGTGTACGGGAGCAGGTCCAGTGAATCCAGAGAATCCAAGGGGGAGCCACCACTGCCCCCAGTGGGCTCAAAGGCATCCAGGACAGAAGAGGAGAGCTGCTTGGTGGGATCCATCACCAGGCCGAAGGAGGCAGGTGGCAGTGGATGTTGGTTAATCGGGATGTTGGCTGTCACCACAGGGGGCAGCAGAGGGGTTCCGCCCGGAAACACGGGGATCAGCTGGGGCATCTCAGTAGGCAAGTTGGTGGGAATGGTTCCCTGGACCAGAGACTTTAAGAGTTGGGAGGAAAAGGGGGCAGAGAAAGCATGTTAGAGAAAGGACTGGAGGAAGCATGTGTCAGAGAGATGGGTGGATGGACAGAGCGCACTACAGCAGCGAGTATAACATGGTCTCCCACTCCAGAGTGCACAGCACTTAACTTCAGAGCAATAAGCCAGCCTCTACCCTCCATGCCCATTTCCACCCCCAAACACAAAAGCAGGGGGTGGAAGGGGGAAAGGTGCTATCTTCATTCCCATGGGGTCTAGCCCCTCCATCTGGATTTATGTATTCCACTCACACTAGGCCGTCCAATGAGCCAAGATCTAAGATAGGCTCCTTAGAGACACACAAGCCAGTGATGGGAAGAAAGAAAGGGACCGAGCACACACTGCCAGATGAACACGCGACGGCGAGGAGAGAGAGAACATGCTCTAAAGGATGGATTCAGAACACGACCGGAGCTCTTACTAGAGGGTACTGTGACCCGTCAGCCAGGGAATCCAGAAGAGAGTCCAGTTCTTCCCCAATAACCTCCCCATCTGTGAAGTCCTCCACACTCTCGGGCACGGGCAGGGATACGCAATCCGGAGAATGGAGCAGTGTGGCGGCAGGCAGAGAGGTGGGCAGGCCCTTTGCATCCATGTCAGAAGCTGAAAGGGCTGCACCCTCGCTCACAGGGATGGAGGTGGCGAGGGGAGCAGGGATGCACTGCAGGTCCATGGAGAAGTCTGCAAGGGGGAGGGGGCGGGGGGAAGACATAAAGCCAGTCACATGGCGCCTGGGGGTGAGCCGAGTGCGGCTTGGCCAAAGAACACAAGATGTACAACTTAGCTGAACCTCAAGCACTTAGCAGGTGAAACCTTTAGAGACTGGTGGCTCCAGTTTCGGGGATTCTTGGCCTTTGTTTTTTGTCTCAGACCTCCCAAAGGCCTTCACAGAATGTCTCGTGAATAGCCAGACAATGCTCACCTCCCATTATGATGCCTGGGAAGCGTCTGCAGGCCAAATCTTGGTCTCACTAAAGTCAACGGCAAAATTGCTATTGAATTCAGTGGTGTCTGGTCGTGACCCCATGAGTCCAGTTACTCTATACCCCATTGTCCGGTGGTTTTTAAATGCTTCTGAACTGCCTCCTCCTGCAGAGCTCAGTTGTCCTCCCAGCACCTCTGCTCCTTGCCGCACCTGTGCCCCCCCCCCCCACTAAAACCCACTTCTCCTCAGGCTCTCTAAGTTCTGAGCTTCCCTGTTGGGGAAGGGAGGGGGACACACAAACCCTGATTGGGGAGGGGAGCAGGGTAAGGAAGCCCAGACAAGCCTCCCAAAGATCATACAGAATATTGGGTCCCCAAACATACATTTTAAGACTCACCAGATGCCCTTGCCAGAGTGGTGCCTAACTCTTGAGGACCCCTCCCCTCGATGTCTGCAGGAGACAGGCTTAAAGCTCTTTACTGTGTTACTGAGGCTTCCCTCAATAGTTTTAGGGGCGATGGGGGGGGAAGGAGAGAACTTTCCCTACAGCTTCCTTCACCCTCTGGCCCAGTGTTCTGACTATTCGAAAATGAGGCAATTCTCCCCCACCCTCAAATACTCTGTTAAGGTGAAGTTAAGGTGGCAAGCACATGTTTGTCATCTGAGCACGCTCTATCCTGCAAAACGGTTAGAGTTTAAAAAGAAACAGTCCAAACGTTAGACCCCCAGGAGATGCAGAGTTACACATGTAAGTCTCAAACCAGGCACCCAAACTACCTTCATTCTGCCCCCATAGCGATGCCCTGAAAAGAAAAAAAATCAGAAAAATACTACCACCTTCTCCATCCACTCCAAAGAGTTCCATGTTCAGAGATTCCAAGGCCCGAAGGGACCCACCCCGGTGATCATCTAGTTTGACCTCCTGTATAACGCAGGCCACAGAACCTCCCCAATACATTATCAGCAACCCCAAAACTAGAACGCCTTCATCTCCTCTGATTAGTGATTGGGCTGCTTTGTGGTCGTACACAGTACATATACCAATTCCTGAGCAGACAAATAGCAAAGCGAAAGCAATCATTCCTCACTCTGCATTAACAGCCCAATTCTGCGACGTCCTGAAGGCTCATAAGAGACGCTCATCGCCTCACAGGTCTGGGTCTTATGATTCCATGTGACAGTCAATGATTCAAGAGTCATTAAGCACAGAGCTAATGTGTTTCCACATACAAATGTCATACACCCAGATCAGAAAATGGGGCCCTTTAACGGGGCCCAGCAATAGTTAGTGCAGTGACAAATCTTCACACTTAGTATTGCAGACATTTATGCAAGGAACAAATAAAAACCAATGTGCTGTGGAGCATGGTTTTCAATACGCGGTTAAGAAGGGTGGGTGTCGGGGTGGCATTTCTACGGGGGGGGGGGGGGGGGTAGAGTTAAGGTAGTTTAGTCCCTGGCAGGAAGAGTGCAACCTTGCAACTTTCACTCTGCGTTTCCTGGGGTTCTAAACATATAAGGCTCCAATTCTAATGTCCCTGGAGGGGAGCGTATAGTCAAAGCACGGCTCCGTGTCTACAGTCTTAACTTTAAAGTTGTTTTGGTTGGGAATGTACAGCAGAATCGCATGTGTTCAAACCCGGCTTTAGAGCTGAAAATAGGTTACGTCCCCATGTGTTTGTTATTTGCATTGATTAGTCCCCATTTATCCAAAAATATGACATGTCCCTTGTTCTGCTTGGATAGCTAGATTTCTGTTGTACAAGGTTCTCCTAGTAAGTGCCTTCTTAACCTGATTTTCCCCTCTATCAGTGTCTTAACAGTTTACTGAGGATTCTGAAGTGAAGAGAAACCAATATAAAGAACAGCACCTCCATATACTCCTGCTCCATACCACCTCCTGCCCCCATCCGCTAGGCTGGTCTCTTCCAGTCTCCAAAGTCAGGACCCAAGAGAGGTCCAAATGAAGACAAAGCAACTATTAGTCCAGCCAACCTGAGCAGGTGCCTTACTGCTGCCATGAGAAACAGAAAGGAGAAAGCTTTACCTGTTTCAATATCATCTATGGAGCCCAACCCATTGGAAGTCATCTGTAAGGCAGGGAGGAGGAGAAGAACTCATCACTACAAAGACATCTTTTGAAAGTTGTTAGTGCTTCACAGCCCCAAATCTCCCCTCCCAAATATCTTCAGTGCAGTCTGCTGCTGCTTCCCTCCTCTCCCCCTGCCCCCGCCTTTCAGTGCTGGAACCATTAAACTGATGTACTGTTAAACCACTATTCCTCCAAGCCTGGTATTTCACCTTCAGCAGTGACCAAAACCTGTATTCCTCTGAAGTAATAAACCCCCATAATACCTGACCTTCTCAGTAATTCTGCACCTGGGATTGCATGTGGGTGAGAATATTCCTTCCTGATCCCCAGAGCCAATCAGCTAGCCCCACAAAGCATGAGATCTGATTAGCCTTATCTTACATAACTAGCCTTTCTTAGCTTACATATCTTTCCATTTAATAATCACTAATTTTTACAGCAAGACTAAAAACAGGAAAAGGTTCCCACCAAAACAACTGCTGACTGTGAGCCCTAGGCAAAGAATAAATGAGCAACTTTACAGAAGTCTGAATGGTGCTGCTGGAAATAAATTTTCCTAATAATTTTATTAGGCCTACCATGACTCCGTTTCCACACAAACATTCCTGTGTTAGTCCAAAGGCCACTTGGTGTTGGTTATATCCAAAATACAAAGATAAGCAAATATACCTATATTCTACACTCCAGCAACAATACAGTTCTAAGTATTTTGGCCAAACAGGCTCCGGTTCGGGAGACACCATCCCATCATGGCATCACTCTGACAAAGAACCCCTAGAAAACCTTGCCTTATATGCACTCTAACAAACAAGTGATATCATTGCTGGTTACCAGACCTTGGCTAAGGTCAGATGAAGCAGCTTAGAGCCGAGCTCTATCCTCTGCCCTGGTCGAGACAAGATTAATGACTGGGCCGCTTTCCTCGAGGTTTTCTTATCTCCTCATTTTACCATATTTTGCTCTCATTACTAAACTAAGCATTTCTTTATAATCAACTCAACCAATTATTTACTGCACCTGGTACCCAAATAATAATATTTTTAAAATTTCTATGACCTCAGCCCAAACCTTAAATAAGGTAACACTAGTATTTTAAGGGTCACCACAAGTTTAACACAAACAACTCTTCCTTCTCATGATCTGACTCTTTTTAAAATCACAGGCTTTGGACCTATTCCTTATGCTAAGATCCAAACTCAAGTTAAAACCACAGTTCACCCTGGTCTAATGTGAGCCTATATTCCAACAGTGCAAACACATTTTTCTTCCTGCTTTCAGTTAAAAATGACAGACACCAGCACAACAAATATTTGAGATTACACATTTGCAACTCCATCAGTTACAACTTCAGTTTTTGCAGTGTTCTAATTTTCCACAAAAGGGAAAATTTTCAATGGAAGAAGATTATGGGCGGCTACAAGAAATGATCTTAGGCTGATTCTCACTGCTAGACAGATATTAAGGCAAGGCACCCATCAATGTAAACTTCAAATTGTATTGCTCTAGTATCTTTTAAGGGGTTTTTAGGTTCATTTAAAAAGGGACAATGTCAAATAGTGCTAGGTCCCAAATTTAAGAGCCTAAAATGATTGTCAAATAATTTTTTTTAAATATGAAGCGTTTTAGTGAAATCTCTTAAAAACCAGCAATGAAATCAGTGATCTGATTATTTTTCATTCTGTGTTTGTACAGTGCCTAGCATAATGGTGTCCTGTCCATGACTGAAGCTCCTAGGTGCTACGGCGATACAAAAAAAGAGTAAATAATAAATTAAGCAATGTTTAAATTTGCATGCTTCACTCAGCTTGGACAGTGAAATCCTCCAGTCTAGTTTCATTTTATACGTTTCTTCATCTGTTTCACTTCCTGGTTCTTGCATATTAGCACTTTGTAATTTTACCAGAACCAGAGAGGGAAACAGAAAGTGAAGTCATCCAGTCTAGATAAGTGAAATGTAAGCTTTGACAGTGAAAAGCAAAATTAGATTAAGAATTTTTCTGCTTTAATAATGTTATCAGCACCGCAGCAATGGAAATATTTAAAAAATAAATGATTTTCTTGACACTGTTCCTTGAAAAGGGAAAAATAGATAAACACTGATCTTTTACTCCTAAAAGATGGTAATAAACTTGCATGAAATAAAATATAGAAACTCTCATGTAAAATAATGTATGGACATTGAGAATGTCAGACAGGAACTGTACCTGATTTGCTAAGCTGGCTGATGTGCCATTACTGAGTAGAGAGAAAGTTTCCAATTCCTGCTGCAAGGAAGAGAGAGATTTCATGACACAGGGATTCCTTGAACTCCTGCAAATTAGGTAGTGACTGATTGGATCTTGTCAGCCACTGCTATCCAACGGTACACTTCCCTATCAGGCATTCTCTACAACCACAAACCATAGGGAGAGAAATCAGGACCACCTGCTTTTCCTTAGTATGCACCAATCATCCCAAAATTCATGTGATTGTACCTGAAGCCTGTTGCTTGCAGGATTATGAAAGAGCCCCAGATTCAGTCCAGCCATCCTGGTGCAAAATGCACATCGATGCAATATCCCAGTGTGAAAACACCCCTGTACAATGCTGCATCATGAGATGGTAAGTTTGAACCCCACCCCACGACAGACACATTCAGCCTTGTCATTTAAAAAATTAGTTGTGGAGTGCATTAAAGCACTGGAATGAAAAACAGAAGCTAGAGCAAGCTGCAGCAAAATGCTACTAAAAGGTTTCAATTAATTAAAAAAGGGAGTCTTGTGTTTTGCTTGCATAGACACAGTTTAGACTCATCTGTGGAGTAACGAGGTAGAGGGAAAAGTGCAGAGGGCCAATGGAGTGAGTAAGTATGAAAAGTATTTCAGGGAAAGTTTCCCTTCTCTCAAGATTCAATAATTACAACATTTTTAGAGCTCTAGCAAGTGGAGGATTTTCCTCTAATCCAACACCACTTGCAAAACACGCAGAGCTTACATTTATATAGCATCCGTTACCCAAAAGCACTTTACCAACTACTACAAATCACTTCACTTGGCACTGAAATGCAGCCACTTCTCAGCTGGAATGTGCCAGCTGTTTAACACTGCACAGCAAGGTTACACAAGAGTTAGAGACAGGAACTGAAGAAGAATGTTGCATCTAAATAAAACTGCAGAGAGGAATTTGAGGGACACAGAATATCAATCACTCAAGCTGGAGTTCAGCCAGGGCCTTGGGGCTAACATTCCTATTCTTGAGAAATGTGTCACAGGAGCGTCAGTGACCAGAAGTGGTTTTGCCTTATCTAAAGGACACTCCCCCCATCAGTAGCTCAGCACCCCTTAGCACAACCCTGGGGCGTACGTTTCATACTGATAGACAGAAGAATGCTCCATTTTGAACCAGCACATCCATTTATTGCAGCACTAGGGTTTTCCTTAGAGCAGTGGTTCTCAAACTTCATTGCACTGTGACCCCCCTTCTGACAAAAAAATAAAAAAGTTACTACACGACCCCAGGAAGGGGGGACCGAAGCCTGAGCCTGCCCGACCCCTGCCACCCTGGGTAATCTAAGCCACACTGCCCAAGGCTGAAGCCCTCAGGCTTCGGCCCCTTGCCCCAGCAAGTCTAAGCCAGCCTGGCGACCCCATTAAAATGGGGTCACAACCCACTTTGGGGTCCTGACCCCCAGTTTGAGAACTGCTGCCTTAGAGCTATCCCCTCAAACAACGTCCAGGCTTCATTCTGCTTAGCTTGGGATAGATGAGACTGCGCACCAAGCCAAGCTGCTTATGGCTGCAAGGCAGAAACGCACCTGCAGGGGTGCTGCAGGCCAGGACTGAAGAATGACTGGCAGATCTGGGAGTGGGGGCATTCCCAGGAGTGGAAGAGCAGGAGGTGCTGAAGGCTGTACCTATGGCAATGCAGCCGCTCAGAATCAGTAGCCTTTACAGAAACATATCAGTGGAATCCAAGGGACAGTCTAGAAAGAGTCATACCTGAGGCCTCTTATATGCTTTCCGAACCCTTAAACCCAGCTTCTGTGCGAGCTCCTGACCAAGCTGCGTAACGCTCTCATCCTAGAGAAAATGTAATTCAAGGACATTGTCATTTTAAAGCATGTGGTTTTATTTTACTGCACATACAATAACCAACCAGAAACAGACCACAAGTTATACAAACAGACCACAAGTTACAGCTACACAGACTGAATTACATGCTAGTATTCTTATTGGTATGCAAGACGAGAGGTAGCCAATTGCCCGACTCCATTCCAGGAGAGGCTGTGCAGATCTAAGACATCAGTCATTCAGCCCTGCAGCGATACAAAGCTGCGGAAATGGAGAGGCGATATCCTCTCTCCAACAAAGTATCCAGTCTCCAAATGCAGGGCTAGTGATCCTTATTGACACGAGGGCCCCACCTTCAACCCTGCTTGCTCCCTCCAATCCCAGGATCTGGGTGGGAACACTGGTTCCGAGACACCTTTGACCTTCCCCACCCTCTGCTGCACTGAGCTCTGCTAATGATTTAGCTCATCACGTCCAGTCTGTGCTCACTTTCTCAGTTCCTCTCTTTAAAAAAGTTTCCAATTTACACAACACATAGACGCTACTTCCTGGAACTACACAATCCACAACGTAAATTCAGCCAATCACTGCCCCTCTCTCCTGTTAAAGTCCACCCTATTAACCCACAGCACTAGGTCACTCCGAGCATCCACTCCTGCTCCCATGTTGCTCAACACCTTTGGAGGGTGGCCCATGACCACACTGCATCCCCCACCACAGTTTCATTCTCTCCTCCTTCAGCTCTGTCATCTCCCTGGCCAAACAGAAACAGGCTTCCTTCCTCACTGAGTCCCACGAGCACAATCCCCAACACTTATTTTCACCCTCTGACTGCCTCCTTCAGCCTCCTGTTCCCCATCCTTTCTTCCCTCCTTGCAAAGTATTTGGTTAACTTTGTCACAGGGAAAAATCAACTAAATCCTCTATGATTCGCCCCCTGCCTCGTTCCCTTCAAACATCTTCTCCCTCATCACCAAACTTTGAAGTCTGCCGCCTTCTCTCCACCACTAACCCCTCCACCTGCCCCAGCGAGTCCACTGCTGCCTGGCTCTTTACCTACGTTGCCCCCATGCTCCTCCCCTGCCTCCCCCTCCTTCTCAACCTCTCCCTCACGATACTAGTATACCCTGTTTTTCCCTCCCTTTAGAGCACCATCCTTCAACCGGACCTATTTCTCCAACTACTGCCCTGTCGCCATCCTCACCGTCTCTGAACTCACTGAGCACAATCTAAAACCAACGTGTTTACTTCCTCTCCTCTAGCTCTGTCTTGGACCCCTTCCAATCTGGCCCCCACCTCTCCTCTCTACTGAAACTGCTCTCGCTAGTGTCTCCAACAACCTCTTCCTGGCCAAACCTCAGGGCCTCCAACTCTGTGCCGCTTTTGACACGGTCCATTTCCCTCCCCTTCTTGACATCTTATGCTCTCTGGGTTTTCGAGATACCACTGTCTCCTGATTCTCCTTCTACCTCTCTGTCCATTCCCTCAGCTTCTCTTTCAGTGGGGCCACCTCCTCCCCTCTCACACTCCTGGTGGGGGCTCCCCAGGCCTCTGTCCATGGCCCAGAGACAGGATGTAAAGTGAGGACAGCACAGGGCCAGCTTGTCTGCTTACTGACCTGTTTTCTTCTGTCCAACTCCGCTTCCCAACCTGTCTGTGACATCTCCTCTTGGATGTCCCATCGTCAGTTAAATAGATGTGGTCAAAACTGAACTTCTCTCCCCTCCCAAACCTCCTCCACTTTCCCATCCTTATCTCTGTCAAACAGACCACCCTGTCACTGTCACACACCCCTGTCATTGTCATTCAGGCCTGCAATTTGAGGGTTTCTTTTGTACCCTCCCACTCCGTTGCCACTAATACTCAAGCCATAGCCAAATCCTGCTACTGCTTCCTCCTTAACAGCTCCAAGAGCCATCCTTTGTTTTCCCATTTCCCACAGTAAAAACCTCCATTCAGGCCCTCATTACATCCCATCTCGACCACTGCCGCACACTCCTCTCTGATGTTCCAAACACGTGCATTGCTCCCTTCAGTCCATACATAATACCGCTGCTAAAATCATCTCCTTTACTTATCAATCTGTTTAGTCTCTTCCCGCTTCAGATTCCTCTACCAGCTGCCCATAAGCTATTATAGCAAATTCAATCAGCAGGTCACCACCTTTAAGGCTCTAGGGGACTCTGCCCTGCCCCAATTATCCTCCCTTCTCAAACTCTGTTTCCCCTGTCAGTCTATCCCACAAATGCCTCCTGGGCCCCCTATACATGGGCCCAGCTCCCTGACCTTAGCCACAAGGCCCCTACTCTGTCCACATTTAAGTCTCTCTTAAAGACCCACTTCTGCCATGCTGCCTACACTGAATCTAATGATTTATTTAAACAATTTAAAGAATACCCATACCAAATGCCCTAAAAATTCCTTAACATTACAACAACAAGGACCACACAGAAGCATTAAATACTATATAGCACCACAGTATTATTTACTATTATTTATATTTTAAGCTCTTTGGGGGATAGAACTTTTTTTGTCAAGTAGGTGCACAGGGCCTAGCACAATGGTGCCCTGATCCATGAGGCTACAGCAATACAAATAAAATCAATATCATCATCATAGTGGTAATGTATTAACCACACAAGCCAGCAGCAGGAAATAGCAGAACCAGATACCAAATTAACTCAGTCAATCACTTGAAGTCTTTAGATAGTCTATAGCTCAAACAGGAGATACGGGATTGATGCAGGAATTCCTGGTGAAGCTCTCTGGCCTGGGTTATACAGGAGGCCAGACTAGATGGTTACAACGGTCCCTTTCTGGCCTTAAAATCTAGGACATCAAAGCAACATTACAGAATCCCAGAAATGTAGGGACTTTGAGAGGCCATCTAGTCCAGCCCCCTGCACTGAGACAGAACCAAGTAAACCTAGACCATCCCTGACAGCTGTTTGTCCAACCTGTTCTTAACAACCATCAGTGATAGGCTTCCAAGGGATGGAATCCCCATTCCAGAGCTTTACTATCCTTATAGTTAGGAAAAACTTTTTAATATCTAACCTAAATCTCCCTGGCCGCAGATTAAGCCCATTACTTCTTGTCCTACCTTCGGAGGACAATCAATCACAGTCCCCTTTATAACAGGCCTTAACATATCTGAGGAGTGTTATCAGGTCCCCCCTCAGTCTCCTTTTCTCATGACTAAACATGCCCTGTTGTTTTTTTAACCTTTTCTCATAGAAAACCTGACCTAAACCTTTTATCATTTTTGTTGATCTCCTTTGGACTTTCTCCAGTTTGTCCACATCTTCCCTAAAGTGTGGCACCCAGAACTGGACACAGTACTGCAGCTGAGGCCTCATCTGTGCCAAGCAGAGTGGAACAGTTATCTCCAGTGTCTTACATATGGCACTTCTGTTAATATACCCATATTAAAGCCCCTTTCACACACTGACACCTCTCACCCCCGAGAAACACTGGCCCCTGAGGACCTGAACTCCGCTCTTATTAGGTAAAACGACTGCTATTTATCACTTAAAACATATGTATGGTGCTCTACTGAGACTCGAGGCATTAGGAATAGGGTATTAAGGGTATGCCTACACTAGAAACTTAAGTTGACCTACATTAGGTCAACTTGCACCACTGCAGTAATTACTGCGCTGGCTGTATGTCCACACTACCCTCCTTGGGTTGGTGGCGCGCATCCTCACAATGAGCACTTCCACCGACCTAAGAGGGGCAGCGTGGAGAGATGAAAGCCCGGTCTCTCAGCTCCACTTGCAACTTCCTGCCCGGAGCCCAGCTGCCCCACAGGCTCCTGGACTCCAAGTGGGCCGACTGGGGCTTCTCACCTCCCCGTTTCTGGACGGGACGAGAAGCCATCTGGGGCTTCTCGCCTCTGGGGAGTGGGATCCAGCTGTCCCGGCTTCTTGCCCCCCCCAGGAGCCAGGAAGCCTTGTCAATTTCACAGCTACAGCTACAACAGGGAGCCATGAAATTGACAAGACTGCCAACATTTCCAGTCCAGAGATGAGCCGCTGCCTGGGCTTCTCCCCGGTTCCCAGCTGGGAGCAGGATCCATTCTTGCCCCTGCTCTCCTGCCATGAAACTGACAAGACAGCCAGCAGCTGATGTAAGAAACAGTGTCTTCACAGTCACTGTGGTGCCCTAACTACACCGACATAAGCTCTAAGCCTCTCGTGGAGGTGGAGTTATGATGTCAGTGTAGTAGGGCACTTACATTGACGGGAGCAAGGCTGTAGTGTAGACACTGACATAATTAGGCCAACATAAGCTGTTCTATGTCAATGTAAACTGTGTAGTGTAGACCAGGCATGAGTCTCTCTCTCTTCCATGTCTCCAGTTCCCATCTGTCCTGGACTGATAGTGACTGACAGTCATTCCCACCCGATAGCTGTTCCAACATGGACATGAAGTGAGTTGATGATCTCAGCTCAGTTCCAACTGGGACAGGCTTTCACATCACAAAGCCATCTCAACTGGAACGAGGCGGCCCTTTTGTTGGCAGCCTCAGCAGAGATGACTTGGGCTGACAAGGACATGGAGTCAGAACTCCCCAAGAGATGAGATTACTGGGAACGGGTGTATCATATAGAACAGCCAGCTTCTCTCTTCCACTACCATCACCATTCACACCGCACTGGATTGCGGGAAAGGAAAGACGGAAAAGTGCCTCAGAGGTTGGGGTAGACACGCATGTCACACACTTACATGTGGGAGGGACAGCAGGCAGCGGCTATTACATTCATACGCCTCCTTGTGCCTCCCCAGCTCATTTAAGGAGCGGGCTTTGCGGAAGAGGGCACGGATGTTCTCCTTGTCAAGCATCAAAGCCTTCTCACTGTCTTCCAATGCCTTCTCGTACAAGCCCTGCATGAGAGGAAAGAGACCACCTGAGCAGGCAATGGTGTGTCACACACTGGAATCCACCTCCTCTCCCCGCTTGAAAGTTCTGCCCAACCATTTACTGCAGTTCATTGGGAACATGTCATCAAAACCCATGAATATAAAAGCAATTGGAGATTAGATACAATTACACACAACACACCAAACTGCATTAAAAGATTATAAAGGTTGCAGAGTCAAGCACTCAAAAGTTAGGAAATGCCAGAATTAAGGGTGTCTGTGTGATCTTAATTCAGCCCCTTCTGTGTATACAGTAGTCTTTCGTGATCCCATACTACTTTTTCCACAGGACCCCTGCACCATTCAGTGCACAAGATGGCCCTGCTCTAGGAATGAACAAGGGTTGTGTAGTGAAGGGGCCTATTGTATGTAGGACTCCTGCCCCATGTGTTGGGGGAGTTGGAAAGTGTGTAGTAAGAGGCCGGCAATCGAAGGAAGGGAAAGGATGGTCTCATGGTTAAGACAGGTGAATGCTGTCCTAGAGAATGGGATTCTAGCCCTGCCTCTGCCACTGAGTTCCTATGTGATGCTGGGCAACTCACTTAAACCAGACTTTTTACAGGTGGTCACTACTTATGTGTTCCTCATTTTCTTGGTGCCTGAGACCCTGGGGTCCATTTTGGAGAAGTGCTGAGCTGCAACTGAACACAATGGGAGCCCTGATCTGAACATTAAAAGTGCTATGTAATGCTGAGTACTCTGAAAAAAATCCGATCCTAGGCATCTCAAATTAGGCACCCAAAATTAGTAGAACTTTTTACTTTAATCATTGTGCCTCAGTTCCCCATCTGTAAAACTGAGATAACCCCCCTCCACCCATCTTACAGGGGTGTGTTGTGAGAATAAATTTATCTGAGTGCTTCACAACCATCAATGCTGTACTTATGAGTGCCATAGAATAGCCTATGAGGA
Source organism: Emys orbicularis (assembly GCF_028017835.1). Classification (NCBI taxonomy): domain Eukaryota; kingdom Metazoa; phylum Chordata; order Testudines; family Emydidae; genus Emys; species Emys orbicularis. The sequence continues at coordinate 95,951,397 of NC_088683.1, forward strand.
AATTAACAACTCTGTCTTCAGAGCAGAGTTTGACTAGTGTACATTAAAATAAGGCCTGGGGCCACACTCTGACCAATGAGGAGAAAACAAAATATTGACTAGCTGCTCATTCAGTAAGCACTGCCTGTTCTGTGCACCATACACACTGAATGAGGCAGGAGTTGTGTGGAAAAAATAGTATGCAAACATGTAACTAGAGACTGCTTCATAATGCCAGGCACAAGGGGGCCAAATTAAGATCACACAAGCAACCATAAGTCAGGCATTTCTTAACTTTTGAATGCTTGACTTTACCACCTAATAATGTTTTTTTAACGTGTGTGTGTAATTTCCTAGGTTTAAAAAAGACAAATCAAATACCATCATGTGGCATCATACTGATAAATTTTTAACAGTGAGAGTAATTAACCTCTGGAACAATTTACCAAGGATCATGGATTCTCCATCACTGACCATTTTTAAAACATGATTTGATTTTTTTTCAAAGATATGCTCTAGTTCAAATAGAGTTACTTTGGCGGATTTTTATGGCCTATGTTATTCGGGTGGTCAGACTGGATGATCACAGTAGATCCTTCTGAGCTTGTCATCTAAGGGTCATCAACAGAGTTGGAACCTTTAGATTTATCACACAGACCTCTGCCACTTGAGCTAGTGGAGTAACTGATAGCAGAAGTAGGTTGTCATCCTCTTTGTGTACCAGCACTACAGGGAGATGAGACACTGTCAGTGGATTTCACAGATATTTGCTGACAGCAGAGGAATGCTGAGACTCAGGAATCCTACGTTCCATTTCAGGCTCTGGAGGTGAGTATTATCTAGCAAGCACAGACTTTTCCACCTACTTCCTCCAAGTTTAACCCCTTCTGCCCCTGGCCCCTCCAGCCCACACCTGGCCCAGTCCTGTCTCTTTCTCACCCCTGGTTCCTCATCCCAGTCCCATTCTCCGCATACCTAGCCAGTCCCAGTCTCCACTCCTCATGCTTCTCATCCCAACCTCCTTGCCCAGCCAGTCCTAGTCTCTCCCACCGGACTCCTTGTCTCAGTGCCCCCAACTTCCAATCTCCCCCCACCCCTGCTCAACCAATCCCAGAGCCCCCCCAGATCACTGTCCCTAGTCTCCTTGCTGAAAGAGTCTTAGTTCCCCCTCCAAGTTCCTCATCCGGTCTCTCCCGCATGCTAGCCTCCAGTCATCCCCACCCATGTTCCAGTCTCCCACCCCAAGTTCCTAGGCTAATCACAGCATCAACCCCCACAAGCTTCTCGTTCCAGTCTCTTTACCCAGCCAATCTCCGTTCTCTCATTGCACTTCGGCTCCTTGTCAGATCCGTCTCCTCTCACCACACAGCTACTTCCCCCTCAACCCACTAGTTCACGGTTCCGGTCTACTTGCACAGCCAGTACTAGTCTCCCTCTACCCCAATTTCCAGTCCCCGTTTCCTTCTCCCACCTCACCTGCCTGCAGTCCCAGTCTCCCTCCCATCAGACTCCTTGTCCCAATCTACTCTCCCTTCCCCACCCCAGGTCGGGCTGTTGTCCCCTCTGTATCTGACTCAGTCAGCTTCTTCCACACTGCATGGGCCCAGCAAAGGGGGTTCACTGTTAGCACAGGAGAGACAGGCCCCTTGCTCCTGTGCCTGGCTCCAGACTAGCTCATAGCATCAAGGAGCAGTAACTACAGGTAAAATCCTGCTCAGCCCTAGGCTGGAGCAAGCTCAGTGCCCACAGAACCTTTGGGAATTTTGTTACAAAGTTTTAGCATGTCTCAGTTGGGTATGTGCAAACTTAGAATTTTTCAAAGGCTTAAAACTGGGCTAGATTTTCCTAGGGATGGCAAAAGACACCTCCCTGTCACAAAGGCCATCTCGCTGCCAAATTTAAGTCCCCGCTCCAAAGCGCAAGGGAGCAAGAGCATCTTAAAGAAAAGCTTGTCAGAAATTTTGAACATGGGCAAAACATAATTTTTCCCCTCGCCTTGTTCTCGGAAACAGCTGAACCGTTTGAGCTGAAGTTTTCCCAAAACATTCAGCCAAAGGCAGACACCCAGTGTGGAAAATTTCAGCTTGAACAGTTAGTCTGGCAAAGTTATAAGCAACTTGAAACAGGATCTTATAATGGGATGGAAGCAACCTTAATAAGAGAGGGTGCCTACCAGTCCCACACCTATAACAACTTTGAAATGGGCATCTGAAGGGAAGAAATCCTACTGGTTGACTGAAGCCTCTACTGCAAGAGTATCTGGTGTGACCACATTGGGATCCTGGAAGGGTAATGTTTAAAACCAGTTAGACAGGAATATAGAATATACTACCATACCAGATCACAGCACTGATCCATCTAGTACAATATCCTGCCATACCAGTTCAAATAAATCAATAGTCCACCCAATCCAGCATCCTTTCGCTTACCATACCAGCTTTGACCACTGGTCTATTTAGTTCAAGATCTTATCTCCACCAATGGTTGATACTTCAGAAGAAGGTAGCCCTGTAGCCAGAGGGTAGGAAGAGAAAATTTCCCCACAACTGCCTCCATTTTTCATCTTCTCTCCAGAGACAATGCAGCTAATAACCCTTCTCTTGACATGTAATGTTTTATTAAATCTGTCTTTAGGAGAAGGAGTTATAATGGATGCCAGCAATTTAACTAGGAGCGGACCGGGGGCTCATGGCATACTTTGCTGAGAGACTTATGAAGTTAGGGCTAGTAGAAATTTTTTCATCTGATTTGGGATGGGGGGGCGGGGCGTTGACAGAAAATTAGGTTTTCACTAAACAAAACTTTTGCAAAGTGTCCTATTTCCACAGAAAACTCTAATGTTTCCCATTGAAAAATTGAACATTTGAAAACCAAAATATTTATTTGTTTTTCATACAAAAAATGAAATATTTTAGTTCTGAAATGCCTCATGGAAGAGGTGGTTTGGGTACCACATGCTCCTATACTCCTCTCTGGGTTGAGTTCCCAGCCAGACTTCACCTTTCATGGACTCATTGTGATCATGACACTACCATGATGCACCACCTCCACTTACCAAGAGGGGAGACTGAGGTGTATCATGGGAGATGTAGTCTGACCAGGGAACCTGGTGTATAGAGAATGAGGCCCTTGAACTACAGCTCCCATGAGGTACTACTGCAGCATTTCAGAATCAACATATTTCAGTTTTTGGTTGAAATATTTCAAATTCAAAATTTTCTATGGAAACCCCCCCACCCACCATGTTCATACCAGATCTAGATTAAATGTATTTTCCTCAAGCACAGGAGAAAGAATAATTTACAGAGCAATGCTCCCAAGATTGCAGCATCATCATGAAATACTTGAAGGAACTGGCCCTTTATAGCTCAGAACCCCACAGCACCTCAACCTCTCCCCCAGCACTGTGATCTATATTAGTGCACTCTCAAGGCCTGTATGGGCACCTCCTCATGTATTCTGTCTTTATCTTGTGACACCAATGTCATAATGAGAAGAGTTCCGAGTTTTCTGCATTCCTCCTCCCATGCTGGAGGCAGGAAGAGTGGACGGGATCAGTCCAAACCCCCATCCTACGCATGGCCATCTGTTGGGTCTCCCCACTTCCTGAGGTTTTTTGTCCAGTTCTTGGGAATGGCTCCGGTAGGTGCTCACCATGGCAAAGTAGCAAGCAGCCCGGTTGACGTGCAGCTTACATAGGAGCTCCACTGGGATGGTCACCTCGTCCGAGGCCGCATAGTCCGCCACGTTCAGCCCCTCTACGTACTGCACCAGTGCCAGCTTGAAGTCCTTCTCCCGGAACAGGTCATTCCCCTCTGCAAAAAGGTTCCGCACCAGCTTCTGTAAAAAGGCCTGGGTGGAGAGAGAATATAAACAGAGTGGAGTAGAAATTCATAGATTCCGTGGCCAGAACAGGTCATTGTGATCATCTAGTCTGACCTCCTGTACAACATGCCCAGAAACTGAGAGGGGTTTCCCCAACCCCCCATTCACCTTCACGTGTTTCCTCAAGTCAAGTCCTCCTGTCAAGAAATTAATTCCCCATCCTCAAATTCCAACTGTCACCTAGCGGGGAGGCTAATTCAACCAAATCTCCTTCCCTCCTAAGGCTAAGTGCCGTCACCCAAATTCCCCCTCTCTTAGAAGTTAATTCCTCCCAGTATTCTCCCCCTTAAAGATCTTCCACTATAGACAAATGGCACTAGACCACTCCCACACATAACTAGCCTCTCTTGGCTCTCAAACGCAAGGACATTAATTTATAACATCTGTGCAAGAGGGCAACATGTATTGACCGAAAGCCACCATTATGTGGTTTCAAACGCCTTCAGAAAAACAAATCTTAAATTACCTCATAATCTTCTTGGCTTAGGGGTAATGTGGACCTGAGGAGAGAAGAGGAAGGTTTCATGAAACATGGATCTGAGCAAGCACATGCATCTCCCTCAACTAAAGAGGCAGTCTTTCTGACTCTGCGTTATGGATCTCATTACGCATTTACTCCACATTTACTATCGATTACTTGTATTGCTGTTATGCCAAGGCGGCCAGTTAGAGATCAGTGCACCACCGAGCTAGGCACCGGACACACACAACAAGAGATGGTCACTGCCCCAAAGAGTTTACAATCTGACTAATTTAGGAGACTGCATTTTCATGGCTATTCCCTATGCAAACCAGCTGCTCTGGGGGCTGCATTCAGATAGCCAGGTTTCAATCTATGATCAGAACAGATATTGTCATGATAAAATGTTTTTATAAAACAACATCAATTTTTAAGAGAATTTGGCACCAGTGAAAGATGTTGGATCGGTAGTCTCAGAACGCTGAATTCCTCTGTTTAGCAACAGAACAAGTAAGGCCAGAGCACAGCAAGCTTCTTCCACGCTTCCCCCTGACAAAGGGTCTAAACCAAAGGTTCTCAGGACAAAATATTTGGTGGCCTCAGAGTGTGGCCACGAACTCTTGGTGGTGGCCACTCTCACACTTTTTCCTAAAATACTTAATTAGCTTTAGGAAAACCAAATAAATATGCACATATACACATCCAAATCATTGTAATTTATTTATTGCTAGCTAGTAAGTCTGTTGTGAAAAGTGATATTAACACACATACAAGTATCACTTTTCACAGCAGCCCTGGCAAGCCAGAGACTGATTAATCCCTGGATGGGGGGCCAAGGGAGGCAGCGGGGGGGGCTAGAGCCTGAAGCCCAGCCGCCGGAGTCTGGGGCCTGCTGCTGCACAGCTGGAGCCCGGAACTGGAACCTTAAGCCCCTCACCCAGCCCACCGCCCCAGGGCTGAACCCCAAAGCCTGAGCTCCACCACCCCTGGGAAGGTGGAGAACTGCTCCTCCAGCGTTTTGTCCCAGGTATCTCCAAAGGGGGGCAGGGCCCAACCCCTGCTGGCGGCCCCACCAACCAACACCAAGGCAGGGCATCCAGGAGCAACAGGGTGGGGGAGTGGCTGCTACTTTGCCTCCCCCCCACCCCAAGCCCAGGAGGCTGTGGCCGCAAGAAAAGTTCCTGGTGGGAACTCTGATCTAAACCCTCCCCTGGGGTGAGCACCTCACAGGAGCTCTGGCTCCATAGGCCATCAATCCTTGCCTTTTCTGCAGAGACCACCAGCCAGGGGGCCAGTAGTGCTGGGTGGCTAATGTGGTGAGAACACATGTCCCACAACAGGACTGAGATAACGCCATTTCATACAGACCAAACAGCAATCTGACAGTAAGGACTTTTGGTCACTCTCAAGATGGGACCAGACTAGAACAAGTGACCCAGAGGTGAAAGACTCCATATCCCAAACCCAATCCTTAGATCATCCAGTCACCTTCAATAAAAAGTGTCTTTTGTTTAACCATGTTCCCTCCCCTTGATCAACGCACCAAAGCCCAGATCCACAGTGTTTCTTTTCTTCAGGGAAGAGAATGCCAAGCCCCCCCAAAAGCCCTTAATTTCCCCCATACCTTTCTAACCCCTGTCCACCCTTGGAACACTACATCATAATCATCTCATTAGCCAGATACACCGGACTCTCTTCTAGAGCTCATCAGTTATTGCGCCTTAAAATTAGCCAGAAGAATTTTCATGGACTTCATAAGTAAAGTGTGTGGGGGCGGGGGAATCATCAGGCCACTAAAATTTGAAAGCCCCTCCTCCGCAGTGATCCCTCGAACCAAGCCATTAAATGAAACTTACACTGCTCCAAGATTCAGGAATACTACTTCACATTTCTACAGCACTTTCCAGATGAGGATCTCAAGGCACTTTAGAAATATGAACAAATTAAGCCTCACAACTTCCCCTGTGAAGCAGGTAAGCATCATTAGCCCCACATACTGAGTCTGGCAGAACTAGGGCCAAAATAGCACTGTAAGGCCAAGGCACCAGCGACGGTTTTAAAGTCCTATATCTCACAAATTGATCCATCGGAAGTACAAATACATATTACGTGCTATTGGAGAACTAGCCCGCTCAGCTTTCCATTACACCAACACAATTCTCATTACCACCTTGCTTCTCTCTTACACACACTGGAATTTTGACCTGAGTTTACAGCATTTGCTAACTCAACTGTGGGAGAAAGAATACAAAGCTGTATTCCATGTAAAAGCAACTAAGACTCCTAGCTTTCAAACACTGTACAAACTTTCATCTCAAACTCTAGCAGTCCGTGGACAGTCACATAAGGATGGTCTGGAAATTAAATCCCAGGACTGGCAGTTAAGGGATCAGAATTCTTTTTCTGACATTTGGCACCTCTTGTGCCTTCGTTTCCTCATATCTCAAATGGAGATACTACTACTTACTTATCTCACTGAAGTAGTGAAAGGCTTAAATTATCAATGCTTGACCAATGCTTTGAAATCCTCAGAAGGAAGGCTTTGAAGAAGTGCAGAGTGTTACTATTATTATTACTACTGCTACACTGGCTATTAAGATCACATTGGAATGGAAGTAGTGGGCAAAACCAAGATGGGAACTGGAATGACGCCATTTTAAGTTTGGAACTCTTGCAGGACTAGCAACACTTGGAAGGATCAGGATAAATGCTCTCTGGACCTTTCCGAGCATCAGCCCTGGACTAGTGAACAGAATGAAAAGAAAATGTTATTTCTCCTTATACCATATGTTGTAAGGACTATCTCCAAAGTCCAAAGAAAATAGCAGTGAACCTGCTGACTTACTGAATGAATTGAAGTCCCTTCTCTATTTCCTCTTTCCTTTTCTGTCTCTCCATTATAGCGTCTGCAGAGAGAAAAAGACAAAGCCAGTTATTACAGATCTTAGTGTCAAAGTAGCAGTGCAGTATTTAAGTGAATCTAGCACTAGCAAAATGTTCCAGACTGACTGCCTTAGACACCAAAATATTTTATTTACCTACAGCGTGGGAGGCAGCAGCAATGCAAACTTGCCACCCATGCATCTCCCCCCTCCCTATATGCCACAATGTTGATTTGCAGGAGACCACCCAATGGGGTGAAAAGGAATTCATTCCCACTGGCCCATTCAGTCCAATCTCTCTGCTTAGATTGCCAAGAAGAGTAGCATGTTGTCTGTGCACGCAATACATGCATGGCATTCCCCAGGACCAGCCATGCCTGCAGGAGGATTCCATCCAGCCCCCAAATGCACATGGAGGATGCCATTTTGAAGAACAATTTGGCATCTTCTGCACAGCATGACCTTGCATGCACCGTAGGTGCGAGGTCACACCACATCAAGGATACAATTTTGCATGCAAGTGTAGAAGTGCCTGCCTGACTAAAAATGTCACGGTATGCCATTGGCCAGCAAGGAAGTCAATTAGTGAAAATGGTGATGGCAGTTGTTCACTAGAAAATTAACTCAGACTTTCCCCCCACTAACTAATTTAATGCAGGCTACCAAGCCACCATCAGATGATAAGCAACTTTGATCACTACTTATCTGGGTTAGATTTTAACCTGGTGTAAAATGCGGGGTTCAGATACCATGGGGATATAGGTAAACTGCCTACAGTATTTGAAAGATGTAAGCACCATGGCAGCTGAGGAATTGATTTGTGTGTTACAAATAAAAGTACAAGGATGAAACTGGGCAAAGAGAATTTCAGGCTGACTATTGGAAAATGTTTCCTAGCGGGGACACCTGTTAGACTATGGAATATTCTCCTAAGGAAAGTGGTGAAAGCCCCATCATTTAACATGGAATGGACAGAGCCTAGGGGAAGCCAATGTAGAGAACAATCCTGCATTGGCCAAGGATGGAAAAAGACCAGATCCATTCTCTTTCACCTATTTTCAATGACTCTATGAATGCAAACAAGTTAACCATACAAAGGGGCCAATATTCCCCCTACCTTAGATTTATGAAGAGTGAGACTTAGAAGGCCCTGTTCTCAACTGAAATGGGTTAGATTCAAACAGTTACATTTGCATTGTCCATCTGCTGCAGCTTTGGTGCAAAACCAGGAATAGCCTACTCGCCACACCCGCACTGCTATCTTAGCAAGAGCATAGGAGTAGCAGAGAGAGATAGGAGGCACCCTGGAATTCTGTGCCAGGAAAGATCTGTTGAAGCCCACAGATCCACACTGACATAGAGAAGCCATGTTCATGAAAGGTGTTCAACCTGGTGCGCGGGGGGAGGGGAAGAGGAAGATAAACAGAGTGAGATTAGAAACAGGGAAGTGAGGTGGAATTCAAGCCATCACGTTCTTCAAGGCATGATTTATACTCCCAGTCTAGGGTTGCCACTGAAAAGGTTATGGGGGGGGGGGGGTCACCCCTTCAAGTCCACATCAAAACTTCCAAGAGATATGGCCTACTTCTTATTTACATTAAAGGCCATTTCCACCCATTTTAAGTACTGTATTCTTTATTTTAAAACCAGAACAGGTTGAAGGAGCCTTACAGTAAATGAGAATTAAACCCTTGATGTCTAAGCAAGAAATGGCAGCGGAATCTAACCATTATCATTTATTGAAGCCCCTCACCATGCTCTGCATTGTGCATAGAGAAAAACAGAGAAAGGCATGGCCCCTACTCCAAGGAGTCTTTCCTTGGAAGACTGGATAGACACTAGTGCTCAGATATGTAACACACCAGGGATCAGAGGGTAAAGTGGGGCAGATAGTTTAAATCTCTTTGAGGATTCTCTTTACTAGGACCTGTGGAAGAAGGTCAGCTTTATAAGGGATCTGGATGAGGAGGGAGAATATGCCTGATGCAAATGAGGTGACTGTTCCAGGGGAAAGTGGAAGACGGTATGAAAGCTAGAGCTGGAGATGGCTACAAAGGGAGCAGTGAAACAGGAAGCTTGAGCAGAACAAAAGGAGCCAGAGGGAGAGTAAGAAGAAATGCAGGCAGGTGCCGAGCTGGGCAGGGCCTTGAAGGTGAGGTTGGGAAGCAGGTATCAACAACCTGGGTGTAGGGCAAGAGAGAGAGGAGATAAATGTAACAATGAAATTGTAAGGCTGGGATGATCAACCATGATAGAGAAGGGAAGGCTTGGAGAGGGGAGGATACGGACTTGAGTTTTGGCCAAAGAGTTTCGTTTGTTGTCAGGAAGAGGTAGATTTAGGAATGATCCACATAGTTGAAGTGATGAGAAAGAATAAGGTCACCCAAGGAGGAAGTACAGAAGGAGACAAAGACCCCTAGCCAAAGAACCTTCAGGGACATGACAAAGAGAGAGAGAGAGGAAGTGGAGAAGCTACCACCAGAGACACTGAAGCAGCAACAAGAAAGGCTAGAAAACACAGAATCACAAAAATCCAGAGAGGAGAGAATGTAGAGGAAGAGGGAGTTATTGGCCATATCAGATAGAACAGGGGTGGGCAAACTACGGCCCAGGGGCCGCATCCAGCCCTTCAGACATTTTAATCCGTCCCTCAAGCTCCCGCCGGGGAGCAGGGTCCAGGGCTTGTCCTACTCTGGCACTCCAGCTGGGGAGCGGGGTCAGGGGCTTGCCTCGCTCTGCATGTGCCATGGCGCCACGTGGCTCCTGGAAGCAGCGGCATGTCCCCCCCTCTGGCTCCTAGGCGTAGGCGCAGCCAGGGGGCTCTGCACGCTGCCCCTGCCGCAAGCACCGCCCCTGCAGCTCCCATTGGCCTAGAACCGCGGCCAATGGGAGCTGCAGGGGCGGCACCTGCGGACAGGGCAGTGCGCAGAGCTGCTTGCCTGCCCCTCTGCGTAGGAGCTGGAGGGGAACATGCCACTGCTTCTGGGAGCTCCTTGCGGGAAGCATCACCCGGAGCCTGCACCCCTGACCCCCTCCTGTGCCCCAACCCCCCGCCCCAGGCCTGATCCCCCTCCCGCCCTCTGAACCCCTCAGTCCCAGCCCAGAGCACCCTCCTGCACACCCAACCCCACCCCAGAGCCCGCACCCCCAGTCAGACCCTCCTCCCTGAACCCCAACCCCCTGCCCAGCCCGGAGCCCCCTCCTGTACCCTGAACTCCTCATTTTTGGCCCTACCCCAGAGCCCACTCCCCCAGCTGGAGCCCTCACCCCCTCCTGTACTCCAACCCCCAGTTTCGTGAGCATTCATGGCCCGCCATACAATTTCCATACCCAGATGTGGCCCTCAGGCCAAAGAGTTTGTTCTATCTCAGGGGTGGGCAAAGGATATGAAAATAAAGCAGTTGCCCATACACTTGGCCCACTGGGGACCATGGTGAGAGCAATCAAACATTGGCAGGTCATTGCAAAGCTAGCGGCAACAAGCCAAAAAAATGCTGTAGCAGCACTTTGAACTCCTGTTTACCCACACACCGAGTACAGAATGAGCAGCAGCTATGAAAGTTTCCTGTACACATCACCTAACCCAACCTCTGCCACTTGCATCAACCCTATTCTCAAGGGACCAGTAGGAGGAGTTGGCGGGGGAAGAGGAGTTCAGCCTCCATTCTATTACATCCTTAGCCTTCCTGCTCAGACACCCCGCGAAGTGGCCAAATGTGGGGTGGACAAAGGTTACAACAAGAACTGGACTAGGACTCCTGACCTATTTCACTCTGAGAATGACTTTCAGTCACTACTAGGGCTGCAGGATTGTTACAGTGGTGACAATGTGACGGACACTGTGCCTTTTCAGACGGGAGCGAGGGGGCATTGACAACACACAGCAGCATCCTCTGTCCCGGCACAGCAACCCTAATCCTGGCCAGGTCCCGGGCACAGGGACTGCAGAGCCAGCTTGCTCCACACTCACTCTGAAGCAGCAGCTCCTGTCCCACAGGGCTGGGTCTGGTTCCCTGCTCCAGGGCATTGCAACCTGGGAAACAGAGCCACAGTGCCGCTCAGGTTTGGTCTGGCCGTCGCTCTGTCATGACTCATACCTCATGACTCCTATCCGTGACTTTACATGCCATTTCCCCTTAAGCCCATGATTTTTACTAAATTTACTATGACTGCTCTGTGATTTTTGATAAAAAAATGCCACAACAAATCTGCACCCCATGTCATTACTGACCAGAGGCCTGGTTGGAGCCACTGACTTTGCAGGGAAAAGGCTCCATAACTCTTCTCTGATCCCCCAGACTCACTCAGCTCCCCTTGGAGCTCATTTCAGATTTTCACCACCCCTGCTTCCCCCACACCCATCTAACCTGCCACACCCCACATGACTCCCCTCCAGAGCTCCTCACTTTGATGACTCACCAGCCTAATCTATCCCTGCTGTGACTCTCCTACCTGACCACTGATCCCCACTGCATAACCCCACATAAAAGACTACTATCTCCTGCTGAATCCTGCATACTGTCTCCTCTGCACCATCCTCTGTACCTGAGAGGTGCTCTTACCTCTCTGTACTGCAGGCATAGCCAGCCCTTTCATTGGCCTTTCTGTGCTCTACATGCCTAATTGTACCCCTCCTATCCCACATGATTAACCAACCTCCTCTACTGCTGACCCTGATGACTTTCCTTTGCTGTTGAGCCCACCCACACCTTTTCATGTGCCTCCATCCCTGCTTTATATAACCCCACATACAAGAACAGTCCTCCTGTGGCCCACCATCCTGCAATACTACCCACTCCGTTACATATCTCAGACATGCCATCTCCTTCCACTATCTTTCACTGAACAAGGATCACCAGCATTTTCCACTTTGCTCCACTCCATGAAGCTGACCACTCCCCCATTCTCCCTCCATAATGGCTGTCACCTGCCTGCCTGACCACTCCCCTATTCCCACATTTGACTACATCCCCAACCCCTTCTGCCACCCCTCACTCTGCAAATCTGACCACTTCTCCATCTCCCGCTGTCATTACTTACTCTGTGAGCCTGACTATTCCCCAATCCCCCCTGCCACGTCCCATCCTATGCCTCACAAACTTCAAACCGGCTAATGTGGAACACCAGCAATCCAAATGCATGACAAACAAGCAATATGTGAAGCACCTGGATTTTGTAGCATGTCATACCATAACTGACAGATAACTGTTTTTAATTATAAAACCTGTTTTAAAGGATGTGTTCACACCATCTTAATTAAATAAGTTAGTTTTGTTTTTTTAAAGAAAAATGGAAAACCATGCTATACCACGTGCAACAACACAATACTCCCTCTGACTGAATCAGCAGCAAGGTTTAAACCCTGGGCCTTCACATCCCCTGCACAGACCTCTACCACTTGAGGCACAGAAGTTAACTGTTTCCATCTGTGTGGATTAACCACTAGAGGGGGACTTTGTAACTCCTTGGCAAAATGTGTGTAAACTATTTACTAGACAGCAGCAAAACATTGGCAACCACACATCCTAAATTCTGTCCCTGGCTCTGGGAGGGAAATGTGGTCTAGTGGTTAGACAGGGTAACCCAAGCACACAGATTTGGCACATTCAGTCTGAAAGACAGTATGACTCAGTGGAAAAGACTTGAGTCTGCCATATTAGAGATCTGGTTTTTATTCCCAATTCTGTCTGTGCAAAGTTTCTGTGAATTTATTTGAAAAATGGGGATTGAGAAGGCTAATACTTGACTGCTTTCCAGGGTTTGGTCACAACGCTTTGGTCAGTATTATGAGCTATAAATGCATTAAAATATAAATGGCAATCAGTAGAGGGGAGATCAGAACTCATGGTCTTCTCACTCCTAGCTTTCAGTAGGCACAGAGTATTTAGATAAGGAGTCGCTAACCTGCAGAACTGTACTAGATTTGGTGCAGCAAAACAGACACCCTAATTCGGCTCAAATGCGGAAGATTCTGCATAATCCAGTATACCAAAGAGCTCTGCCCAATCCTGCACATTTGATTGTCCTCCGCTCCATGTGCTTGAACTCTTCCCCAGTCCTTCTCCACCCTGGCCCATGCCTGACAACTCCCCATGTCCACCCTGTAAGCCTGACCACCTCATCCCTCATGGGGGGAGGGATAGCTCAGTGGTTTGAGCATTGGCCTGTTAAACCCAGGGTTGTGAGTTCAATCCTTGAGGGGGGGCACTTAGGGATCTGGGGCAAAATCAGTACTTGGTCCTGCTAGTGAAGGCAGGGGGCTGGACTCGATGACCTTTCAAGGTCCCTTCCAGTTCTAGGAGATAGGATATCTCCATTAATTTATTTTATTTATCTATCCCATGCCCCCCTCTCCATGTCTGACTAACCCCCATCCCCTCTAACATGCCCCATCCCATATGCCTGGCCACCCTCTCTCACCCTACCACCCCTCCATCCCCTTTCCCGCCATGCCCATTAGAAAAGCTGCAAGCCACCGAGGTCATCATTACCACCTGAGTGCGCCCTCCCCCCATATTTAAAAACACACACAATAATGCCATTTAGACACACTGCTGGATAGGCAGCCAGCGCACCAAGCCACCCCCTGCTCAGGCCTTGCCCCACTTTATAGCAGGCTCCCACCTGCACTGAGTGATGTTTCCCCCAGTCGGTGGGTCTGTGCATCTCCTGAGGGGGTGGCATTTCAATGCAACAGGCACCCAAAGGGGCAGGGTTTTTTCCCCCCAGCCATTCCTTTGTATTACAAGCGCTGCAGCCCTTCTCCCCGCTCCTCGGGGCGGTGTCACTCCCCTGCCCCACTGAGGGCCCTAGCAGCAAAATAGCCTGGTTTGATCTCCCAGGAACAGTCATCGCCTCTCCCCTCCCCCACCAGCCGTAGGCCGCCGATCCCCGGGCTCGCTTGGCAGAAGCAACGGGCGGCAGGAGCATCTCGGCCGGGGACATGCGCTAAGGCAGCGCCGCCTTCCTTTGGCAGCTACAAACGTCTCCCGTCTAGTCTTCCAGGCATTGATCACCCCAAAGTCAGCTCTCCCTATTGCTGGGAGGTTTCTCCCATCGCCAATATCGCCCAGCTCCCCCACCCACTTAAAAAACAACTCCCAGAAAATTTCAACAACAAAAAATCACCTATTTCCAAGAGTTTTGGGAGACAACTTAACCCCCCTTTTTTAAAACCAACCGTCCACCCAGAAACCATAAAAAAGGATCAAAGAATAAAAACAACCTTTCTTATTTGATGAACTTTCCAACCCCTGAGAAACGTACATCTGAAAAGCTATTTCACAAGCATTTCTTTGCTGTTTCATGGGGCTTATACCCACAAGAGGGAAAACTGCAGGCAAAACACAGAGAAGGATAAAGCTTTGCAATCTTAAAACCACACCAACATAAAACCAATTACTATCCAGTGTTCACATCAACCCTAGGGGCTTTTTTAGCTCGCTAGTAACTTTTAAACTTCACTTGCATTTTTTTTTCCAAAGGAGGGGATTAGGATCTTTAACAATTATTTCCTGCAAGCCCCACATTTTTTGGTGGGAGGTGGCCTCGAAAATAAATCATTTTCTCAACTTGTTTTTTGCTACTGCAAAACATGTCCTCTATTTAGTTACTATTAGGAAGGGGAGATTTTGCTAGTGTAAACAATATTTAGCTTTTCTTCCTGTTTCTCAGACCTGTCCCTTTTATGTCTAGAGTTAGAGAAAAAAAATCCAAAAATATAATAAAGGACTCACCTCCGCTTGGGTTTTCCCCCACTCACACTATGTATAACTTTCCTTGATAAATGGTATTATATTACTAGAGATATTATTAGAGTATTATTACAATTAGTAATAATAATAGTAAATGCTATTTAATTACAGAAGGAAGCATTCTGCTTCCGGATCTGCTGCCCCTGCAGCTCCCTCCATGTGCCTCCTGGTCTCTTTACTTTCATTTCCAGGTCTCTCTCTCTCCCTCCCTCAGCAGTAACAGCAGCTTCCCTGAGCTTCCTCTAGGTCCTAGTGGTAACCGGGTTCGCCTAAATAGACCCTTCCCTCATGGCGTTGGAAATCGGTTATTCGATTTTTACCAAGACAACTTTCTTGCTACCGCAAATGATCGCAGTGTTTGTTACGGTTGATATTATTTTGATCACCGATTTCAATAGTTTTTACTGCTCTTTTTAGTAAATACATGTACAATAACATAGGCCTGGAATCTTTGCATACACACTTGAGTAACTTTATGCAAGTAAGGCATCACATTGAAGTCAGCAGTGAGAGTATGCCACCTAAGAGGACCATCACTACATATCTGTGTGCACTGGGACTATCATATGCATGAAGTTAAGCAACTGCAGGTGCCTAAATTGTTTGCAGGATGAGGGTCATGAAAATTAGAGATGGCAATTACCTAGTTCATAACCAGGGGTCTGGGGGCCTCGAGCAGGTTTCAGGGGGGCCTCCAAGCAGGGCCAGCATTAGACTCGCTGGGGCCCAGGGCAGAAAGCTGAATCCCTACCACCACATGGGGCTGAAGCCCAGGTCCCTGAGCCCCACCACCCGGGGCTAAAGCTGAAGCCTGAGCAATGTAGCTTTGTGGGGGCCCCAGTGGCATGGGGTCCCAGGCAATTGCCCTGCTTGCTACCCCCTAATGCCAGCCCTGGCTTTTATATGCAGAAAATCAGTTATTGTGGCACAGATGGGCCATGGAGTTTTTATAGTGTGTTGGAGGGAGGGGGGCTCAGAAAGAAAAAGGTTTAGAACCTCTCCTTTACACTACACTCTTAAACTCTTTATCTCAGTACAAAAGACACAAGCAACATATCCAATTTCAGTTATTTTCAAACTTCTAATTGGCTTCTGGTGGGGACTGATTGTTGCTAGAAATATCAGCTGTGAAATACTTTTTGCTGCTTTTTCAAATCCATACATATTTCCAGTTTAGGCCCTAATCCCACATAAAGCTCTGTGCAGGCAGAACCCTGCATCCATGTGGAGCACCACTATCTACAGTGAATTCCATTTGGATCCAATTCCAGGATGGGGGCTTAATCTAATATCGCTGGCGTTTTTTTCCTCTCAACAATATTGTTTAGTGGTAGATGTTTCTCTTTGGACCAATTCTGAAAAGACAAGACATAACAGGTGGGTAAAACAACAAGAGGGACAGGGTGGGGGTTAAAGAAGCAGGGTTAAGGGCCTAAACACTAAAAGATTGTGCACAGTTCTTAGCTAGTCAGGAGCAGTACTCCCAACTCACCGCCTGCCTCTCGGGCAACTGACACTGAGTCTGAGACAGGGGCCACAACCTTCCATCTGAACAATTGCCTGGCTAATCAATCCCTTACAGTCTGTGTTGTGGATTGTCTACTCCCTTTCCAATCAGTTGTCACTTATTTAGGAGTCAAACTGGACCACACTCTATGATACCTGTTCCATCTAGAACACTTAAAGATCTGCACTGTCTTGATCCAGAAGCTAGCAGGAATCTTCTGGGGAGCAGAAGCAAATGTTTTATGAACCTCAGTCCCTCTTGGTGCTGGTATTTGCTCCAGCGGAATATTGTGCAGCAGTTTGGGGCAGAAGTTGGCTACACATCTCATTGATTCGGAGATGAACACATATCATTAGTGGCTGACTTAGCCACATATTAACATCTAATTTATATGTTGGCTCATATAGCTCCCCCAAAACTTTGCCAAGATGCCATCACCCTTAAAACTGCACAGAGGGACTGTGGTGGATGAAAACAACCTGCTGCACACAAGGCTGACAGTGGTCCCAATAGGCGCAAATAAGCAACACAGAAGATCTGACCACTTCCAGAAGAAAACACCTACACCTGAAGTTCCTGCTGACTTGGCACAACTAACTTTGCAACATCCTTTTGCGGTGGCCATCAATGCAGCATAGCCAATGGCTGCCGGCCAGTGCCAATCTTGGATGAACAACAGAATATCAAGGCCGACAACTATGTCCTCACAGAGTGGCAGCAACTGTGGGATAGAGAGACAGGCATACTGATGAATTTCAGAAGCCCCAACTTACAGCCACCTGTTTGCAACCAGGGATGTAGATCTTGAACTAGGCTTCACAGACTGCTGACTGGAACAGCTAGAGCGGCTGCCAGAATGCAGAAATTTGATTTAGTCCAATCTTCACAGTGTGACCATGGGGCAGCGATGCAAATGGCCACACATGTGGTGGAGAAGTGTACAATTAGAAGATTGGACGGTGGACTGCAACACCTTGCTGCCCTTGATGATGCAGCAGTAAGATGGTTGAACAATCTAGATATTGGCTTGCGACCCATACGAAAGCAAAGGACAACCTGCCTAATAATTAATCTAGTTTAAACTCATCCTCCAGCTGCCCATGCACTAGGTTGGAATAAGGACTAAATTTTTCATACAAGAATGTTCAGTTTCAAGAGGGAAATACCCAACTGCAATCTGTGGGAGTCCTAACTTGCTCCTCCAACAACCCTTGCCTGTAACAGCAAGGTGTATCTAACAGTCACATGCCCTAATGTGTACTGCTCCAACTTGGTCAAATCATGTCTTTCCCCATTGGTTAACCCCAAGATTCTACCACCAGCAGTCAGCAGGGAAGGCTATTCAGGCATTATCTATACACACAAAGGTTGTACTGCTCAATCTATAACAGTGCAGTTAAAGTGGTACAGCCCCCTACCCCCATCCCTAATGTTAACACAGTTATATAAGAATGTTCACAAAATCTTGTTTCCCTCAACACAGTAAGATCAAACAACAGTAGGCAGTTTCCTTGCTCACAATTTCCAAGCCTGCTTTTCCAGCCAGCATTCTGTCCAAAATAAGCCCTCTCTCTCCTGGTTTCCTCTTAGGACGGCATTACCAATGCTTCTCTTGCTATATGATCCTGACTTTCTGGTTGCTTTATACTTCTCATTCATATGGCTAAAATCCAATCAATGTCCCATTGTGACAATCTGCTGGGGTTCCCAGAATTGTGAGTTCTTTGTCGAGTGATTGCACATGTCCATTTCACTGTAGATATGAGCACACCTCATGCACAGTTGTTGCAGATTTTTTCCTCAGCGGTACCTGTTGGGGCAGCATGAGTGCCCTCTGGTGCCTCATACAACTGCTTGAGGTATAAAGGGCTGTGCTGCCCCAGATCCCCTCAGTTCCTTGCTTTGTTGGAGTTCCAATCTTTATATCTGCAAGTCTTCCCTCTTTCAGTGTATATAGTACCCGCAGAGTTACTTTTCAGTCTAGGGTAATGTGTTTGTACTATTTAGATATAAGAATAAGTTAAGGATAGTAATTTTCTAGAGTGGAGTTATCAGTTAGCGGCTGGGTACCGGGCTCGGTACCAGACTAATGCATCATTTTCCTGGCTTCAAGGCCTGTCATTCATGTAACAAGTCTATGCCAGTGAGCAACCAACACTCCAGCCGCCTTAAGTGTCTGGGATAGGCACATATGAGTGACAAATGTGACATTTATAGAGGGTTCAAACTTGGATAAAAAAAGGACAAGGCTGGCAGACTCAAGTACCCGCTTATGGTGTCTGTGCTTCACCTGCCATAGGAACCTGCTCAGAATAGGTACTGAGCATGTCCAAATCATCTAGGAGTGCTCCTCCTGTTCTGACGGAATCCAGAGGCAGATCCTCATTGCCGATACCTAAGACAAGACAACGTTAAGTCTCCCATAGACTCAGTACTGGGGCTTTGAAGTCGACAGTGAAGGCACCAAGCAGAGGCAATATCTCAGAAGTGCACTCAAAGAAGAGGCACTCCTAGACACAGTCCATAAACCAGGGGGGGATTGCTGACTTGGGAGTCCAGGAAGGGTCCATTGATACCAATCCCTGAAGGACCGGTGTGCACCTTTTGGTACTGCAGACTCAGGAGCCCTTTCTGGTGCTGTCTACACCTGAAGCTTTTGAGGCAGCCAGAGAGTTCCTTACCCTGTCAGTGCCAGCTTCCCCTGCTGTTCAGGAATCTCAACCAGTACTGGAATTGGAAGTGCATGCCCCCATGGTCCCAGCTCTAGCCCCAGAGCACCATTCGGTGGCTTCTACAGTTGTGGCTCCTCTCCAGGGGTGCTAGAACAATTTGTATCATGGGGGTGCTGAGAGCCATTGAACCAAACTGTAAACCCTCTATATGATGGAAACCACTTCAAGACAGGGGGTGTGGCAGCACCCCTAGTTCCGGCACCTATGCTCCTCTCCGTAGGGTTCCACCTAGAGGAAAGCCAGTGATGATCTTGCCAGAACCGCCTTCTCCAAACTTGGAGCCAATCTCCCCAGTACCAATAGGGTCAGCTCACCTATGGTCTGAGAAGTGGACTCTACATCAGACCCCAAGGTCAGATCATGTGTGTCTCGACCTGAGAATGCCCAGTAGCCCCAGTGGGGCATCGGACCACTATGGTACCGGCCACAGCCTCAGTACTCTAAGGACCAATGGCCTGCACATAACTGGGTCCCATCTTCATATCAGTGGCCCTTTTGGGCCCTTTGGGGCTTCCCTCCACATTCTAAAGCCTCTATGCTTCCTTCCTGCCCTTCTACATTGGCTAGGCACCAGGAGCATCTGCAGCAATGTCACTGTCTTCCCTCCCCCAGTACAGGGACCGGTACCATGCATGGGGAACTGCATGCTGACAACTCACCTGTGGAGGAATTGGAGGAGGGAGGTCCTCAACAACCCTATGCCTCTTCTTCTTCGTCGCCTGATGAGGTGGTACCTACTTCTCCCACTCCTGATGATTTCAAAGCTCATCAAGACTTGTTGAGGAGGGTGGCTGCAGCTCTGGCTATCTAACCAGAAGAGGTGCAGGTAAGGTCATACAGGCTCATAGACATTTAAGCCCTAGGGTAAGCCAACAGGATCCTCTAGGGTAGCTCTCCCTGTTAATGAGGCTATCCTGGAGCGTGTCAAAGGTTTATGGCAAACTTTCCCTTCCTCCCATTGCTAAAAGGGTGGAGAGAAGACATTATGTCCCTTCACAAGGATTTGAACATGTCTATAACCACCCTCCTCTAGGCTCCTTAGTAGTCACTGCTGCTAATGAAAAAGAGAGGCAGGGACAGCAGGCCTCTACCTGAAAGGAAAAGAATAAAAAAAGCTAGACCTATTCGTCAGGAAGTTTTATTCCACAGAAGGTTTACAGCTTAGGATCACAAACTAGCAGGCTCTGCTGGGTCGATAAGACTTCAGCCTGTGGGATAATATCCTGAAGTTCAAAGTCAAGCTTCCTGATGAGGCAAAGCAGGAGTTGACTGCTGTGGTGGAGAAGGGCAAAGTAGTTGCAAAAACAGCACTGCAAGTGAGCCTTGATGCGGCAGACTCTATGGCTTGAGCTATGGCTTCTGCCATCACTATGCGGTGTTCATCTTGGCTGCAGGTGTCAGGTCTTCCCCCGGAGGTGCAACAAACCATTCAAGACCTCCCGTTTGAAGGTGACTCACTCTTTTCTCATAAGACACAGAAGAGGCTTCAGAGTCTTAAGGATTTACGGGTGACCTTTAAGTCCCTGGGGATTTATACACCGGTGGCAAAAAGAAAGCTGTTCCGTCCATGGCAGTCCCAAGGGTTTCAGCCCTTCTTGCCACAAACCCAGGACCTGTCCAAAGAGAGGAGCAGAAGTTACAAGAGGCATCATTCTTCTCCTCCCATCTCTTCTGCAGCTAGACAAACTGGATATTCTAAACAATCATTGTAAGCAGTCTACCACTGACCAGAGTACCATCTTTCCACACCCCAATTTTTGCCAACCACTTCCTAAGTGCTCGGACCTGCATCATCATGGATCAATGGACCTTAAGCACAGTGGAACGGGGATACACCCTTTAATTTATTTCTATCCACCCTTCCCAATCCCCTTCTCCGTCCCTCTTCAGGGACCACGCTACTTCAGGATGTCCATTCTCTCCTCCTCATGGGAGCCACACAGGAAGTTCCCATGTCATTCAGAGGGAAGGGATTTTATTTCCTTTGCTTCATAATCCCAAAGGCAAAAGTGTGTGTGTGTGTGGGGGGGGGGGGGGGGTGGAGGATTTTAAAGCCTATTTTAGATTTAAGGCAGCTAAACAAGTTCCTAAAGAAAACAAAATTCTGGATGGTCACTCTAGCATCTATTATCCCTTCCTTAGATCCCAGGGACTGGTATGCTGCTCTCAACTTCAAGGATGCTTATTTTCGCATGGTGATTCACCAGAGCCACAGAAAGTTTATCAGATTCACGGTCAATGGATCCCATTACCAATTTGCAGTACTGCTTTTTGACCTGTTTACCTGGCTGCAGGGCAGAGGATTTCTAACAGCTGACCAGAGCGGTCAGAATGGGCATTGTGGGACATCTCATGGAGGCCATTTACAGCGACAAAACCAAGCGCGGTATCTACACTGATACTTCGTCGATATAACTTTGTCACAAAAAGTTCTATGCCTCTTGTCAAGGTGGTTTTATTTTATCACCAAAAGTTCCATTGTAGTGTGTACACCTCCACTGTTTTGTTGAGAAAAGCTGCCTTTTTTCAACAAAACTCTGTAGTGTAGACAAGGCCTAAGTCTCCATATAAATATCACAGAGCTTCCAGTCATCCATTTAGCTTGCATGGCATTCCTTCTATATATCAAGAGGCAGAATTTGTTGGTACTCACAGACAGCACAGCAGCCATGTTTTATGTAAAAGGGAGGCATTTGTTAAAGTTATGCCAGGTGTCGATCCCCCTTTGGAATTTCTGCATTGCCAGTTCCATCAATCTGAGAGCTGCTTATCTTCCAGGAGTTCAAAACTCTCTGGGAGTCTGGGAGACTGCCCGAGCAGGTTGCTCGCAGGTCATCATGAGTGATCTCTTTGCCCAGATGTGTTCAGGTCCTTTTTCCAGCAGTGGGGAACACCCCAAGTGGGCCTGTTTGCAACAAGAAGAGATAAAAAAATACAAACTTTTTTGTTCCTGAGCAGGTCACAGTCTGGTTTCACTGACAGATGCTTTCCTCCTATCTTGGTCTAAAGGCCTGCTGTATGCCTTCCCTCCAGTTCCCCTCTTGTCCAAAGTCTTGTCCAAAGTCAAGAAGATTCTGCTCACCTTATTCTAATAGCCCCAGGATGGCCCTGTCAACACTGCGTTTTGACTCTACTAGCACTATCGGTGATCTTCCAGGGCCACAGCCGCCTCCTTCATTTCAACCTCCAGGCCCGCCACCTGACCGCATGGATGCTTTGTGGCCAATAGCCTTGGAACGAATTTGCTCTAAGGGGGTGCAGGAAGTTCTGCTAAATAGTAGGAAACCTTCAACTAAATCTACTTAGCTTGCTAGATGGAAGAGATTCTCTGTTTGGGCCATACAAAGAGATGTTCCTGCAGCTCAAGTTCCGATTTGCCATATCTTAGACTGTCTTTTGTTTCTGAAACAACAAGGGTTAGCTCCTAGTTCCATCAGAGTCCATTTGATGGCTATCCAGTTTTTCACCGTGCTGAGGATAACAAATCAGCTTTTTTCAAACCCTGTCTCCATCAGATTTCTCAAGGGTTTGCTCAGGTTATACCCACAGGTTCACAGACCAGTCCCACAGTGAACTTTAAATTTAGTTCTAGCAAAGTAGATGTGCCCTCCGTTTGAGCTGCTAGCAACTTGTTCTGTGTTATGTCTCTCTATGAAGGCGGCTTTCTTGGTTGCTATAACCTCAGCCAGGAGTGTACGGGAGATGCAAGCTTTAGTATTAGAGCCTCCCTATACAAATTTCTTTAGCGACCAGGTTTTCCTTCAAACTCCCATAAGGAAGGCTAGCCCCCGGCTCTGCCTCTACCACTCACCCCTTCTCCCCCGCAGCCAGATCCCCGAGACCCCTTGCCCCTCCCCTGCCCCCCGCTGCATGGAGGAATCCCAAGCGCCCCCCACTTCGGCCAGAGGAGCCCCATGCTGACCGGAGGTCCAAGCGCGCCCCACCCTCGGCCTCCATCCCCCAACCTGGAGGTGCCCCAAGCCAGCCACAGCCATGCCGCACCTCCCCTCCCCGGACCCCAAGCCGCTGCAGGGAAAAGCTGACTGCATGGAGGCATTCAGTGGCAGAGTCCAGGAAAGCATTAAGTGAGCACGATGAGAAGAGGCAGGATGCAATGCTGAGGCTAATGGGGGAGCAAACGGACATGCTCAGGCGTCTGGTGGAGCTGCAGGAAAGCCAACAAGAGCACAGACCGTCGCTGCATCCACTGTACAACCGCCTGCCCTCCTCCCAAAGTTCCATATCCTCCTCACCCAGACGCCCAAGAACATGGGGGAGGCTCCGGGCACCTAGCCACTCCACTCCAGAGGATGGCCCAAGCAACAGAAGGCTGTCATTCAAACAGTTTTGATTTGTAGTGTGGCTACAATAAGCAATGTGGTCTTGTCCTTCCCTCCTCCCCCACCCCACCCTACCTGGGCTATCTTATCAGTTATCTCCCTTTTTTTTTAATTAATAAAGAAAGAATGCATGGTTTCAAAACAATAGTGACTTTATTTCCTTTGCCAGCTGTGATCGAAGGGGGGAGGGTGGTTGGCTTTCAGGGAATTAAAATCAACAAAGGGGGCGGGTTTGCATCAAGGAGAAACACACACAATTGTCACACCGTTGCCTGGCCAGTCATGAAACTGGTTTTCAAAGCCTCTCTGATGCGCAGCGCGCCTACCTGGGCTCTTCTAATCGCCCTGGTGTCTGGCTGTTCAAAATTGGCAGCCAGGCAATTTGCCTCAACCTCCCACCCCGCCATAAACATCTCCCCCTTGCTCTCACAGATATTATGGAGCACACAGCAAGCAGTAATAACAATGAGAATATTGGTTGCGCTGAGGTCTAACCTAGTCAGCAAACAGCACCAGCGAGCTTTTAAACGTCCAAAGGCACATTTTACCACCACTCTGCACTTGCTCAGCCTACAGTTGAACTGCTCCCTACTACTGCCCAGGCTGCCTGTGTATGGCTTCATGAGCCATGGGAGCAAGGGGTAGGCTGGGTCTCCAAGGATAACTATTGGCATTTCAATATCCCCAACAGTAATTTTCTGGTCTGGGAAGTAAGTCCCTTCTTGCAGCTGCTCAAACAGCCTGGAGTTCCTAAAGATGCGAGCGTCATGCACCTTTCCCGGCCATCCCACGTTGATGTCGGTGAAACGTCTCTTGTGATCCACCAATGCTTGCAGCACCATTGAGAAGTACCCCTTGCGGTTTATGTACTGGTTGGCAAGGTGGTCCGGTGCCCAGGGCCGGCTCCAGGCACCAGCTTGGCAAGCAGGTGCTTGGGGCGGCAGGTCCAGCTATTCGGCGGCAATTCGGCGGATGGTCCCTCACTCCTGCTCGGAGCGAAGGACCTTCCGCCGAATTGTTGCCGCAGATCGCGATCGCGGCTTTTTTTTTTTTTTTTGGCTGCTTGGGGCGGCCCAAACCCTGGAGCCGGCCCTGCCCGTGCCAAGATAGGGATATGCGTTCCATTATTGCCCCACCACAGTTAGGGAACCCCATTGCAGCAAAGCCATCCACTATGACCTGCACATTTCCCAGAGTCACTACCCTTGATAGCAGAACATCAATGATTGCATTGGCTACTTGAATCACAGCAGTTCCCACAGTAGATTTGCCCACTCCAAATTGATTCCTGACTGACCGGTAGCAGTCAGGCATTGCAAGCTTCCACAAGGCTATCGCCACTCGCTTCTCAACTGTCAGGGCAGCTCTCATCTTTGTATTCCTGCGCTTTAGGGCAGGGGAAAGCAACTCACAGAGTTCCAGGAAAGTGGCCTTACGCATGCGAAAGTTTTGCAGCGACTGGGAATCATCCCATACCTGCAACACTATGCGGTCCCACCAGTCTATGCTTGTTTGCTGGGCCCAGAATTGGCGTTCCACTGTATCAACCAGCCCCACTGCCGCCATGATGTCCCAATTGCCACAGCCCATGCTTTCAGGAACGTCTGTGTCCATGTCCTCCTCACAATCATCCTCGTGCTGCATCTCTTAGCTAGCTTCCCACAGTGCACCGCTCCGTGAGTCGATGCTAGCCATAGTAGTAAGGACACGCTCCGCCGACTTAATGCGCTTAGTGCATTTCTTAGTGCGATTCTAAAAATCGACTTCTATAAAATCGACCTAATTTCATAGTGTAGACATACCCTTAATTGCGTCTTCCATTTAGACAGAATGAAGAGCAGCTAGCATGCCCATCAGCTTAAATGAAATCGCTAGTTACACATTTGCTAGTAACTGCCGATACTCTCTAGCATAACAGTATCATTTTAATAATTTTGGTAGAAATATTTCACCCCTAATCAAAATAGCTAAACTGGTATAAAAATTGTGACTATACCAGGCCTTTGTTTACACTGCTCAGACATGAGTATGGCTCTCAGGAGCTTAGCAAGTTCATGCAGCAGTGCCAATTCTGGTGATTTTTATCATGGATCTTATGATATTTGTTGTTTTTCTTAAAACCCCAGATCCTGAAGTTGTTTGGTTATGTAGGAATATCAGCAGGGCTGGTTCTGGACTAAATGGCACCCCAGGTGAGGAGCATCTTTGGCTCCTCCATTTGATAAACTTTTGAATACCTTTTTTCATTGCATCTGTAGCCCATTTTACGACTTTGATGCACGATTTATCCCTGTCATATAAGACAATAAATTTGCACGCTAGGATCTGTGAATCTGTATTTATTCATGCCATATATAAACAAATAAAAAAATGTATTTCCTCTAAGCTTATAGAACCTTTTTAATTTTAAGAATAATTGAAATGTATTAACATCAAGAAATTGAACTGTGCACCATCATTGGGTGGACCAGTATTAAATAGTGTTACAGTAGGTGACAGCCTTAGAACATTAACCCTAGTCCTTTAGTTCAAAAGGTCGCTTTTCTCGCCTTTGCCCTCGCGAACTGAAGCACAGCACCAGAGAGATCCAAAGACTGGACAATGATATTTTCAAGCAATGAAATAGCAAGTGATGTCAGTCTCTGGTCAGCCATCGTCAATCAAAGATATGTTTTAATGAGCCTGACCTTTGAAAAGCTGCGCTCACCACACGTGACTGTGACCCGCAGTGTGAGCAGAATCCTCAAAGCTATCCACACATTAGGAAAAGTGTCCTTCGGCTCTGCATCATGAATGAATTGCAGAACTTGGAGTGGAGAGTGCTTCCCATTTGGCAAAATGTGACGGATGTTGTCCAGTTTGACACAGAGGTTTTTATCATTGATGTCTGAACAGTCCTATGTGTCAGCATCTGGTGAAGGTCCATACAATTGTTCAAGAGTGTTTTCCTGTCCACTGGCAGCTTATTAGGTCATACAACTCCCCCCCCGGCCAGGTCTTTTTGTGGTGCTTCATTTGTCCAAACCTTTCTTTGATGGACACTCAAGCAGTGTCAATGAGGGAGCAAAAAAACTCCCTCTTGAATTTTTCTTCCGAGCTTCTCATCACCTCATTTCTGCCCTCGTAACAAATTGTCTCTTCTTCCAGTGAATACAAGTTTCCTTGAAGACAGGCTCAACTCCTAAGTTGTCTGCCATTTCTTTTGCAGCAGTGATGACATCTTCAAATCATTGTCTCTGTAGACCATAACAAAATCAAAGCAGCTTCTCATCAAAATATTAGCAGTTGCAATGTCGGTCGATTGAGTTTGTAATGCCTTGCCTACAACGTTTACTTGGAACAGGATATTGTGCCAAATCACAACTGAGACCAGAAATTTAAAGTCAATGATCTAGTTTGCCAGGCTTTGCACCTCATGTCAGATTCCGGCCTTGGCTTTACTTAACTGTGCAAGTTCCATTAGGGCATTGTAAATCTCACTGGTCCTTACGCTGTCAATGCAGCTCTCCCAGCATGTTTAACTTAGCGGCTTCATGGTCAGATTTGTAACATTATCTGTGAGGATCTTCCACCTGATAGTTGATGCTGAAAACAGGACATATATCCTTTGTAGTACTCCGAAGAGAGATACTGAATATAAAGAAGATGATGCTGCATCTGACACAACCAGGTTGAGGGAACGGCAGCCACAAGGAACAAAGAAAGCTCTTCAGTGCAAGGATCCTTTCCTGGACGCCACTGTTTCTGCCCTTCATATCTATACTGTTGTTGTAGCCTTGGCCACGGCAGTCCTGAAGCTTTATTTTATTCTCTTTCAAAATGTTCATAAAGAGTTCTGTCAGGCCTTATCCAGTAGAGTTGTCCACAGACCGTAAACAGATAAAGTGTTCCTTTACTTGGATAAATCTTTGTTGTCAACCAATCTTACTGTAAATTACATCTTTTCATTGTGACTAATGTCAGGAGTGCAGTCTATTATTACGGTTTAGTATTTTGCTTTGCCAGGCCACATCAATATGTTATCAAGCACCTTCCTTGCCATGTCAATCAATTCATTTTGAATTGTTTTGTTGCAGTAATGGTCCATAGCTTCATTATGAACTAGGTGCTCATGAATGACACAGTCGTATTTCCCAAGGAGTGCTACCAGACCAAGGAAATTACCGTTATGTTCAGTGAACAACTTATCTGACGAGCCCCGGAAAGCCAAATTATTTGCAAGGAAGAGGATAATTAAGATCAGACACTCAAGCACATTCCTCCAGTGCTGGGTTTCTACATTAATAATGATCTGGTTTTCTGTATCTGTGCATTTATTCAGCTTGAGCCTGGACTCAACCTCCATCCATTTGGAGTAGGCCATAAAATGGATGGGTGACTTTTCATGTTGCTTCAGAGCATCAGTTCAATAGGTATCTCTGGTGTCTCATTAAATATGTCCTTTATTAGTCGCTACTTACATTCTTCAAATCTTAAAACATAAGTACGCTTTCACAATTACACAATAAAACAAGGTTCACAATATGGCAGCTGGGCTCTCACTTCCCTTCCCTTTTATATCTCACTGACTGAAGGGTGACATTCCACCTCTTATATACCCACAAGGCCATGGCTGACAACATTCTAGGAGGTTCAAGGAAAATGTAGTTCTCAGAAAGTCTGTAAGGTGCCCCGAGATTCTACAAAGGTCCAGAACATTCTAGAATGTTAGTGAAAAACGACAAAAAATATTTTCATCAATTGTAATAAACGTTTACAGCTAGGCAAAGTAAGAAAAATGCTGTTTGAAAACTTATTAGAGTTTGATTTAAGACTATTTACTTTGTATGTTTTGACATGTGATGTTCACAATTTGTGTTTTAAGGGTTATAAAGCTTTATCTTTTTGAATCTGTCATTAAATAATTATCTGACCCCCCCAGTGTCTGACCCCCATAATTTCCCACAACTTTGAAAATTTAAATTGATAACAATTGGGAAAAATGCTTAAAACCCATAATTTTGCACAGCTGTGAACATTTACATTAATAAAAATTGAAAAAAATACTTAAAAATAAATATTGATATGTCAAAATTACAGACAAATAAAAATGGAATTCTGTCAAGACTACTTAAGTTACTTGTTACAGTCCTGAAAATGATGAGTGTCCTTGTTGTGCCCCAGGGCCAACCAGTAGAACAAACTCAACCCCTTAAAGTCTTCATATCCAACAGCTGGATTAATTGTACAGATTGCTCCAGCTGTAATTTGAAATGAAATCCAGGTCAGCGTCAGTAGGCAGTAGCTGTGTCCCTATTGGACCAAGCCAAGAGGAGCTATGCTAAGCTTGTTCCACCAGGGAGTAGTTTGTTGCATAGCTTACATTGTCCTACAGTTCATGCCTTTTTGTTTAATGGAGCTCTATTGATAGGGGAAAATATCACACAAATATATACAGTCACAGTCCAAAAGCATGTATTTTTTAATCATAACATAAAATCTCTAACACTTAGTAGGATGCCCATCTTTCCCATTAGGTAAGTGTGACAGCAAAATATAAGACAAGGGAGATCTATAAAGATAATATTATTTAAATGACAATTTAGTGAAAATTCACAGAGTCGGGGGTCACCTACAGTAGGGTACCCCATACTGGAGTTTTTCACCTGGGACACATTAATTCAGCTAGATAGTTGCCTGGGTTTACAACAGGCTACATAAAAAGCACTAGTGAAGTGTGTTCAAACTAAAATTTCATACAGACAATGACTTGTTTATATTGCTCAATATACTATACACTGAAATGTAAGTACAATACTTTGATTCCAATGGATTTATTTTGTAATTATATGGTAAAAGTGAGAAAGTCGGCAATTTTTCAGTAATAGTGTTGCTGTAATACTTTTGTATTTTTATGTCTGATTTTGTAAGCAAGTAGTTTTTAAGTGAGGTGAAACTTGGGGGTACGCAAGACAAATCAGACTCCTGAAAGGGGTACAGAAGTCTGGAAAGGCTGAGAGCCACTTATCTAACAAAACGGAGATGAGTCTGGAAATATCAGAAGGGCTGGCAACTGTATATTCACTAGCAGTTGCATAAGTCATGTTTGCAATCCTGTTCATAATTCATATTATCTCATCTTCCACAAAAGCAGACTGAATCAGTTACCAATGCACATCCTTCCTCCAGATATCTGGAAAGCCTCTAAACCATTGCGCTGATTCTTTCTGTATTAAGTACAAAGCACAGCTAATGGAAGCCATGCAAGAGGAACCACCGCAAGGGATTCCTGAGTGCTTGTGCATGGCATAGGCTGGCAGCGAGCAAGGAACAAAATCATTTGGGTACCTGCACACTATACTAATACACACAGTTCAGGAGGAGTTCATGGGTTTGGGGGCTTTTGATGACCCAAGCAACTTGTCCTATGGGCTCAAGGGGCATTTGTGACGTGGGGTGGAGTAGAAGATCACAGCACATACAGCTTCAGTGACAGATAAGTTGACACTGAATAACATAGACTACTCAGATTTTCAGAAAAGTTAACTGTAAAAGGCATCAGAGGGTCCTGTGGCACCTTTAAGACTAACAGAAGTATTGGGAGCATAAGCTTTCGTGGGTAAGAACCTCACTTCTTCAGATGCAAGTAATGGAAATCTCCAGAGGCAGGTATAAATCAGTATGGAGATAACGAGGTTAGTTCAATCAGGGAGGGTGAGGTGCTCTGCTAGCAGTTGAGGTGTGAACACCAAGGGAGGAGAAACTGCTTCTGTAGTTGGATAGCCATTCACAGTCTTTGTTTAATCCTGATCTGATGGTGTCAAATTTGCAAATGAACTGGAGCTCAGCAGTTTCTCTCTGGAAGTTTTTTTGCTGTAAGATGGCTACCTTTACATCTGCTATAGTGTGGCCAGGGAGGTTGAAGTGTTCTCCTACAGGTTTTTGTATATTGCCATTCCTGATATCTGACTTGTGTCCATTTATCCTCTTGCGTAGTGACTGTCCAGTTTGGCCAATGTACATAGCAGAGGGGCATGTGCCAGCAAAGGTCTGTCATTGAATGGACCTGCGGGTGGCTATCTTACAACAGAAAAACTTCAAAAACAAACTCCAACGAGAGACTGCTGAGCTGGAATTGATATGCAAACTAGACACAATCAACTCAGGATTGAATAAGGACTGGGAATGGCTGAGCCATTACAAACATTGAATCTATCTCCCCTTGTAAGTATTCTCACACTTCTTATCAAACTGTCTGTACTGAGCTATCTTGATTATCACTTCAAAAGTTTTTTTCTCTTACTTAATTGGCCTCTCAGAGTTGGTAAGACAACTCCCACCTGTTCATGCTCTCTGTATGTGTGTATATATCTCCTCAATATATGTTTCACTCTATATGCATCCGAAGAAGTGGGCTGTAGCCCACGAAAGCTTATGCTCTAATAAATTTGTTAGTCTCTAAGGTGCCACAAGTACTCCTGTTCTTTTTGTTAATGTACTATTTCAAGAAACCCTGGAACACAGTGGCAGATTGAATTAATGTCTTAGTGTATTTGGTCACTTACTGTGACACATTACTTATTTGATAATACTGTCCTTAAGCACTAAGGTACAGGTACATCGACACAACCTTGTTCCAGTGCTCTACATTTGTATGCTTCTATACAAACAAGTCATGCTGTTTTGCAGTGGCATTGCTGACTTCCGCACCCTGTGCAGCCACAGAATACTGCCTCCATGCAGTCTGCTGGTATTGGTGGCAATGACATAAGCTATAGCAACAGACCTTTGGTCTCCTGTTTCCAAAGCATTGTATTTGGAAGAGGAAGTACTGAATTTGGACAGTGCGCCCGTCTCCAAACTAGTGCCTACTAATGAGTTCTATCTGTGGAACAAAAGAGCACCACCTGTTGGGAGTACAGCTTCTGATGACCACAAGTATGTGAACAAAATGGCATGTGCTTTGTCAGTGGTGTGGACCTCTGGCAAGCTATACATCTTACAAATAAACTCTGCACTTTTAGCCTTTTCTGAGTCCAGGCCACCCTGTCCAAGGTGTATTAAAAGCTGATGGTGTCACTGAATAACTTTTCAAGTGGTCTTTTTTGCTGGGTCCAGCAATAAAAGACGTAGCATCACAACCAGTCAGGGCATGAAATGGGAGCAGAGTTTCCGAACAGTAGTCCATATTGTAGTTTCTCACAAATGGCACGAATAGGAAAGTACTCTGGCTCCTTTGATGTGCCAGCTTTCATCCAAAGCTGTCTATATGCCATTTAGCTATAGGGAGCCAGCAAAAGAATAAGCACAACGGGTGTTCCTGGCTGTGGCTTCAACAACCACACTGATGGCACTCACTGTGGACACAATGTAAAATAATTCTTGTGTCTGCTTCTTCCCGATGAGCACACAGCTGATGGGTGTCAACTGTTGCTGTCAAGCACCAGACTTCAGCCTCATCCTGAAAGCCACTAGCCAGAACAATGATTTTACCTTGTGGTGCTTGTGTCATTAGTTGCTTAGATAAAATATTGCACGGTCCTCTTTATAGCTTCTCAACAGGGGTAATGGTGGGTGAGCAATGGACATCTGCTGTCAGACTAACACCCAGTATTGCTTTTGTGCCTGTTCTTAGACTGCCATTTCTCTGTGCTAATGCCAAAGGGACAGGCATTAACTTATGTTTCAAAATCTGTTGCAAATTCACAGCCCAGACAGCTTCATAGGCCGTGATTAGTCGCTGACGAATATTTCTGCCTGCCTTCATGGTTGAGGTCTTTCCTTTGACCTCTTTCCCGCCTCATATATCATGGAAAAAGTTGGAGCATTATTGTTTGGCAGTGGATCATGAACATATACACATCTAGACTCCCCCTCTTGTGTCATAAGCTGTTTCTCCATAAAATTGTCCAATTGCACTTTTCCTAGGATCTTTACATTCAACGGTGTGTCTTGTATGGCTTCAGCAGCCAGGTCTTTTGTTGCAATATTTGGCAATGAAGTGGGTGGTACATCCCCAGAGAAAACCCTGGGTTTGTAAGAGTGCATCCTCCTCTTCATTGTCACGTTGCTTCCCGGCCTTTCTTGACTCATTGCAAATAAGTTGGTTATCCAAGCCAACATGAAACACAGTTCTGGTGTCTGCTGCAATATGGGCTCTCCAGTTGTAAGACAAGGCTGATCTGCTGAGAGAGTCTTGGTGATGCCTACACTTCCACTTCCTTTCTTTCCTATGCCATTAAGCCACTCTTGGGCTCTGATCAGGGTCCACTTGTTTTAACTTCTCACATGATCTCTTGAAAACAAAGTTTTCTTGCAGGAACTTCTTGAACATGCAGCATCTTCAGTCCATATGTTTCACAGAACTGGACTATCTTCTTTTGCAGACACTGGTGTCTTTACTGGGATCACTAGAGCTTGCCACATGTGATACATCAGTTGCAGATGGTCTTGCTTTCTATATCCTTTGGATTTTGCCTTTGTCAGTGTATTGGGCATAGCAATTTCTGTGCCACATGTACTCCTGGGGGAATTCTGGGCCAAAAATTTAAAATTCTGCGCCAAAAAATAAAAAATTCGGCATACAATATTTTAAAATTCGGCATATATTATTTGTGAAAATAACACAATATAATCACGTCAGTTTCAATTATTTTGGTAATTTATTTCAAAATACCTGTCAGCAAATATGTCTCTAATAATACAGACAACAAAATTCAGGATTTTTTTTTTTTTGACAAATAGATTCCTTACTAGGCAAATTAATACAGAACTTTTAAATAAATTACTTAAACGACAATAAAGAAACATATTTCCCGCATCACTCAGAAGCAATGCAAAGGCTTTGGGGAGTGAGAGGTAACAGAGGAGCTGAGGGAGAGGGATGGAACCTGGGAGTGAACCTGGAGGGTTGCTGGGTGTGGATGGGAGAAGTATGGAACTGTTTTTTTGGGGGGAGGGGAAGCTAGGGAGTCTCCCCTATGCAGACCCTGACTGACCCCTAGCCTCTCCCATTCAGTCAGGCACATCTGCCCCCATTCCTGTGTGTCCCTGCAGCCCCCTTCCCCACCCTATCCCCATGTGGGCCTACAGCCCCCCTCCCATTCAGCCCCTGGCTCAGTGCTGTTACCCCACTAGCTCATGTGCCCTCACCCCAGTCTGTGACCTCCCCAGCAGTCCCATGTGCCCCGCTCTGTCTGTCCTCCCACATCCTGTACTTCCTAACCTGGCTCCATGGTCAGGGTGCTGTGATGAATGCAGCCGGCTGCTGTCTGTTACTGCTGGTCAGCTGCTGCTGTCTGTTCTGGTACCACAGTGGCCTCTGGTGGGCAAAAGGCAGAACGACAGCACTTCTCAGACAATGTATTTTTTTTCTGTGCAAAAAAAAAAAAAAAAAAAATTCTGTGCCAGACAAGAATTTTGTGTGTGCGCAGTGGCGCAAAATTTCCCCAGGAGTACATGACTCAGTTCTGCAAGGTGGACTCAATTCTGTCAATGGCCTCTTTGTATTTGACATCTTGTAGTTTCTTTCTAATGGCTGTTGCCTCCCTTATTCTACACAATCCTTGTTCACCTGTTTTATGCACATCTTCTTTACTTAATACTTCACAAATAATGTAGAGACTGTTGGAAAACCAGTATGGATCTCTTGAGCCTTACTACTGGTTCCATGGTTTACCTACAACCGTAATCAATATGAGTGTCATAAAACATCACCTCATCTAACCACTGTTTCTCTCTGTTTGTAAAAAATGCCATCACTATCATTTCTATGTTAATTCTACTCTAACTACAAAGCATTATATACTATAAAACAAATACAAAGTGTGCAAGAAAATGAGAAAATGGCTTCACATATTACAGGAAAAATAAGTTATGATTAACTTACTTACAATATTGACATATGAATAACCAAATACTATAAAAAGTTGAACATTAGGGTGCAGTAAGTGTTTAAACCATGAAGTTTGACTTCTCATTTCTGTTCTTAATAGACTGACAAGGAATTATGTCATGTTGTTGTAGTCAGTCCCAGGATACTAGAGATCAGGTGAGTGAGGCAATATGTTTTATTGGATCTACTTCAGTTGGTGAGAGAGACAAGCTTTTGAGCTACACAGAGCTCTTCTTCAGGTCACCGTGTTAGCTTGAACGCTTGTCTCTCTCACCAACAGATGTTGGTCCAATAAAAGATATTTCCTCACCCACTCATCTCTCTAATGAATTACATCAAAGCATTTGATTGCACTGACAAGTTCATGCATGCGCTGTTTACATACCAAACGTTTCTGGTGAACTTTGGCAGCCGTATGTGTTTGCGACCTGCAGGATCTGAATGTCAAAGCTCGGGCTTGGCAACCACCAGGTCTGAAACCAGCAGGTTCACACAGTGTTAGAAAAAGTTGTTACCAACTTTGAACAAAAACTGCCTCCTGGCTCCAAGCCCCCACAGAGGCTGGTTCAGCCATTTCAGTCCACTCTCTAGTCTAGGGGCTGCAGTGCAGAACCTGGCAGCGCCCACGTGCCCCCTGCTTGCCAGGCCTCTGACCTCCAACTCTGCACCCATCCTCGCCTACCTCCCACACCCCTTTTAGCGGCTGGCGCTGCGCGAGGCATCCTGGGAAGCACAGTCCACGCGCACGGCTCCCCCACCAGAAGGCCTCGTTCTTCCTTTGTAGAACTGCAATTCCCGGTATGCCTCGCGGCACAGCGAGCCCCCGCGCGGTGCACCACGGGACTCGTAGTCTTCCCAAGGGCTCGGCGAACCTAGCTAGGGTCTACAGGGGAACCACAGTTCCCAGCGTGCCCCGCGGGGAAGGGCAGACGTCAGCGCCGCCGCGGCGGCCGGGCGAGCGAATCAGAGCCGGCAAAACAAAACTGCCGGGTTTGAAATCCTCCGCCTCCCCCCTGCGCCATCGTCCTCGGCGTGACGGGCCAGAGCCAGGCGCGTCCGACCCACACACGGCGGCACCGCGCGCAGGTGAGCGGGCCCGGGGCCGCGCGGCTTGTTTATTGTAGGGTCGGCCGGAAGTTGACGGGGTCGGGGGGGATGGGCGGGTCCTGGCGCTTCTCCAGCCCGATCTCCGCGGGCCCCCGCCCTGCCGGGTTTCCCAGGTAAACAGATGTTGTTGTAGGGGGTGGGTGTGCCCCGTCCCCCCCACAACCCCTTGCTGCCTCGGGGCGGGGGGTGCCCCGTGCGGCTGGTCCTGCGCCCCGTCCCCCGGGCCATGCGCTCCGGGAGACGCGCCTCTGGCTCCGCATCCCTCCCTCCCGGTTGTTTCTCTCTCTTGCTGCGTTGCACAACTGAAGCCGCCCTGCTATTGTGCCTGCCGCCTCCCCTGGGCTCCGCCAGCGGGCCGGGCGGGTCGAGGCGGGTGAGTAATTGTGCGCTGCGTAGGCAGGGTTGTTGCATCACAGAGCAAGGAGGGGCTAGTCCCGC
This sequence comes from Emys orbicularis, assembly GCF_028017835.1. Lineage (NCBI taxonomy): Eukaryota > Metazoa > Chordata > Testudines > Emydidae > Emys > Emys orbicularis. The sequence goes on from NC_088683.1 coordinate 95,987,354, forward strand.
CTCTCCCTCTTACATCCTCACCTGGTGTGCTGTGCTCGGGCCGCCTCGCCAGAGAGCCATTAACCACAGCGTGATGGAGAGCAGCGGCAGGGATGATCAGGGGGTTGGAGCGTCTGACATAGACAGAAGGACAAACAGCTAGCTGTGTTGTTGTAGCCCTGTCGGTCCCAGGATATTAGAGAGACAAGGGTGGTGAGGTAATATCTATTACCAGATCAACTTCTGTTAGTGCTGCTATGTGTGCACTACAGATTACTTCAGTATCACTTGCATCACTCTGGGGTGTGAATAATCTGAGCGACATTAATTATATCAACCTAAATGCCAGTGGGGCCTGCGGTATGTTGGCGGGAGAGCTTCTCCCGCTGACATAGCCACGGCCTCTCAGGGAGGCAGGACCCATCCGCGTAGAGCATCTTCACCAGAAGTGCTGCAGCAGCACAGCTACAGTGCAGCTGTAGAGATCGCTTAGCTCAGCTTTGACTAATGGGTGGCCTAAGAATCCACAAAAACATGGTGTGTAATTGCCAAGTGGGGGGGAAGAATTATCTAGTATAATGTAAAGCATTTCCAGCCAGGATCAGAAGAACGAACTAACCAAAGGGAAATCTTGGACTGTCTGCAAAATTTACCAGGTGTGTCAGGCTGTGGAATAGTCTGTCAGGGAAAGAGGTGGAAAACCCCTTTGCTTGTTACAATCTGATTCCAGTACTGTGCTGACAGGTGAGTACCGGCCAGGATGCAAGTGAAAAGGAAAAACAGTTGTGTTTAACTCTGGCTCAGCTTGCAGAGGAGGGGAAACTCGCAGGGCTGGATCATGGCTTGTGTTTAAAGGCCATGATTTTGGGGAGAAAGGAATACTGTTTTCAGTTCTAACAGTATTGCAAACAGAGTAATGTCTTATGGGATGTTGTCAGGTAGTTCAGGTGCCCAATTCAGTCGTGTTGATTAACAGTAATGACTAGATTAAAATCTAAACCTTTCCCTGCAACACACTTTCAGATTCTGAAACTGACCAATCTAGTCTCACTGTCATGATTGTTACTGTTTGGGGGTTTTTTAATAGCTGAATCAACTAGATTTCTAAAAAATCAGTGTTGATAACCTGAGATGCTATTCGTAATACAGATTAAACCTGTTTCTTCAAGTCGAAGTTTCTTTGTTTATCTTGACAGTGGACTCCCTTTAAATCAACAGTTCTTGGAGGTTGGTGAAGTGGAGAAAATGGCATCCGAGGACATTACTAAGTTAGCGGAGTCACTTGCCAAAGCCCAAGTGGGCGGAGGGCAGCTGAGCTTCAAAGGAAAGAGCCTAAAACTCAACACCGCCGAAGATGGTAAGAGAAAACGCTTGTGTTGGGGCAGTGTCCCCCTGGGTACATGTTAGTGCCATCCCAGAGCTGTGTGTCATGAACCTCCTCCTAACTAAAGGTGTCTGGACACAGCTAACTCCAATATGTGAGAGTCTATGTAATGTGGCAGGGGGATACAAGGGTCAGCCATCTGAGAAATGGGGACTTCTGATAGAGAAGTAACCCCTCCCCACCTTTTCCCCCATCACACTATCCCAGCATCACTGCTACAACTGGAGAAACTGGTTTTGACTCTCCCTGACTTATAAATGTCGATTTTGTTCTGGGAGTGTCTCTTGTACTTCTAATACACACACTGACGCTTTAAATTGCTAGAGGCAAGAGACTTTCCTCCTACACTAAACGCTTCAGGAAGCCTAGTAAAACTCGGAATGATTGAAATGCCAAGGGATGCTAGCAAGGCTTTACAAGCTCCGTGCAGAGGGATTGGTTAGTCTCTCCTGCCTGCCTCCTCAATCCCCCTTGCCCTAGGATAGAGTGCCTCAGTTCCTGACTCAGTCCTAGACAGGCTTGTTGTTGTTTGCTTGGGGTGCTCTTCCCCCTGCACATCTCTTGTTAGGATAAAGCACTGGCTGGGCAGTGGTGTCCTTGTCTTGCAGTGATGGGTGGGGGAATAAATCCCTGAATCACACTTGGAAGTAGGTTGTTCTCAAACCCATGACTGACTTTTCCCACTAGTTTGCATGGCGATGCTCTCCTTCTTACCCCTCCTTGGTAGTGCAAAACCACGTTAGTTGTGGGTGAAAGACCTAGAGGCTGGGGAAAAATGAGTAGTGGTGGGAAGAGAGACTCTGCAACCTGCCCTTGTATGGAACCTAAAATGACTTGGGTTAGAAAGGAGGAGAGTAAGGCTCTGCTTGCTCTGTGCAGCCAAAGAGGTGTCTAAGGAAATTGAGGAATTTGATGGCTTGGAAGCCCTGCGCCTGGAAGGCAACACCGTGGGTGTGGAGGCAGCAAAGGTCATTGCCAAAGCCCTGGAGAAGAAAGCTGAACTCAAGGTGAGATCTTTTAGTAGTACTGAAGGGGAGGGGAGGATATATTGATGAGATGTTGAAGGCCTGTCTGTTTTTGAGCACTGACCCAGGACAGGTCCCTGCAGGAGCAATACAAACTTCAAATTCCTTCCTTGTCCCACCAGCAGAAAAGAATAGACCCAGGAAGCTAGGCTTGTGTATGAATAAGTGGTGGCAAACCCATAGGACCTCATAACTTGGCTTAACCAGCCCTGTGAGTAGCATTTGCTGAAATATTGCATTTCAGCCTTGGGCAGCGCTGCCTGGCTGAGACAAGAAAGCCATGAGAGAAGACTCACACCAGGGTAAGCCTCTGTAAACCAGAGGGGAGCGCTCCAGTAATGCAGTGTAGCCACTTAGGGCTGTGATTTCATCAGATCTTGCAGAGTCAGACCTCCTGCTTGGGTAGGAGACTTCAAGCAAAGCCCAGAGTGCTGCAGGAAATGGTGATGGAGGTTTACCACGATGTTTTCTACCCCCTGAATTATTTATCCAGGACTCTAGCCTAGTATTGAGGTGGGTGGGTACTGTGCCACTGGAAATGCTATCTTCTGAATGAAACCTAAACCTGAAGCCTTGACTGCTTGTGGTCACTGAGGTTTCTATGGCCCTTCTCATAAGTTTAGGCTTCCTATCCTGATGAAATTCTCATTCTGCATCCTTCAGTTTTCATTGGGTGTGGTAATCTTCACTTATGTCCTCAGTTCTTGTGTGTTGTTGCTGTGCACTGTTAAACAGCTGATGAATTCTACCCCAGAAATTACTGCGTTTCCTTGGTGAGTGAAGTGAATTATGGTTTGTGTAGCTCTTTGGCATACATAATTAGGTGACAGACACAAGAGAAGTGTAAATTGTAATATATCATGTCCCCTGTCGAGTGCTGGGGGCTAGAGGACCTTTGTGTGTGCTTCTGATATTTAACAGTCATATCTTTCCATCTGTCTCTTTTTAGAGATGTCACTGGAGTGACATGTTCACAGGGAGATTGAGGTCTGAGATCCCTTTTGCTCTGGTAAGTGGGAGAATTGGGGGTTAAAGTTTCAGATTTGTGATTACTCCTAACCTTAATCTCCTCTCGCACCTTATGTTTACACTTAAAACTATCCATCCTTTCCATGGATCCATGTGCTGTCAGAGACCCAAATACAAACATAACCTCGCTGATAAAGCATGAGCATGTATGGTTTTCCCTCTTCCTCAGCCTCTGGGATGATGGGAAGAAGCGATAGCATAACACCTTCTGGCTGGATCAGTAAAGCAGCTCTTCCCTGGAGGAGGATCAGCAGTATGGCCATCTGATGGGCAGGGTGGGAAACTAGGACTCCAGAATAAAAGGATACCCTCTTAAAGCAGCAACTTGGAATGATTCTGGGATGAATCAGGAGGTGGCTTCTGTAATCTTAAAATCAAAAAGAATAATTGCTCATTTAAATAGCATATATTTGGATCTGTGAAACTTGGTGCTTGGGCAGGTGACTGAAATGTGTGTGGCTCCTGTGGCCTTCTTTTAAAAAGGCCTGGATAACTTCATGGTATCTAATACTTAGAGCTGTGCACATTCAGCTAACAGTAATCAAATCCCATGCTTCAGGGCACAAGCTAACTGCCTTGGCAATCAGAAAAGATTCCTTCTCCCTCATGCAGCACTGCATACTACGGGGGGGAGGGGGGGCCTCCTCTGAAGCACTGGATAGTGGTCTAAATGGGCCTGTGGAGCTATGTTACTAAAAACCGAATCCCTTATCTCCTCACAGACTGCCCTGGGGGAGGCCCTTATCACCGCAGGTTCCCAGCTGGTGGAGCTGGACCTGAGTGACAATGCCTTTGGGCCAGATGGCGTGCGTGGCTTTGAGGCACTGCTGAAGAGTCCTGCCTGCTTCACTTTGCAGGAGCTCAAGCTGAACAACTGTGGCATGGGCATTGGAGGCGGCAAGGTAAGTGACACTTCTCAGTCCCAGCTCGCTTGCATTGGTCATCCCATAAAGATTGGGTGCGGGGGGCCTTAGGTTCCAACTTCCCCCTTTGTTGTCTTGATTACCATCATACTTCAGACTGATCTCATGAAGTGTCCAAGATGAGCAGAGTTGGCCTATCCCAATATATGGACAGGAGAGTCCCCCATCAAGAGAATTCTGATGTTCTTCTGTCTGAACCCAGTGCCTGAGCCTGGCTCTGATGGAGGCTGTCCTTTTGAAGTGTAAAACCAAGGCCTTGACAATTCATGGTCACTAAAGAACCAGGGTTGTTTACCCAAGTTTGTGTTTAGACAGGGCAAAGGGACTATTGCGTTTCTGTGCTATAAAATTCCCTCTACGGTTTCAAATGTGACTACACTGTTAATATTGTGTAATAGTGGTGGTGTAGAATGGTTCCTGTGTCCCACTCCAGAAGCAGCTTCACTTCAGTGGTGTCCTAAATGCTTCCTATATATCCAGTTCATAAAACATTTCTGGGATCCTCCAGGATGAGATGCTATAGTAATGTAAAGCTGTTAATATTGTCTCTAGATCTTAGCAGCTGCCCTGAAAGAGTGTCACAGGAAGTCAAGTGCCCTGGGCAAACCTCTGGCTTTGAAAGTATTCGTAGCTGGCAGGAACCGCCTGGAGAACGATGGTGCCACCGCACTGGCTGAGGCATTTGGGGTAAGCTCCAAAGTAGGACTTCCTCAGAGATGGGGTACAGGTGTGTCAAGTGTATGTGGGCGCTGGTTCTGGTAGTGATGGGGGAGCAGTGTGTATTCAGACATGTATGCTAAAGAAATATGCACTGAGGAGAAGGGTGTCCATAAGGTACTGGCCCTCAGTTCATCTTTACCACAACAATCTGTATGCTGCTAAAACAGTCAAGCATTTGAGGATGGTAACACCAAGAAAAGGAGAAGACTTGGTTAGAGGAGGCATAACTGAGAATAATGGGACAAGACTGAGCACAAAAAACAGGATTCGTTTCCATGATGAGTAACTACTCCACACTATAATCTGCTAACTGTTAGGTGAAGTGATGTATTGCTTGAGTAACTTAATACTGTACAGAACAAGTGATGCAGTTGGAGATTAATCTGGCACTGGGAGGGGGTGGGCCAGTTGACCAGTTAGATCTCTAATCTATCTCTCTATATCTCTATCTCTAATTGCTATGATAGCTGGCCCAGGCATAGCTTTTATCTATCTCTCACAAATCTCCTGCAGGGGACACTACCAACTGGGGTCTCATTTCTTCCTTTGGCCCCTGTTCTGATCAAGCTGCTAGTGCTGCATTTGGGTGGGGGAATAGAAATTGGGCTGTCCCATGCCCACCTTTCTATCCAGCGAGAATGAATGAGACTGGAATTTGGTTTAGACTTGTGGTAGTTTTGGGGGACTAAGTGACAAGGAGTCTCAACGTTTCCTCACCAGCAAACCTTACATTGCCTCCCTCTTTCCTCCCGTGACCTCCATACCCTAAATCCTTTGTGCCAGATCTCAGAACACTGTGCTTTTCAGCTAAAAAGACACATAATGATTATATACAGGTCTGACATAAAAATTAGGATTTACTCATAGACTTTAAGGTCAGAAGGGACCATTATGATCATCTAGTCTGACCTCCCGCATGATGCAGGCCACAAAAGCTGACCCACCCACTCCTGGAATAATTCTCTCCCTTTACTCAGCTGTTGAAGTCCCCAAATCATGATTTAAAGACTTCAAGTCGCAGAGAATCCTCCAGCAAGCGACCCCTGCCCCATGCTGCGGAGGAAGGTGAAAAACCTCCAGGGCCTTTGCTAATCTACCCTGGAGGAAAATTCCTTCCCGACCCCAAATATAGCGATCAGCAGAACCCCGAGCATGCGGGCAAGATTCTCCAGCCAGACCCGCATTGACCATTGATACTAATTACCTGCGATGGCACGTTATTGACCTATTGACTAAAATCACGTTATCCCATCAAACCATCCCCTCCATAAACTTATCAAGCTTAATCTTAAAGCCAGAGAGGTCTTTCGCCCCCACTGTTTCCCTTGGAAGGCTGTTCCAGAACTTCACCCCTCTGACGGTTAGAAACCGTCGTCTAATTTCAAGCCTAAACTTCCCGACGGCCAGTTTATATCCATTTGTTCTCGTGTCCACATTAGTACTGAGCTGAAATAATTCCTCTCCCTCCCTGGTATTTATCCCTCTGATATATTTAAAGAGAGCAATCATATCCCCTCTCAGCCTCCTTTTGGTTAGGGTAAACAAACCAAGCTCCTCGAGTCTCCTTTCATACGACAGGTTTTCCATTCCTCGGATCATCCTAGTGGCCCTTCTCTGTACCCGTTCCAGTTTGAGTTCATCCTTTTTTAAATTCAGTGCATGGAAATTTGAGATCTCCCTTTAAGAGTGTAAGTTATCCTGAGAGAGAGAGAGGCTGCCCTCCGAAAGCTCTTCTAGCCAGAGAATGTCTGTCTTCATCCTGTTTCTTTCAGCCATGAGTACTAAGTAGGGGTGGTATCCAGGAAGGGACAAGGTGTCGCAACACTGAGCATCACTGCGCCTAAATTTTAGATACCTAGAAAGTCACAGGAATAACACAGCATTCCACAAAACTGAGTGAGTGGCCTAGGCTCCCTACACAATGAATGGGGAGAGTGAGATGCCTAAGCATGTGATCCACAAAAGTAAATGCACCACGAAACCGATGATGATATATCTGAGATCTGTTGATATTTTCATCCTCTGGACAGAGGGCTTAAACTCCCTCATAAATTTCCACCATAACTTCAACAACCACCACCCATCTATTAAACTCTCTCCCTCGAACGCTGCCACACTAGCATCAACTTCCTGGACACCAATCAGCTTCAGCAATGCAACCCTGCAGACAACCATATACAAGAAACCCACATAGCAACACACCTAGGAATCTGTTAGCTACAGCCAGGCACTCAGATACCACAAAATGTGCTCTAAGGAGGAAGTCTGGGATATACAACTTGACACACTCAAAACCGCCTTCACCAAACAACAACATTTCACCAGAGAATGAGATCGAAGCTTGGATCGGGCCACCCCAATAGCCCGAGAGAACGTGCTTCAATACAGAAATAAAACCCCTTCTGACTGCACACCGCTAGTTGTCACCCATCACCGTACACTGGAACTCATGTGGGGTATCATCAAAAATAGTTACAACCCATGCTCAATGGGGATCCATCCTGAAAGAAATCTTTCTTGAATCCCCTCCTCTGGCCTCCAAATAAAGCCCCCAAACTTCTCCAAGCTCATCAGAAGCAAGCTCCCCACAGATCAGGACTATGCCAACTTAGAGCAGCACCAGACCCTGCTAGAACAACAGATGCAAAACCTACAGACATATATCCACTGCTACAATGATCATTCCTCCCCCCTACCCCCCACCTTTCAAGATCCAGGGGTCCTACATATACCTATCCCAACATGTGGTGTACCTCATCCAGTGCACTAAATGCCCCAATAACAACTGTCAGGTTTCAGAGTAGCAGCCGTGTTAGTCTGTATCCGCAAAAAGAACAGGAGTACTTGTGGCACCTTAGAGACTAACAAATTTATTAGAGCATAAGCTTTCGTGGGCTACAGCCCACTTCTTCGGATGCATATAGAGTGGAACATATATTGAGGAGATATATATACACACATACAGAGAGCATGAACAGGTGGGAGTTGTCTTACCAACTCTGAGAGGCCAATTAAGTAAGAGAAAAAACTTTTGAAGTGATAATCATGCTCTCTGTATGTGTATATATATATCTCCTCAATATATGTTCCACTCTATATGCATCCAAAGAAGTGGGCTGTAGCCCACGAAAGCTTATGCTCTAATAAATTTGTTAGTCTCTAAGGTGCCACAAGTACCCCTGTTCTTTTTGCCAATAACAACTGTGTGGGTGAACCCAGGCAATCACTATGCTCTTGAATGAACTCTCACAGGAAAGTGAGACAAAAACACCATATCACCTGTGGGTGAACACTTTTCACAAAACAATCACTCTATAACAGCCCTCATCCTCAAAGGTGTACAACACTTTCAAAAGCTGAGCCTGGGAGATTAAATTCATTACTCTGCTAGACACTAAAAATCAGGGACTGAACAGATATTGGATTTGTGGCTTATTACAACCACCTGCAACCCACTAATGCCCTCTTCTTGTCCTCTGACTGCAGAGGTGCTAATGGGTCACTCTACCTTGAATGGTTCCTTTAGAATATGTGCTAACTACTTATGCTAAACTATCTGTTCCACCTTGCATTTTGCTGTGACGCTGGCTGGGAGTACCTTTCCCAGCCCTGAAGAAGAACTCGGTGTGGCAGGAAAGCTTGTCTCTCTCTCAGCAGAAGTTGGCCCAATAAAAGAACAGATTTAAAAATTTTATTAAAGTGAATATTTAAAATTAAATATACACAAGTTAAGAGGGAAGGTACTGTACATCTGGGGTCAGGCTTGGGTTATGAGGGATTACAGGTATCGGGTGCAAGGGTGAAGAGATACATACATATCACATAACAGGCATAGACCCAGATTGGGGTGCAAGAGTTTTTCAAGTGTCAGTGGATAAGTGGGCTTGGGTACGCCACCCATGGAATGTATAAGGAGTCCAAGTCAGTATCGGTGTAGCGAATGAGTACATGGGTGGGGTGCGTCCCTTGGTTCGTCAGGGAAGGAAGTGGGTTATTTCCCTGGTCGGCAGTCTCAGTTACTCAGTGTAGTATTGGCGGTGTCCTGTGATGTGTTCCGTATAAATGTCTCTGGACCACCTGATGGTGTCGGACACCATGAGCTGTCTCATGAGCCGGGCGTAGCGTCAACCGACTCCGCACGCTCTCAGAACCGGCTCGTTGTGGGGGTCCCACGAGCCCAGGGCACCTTGTTCCACAAAAGCCAGCATGCTAGCTGAACAGCTACCTAAGCTAGCGAACAGGAGATGCCAAGAAGAGGGGTGTGTGCTAAGCCTTACCCATGTCTCAGAAATAGGCACCTAAGTCCAGGCTGCAGGGAGGCGCCTCGCTCTGCTTAGCATTCAGTCAATGGGAACTCGCTGCCTGGAGACAAGCATCTAAGGCCTTTTCTTGCAGGAATGAGTTAAATGCCTGTCCTCCGCAAAACAGGGTGGTGATGCTGGGGCCCACCTCATAATTGTTAGTTCGGTGGGTAGAGCACTGACCTGCCAGAGCGGGAGAAAAGCGGGAGACCCCCCTTCAAATCATCTGAGTGTTCTAACCACTGAGCTAGGGGGTATTCTGATGTGGGGCTCCCTCAGTCTCTCCTGTCGAAGCTGTTGCACTCTGGATAAATAATGGGAGAGTGATAGGAGCAGGGGGACTGGACTCCGGGCCTCCCATGTGGGTGTCCTGACCACTGGACTACAGAGTCATTCCCATTCTTGCCCATTCTCTCTGTGGATAAATACTTAAAACAGTCACTGGGCCAGATAGAGCAAGTACATGAGTGAGAATGACTGACTGTAGTCCAGTGGTTTAGACACCCACTTGGGAGGTGGGAGACCCTGGGTCCAGTCCCCCTGCTGCCATCACTCTCCCATTATTCATCGAGAGTGCAACTGCTTCAACAGGAGAGACTGAGGAAGCCCCATATCAGAATATCGCTTAGCTTACTGGGTAGAGCTCTCTTCTGAGAGGATTTGAGCAGGGGTCTCCCACATCCCAGGCAAGTGCTCTAACCGTTGAGCTAAAAGTTTTATACGGTGGGTACCACCTCCTCCAGACTTGGAATGGGAGCTGATCTGGTAGGCCCTTCACCTGACTTCAGGGGCCAAATGCCTGTCTTCCCCTGGTTCGTGAATCGCTCTAGGGCTTAGGCAACCTGAGTTATGTGTCTGCCTAGAGGGAGACAGCATCGCGTGTGCCCAGAGGCAGGAACATAGGTGCTGAGGGACTCTGAAAAACATATTCACTGAGTGAGTTTAGGCACCTATATGGTTCAGCAGGAGTTTTGTGGACCACAGTGGTGCCAAAACTGGGACTTAAGTGCTGAAGTATCTTCTTGGATCCCACCATAGCTGCTCACCACATAACTCCCATCCAAGGCAACAGGAGTTGTAGGCACTTGTTATTTCTCTGGCTCATGTCTTTCAAATGTACATTTTCCATCACCTAGTGACTTTTTAATTATCTTGCATGCTGTCAAATGTGCCAGCAATAGTGTTGCAGAATCTACTTATTGGTGACCCCATCTATATGTGTATTGTTGCATATAAATAGGTAGATATGATCCTGCCTGTGTAACAACTACAAATAAATGAGACTCTCTATCTCTGGATACTATATAAGTATCTTCCTAGGCCTGTCTTACATATTTATATAATGCCATTAGGTGTGTGGACAAAAGAACATTCTGCACATATAACAGTGCTAAACCTGCGTGCAATCCCTAAAACAATGACAGGTTTGGGGTTTTTTTCCATATAGCAAGGCACTTAGACTTGTGTGGGCTAGTGTCTTATTTTCATGTTATATATTGTATGTGCCCTACTGCACTAATTCCCATTTTGGAGGGTTTCCTTTGCGACCAGAAGGGCCAGAAGCAGAACTAAAAAGAAGCAAAAGATTTTGATTCTGCCAAGTGGTCATGTGCCTTGACCTGGAAAGCAGCTTCTTGAGACACTTCTGGCTTATAGCCCCAAGGCTCAGAATCTCTGGCCAAAGAACAGATGGAAAATGACATCCTAAGCCCTGACTCACCAAATAAAAACATCGGTCCTACCTTGATTTGTCACTGGAGACATAGCTGCTGGGGTAGGAGGGGTGTATTTGTAGCAGTTAACAGGATTGCAGGGGTTCTGGCGAGTGATGTAGTGGACTCACTGTGGGTGGCAGAGAAGCAACTTGTAAGGTAATCCCATGGGATGGTGGTTGTCTCTGCCTGTGTTGAAGTGTTGTTTCTAATGGCTAATCCTGTCTGAATCTAGCTCATCGGGACACTGGAAGAGGTCCATATGCCACAGAATGGAATCAACCATCCTGGCATTACAGCGCTGGCCCAGGCCTTTGCTGCCAACCCTTTGCTGAGGATTATCAATCTGAACGACAACACCTTCACAGAGAAGGGGGCTGTGGCCATGGCAGAGGTGAGTTACTAGCAGTTGCATTGGGTGTCTCTCTCTGCTCCCTCCCCATCCCCCCCCACTCCCGGTTAACAATGGAAGGGTCTCTTCAGTGCTTTGGGGCCGAATGTCCCTGTGAAGCAGGGAGGGAGAAGAGGCTCTTTCTTCTTTGAGTATGAGTGAGTTGATCGTTCCCTCTACCCCTCACCTGAATTTCTGCCTTCATGGGCGTGCACTCTCACTCTCTGCAGACGCTGAAGACTCTCCGACAGGTAGAAGTGATCAACTTTGGGGACTGCCTGGTGCGCTCAAAGGGTGCCATCGCCATTGCTGAAGCAGTCAAAGAGGGGCTCCCTAAACTAAAGGTACCACATTCTGCTGCTCCATCTTCAAGTCTCTTCCCAAAACACCCCGTATGTTTCCCCTCCCTTGTTCTATGTCCACTCCCCCGCCCCACCCTGTAATCCTAAAACACGGTTCTTCCAAGTGCAGGCCCGTCTAGTTCTACAGCTCTGCCTACTGCTGATCTCAGAGATGTGATCTGTGGAAACTACACCTCACAGCATGCAGTGCTCCAGCGTGAGCTAAGTGATGGTCTGTTCAGATCCAGGTTGAACAATGTATTTAAAGCCACTTGTCTCATCTACTCTGCAAGTTGCTAACAAGGTTCTTGGGTGGGTTTGGAAGCAGCTGTTCTAAACTATGGGACAGCATAAATCAGGAGGGGTACAGGATGAGTGACCACTACAGTATGTTCATAAAATGCAGTATCTGTATCTCCGTATCACATCTTGGATGAGACCCCAGTTCACTAATATTTGTATTATCCTGGCACCTATGGACCCCATATTGACTGCAGTTCCTGTCCAGTACCATACCCTACTATTTCATTGTCCCTACAGTACTAGCATTTCTGTCAGCCTTTTCCAGGGTGTATCTTACTCAGTCACCTGTGAGGTGTTTGGTAAGAGTGTCCCTCTAACTCCAGCCATTGCATTATTATTTACTTGTATTACCAGTGCGCTTTTGGGTTCTGGTCTATGCCTAGGGCTTCTTTGGCCTCAGCACTGTACAAACACAGAACAAAAAAAATTGGTCCTTGTCCCAAGGAGCTTACAATCTAAATAGAAAATAAGAGACAACAAATGGATACAGACCAACGGGCGAGTGAAAGAAAACAGTGAGACAATATTAGCTACGCAAGGTTATCTAGTGCAGAGAGTTGAGTTAATAACAACTTGCCTTGTGAATTTGAAAAAAAGTGTCCACCCTGTAGTAGTACCCATAGCTCAGGCCTGTACTGTGCCCAGTGGAAGTCACATTTTAAAAACAATGGGGTTCGTTCATGAATACACCTGTTACAGTAAAACACAGCCATCCTTTCTCCCGAGTCAAAGGATCCCAGGATTAATAACAGGCGAAGGGAGGAGGACATCAAACCAAAATAATCCATTCCAGAACAAATTCCCTTCAGCTGTTTAATATTAAATCCCTTCTCGGGGATCATCTCATTCAGTATGTCTCAAGGGATGTGGCTGCCCGTTGAATAATTTGTTCTTATTGGCCTGTTGGCCTATCCATATTGTTTAGTCTTTGCTCATTGCCTGAGTCCCTTCCAAGTCTTTTTATAACTTAAAAAAATATTACCTCTGTGCTGAGACCAGCTCCAAAGGAGAGAATTCCTTAAACAATTCTGAGCATGCCAAGCTGGTATTTCTAATGGAGAATTGGCATACAGCGTTCCTATAAAGCAACTTCTCCTCTGCTTCTCAGGAACTGAACTTGTCCTTCTGTGAAATCAAACGAGATGCTGCCCTGACTATTGCAGAGGCTACTGAAGATAAGTCTGAGTTGGAGAAACTGGATCTCAATGGTACGTGAGCATGAAGTTAGATCAAAGCTTATCCAGTCCATGACAAATTCTAGAAACCATTGGGAAGAAGCCTGCGGGATTGAAATATCTGTATTGCTGCTAGAAGTGTCTCTGTATAAAATATTGGTGCTGCTTAGAGCAGCTGAACCGACTAAGTGAATAAGCTCTTCCCTCTTCCCCTAGGCTTTAGTGGTTATACTTAAACCTCTTGAGCCACAGTTTCAAATCCTGACTGCTTATCCCTGACACTTCCTGAAGTGAATAAATCTGGGTTCCATATGTCTGTGTGTCTCTAGGATGAGAATTTAAAAACAAGGTCCTGTCTGCTCTGTATTGGTATTAAAGATCCATTGATGCTATTAGTTTTGCATCGAGGTCTGCTTCTATGTGCTTGGTCACAGTTTCCCGCTCCTTGTGTTGATTGTTGCCTCCCCTCCCAGAGGTGGCTGCATTTCTATGGTACTATACATATATAATTTGAGAAGTGCTTCAGAATCACCCAGGATTAAAGGAGCTGTATAAATGTACAGAGAGGTCAGTCTCCAAGACTCAAATCTCTTCTGGTTAATTACATTTTTCCTTCTTTGAACTTCCCTTGCAATTGGATTCTGTAATGTTCTTCTTGTCTCAAACCCTTGTGTGGTGTCTGAGTTGGTAAACCGCTGACAGATTTCAATGACAAATCTGCTGTCCGAGCAGTTTGTAAAGTTCTTTGTGTGAAAGGTGTTTATAGAAATGCAAATCAAGCAGCCGTCCTCCCAGCCAGCCAGAGATTGTATTTATGGACTTCACTGAGCGCTCTAGTTAAACTTTTTTTTTCTCGTGACAAATTCAGCACCCGATCTGTGAGTGTCTGTCTCTTCCTCACCCCCAAGCTGACTTCTCTCTGCTTGCATCCTAGGTAATGCTCTGGGGGAAGAAGGCTGTGAACAGCTCCAGGAGATTCTTGAAGGTTTCAACATGGCAGATGTACTGGGGTCCCTGAGGTAGGCCATGAGAAACGGCTGTGGCACGGGTCTGCTCACCATTCATGTCAGAGCTCTGGCTGTCTGCCTTTTACATCTGTTTCATGCGAGTTCCTGTTTTTATGGGGTCTGGCACTACTGAGAGGTGTTGGATTAACAGGACTGGAGCTGGAAAATTTCTATCCCCAGTATGTATGCAAGTCCCACCCCCTCACACCTTCATCTGGAGGGAGCTCCATAAGGGTGAGATGAGAGCACGGTCTTCGTGGCCTCCTCCGCTCTTGACTCTTCTGCCCACACTTGATGCAGCCTGCTCTGGTGTTTTGTGGACACCTGTCCACTAGGAACTAGGCTGAGACTCTCACCTCCGTTTTACCCACTGCCAAAGGGCTGTCCGATGGGAACCAATCTGCCCCTGCTGGTCTGAGGCCAGATTAGAACAGGTGACCTAAACATGCCAGGCCCCATAATCCATTGCAGTCCCCAAAGGCTCACACTCACTGCCCTAGAAGTGATTTGCTGCCAGTCACCTTAGTGTTTTAAGGCTTGGAAGGGTCTTACTGCATTTTGTAATGACCTGGAGAACTATTCTCAGGGGCCAGTGCATGACCAGGAAGTCCGTATTGCGGGGCTGCTTTTCATGTGAACTCTTCTCTTAATCCTTCTTAGTGATGACGAAGGGGAGGACGAAGAGGATGAAGATGACGAAGGAGAGGACGAAGAGGATGAAGATGACGAAGGGGAGGATGACGAGGAGGAACAACAACAGCTGCAGGAGAGGGGGCAGGGAGAACAGGAATCGTTGCCTTCTAAGAAGATTCTTGACTCACATGTAAATGTGCTTTGAGGGATAGCCAATAATCCCTTATTGGGAGTAGGGGAAGGAGGTTTGAAATGGGGGGAGGCTGTTATGAACTTGTAGAGAACAAGTGGGGGTTCACATACCTCTTCTTTGATCGGAGGGATGTGTCAGAGCAGGGGTGGAGTAAGAGAGGAGAGGGGGAGAACAATACCTTAGGAATGTTTGGTGGTGATCTGAAGAAAATTAGCAGGAAAATCTTATTTCTTCTGTCACTTTCTGTAGCCACGACAGCACTGCCTGGAGCCAGATAGTCATAGGGTTTGCAGTACAAGCTTTCTCCTCACAGCTTAGCTAGTGCCATTCCTATCCTGGGCTCACTTTTCCCACCCCTTCACAAGCTCTGACAGTGCAGATAAGTACTGACCTGCAGCACCATCGCCCTTTCCTACACATTCATGCACCCACAGCTCTGCCGGTGCTCTGCAGAATGAGCTGGGATCTGACTTGCTCTGTTTCAGGACTCTACTCCCGTGTCTCCTCCTCCTCCTGTGGATGTTGCCACGTTCCTCACCTTCCCATCTCCAGAGAAACTGCTGCGACTAGGGCCCAAGTGCTCTGTTCTGATAGCTCAGCAGGTAGGTGGGTCAGTGGCTTTCTGATGGTGTGGCTGGTACGACGTGTGTTGGGATAAATTGTTTAACCGCCAGAGGTGATCTCTTCCGGGAGTCTCGTGACCTGGATTAGGGTCCTCACATTGTCCAAATGAACAGAATGGGGGCTGACACTCAACTTGAAGCTGCATGTCTATGAAGCAGATATGGTGCCAGCACAGCAGCTGCATTTCATGGCATGGCTTATGCCTCCACGAGCATCCTGATACAGCCATGACAGTTCCTGTCATGTCCAGCCAGTTGGAGGCAATTGTTGCACTGCTCATTGTTGCTTCTGTAGCAATCGTGTCTCTTCTGCCCTCACTCTGCCATGCACTTAATGGCTCCTGCTTTTTGTCTCTTACAGACAGACACATCTGACATGGAGAAGGTGGTTACGGCTCTCCTGAAGATCTCTTCTGTGTTCAAAGATGAAACCACAGTGAAAACAGCAGTGCATGAAACAACAGGTGATGCAGTCAGTGTCTCCATGCAAAGGTGTGGGCTGAAGGAGCCTAACTTGCACCTGTGGCTTCTAAAGAGATCCCAGGGATGGCCTCCCTGGACCATGCCATTTTGTGGTAGTTCGGTCTCCCATGGCAGCCAGAGGAAGACTGTTCTGTCTCCGTAGTGTGCCAGATTGTGCAGTGCTGTTTTGGGGGGAGTGAGGATGTGAAACCTCAACAGATCAGTTTATGCCCCCAAAGCATGACGATCAATATCCCTTGTAGCTTAATTAGTATGGCTGTGAGTGTTACTCTTCCTGGCATTTTTGGTGGGGGAGATGGGATTTATTAGGTTTTTTGTTTTGGCCTCAATATCCTGTCAGTGAGTTCCACAGATTAATGATACTGTAAATAGAAAGTGCTCCCTCTATTCCTGTATCTGGGGACAGTGTAAATAGAGCGCCCCCATTTGGTGTTCTTTTTACTAGTAACTGTTTTAGATCTATCGTCTCTTTCCAGAAGGACTGGGACTGGAAAGGTGTGGGGCAGGGCACAGAGGCAGTGCGGGGGGACCATGTACCCTTTGTACGCTGTGGAGCACAGCACTGGTGCACAAAATAGTAGAGGAGAGATTTGGGTGGGGTGTGGCCTATGGACTGTGTGAATCCACTGAGCAAAACCCTCCTGTGGAAGTGTGGATGCTCCCATAGCCCTGAGGCTGCTGTTGTGGCTGCAAAAGGTATGTGAAGGTGCTCGGTGTACTGCCTCAGGGTTGAGGAGGAGGAATTCTCCATCCTTTCTTCCCGAAATCCCCAGTAGCCGTATTCACCTACGTGCAGTCTGCTTATTGGAGCTGTGCGCGGGGTTCAGGATTTGGCCCCTCCCATCTGGCATCCCTTTAAAGTCTCTTATACTGATTTACACACTAGCTATTGCCATTAACAGACTCCTAGTGGGTAGGCAGGACAGAAACCACTAAAGGGCTGTTCTGTGCACACCAATAATGTCCCTTGTCACCGAGGCAACAATCCGTGGTTGATTGTCTCAAAGGCTGTTGCAAGGTTCAGCATGACCAAAATGGCCAGCTGAGCTTCCTCTGAGGTCAGCAGGAGATCACGCATGGCTCTGCTAATCTCTGCCTCTGCTCCTGTGGGTGACTGGCACCCACGATGTGACTAGTGTCCACATGCACCTGGAACTGAATACTCTTCGCCTTCCCTAGCAAGTTCAGGTCATATCTGGCAATTGCTGCAGTGTCAAGAGATGGTGGTTTCAGGGTGAGGCGTCTGTGTGTTGAAGGAGGGCTGACCCTTCCTGAGGGAAACATGGATAATGTCTGACGGGGTACCGCAGCCACCCTGCTTTCCTTAAGTTAACAAGTTGGGCGAGGGCCAGAGCCACAAGTGGCTGATCTTGAGGAACTCTGAAAACCACAGACCTCCTCGCTGGAAACCAAACCAAAAGCACACCCAGCGGATGACAGTCCCATGGGAGCCTGTTGCTCTTGTCATTTTAAAGGCCGGTGAGACCAGCTCACAGCCAAATTGTCAAACCCATCACAGCGAAAGTGAGGCTGTGTGCTACCCAAACGCATCCAGGTCGACCATTCCTTGCATTGTCTCTGGCTGAGGTCAATTAACACTTCTTGGCCTCAGCCATAGTTCTTCTCTAGGCCTTTATGCAGCCCCCATACTAAAGACTGAACTCCATGTGACTTCTTGACTTTCTCTCTGCCTCATCTCTTTCAACTCCCAGCACTCACTGGTGGCCTGCAGTAACCACTGGCACCAGAGACAAACAGGGTATATAAAGGGGTGTGGCCTCCCACCGCCCATCTAACAGCTGATTATAGTCAAGGCCTCGTGTACTCAATGGCAAACTTGACCTAAATTCTGCACTGAGCCCCCTGTCTGTGTGGCGTTCCAGTGCAGTAGACTGGAGATTGAGGCAGCTTCAGATAAGCTGAATGTAATTGAATCCAATAGTGAAATGAACAATAGTCACCACAGTATCTCATGGTGCTCTTCAGCTTTACACATTTATTTCTCTCTCTAGATGCCTTGATGAGAAAAGCCTTCACTTCTGCCACGTTTAATTCTGATGCATTCATCACCAGCCTGCTGATCCACATGGGCCTGCTCAAGGTGAGAGGGCAGGAGGGAGTTAAAAGTGGGCTGTGATGGGTGAGCTGGGCTGAGTTCTGATTACATTTCTGGTTAAAAGCTAAGGCTTGCTGGATTGTGGGTAATCATGTTCCTGTCTCCATGGCAACAGTAAGACTCCTATGTATGCCCAATGCCTAGGGACAATAGAAAACTGCAGGGATAACAAATTCCAGAGTGGGATTATATTTGGGTGGAGGGCCTGGATTAGCTGTTCCCAATTCTGTTCTACTTGGTCTAGCTTGTATATTCAAGATCAGATATCTCTATAAGGCAGGAAGGGTCATACAGACAAACTGGGATGCTGCTGGACAAAGCTTTTATAGAGTTAGGAGTTACCGGTTGTCAGACTCCTGGGTGTAGCCTCATGAATATCTATTCTTCACCCTGGTATCCAAAAGGGCCACTTAGTCACATCTTCCCTTTTAAAAGGACCACAGCAAGAATAAATGAAAGACATCCGACTGAAACTTTCAGTTTCATTCTATCCAGTGTCCTTGCTAATGTCTGGAGCGTCCAGTTTGTGGCTGCACAGAAGACAGTAAAACCTGTTAGCAGGATTATTCTTTTTGAGAATCAGTTGCAAGTTAGCTAACCGCATTAGAACCTGCACGTAGGCTACAGCATGAGCTGAGCCGAAGGGGGATTGGAGTTGTCTCCATCGGCAAGCTCAGAGTAGTGCTTCAGTGGTCTGGCTGTTCTGTCGTCATAGATCAGTCTGAAGCATCTCGGAGCCTCAAGGACTAGAAACATCTGAAAATAAAGTCTGGAAAAATCAGCAGAAATACTTGGAATACCCTAAAGCCACAAAACTTGCATCATCTTTTTGATCATGTGGCTTTCTGGGGTTCTCAGTGATGACTCTGAACCTGGGGAAATGCACAGCTGTGACATGGGTTAGGGACTAAGCCACTTCCTTTGGATGTTCTACTCTGTTCTCTCTTCCTCGGTCCCCCACTCACATGAGGCCCGGTCTAGTTCTCTAGTCCTCTGCTCTGTGGACAGGGTTTTTTCTTTCCCATCCTGCCTCAGATTGCAATCACTGTGGAGATGCTGAGATGAATTGGAGGGTAGAATTTTCTTGGGGCTGGGCTTCAAAGTAGAGAATTGATTGGGGGAGCAGTGTCAACAGTCAAGTCCTTTCTTGGCTGACCAGTTGTTGATTGTGATCCATGTGCATCTATGGCTCAGGTTTGGGGTGGAGAGGGAGGCTGTTTCCATACTTCTTTTTCACTCTAGACTTGAAGCAATAGCTAGGGTCGTACAAACAAAACACACTTTCAGCGTAACCTAATGCAAAGGGCTCCATTCAGGAACAGGGAATGCAGGGCATCCTGGAAAGCAGTGATTCTGAACAGGATATAGGAGTTGTGGTGGACAAGCAACTCAGCATGAGCTCCCAGTGCAATGCTGTGGCAAAAAGGGCTAGAGTGGAGGTAGGGAGGTGACTTGACTTGCGTATACAGCACTGGTGAGACCGTCAGTGGAATACGGCATACACTTCTGGTGTCAGCATTTTAAAAAGGGTGTTAAAAGTTGGAGAGGGTGCAGAAAAGAACCACAAATGATTCAAGGGCTGGAGAAAGTGTTTTATATTGAGCAACTTGAAGAGCTCAATCCTAGCTTATCAAAACGAAGACTGAGAGGAGACGTGATTCACGTACAAGTACCTTGATAGGGAGAAAACACTGGGCACGGAGGGGCTCTTAAATTCAGTGACGAGAAGTATAACAGGAACCAGTTGCTGGAAGTTAGACAGTGTGCTTGTTTCTAGTTTGAATTTAACAGTGAGGGTGATTATCCATTAGGTCAAACTCCCAAGGGAAGTGGTGGATACTCCATCTCTTGGTGTCTTCCGATCAAGACCCTTGGCCTTTCTGGGAGACATGCTTTAGCCAAACACAAGTTATTGGGCTTCATCCAGGGGCTACTGAGTGAAATTCTGTGGCCTGTGGTAAATGGGTTGTTGGACTAGGAGAGCTAATGGTTCCTTCTGGCTTAAACTTGGAATCCATTCTGGGAGTGACTGGAAACAGCATGCTTGGGTGAGAGAGGGGCCTACAGGAGGGAATAACTGCCCCTTTGGATCTAGCAGGAACTGTAGGCTTCCTTCTCAGCTGGAGGGAGGGTCCTGACAGGGTGTCTATGCAGAGGAAGGTCTAGAAGAAACATGCATGTGCACTGTGTAAATTGCTTGCACCTCACAAGACTGTCAAGCCCTAATTGAAACAAACTGGAGTCTTCCTGATGCCTGTGGTGGAGACATTTCACTTCAGGTTGATTGCTCATCTCCTAAATAACCCAATGTGTAAAACACAGGGGCCAGCTCTCCCTCCTGTTGCCGAGGGAAAGGCTAATTCCAGCAAAGAATTACATAGTTGTGTGAATAACCATAGCATCTGTCATGATGTAAACTAAGATGATCTCCAGAACTAGTCCTTTCCATGACTTACTACGGAAGCTGAGCCTCTTTTTGCGTGCATTGCGCTGTGGAGGGTCGCTTGCCTTTTAAAGGCATCAGGGGTCGGTCAGTCAGACAGCATACTGGATTAGATGGAGTGATGACTGCGTTTGGTGTGGCAGTTACTATGTGCCTGATTTTTCTGTCCTTCCTCCTCCCCATCTGGCAGAGTGAAGAGAAGATCAAGGCTGTCCCAAGCCTCTATGGCCCTCTGATGACCCTGAACCATATGGTCCAGCAGGATTATTTCCCCAAATCCCTGGCCCCAGTTCTCCTGGCCTTCGTGACAAAGTGAGTATTGCACCTTGTCAAGCAATCCTGTTCTACAGGAAGTTAGACACCTCTGCATATGGTTGAGTTAAAAAGAAAAATACATACTCTTCCCTTCGAGCCTCCGGTGGGCAGGGGTTCTAGAATAAAAATGTGAACAGCTTAAAGGAAAGCCGTTCCTATCTTGCTTAGTCCAACATTCAAAGCTTACAAGGTAAGAAGCACTGATCGTGAGGAATGAACTGGGAAACTGACTTTCTAAAGGTGGTCTTAAAACTGGCGTTTATGCAGAGGCAGGCAAGTTAATGAATAGTGATATCAAGTGACCGTAGCAGTGTCTTAGCCCAAAGGAAGACTAGGATCTAATATCCAGTCACAAGTTTAATGAGTTAAAAGGACGCTGCTGAATCAGATTTAGCCCCAAATGTATATCTTGGCCATTACAAAAGTAACATCCAAGATTAATATTAAAGTTTTCATGACTTCAAGTTCCAATGGAAACTTCTTGAATTCCCATGCATTGCATCTGCAAATGAACACTGCCCTGTTGTGACAGGGCATGAGAGCTGGGAAATGAAAACAAAATTGACAAGTCTGTTAATTATCTTTGGAGAGAACGCCAGAAAGTAAAGATCATGAATAGTGAACATTTTAAGCCTTGTTCCTTTTTTTAAATTCTCTTTTTAATACTAAAATATTTCTTATAACACAGATAAGGCAGTGCTTCTTAGAGTGTCAGTTTTAACAGTTTCCTTCTAATACTTATGCAAATGTTGTTTAAAATCATTAAAAGGGAAAGTCTTAAATTTAGCCCTGGGGCAAAGTTACAGATTGATAGGGCATTGGTCTCCAGAGCTATTCTCTCTCTCCCCCGCCCACCCCCAACAAGTCAACCATGGAAGCACAGTGGAAACTTAATGTTTGTATAGCACTTAGAAAAACCAAACCAGTGAGTCCCCACGCACTCTGTTGCTGTAGATAAGTGTTGGTATCCATCTCTTCACTAATGGAGGGGGAAACTGAGTCCGAAAGGCTGTGACTTGCCAAATCAACACACAGTTAGGATCCATGTCAGGGAGTTTGTTGGGTTTCTTAACCTGATTATATCATGTTCAGTCTGCACTGAACAGTGGACACCTTTTTAAATAAGTTCCATAACCAAGCTAAAACTTGGGGCAGGCGTAAAGCTAAAATTGGTCAGGTACAGTATTTATTCCATGTATTCCTAAAATACTCAGAGGCTGTCATGAAGATGAGGATCCCATTGTGCTGGGCACCATACAAATACATAGAAAGACACTGGCTTAAAAGTTGTGTCCCTCTCCCCAGCCCTTTGTAAGTCGTGCACACTTATATATAGCTGGCCTTACTTAATAGCTAAATGGAAGGGCTGATAGTTAACTGGCTGCCTTCTAACCGTCACAGCAGAGATGTGAAGGTGGAGATGGCTGGCCTTGCAGGGCCAGTTCAGGGGCTCATTCCACATGCAAAGGACAGTATGGCTATAGCTGCAGAGGTAGCTGGATACGAAGCTGCCAAAGGATGATCAGACCTGGCTCCTGTAGCGGTATTGCAGATTGGGGAGGGGGGGGGCTAGAATTCGAGTTCCTGATTCCTAACCTAAAGGGGAGAGACTATGCGAGCTATTCACATCTCTCCTGCAAACATGCTGTGCACTGTTGTTGCAGTCCGCAAAGGAAGGATGAGGAAATGAGGCTGGTAGTAGTTCCTGCTGAAGGGGGGCAGGATGTAATAAACAAGCTGCCGTAGCAGTCCTGTCTGTTAGCTCTCTTTCCTTTTCCCAGAGCCTGACCTGTAGCCCCGCTCACCACCTTGCTGGCTCTGAAGCAGCCCCTCCCCAAGTAAAGAAGAGCAGGAATTGTGCTGTCCCCAAGCCCCCAGATCACTGGACCTGTCTGCACTATGTAAACGAAATGTTCAAGGGAGAGGCGTTCCCATCCCAGACCTTCAAGCCGTGCGCTACTGCCTGTGACAAAAACATGTCTAAGTAAAACTGACCTGGACGATGGGCCACGCTGAGGACTACTTATAACATTCACTTCTAGTGATCTGCTGTGGAGTCAGGTGCACCATTAACGAGCTCTTCCTCCAGCATAACCTCTGACCTGAGAGCGTCCAGTGGCTGCGTACACTGAGAAGTTCATTCACAGCACACTCTGCCCTGGATGTGTGTACACCCCTCTCTTAGGCTCTGGGCCAGCAATTAACCCTACGTGTTGCTCTCTGAGCTGTGCCCATAGCGCATTAAACACGGTGGCCATGATTTTGCTGCATTTAGATCAGTGGTTCTCCACCAATTTACCTTTGTGGGCCGCATATGCAGCTCTCTCCGTATTATGTGGCCACATCCACACTATATACATACTACCTGTATGGCCCTGAGGATCTCACATGGGCCGCAGCTGTATGCTGACAGGGCTGTAAGTGGGCCGCAGGTTGAGAACTACTGATCTAGATGTTTGGGTACCTCAGTGACAGGCATGGTGTAGATAGGTAGCGCTTCCAGAGTGAAAACGTGGCCTCATTGATGTCAGTGGCAAAACTCCTGACTGTGGCTGTAGCAGTATTTCATCACAACTTTGCTTAAGAATAGGGAAGCAGAGAAGTCTAGTTTTGCTGGGGGGGAGAGGTGGTGGCGGCGAGGGGAGGAGGAGAAGCTAGAGGGAGTAATGTGTGTGTCTTAGTGATATAGTGTCAAATCATAAAATAGCCCAGTGACTTTTGCAAAGGAAATGTCTTAACATATGGTGAGAGCAAAAGGAAAAAACAAGCTAGTACCGAAGCTGCACAGTCAAGCAGTTAAGCCATGCCATTGTCCAAATGAGAACTTCCTTCCCAACGCTAATCTATGGGGGGCAGTAATACGGGGTGGGGGATGTGCGACAAGCCCAAGGCAACATTTGCTCTGCCGTAACACCTCACTCCCCAGCTGTGGGTGTTAGAGGGAATCGTGAGCTATGCAGCTGAAAGCTTTGCAGGGTTCTCTAGTGATTTGCTATGTTCCTTCAGCTGCTCCTGCAGTCAAACCTTGTGTGTCCAAAGGGCTTCACCAAAGCTCTTGGTAATCCAAGGTCACCTGTGTCCCTTGTTTGCCTGGAGCTCAGATGCTGAGGAGCTTGTCCTGTTCTTGTCCAAAACAAACGGGCTGGTCCAGCTCACTACAGAGCCAACTTTTGCTCATTGGAGTGCTCAGGTAACAGCCTTGGTCAGCTTCCCTTTGGAATCTAGTCAGACCCTTCAGCTCATTGGCCTGAGCTTCCATGGTACAATAATCCAGCCACTCCAGCAGCTCTCCTGGCCTTGTTAAACTATCAGCTTCTTTGTAATGGGCTTGTGGAGCTACAAAGTTCTTGTGAGCTGCTTCAGTCAAAGCAGCTGTCGCTTACTGTGTCTCCAAGCTCCATTACCGCTCAGTAGGAGAAGTTATAAATGCCCATAGCCAGGGCCCTCTGGACTCTGGGGGCGAGGAATTGGCCACAGAACTCACTCAGTGTGACAGAATTTTTCCTTTTAAATTGTTTCTAGCCTTACGATTGTTGAGTAAGAGAACCTCAAAAAAAAAAATGTAGTGAGTGTAAGTGATGCCCATCTGACTCTGCAAAGGGCCAGAATGCAGTGGCCCTGATCATCTCAGATGGCGGTGCTTAGGGCTGGTTCTCTGCCTGGAATTTCCGATTCCCCACCTCCCACGGATGCTGCAGAATTCATTAGCTGACTGCAGACAGGCCCCCACCATTTTGTTTTGTGTCCCTGCTCTGCTGAGGTTTGCCTGCGGCTGCCTCTCTCAGCTCCTTTCCCCACAAGGGGAAACTGATTATGTACCGTGCATGCTCCCTTCGCTATTCTATAGAGCCGGGCTGCAGAGAGCCCGAGGTAGAATCCAGCTGAGGAGAAGGGGGAGCCTTAGAAGTGCAGGCTAGTGCAGCAGAGGTTCAGGGAACTCGGATACAGTTCACTTCACTAGTTCAAGCTCCCCTCTTTCTCTCATGCACAAGGCCTGGAAAGGAGATTCCAAGTTAAGCCCCACACATAACATCATAGCTGAGGCCTGCAGAGCTGGGCTGGCTGGAGAACCTGGTGAAAACTCCATCATCCAAAGTCATGTAATGAATTGTCCATCAGTGTGCATCTTCAGCAATGAACCAGTTGGGGGCAGGAAGGATGGGAATGAAGGGTAGGGCATGGAGATTCAATCCATTAACAGTGCTGCAGAATTTGGTCCATTGGACTGCAGCGCATACGGGGTTCTGTCTCTCAGCAAATACTGTAAAGTGCACAGCTAACAGCTTAGCAACAAGGAAATACTGCTCAGTCTCATAGTTCAACGTTTCCGGCTTCATTTGAAACCCACTTCTCCCTCAGATGGAGCACCGCACATATTGCTGTTCTGTCATTGGGGGCGGGGGAGGGGGGGGAAAGCTGGTCAGAATGTTTTTCATTGGTGGTATTGGATTCAAGTTCTTCAGGAAACATCACCTTGGGGTGGGCACAAAGCATGGAAAGTTTCAGCCTGAGCAGTGAATGTGTTCAAAGGATGAGCCTGTGAAAAGGGGAAACCTATCGCAGCTGTAACTGTAGCAACCTCTACCCTTACGCTCTGTACAGTAGTAACAGAGGCCAGCTGGCTTGGTAAGTTTCAGGAAAGGATGAGAGAGCTGAGGAAGCACAGTATAGCTAGAAGAACCATTGCAGGGCCAATCAATCCTCATGCTTCAGGGCACAAGTAGATCACTTGTTTAATACAGTGTGACACAATGCACTGCATTGGTGGGGGAGTGGGGGGGTATTTTCCTCTGAACCAGCTAGCGTTGGCCACTGTCTGATGTGGGATTCAGGACTAGATGGAGCCATAGGCTGATTCAGTGCAGCGATTCCTATACCTCGTCCGACCCTGTCTCTGAGTAAGAATGAAGTCCCTTGCAGGTGGATATTCCAGCTGGCTGGCTCTTGAGTTCCTGGCACCGTACTGAGCCCCTTAACCCACGGAGAGCTGGCATTCAGTGAGTCAAAGCGCAGTCAGGGGGCAGCTTTTAAATGAACTTTTTCTCTTCTCTCCTCTCTCCAGACCCAACCGTGCTTTGGATTCCTGCTCCTTTGCCCGCCACATGCTGCTGCAAACCCTCCACCAGCTGTAGTAGAAGCGCAGCTCTGCTCCTTCCCTTTCATAGGACTTTTATCAGCGAGAGCTCTTAGCCAGCTGGCAGGAGAGGATGTCAGCGCCCATGGAAACATGCTGTCTGTCTCACGGGGATGTCCGCCTTTCCTTCTGCTTTAACAAACTCGGAGGAATCCTGATGATATTTTTTACTTTGTTTTTCCATTTTTTTAATTGAAGGCCCCACTTCCAAAGCGCACTCCCTGGGCTCCAGCGCCGGCAGTTGTGCCAGAACTAGTCCTCCTGGGGCTGTCCATGAATTGGAAAGAGGGCCCCATTAAACTCAACACTGCTGGAAGGGGTTGTGCCCAAGCTACTGTCTTGCAGAGGGTGCTGGACATGGGCTTTCTCTGAAGCAGTAGCAGCAGCTGAATCAAGCAGGGCTTTTGCATGGTGCTGTGGCTTCCATCTCATGCTGCCCTGAGCCATGCATCTGGAAATTGCAGCAGTGGTGTTGCTTCTCCAGGGTTATCAGATTGCTCAGCTGCCTCCTGCTGCTCCAGGCTTGGGAGAGGGGGATGCTTCCCCCCCTGCTCTTGTATTCCTAATCTAACTGGGAGAGGCCTATCGGTATTTTAATCTGCTAATCCCCTGCTATGCTAGAATGGAGCTCCCTCCGGTAGGGCTGGCCCCGGTGGTCTTTGCCTGTTCATTGTGATACTGCCATAGCCTGCATTCCCCCACCCCTATTTCCCCATTAAAATAGGCTTGGTTTAGAAATGAGTAGAATCAGTTGAATCCGGTAGAGGGGTCCATGTTCAGCACTCAGGCCCAGGGGATCAGTAAAGAAAGAAGGGGAATGGCATTTGGGGGCTGGAATACTTTGCTGGCAGAGCGTCTCAGGGCTGGGCACTGCAAACTTGGCAGCTTCAGTGCCAAGAATTAGCTGAGGGTCTCTAAGCATGTTAAAATATGGGTGAGGGCTCTGCACCCACAAATGCCCCTGCCAGTCTGAATTTTTCCTGTTGATTGTCACCCCACCTGACCCTACATATGCACATTGAAGTCTGGGGGAAGGGCGGGGATGGGTTCCTGGTTCATGAGGGGTAGTAAAGGACAGGAGATGTCCTAGTTTAAGGTGCCCCTCAGCTCATTCTCCAACCTTCTTCCCTGCTCCCCAGCTACCTTATTACGGTAGTGCAGTTCTGGGAGTTTTGTCAGAAATCTTTGCTGTGGAAAGGGGGCCAAGGAGCCCCTCCACTTCTAGCACAGCTGATAAGGGCCCAGCTTGGCCTTAAAAACACAGTTGCCTCTGAGGGAGAAGCAGCTGTAACGTGATTGCTGATGAGCAGCACATTCTGCCAAGGGCAGAGGCTGAACTTAGCGTGTAGGAAAGCCCAGTGTTCGCGCATGCAGTCTTGGGGGAGGGGCAGGGACTCCGTCCTTTCTGCCCTGCACAGGCTTCATGGGGGCAAAGTGGTCACTCTTACCCCAGCTCACTCTTGCTGGCTGTCCCTGCCATGCTGCTGCATGGGGTGTGGCCTTGATTGGAGCTGCCCTAGGCCGGTGAGCTGGTGTGTGTGACCAGCACCACAGGTGGTAGCATCTCACCCCTGGCTGGTGTGTGCTCCTACCTTGCTCCAGTTCATGTTTATAGTACAGCTTGAGGTGCCCTATGCACCTAGGGGCAGGGCCGGCTCTAGGGTTTTTGCTGCCCCAAGCAAAAAAAATTTTGGCTGCCCCCCACCCCAGCCCTAGGCTCTCACCCCCCACATCCCCTGCTGCCCCAGCCCTAGGCTCTCTCTTCCCCCCCCCCCAGCACCCCCTGCCACCCCAGCACTGGGCTCTCCACCCCACCTGCACCCCCTGATGCCCCAGCCCTGGGCTCTCACCCCCCCAACCCCTACCGCCCCAGCCCTAGGCTCTCTCTTCCCCCCCACCCCACCCACACCCCCTGAAACCCCAGCGCTGGGCTCTCCACCCCACACGCACACCGTGCCGCCCCAGCACTGGGCTCTCTCTCCCCCCCCCCCCACCCACACCCCCTGCCGCCCCAGCCCTGGGCTCACTCTTTCCCTCCCTCCCACCCCCAACCACCCCAGCGCTGGGCTCTCCACCCCACCCGCACCCCTACCCAGACCCCCTGCTGCCCCAGCCCTGGGCTCTCTCTTTTTCCCCCACCCACATCCCGTGCCGCCCCAGCGCTGGGCTCTCTCTTTCCCTCCCTCCACCCGCACCCCTTGCTGCCCCAGCCCTGGGCTCCCCCCCACCATTGCTGACTCCGCCCGCTCCCCTCACACCTCCAGCCGGTCCGGCGCTGGCAGGGTTGGGGTAAGCAGTGGGTCTCCCGGGCCGCGCCTCAGCCCAGGGTCTTTCCAGCCAGGGCTCCCGCCTCCAGGACCAGCCAGGACCCGGGAGGGCAGAGCCGGGGGACCGCCCCAGCAGGGGGCTGAGGAGCCGGGGCAGGGTAGCCCCAGGGGGAGCGGAGCCCCAGAGAGCAGGACGCAGGCCCCGCGCAGCAGCACCCCACGCTCTATGGCCCCGCTGCTGCTTCTGGCTGCCCTGCCGCAGTCCCTCATGCCACTTCGCCCAGCCCCGGCTGCGGCGCTGGGGGGGCGGCCACCCTGTGGCACCTGCAGGCGGCTCCATGTGCCCCGTGGGGCGGCCCCCAGCCTGAGTGTCCCCCGCCCGGAGCCTGCCCAGCCCAGCCACGAGGTGGGGGCGCTGCTCCCCCGTGGCGTGAACTGCAGCGGCCCCCTGGCGATGCGCTACTGCTGCCAGGGCCAGCTCTAGGCTTTTACCGCCAGAAGCAA
This sequence comes from Emys orbicularis, assembly GCF_028017835.1. Taxonomy (NCBI): domain Eukaryota; kingdom Metazoa; phylum Chordata; order Testudines; family Emydidae; genus Emys; species Emys orbicularis. Next base: position 96,016,355 of record NC_088683.1, read on the forward strand.
AAAAAAAAAAAAAAAAAAGATGGCCAGAATGCCACCCTTGAAAATGTGCCGCCCCAAGCACGTGTTTGGTTTGCTGGTGCCTAGAGCCGGCCCTGCCTAGGGGTGAATGAGCTCTCTTCCTGCGCCAGTTCCTGCAGGAGCCAACGTCCTGTGCCATCTGCACAAGGCAGAGCCAACGCTCTTGGGTGAAACGCTGCCTGCTGCTGTTGCAAAGGGTGTGGTTGGTTTCCAGGCACTGCCAAACGCACGCCTTCAGCTTGGGCCTCTAGCAGCATGGTGGAGTCAGCAGCACCTTGTGGGAACCACAGGGCAGATGGCTGCAGGATGCTGCAGATGGGATGCGAGCTGGCTCTTCCTAGATGCTTTAGGGAAAGGTTAGTCATAGCCCTGGGTGGAGGAAGCACTACAGTGGTGGACCATTGCTAGTAGCCCTTGGCACGCTGGGCCTACTCTGACCGTGGGGAGAACTAAACCCAGGAAGTAACTGGGCTGTGATGCACCTCTGCCAGCAGGCTGGTAAGCAAGGGGGTGGGGCACACCTGAGCAACCTGAACCATGCAGAGGGGGTGTGGCTTTCCTGAGGCCTCTAGCCACACCCACTTTCTGTGTTGAAGTCCCTGCATGCTGTAGTCCTGTTCAAGACAGCCACTGGGGCAAGGGTGTCTGCGGGAGGCTTGCTAGACCCTTGCTGTGGGTTAAGGTTTCTCAGGTGGGAGTGCCTGGCATGTGTCTTCACCACCCAGGTGTGGCTCTGGGCTTCCTGTAATAGCTCTGCCCCCTCCCTCACCCTGGCCTTAAGGCACTTAATGCCATGAGGAAAGTGCACTTCCTGGTAGTGAAGCCAGCATTTCTTGTACCAGCTCCATGGGGGATGGGAGGGGGGGGGGAGGAGAAGAGGCTGCGTGTATGTAAAATGGGTCTATAGGTCCATGTACAGACTATAAAAAAATAGTACAACCTGGACTAGTGCCTGCAAACTAAACCCCACCCAGCGTAAGCCTCGCCTCTCTCACCCCATCAAACCCACCCATCCCCCTGCAGCGAGCCTCAGAAACCACAGGTGTCTGGCAGTGGGGCCTGTAGGTCAATATATTTGGGCTCTTGGTGTCAAGTGCACTAGTGGAGAGTGAGAAATTGAATTATCTTTATTTCCTACTAGACTAGAGCTGTTACATCTCCCTGCAAGCGGTCTGTCCTCCCGTAGCTTGAGGCAGCCTGAGGGGAGGTGCCTGGTATTGTCACAGAGAAGCGAGAGGAATTCTAGGTTAATTCTCAGCTAAGGCACTAGGAGTTTCCCACATGTTGCCTCCCCTGCCAGTGAGCCTCAGGCTGGGTCCAGGTATAGGGAAGTTCAGCCTCCATGGCCTGCGGCTAAGACTGACAGGCTGTTGGCACAGGTTTATTTGAACATGGCTACCTGTCCTTTGGAGCAGCATCTTCCTATGCTGGAAGGCTGGGTTCCAGCTAAACGCGAATGGCACCATATTGCTGGCATGCAAAATTAACATCGGAGAGGAGTTTTTAAATTAAGGGCTGGGGGAAGCTGACAGGTGCGGCAGAGCTGATGGTTTGGACAGCCACATTCCTTGGGGGAGGAGTTGTTAAAGTGGATACTCTAGTATATCCTAGTAAAGAGCAGAGGCTAGTAGTTGATAATGTGCAGGCGGGAACTGAGAAACAAATGCAAAAGGCCCATTCAATTACAGCATATGAAGACAGACAACTGACTATTGAATGCAGTGTTGTAGCCAGTCCCAGGATCTTAGAAAGACAAGGTGCGTGAGGTCATAGCTTTTATTGGCCCAGCTTCGGTTAGTGAGAGAGGCAAGCTTTCAAGATGCTTAAAAGCCTCTCACCAACAGAGGCTGGTATGGAACAGCTTCCATAAGAGGAGAGATTAAAAAGACGGGGTCTTTTCAGCTTGGAAAAAAGACTGCGTGGGGATATGATAGAGGTCTATAAAATCATGGCTGGGGTGGAGAAAGTGTTATTTACCCCTTCACATAACACAAGAACCAGGGGTCACCCAATGACCTTAATAGGCAGCAGGTTTCAAACGAACAAAAAAGTACTTCTTCACACAACGCACAGTCAACCTGTGGCACTCATTAAGGGATGTTGTGAAAGGCAAAAGTATAACCAGGTTCAAAAAAACTAGATAGCCATTGACAGACCTAGCGTCTATGAGCCAAGATGGGCAGGGACTCGACTCCATGCTCACGGTGGCCCTAAACCTCTGCCTGCCAGATGCTGGGACTGGACAACAAGGGATGATAAATTGTCCTGGTCTGTTCACTCCTTCCGAAGCAACTGGCACCACCCACTGTCAGAAGACAGGATACTGGGCTCAACGGACCATTGATCTGACTCCCATGGTCCTTAGGGCCACCCACTCCCTGGAGGCTGCTGGCTGAGTCTCATCCAGTCGTGCCTTTTGGGCACTACCAATGCTGGGCTGGCCCCCAACTGGTGCCCTGGAGTGGAGAGTGTCTGTGTCCCCTCGCCAGTTCCAAACTCTGTCTAACCAGCTGTTCTTGCAACCAGCTCATCTAACAACAGAACAGCAACACAGCTGCATGAAACGGTTTTACCGTGTGCTTTATTAGTCCAGCAAACAGAGTGTGCCATGGAGGGAAGGCAGAGGTGTACCATTTAGGCCACAGTGCTCTCCAGGAGCCCAGGTGGGTGATACATCACTTCTTTCTAAAAGGAGGAGGAAGTGGCGAGTAGAAAAAGACCAGGACTTTGCACATAGACAAAGGGGAGATGAATGATGAGGGTTTTGTCCTGTTTGTTTCTAGATTAATAGAGAGTAAAGATGAAATAACCTGACATCTTGTCTGTCTGCCCCACACAGTTTCAGAGTGCTATGCTCAATTGCTTTGTGGCACTGAGCAAGCCACTCACCGTCCGCCTCATTTTCCCCATTTGTCAAATAGTTAGTGACGCAGAGCAGGTGGGTGGGAGGAAGGAAGAATGTTGCTTGGGTGCTTTGGAAATGGAATGTGCTATAAAGGCCTTCGCCACTTGGCTTGGGAGATTATTCCACACCCTCCTACACCTCATGGGTTGCGGCAAATCCAATGCAATCAGAAGTGGCATGGAGTCCGGAAGAGGCTCAAATGCCGTTCCACAGTGAGAATGAAATGTGTAGGCCAGGCCAATGCCCAGTGGTCGGGAAGAGGGGTGCAGACAGCCCTGGCAGAGAGGATAGCAGAGCAAGGTCAGTATTTTCCAGTGTTCTGCACGCCCCTCCAACAGTTTTAGGAAGATGCCTTGGTTGAAAGAAGGCATTCATGCTGAGGGAGAGAGAGGTCTTGGGGAACCTCGCCTTTGCCCCAGGTAATGGGCATCCTTCAAAGCACAGAATGGAAAATAAAGTGTTTTGTTTTAGCTTGGAAGCCTCCCCACCTTTATTTTGGATAAAACAGAACGTTCAAAAACCTGCACCAAGACAGCGGTGGGGGTAGGTGGGCGGGAAGGTTAAATGCTACCAGCAAAGGACAGTGACTGTTAGCTTTGAACGGCTTGTTGGGCTGGGAATTCACATCCTCCATGATGTCAGGGTTCTAGACGCACCGACTGACCTGAACCCTGTACTGCACCAGAAACACAATTCTTTCCTCGCTCCCCCCCATCGCGTAGCACCCAACTCCCCTCCCCAGCCTTTCACCTGGGCTAGGCAGGACTGGTGCAAATTCCTTCTCTGCTCCTGCAGCTCCCCCCTGGCCTTCACTGGGCCTCCGCTCTGGTCAAACTTGAGCTGCAAACATGGTTTCTGCCTTTCCCCTTCTCTGGGTCCTTCTTATGTCCACCCCACCCCCACTCCCATCCCCACAGATGCAAAACTACATGCCAAAACAGCGAGCGAGAGAGAGAGCTGCTATTTTTGGGGGGTGGAGGGTGGCAGAAGCTGTAAACAATCCCCCGGGGGGGGGGGGGGGAATTGACTCCAAAAGCGGGTTCTCCTGTGATTTCCAGTCCAGCTTTGCTATAAATAGCAACCCCTCAGCCATATAGAGGTTGCCTGTCATGGAAACCAGTCACCAACCCTGCCTTTTTACATCACCCCGGCTGTGAAAGGCTTTGTGACTCACATGGGTACCCCAATGGAGATCCAGCACTTCAAAACTATTCAGGAGGCTGTGCAAGACCCTCCCTGGGGATTCTCTGTAGGGAACAACCCTGCACTGGCTGGAGCGGGCATGGACTGGGCTGGACAAAAAGGGCCCTAAGCCACAGGCTTTTCCCATATCAACTTTCTAGGGCTCCGTTTTATTGTCCATGTCAGTCATAAGGGGCGGTTACAGAACTGTCTGGTTTACTCCTCGGGGCTCTATGGTGTCAGGTCCCTGGGTGAGTGGCAGACCCCATGAGGCAATTCCTGCTCAGCCGTAGGTTGCCGGGAAGCAGTTAGAATCACAGAGTCACATACGTGGGTGTGGATGTGAGTGTGAGCCTGGGTGGGGCAGACACAGTGCAGTCTACTTTCTCCTCTGGGCACCGGCCGGCAGCTGTCACATAACTGTGCCAGTCCTCGTCCTCCATGCTCTCGTCAACTGGGTCCGTGGTCATCTTGGCTTGGTTGCTGCTCCTGCGATGAAGGGGTGACCCATCTTCATCATAGTAGCGCTGGAATTGGATCGGCCGTGTCCGCAGTCTGTAGGTGACAGCCAGGGCCAGTGCTGCGAGTGCTAGGAGAGCGACAGCGACGCCGAAACCCACGGCCGAGTGGCTGTGGCCGAGCGGGGCGTGCACGGGCTGTGTGTCACTAGGAAGGCCGGCAGTGCGCTCTGCTTTGCACTGCCGGACGGCAGGGGCCTGGCACTCCAGCAGATTCTCATTCTGGGGGATGACGCAGACTCTGTACTCGGTCCCCCCGCGGAGATCGTGGAGCGTCACCTCGGCCAACCCTCCCACCACCCGCAGCACCTGCTCATCCCGGCCGGCCGTGTACCGCACCTCAAATTGGTCGTGGTCACCGGAGAAAGACCAGGAAACCACCAGGGAGGTGTCACCCTTTGTCCTGATGCTGATGCTGCTGATGTGGTCGGCCAAGCATGGGTCCCACCTCTCCGGCACACGGTGAAGGGAGGTAGCTGAGCGCGTGGTGGAGCTGGGGAGCCTCCTCGTGGTGATCAGGGCGGCAGAGGTCGTGGCAGTAGCTGTGGTAGCAGCCCCTGGGAGAGGTATGTCTCTGGGTGGAGCAATGGCCGTGGGTGTATTCGTGTTCTCAGAGGGGCTGAGGGTGGTGGAGTCCATCCCAAAAGGTGGGCAAGTCAGCTTCTGTAACTGGGCAAGGTGAAGAAAAAAAAAAAAAACCACATGAGAGAGAATCAGGTCTTCCATTTCTTTAGGGCCTGGATGACGCACCAGCAGGGTTAACTCCTCCCCACTGACAGGCAGAAGCTTCTGGGAGGGAACAGCCCAGCCATCCTGCACCCCAATCCCAGACAGGGGTGGGAGATTATTTTGAGGGGTTTAGGACAGGAAGTGGAGAATGCCTGATCCAGTAAAAACTGTAGTGGAGGGATAGGTTAGACTGGAAGGATATAAATTACCCAGGTTAGAACTGTCCCAGGATACCAAGCTAATACCTCAAAAACAACGAGAAGTCTGGTAGCACCTTAAAGATGAACAGATTTATTTGGGCATAAACTTTTGTGGATAAAAATCCACTTCTTCAGATGCATGGAGTGCCTAACAAATAAATCTGTTCGTCTTTAAGGTGCCACCAGACTCCTTGGTGTTTTTGTGGATACAGACTAACATGGCTGCCTCTCTGATATAAGCTAATACCTCTTACACAATCAGTCCGGGGGTCTTTTATGGGCAAGAATGTCAGAGTGGCTCTGTTTTCAGGTGACCATGTGTCTCGGAACCAGGACTGGCTCAGTTTCCAGTGGCATTTTGTCCTGTTTCTGTGAACTATTCTGGTCCCCCAAGGAGACCACCAGCCAACTGAGCTGGGAAAGCTGACAGCAGGTTGAACGGCTGTGGCCCAGCTTCGCCCAGGCAGAGGCAGATACCAGGAGAGGCAGATACCAGGAGAGGCATCTGTGTGCTGTGTTCACCTCCCCTGCACTGCAGGTGAACGGATTGCAGCAGGACACGGAAGGTGAGGGGAGGGACAGGCTGAGAGTGAATGTGACAGAGGATGAAGAAGGCTGTGGCAGAGAGAGGAAGGGAAGAGCTGTGCTGGTCTTTGCATTAAGCCAACATGAGCTTGTATTTGAACAATTTATTATTTTTTATTCACGCCTCACATAACGTGGGACCCAGAGCCTGCCATAAGCTGCGGCCTGCTCCGAGCGCTGACACCCAGCGCCTTCTGCACTGCAGGATGGCCTCTGCAGCCACACCCTAGCCCAGCAGCCCCGGCTGGTCCCCACAAGAGCTAGGGAGGGTGGGGGAAGCAGGAAAGAGAAAAGGAGGGGGAGAGAGAGGGACTGAGCAGAGGAGAAAGGAAAGAAATGAAAACAAAAAAACACAGAAAATAGAGTGCGCATCTGCTTCTTTCTTCCCTTCACCAGCTGCCGAACCCGCCCTGTGTGCACCTTCCCCCCCAACCACTGAAACACATTAATGCCATGCCAGGCCTACCTATTAACACCCCCCTCCCCAATTGCTTTCTGATTTCCTATGATCTCCCCAGCCCCTCCACCAAAAAGCACTACACCTCCCAGCTGGCAGCGCTGTGGGGGCCGTGCCTGAAAGTGGCTCTCTCACAGCACCGAGGGTCAGGGAGCTGCTATCAGCTCCAACCAGGAGAGATCTTCAACTCTGCGGAAGGGACCCGTGTTTTCAAGCTAAAGGACCGAGTTTCAGCTCCCCGGGAGAACGGGGCGCGTGGGAGTTATTTAAGTAACTGTCTGTTGTCTGCAGCGCATGGAACTGTCCGGGTCCCATCCACATACTGGCCAGGCCTCACCCTGCCGTGAGATCGGCAAGGGCATTGGTTACACTTTTCTGTGTCCCTTTTAAAGTACTGGTGCCATGAACAATGGCTCCCTTCACAGCACTCCCAGCCCTTGGGGCGGAAGCGGAGAGAGACTTGGACTGGAAATCCTGTGCACCCTGGCCCCAGCCCACCACTTTCATGTACACTGGAACCACAGGCCGTTACCTCTATGTCCACCAGGAGCTGTCCCTGTAGCGCCCCCGGGGAGCTGCACTCCACGGGGCTGCGTTCTTTCCGGAGCACCTTCTTCTGCCAGGTGCGGAGCCAGATCAGTTTGCAGTCACAGCGCCACTTGTTCCCAGTCAGATACAGAGTGGAGAGCGACTTCAGGGAGGACAGAGGCGGAAGCGACTCCAGGCTGTTGTTCCTCAGGCTCAGCAGCTCCAGCCAGCGGAGCCTGGTGAAAGCCAAGTTGGTGATCTGCTCCAGGGCCAGGCTGTCCAGGAACAGCTGCCTTAGGGACCGAAGCCTCCTCCCAAAGGCGAGAGACGTCAGCTTCCGGATGGGGTTACCACTCAGCTGTAGAGTGGAGAGCATGGGAGAGGTGCGGATGGCCGCGGGCACGCTCACTAGCTGGTTCCCGTCTAGGCTGAGGGCCCGCAGGGTGCCTGGGAGGGCTTTGCTGGACACATTGGTAATACGGTTCGCACTCAGGTAGAGCTGACGCAGCCGCGGGAGGCCGTGAAGGGCTTGGTCGGAGAGCTCCAGCAGCAGGTTGTTACTCAGGTCCAGGACACTGAGCTGCTTCAGAGAAGAGAACCCACCTGAGAGAGAGAGACACACACACCCCCCCAACCAGGTCAAGCCAATATCAAATGTTCTGTGCTTCAATAATCTCTGATCATGAGGCACCTCCTCTCCCCCAGCCCTGAGTTACCCCCTCCCATTTTCCCCTGGGTAGAAGGAGGTGCTGACTTTGTATCATGGACATGCAGGACCCGTTGGTGGCAGTTCTGGCCCCCATCCTCTCAGCAGCGTGGGGTCTTCAGGAGACCTACGGCTTGGGCAGGGATTAGTAGAGAAGAGGCATGGGGCTGGTAATGCTGGTTGCTCAGTTAGCTGGCTCATAGTGGTGCTGGGGGCCTATCCATCCAGAAATACCTGGCAGGAGGTGAGCAATCTGGTTGTGCTCCAGGTGCAGGAAGATCAGATTTGTCAGATTCTCAAAGACACCCTCTGGGACCTGCTCCAGGAGGTTGTTGTCCAGGTGGAGATGGTACAGATTCTTGACCCCCTGAAAAGCCCCCGGCTCAACCTGGTGGATGCCACTGCTGCCAAGGTAAATGATGCTGATCTCAGCCAGTTCTGGGAAGAAGCCTGCTGAGAGGGTGCTGAACTGGTTGTGCTGCAGGTCGAGCTCCACGGTGGCATTGGGGATGCCAGGGGGAAGAGAGGATAAGCTGGCATTGGAGCACCGGACAAACCACTGGGAGAAGAAGCAGGAGCAGTTCACAGGGCACTGGGCATTGCCTGGGAGCTGTGCGATGGCCATGACTGGAATCCACAGCAGAACAAGGACCATAATCCAGAGCCTCGACATAGCGTCTCTGTTTGCAAGACAAGCCAGGCAGCGAGTGAAACAGATTCATACATACTGTAAAAGGGCTGGGAACAGGATAGATCACATCGTGTCCACACCTCCCTGAGACTGTCCTTCCCTATGCTATATTCTCCAGGGAATTTGTCCAGACGACTCTTAAATTACCCACTGTCCACAGAGGACTGTTCCACAGCCCAGCAGATCTCACTGTTAGGAGATGTAATATAATGCAGCCAACATGCTCCTATCACTCCAAGTTTAATAAACCTTTGAATCAATCTGAACAGTTCTTCTTAGCCCCTTTGTTTTTACCCCACTAACGGTGTACGTGCTTGTCACCTCACTCGGCTTGGGCTGAGCTACGGGAATATTGTTATTTTAAAGCTTTCCGTAGTCTCATTTCCTGTAGCCCCTTCATTGATTTTAGATCCTCATTTCTGGATTCCCATCACTTTATCAATAAGTTTCTGTTATCAAAAGCTAGCAGAGAATGAAGTTCTCAGAACCAGTGACATGGCTCATCTGCTGCCAGCTGCATGTGACGATGTACTGTGTGGGTCCTGCCTCAGCGCAGGGGGCTGCACTAGATGACCTCTCAAGCTCCCTTCTGGCCTTACATTTCTATGTGGCAGACCCATAGGAACAAAGGAACTGCTGAAACCAGATCAGACCATTGCTCCATCCTGTCTGGTATCCTGCCTCCAACCGTGGCCAGGACCAGATGTTTCCAGTGCCACAGTCTAAAGACTCACTGTGCTGTGTCAGCAGCTGCTATAGTGTCATAGACTCATAGACTTTAAGACCAGAAGGGACCATCATGATCATCTAGTCTGACCTCCTGCACATTGCAGGCCACAAAACCTCACCCCACCCACTCCTGTAATAGACTGACCCTTAACCTCTGGCTGAGTTACTGAAGTCCTCAAATCATGATTTAAAGACTTCACGTTACAGAGAATCCATCATTACTCTAGTTTAAACCTGCAAGTGACCCGTGCCCCATGCTGCAGAGGAAGGTGAAAAACCCCATAGGATCTCTGCCAATCTGACCTGGGGGGGAATTCTTTCCTGACCCCAAATATGGTGATTAGTTAGACCCTGAGCACGTGGGCAAGACCCACCAGCCAGACACCTGGGAGAGAATTCTCTGTAGTAACTCAGAGCCTCCCTCCCCCATCTAGTGTCCCATCACCAGTTGTTGGGAATATTTACAATGGCAGATGCAGCTGGGCCATATGCCATTGTAGGCAGTCTCATCATACCATTCCTCCACACACTTATCAAGCTCAGTGTTGAAGCTAGTTAGGATTTTTGCCCCCACTGTTCCCCTCAGAAGGCTGTTCCAGAACGTCACTGCTCTGATGGTTAGAAACTTCCATCTAATTTCAAGCCTAAACTTATTGATGGCCAGTTTATATCCATTTGTGCTTATGCCAGCATTGGCCCTTAACTTAAATAACTCCTCTCCCTCCCTGGTGTGTATCCCTCTGATGTATTTATAGAGAGCAGTCATATCTCCCCTCAGCCTTCTTTTGGTTAGGCTAGACAAGACAAGCTCTGAGTCTCCTCTCATAAGGTAGCTTTTCTGTTCCTCGGATCATCCTAGTAGCCCTTCTCTGCACCTGTTCCAGTTTGAATTCATCTTTCTTAAACATGGGAAACCAGAACTGCACACACTATTCCAGATGAGGTCTCACCAATACCTTGTATAATGGCAGTAACACTTCCCTGTCTCTACTAGAAATACCTTGTCTGATGCATTCTAGGACTGCATTAGCCTTTTTCTCAGCCACATCACATTGGTGGCTCATAGTCACCCTGTGATCAATCAATACACCCAGGTCGTTCTCCTCCTCTGTCATTTTCTCTTGAAATGTTCTGAACAGAAGCTGCTCACCTCACTGCCCCTAGGGATCAATGCTGTGCCACGCAGCAGACCTGGCTTTGATTCCTACTCTCCTGTCCCAGAGCAGGCCCGATGCCCGAACTGGTTTCTACCCTGCCATGAGGAAGATCCAGGGTTGACTCCCAGTTGCCCTGAGCCCTCCCAGGGAACACTGTTGTGCCAGAGAGGAGACTCAAATTTCATTCCTGCTGCCCAGAGTTGGGCAGACCAGGGGCATTCCAGAAATCAGCACGGTGGCCAACACTTACTGCTCTGGGCTCCCACTTTGGGAGAGCGGGGAATTAGGCTTCTCACCTCTGATGCTATTTTGTTCCAAAAGTTTGGAGGGTTTCTAGGGCTTCAAGTGGTCTGGAATAATCACCAGGTCTGGCTTTGGCTGGCAACGGATTTTCACCAGTTCATACCAACGTTCTCCTTCCTGCCAGGGCAACAGGACAACATGGTGAAAGAGGAGTACTATCAGTCAGATTGGCTCTACGGTTGGGAGCTTTATCTTTCGCTGTTCTGCCTTCTTTTATTCTCTTCTCCTCACCCGTTCTGCTTCCACGTGCCTCTACTTCCTCCTCTCCCTCTCCCTCTGGATTCCCTCCCGCTCCCAGGGCTGGAGACCCAGGCGGTGTCAATCAGCCTTCCTGCACTGAAGGCAATGGCTTTACACCACCAAAGGATCTGACCCCCACTGTCTCTCTGACTGCTCCTGTTGCTTTCCTCTACGTTCTATCTGCCCTGGTCTTGCTCCCTTTCTTTCTCTTCCATGGCAGGGGGACACACTCTCTCCCGTCTCCTCCTGAATCAAGTTTGTGTAGCCCAAAGCCGAGGGAGCGAACAGGAATGGCCGAGAGCCTGGGCTTCCTCCTTTTGTTCACTCACGACAAAACAGACTTCTAGAGAAACGCTGACTCGGCAATCTGACCGGCAGGAAATGCAGCCCTGCGGTCTCCCCCGGCCCCGGTTTCCTTGGTTAAGGTGTGGCTACAGTCAGGGGAGTCTCTGCTGGAACATGGCCCCTTCTAGCTGGATAGCTCCATGTCCCAGCTGCCGCCAGGCTCTGCCCTGCTGGGCCCTGCAGAGTCGGTGCCACTAGAGCAGAGCAGTCCTGACTGGCAGAATCCCTCGCCCTGGTGGGCATGTCAGGGAGAGCAGAGCAACGCCCAGAGCCCAGGGTGCTGAGGGAGGAGCTAGTAGAACCATTATCATGGTCGGAGCTGTAAACTGAACTGGACCCACTGGAGCTAGAGGGGACTACAGGATGATGTTCCTGATCAAATCACTTCTCTCCCTGCACCACTAAACACTCTCTGATATCAGCAATATAATCCTCCAAGAACGGGGTGTCTGAGATCATCTCTCCTCCCCTCCCCGGCAGCCTTTTACTCATCACTGGACTTAGCTGCTTGAACCGATGGGAAACCAATGTCCTAGGATGCTCATCTCACACCCTCCGATGGGTCTCTATATGCACAGCAAGGACATCGAGATTCCTAAACACGGCGGCGGTGCCCCATGTGCCAGATTCTGGTGTTCGTTACACCAGGGTAAGTTTGCAGTTATGCCACCGACATCTGTGGAGTTACTCTGGACTCACACCAGCATCACTGAGACCCGGGCCCCGTTGGATACATGCCCTGTGCTTTGCAGTAAGGCCCTCAACCCATAAGACTTTATGATGGTGCAAACCACCATCACAGCTTGTTCTTTTCCTGTTCTGTTCTGTTCTATTTAGTGTAGAATAAAAAGATCATACCTAAAAAAAGCCACCGTTCTTGACTGCAGACACTCCTTCGCCAGAGCGATGATTGTGCCACTTGGGTGCTGGGGTTAAAGTACAGGGGGAAGCAGAGCTACCCCACTCTGCTATATCAGCGGGAGAACTCCCCCCTCCGCCTTAGCTGGTGCAGGGACAACAACCCCCCTCTTTCCATTTCAATATACTGTAACTGCTGCTTGGGCACCTGTAGAGTTCTGCCCTGTCCCATGGAATCTCGCTGCTGTCTCTTTCTGTCTTGGTAACAGAAGTGGGGTGGTGGAGTTAATGTGTAGTGGAGGCTGTGTTTGCTCACTCCTAGGGGCTAGGCTGCGGACACGATGAAAAAGAAAAAACAATATCCACTTTCTATTTCGCGCTGGTGACCCTGCTGCAGCTCTCCGGGAAGAGGAGACCAGCATGTCCGTCTGAGAAACACAGGCCAGGGAAGCACGGAGACCACGGCCAACCGGAGTGTGGCCCCACCCTGCACTACAGCCACGTGCAAAGAGGCGCTCAGCGTTTCATGGCCCCTAAGATGTCACTGTTCTCCCCATAGGGCACAGCCAGCTCTAAACCAGCTAATCTTCTGGCTCTCATCGCTCTGTACCTTACCCCTCGGCGGGAATCTCTGCACTTTCTTCCTCTCCACACTGCATGTCTCTCTTCCCCCCCACCCCCAGCACTTCTCCCCATCTACCTCTGCTGAGCATGACTCCCGCCTACCAATCCCCTCTTCCTCCTCTCCATGTTGTCTCTTTCACTCTTCCCCAGGATGCAGCTCTCTCCCCATCTGCTTTCTCTCTTTAACCTGGGAGCCTGATCCTGTAGCCCTCTACCCGGGAAACTCCCATTGGGCCACCGGATCGGACCCAGGATGTGTCTCTCCGCCACCCTTTGGGTGTGAGTCTGTGTTTGTTCTGAGTTTATTGTCTCCTGTGTTACTGCTGTAGCCCATAGGATTACATTTGCTAACTATTATATCCTACTAATCCAGCCAGCTGTATCAAATATGTTTCTTTCTGAATTAATCCATTTCATACGATTCTTATATTTTATCAGTATTAATTCCTATGAAATTAGGATGTGTTGAAGCATATGATATGTGTTTCCTAATAATTATACATAGAATAAGTTTTGCTGAAATGCAAGAAGCCTACCGGCCTGTATCCAGTAAAATCACCTAAACAGCTAAAAGTATGATCAGTTAAGTGTAAGTCAGCATAAAGGCTGGCAACCTTTGGCACAGATAAAAATGGTCCCTGAACTTTGGGGAACCAAAGGGAGGAAATACACCCAACACTGAACAGGTTTATCTGGCGTTTGCAACCTGTTGGTAACCGCAGGGTACACCACAAACCTGGAAGTCGCCAAGATTGCCTAGCTTGGCAGTTTTTGGAGTGAGACAATCCTTATTAATATGTGGAGAGTACGTGTCATAATCCACTAACCTATAGGAGAAGGGTACCCATAAATTTCTTAGGGTACAGAAGTAAGATTTGGGTATAGTAGGTTGGGCCTGAATTACATAGTGTCAGGATCCTATAAAATATCATGTAAGAATATCTTAGGGAGCTTTTTTCTTTTCTTTGTTCTCCTATGTTCTATAGACTATCTTTTTATCTACCTATCATTCTATCTTCCATCATGCTATCAGCTCAGCATGTGTGGTATAGTATAACTACTCAGCATTCCTAACTATTGGGGAAGCTAGAACCATTGTGTTATCGGGTATGTCAGGAGTAAGGCTGGTCCTTCAACTCCTATTACCTGTTCCTCAAGGAAGGGAGTGGTATGTTAAGGTAAGGTATTTATAATAGGAATGTTACCACCAGGAGTTGTGGAATTCTTTTACTGTTTTGCAGTCATAAGTTTCATAGCATTTATTATTCTTTTGTTAATCTCAATAAAGCTTTTATCAATTTGGTATTGTCCACAGTGTAAGTGTTTTTGCCAAGCACCCCGACAGTCCTCTCCCGATATAGAACTCTCTGAGTTCTCGGATCCTGTAGTCTGAATTGGACAAGAACCTATAAATCTTCTGGTCGGATGCGATCAGTGGCGAGCCATAACAGGTAACCCATAAAATTCAGGTCAACACTGCAAGCTCTGTGGGGCAGTTCTGTGAAGCTCTAGGCTTATCTATAAGTGACTAATAATAGTGTAGGAATGGTTTCCTTTGGGGCTGCATATTCGTGCTCCCATCTAGCCTCCACTGAGCAGCACTTTCGCTTGCTTTCAGCTAGAAGTACTTGCTCTATGTTTTCACCAAAAGAACAGGAGTACTTGTGGCACCTTAGAGACTAACAAATTTATTTGAGCATAAGCTTTCGTGGGCTACAGCCCACTTCTAGCCCACGAAAGCTTATGCTCAAATAAATTTGTTAGTCTCTAAGGTGCCACAAGTACTCCTGTTCTTTTTGCGGATACAGACTAACACAGCTGCTACTCTGAAACCTATGTTTTCACTGTTTTTTCCAAACCAGTGAATGTAGCAAAATAACCCATTTGCAGCAGCTATTTCCAAATGCACAGCATTTCTCATCTGCTCTGCCCTGCCTCCACAGGGCTCCCCCTACCCCTTCACTGACAAAGACACTCAATGTCGCTGGCGCTTTCCATCTCCCTTACCTGTCCTGAGAGACGGCTCTGCTGGGGGGTATTTGCTGCGCAGCTCCAGTGCTTTAGCCCCTCTCCAAACACCCCATGTGCTGTGGAGCGATTGTCCTGGTGACTCTTCCCCCTTTCAGCTCATATGCATCCAACAAGTCACATAATCTGATGGAGGAAGCGGTGCTAGGACATGAGTTGTTTCCTCCTATTGTCTGCAGGGAGAAAGGATACAGATGAGCTGGAGAAAGTAAAGGCAGCAAAAAAATAAAAAACAAATAAAAAAAATACAGCCACGAAGTCTGGAACCCAGCATGCATCAGTGTTTGAAACACCTGAGCCTGTCCAGCCCTCCTTCAGGCCCTTTGTCCCTCTCCGCATTAGGAAATGAGCCAGGTTTGAAAACTATTTTCAAGTGAAAACCAAGGTGCTGGTCCCTGTCTATAAAGCCTGAAATGGCCACACCCCAGTACGCACAGAGCTCCTGTGATGTCCCACCAAGTCCAGAAGTTTTGGCTTTTTGTCCATAGCATGAAACTTGTGGGCACTGGGGAGCAGAAAAGTGTCAATAGCAACTCCTTGCCTCTGGCGTTTTCTCCTGCTGGGAGTACGTCTGAGTTTGTTGAGGCTTTGCATGAAATGCAGTTTCTGAAATCTCCGGTCATTGGGCTGGCTCATGGCAGCTTCACAAACTGATACCTTCCCCTGGAGGTTACATCATGTGCTCTAGAACCTAAGCTTAAAAAGTGAAGTCAGACTGGATATGAACTGAGGCAGCAATGTCTTCCTGACATCAGGCCTGAGAGAAATATCAGCTGCCTCAATCATCTCAATATGATGTATACTCTGAAGCCTAATGATGATCATTTGAATGTCAACAGTGTTGTTAACAATTTCATATAAGAGGCAAGAGAATCACATTATGAAGGTTTGTGCAATCTCCTGCAAATGGCATCTCAGTTTGGTATCACAGGTGGACAGAGGTTGGGTTGTAGATGGAGCTTATTTTTTCCAGTCTGACATCTGTTTAGCTGACTGGCTTGGTTTGCTCCCTGTTTGATACTGCCAAACAGATGCTTTCCTTTCCGGAACTGTATTTGTGATGGTACATCTACCTGGTGAAGTGCACACAGATGATGACATGACTGTGCTGGTGTCAGCGTCTGCAATAATTCAGGCAGGAAATTACTTGGATTCACATCTTGTGGAATCTGGTGTCTCTAGGCAGTTGTGGTGACGGGGCTGGAGAACAGGCAGCCACTAGGTCCCTTAATACGATCTGTATCATGGAATTGTCCTGAAGCAAACTTTCAAAAAGGTGACAGCCCAATTTGATCCCTGTCCTACAAGAAATTAACCTGAGCCATTCACACACAAGGCCCTTGAACAACCACAGAAAAACAGCAAGTTTGGGGCTCTACTGACCTGTGGCTGGCTCAGAACTGGAGACCGAGCGGTAAATGGTTATTCCATCCCCCCCAAAAGCTGGTTTTAAGTGGCTGAGCAATCGCAAGGCATCCCTGCCCCCCACTCTCAAAGGAGGGATTAATCCAGCTTTAACCCGGCCACCTTTCCTTTTCAAAACAAAGGGTCTGATCCTGCAACAGCCGCATTCACACAAGGCGTCCTAGCGAAGCCAAAGGGGCGGCTTGCTGAGTGAGGGCTACTCCCTTAGGGCAGAGGTCACAGGGGCAGGTAGGCTGGGGCATTTGTCGCTTAGAGGACGCAGGCCTAACATTTAGCGCAAGCCGCCCCCATTCTGCTTGGATCAAAGAGCAGCAGCATCGGCTGGCTTCTGCGGCCACCCGACCCACACAAAGAAGCCAGTGTCATTGGGAGAGCGAGGAGGGGCAGGCCCTCCAAGGCTGAGGTCTGTGAGGAGGACAGAAAAAGCCACAATCTTGTGCGTCTCCTCCCTGCACAGAAATCCTCCTCCCTTCACCCCACTCCCCGCTGTGCGCACAGGAAGGAGAGACTCCACTGCACAGTGGAAAATTCCACCCTCCTCTCCCCAGCGCATACAACGTTTACATTCAAAACAAGTTGCCTGTGTTTCTCTTTCCTGTGTCCCGCTGCCCAGCCTCCGCCCCTCTCCCTCTGCAACGCGGCTTCTTCTTGTTAAATTCAAACAGGAGCAGAGTTTTAGCTGAGCCATTCCGTGCACTGGTTCAAGGACAATCCTTTCCCAAAGATCTCTCAGATGGAGTCTGGCCCAGCAAGACAAGTAAACTCTGTACCCAGCCACAAACCAGCGTGATCCAACATCTGAGCAACCCTACAATAACAATACAACGTGCACAGTCCAAATCTCCAGGGCAATCAGGCACTAAACATTGAGCCCGCTCCTGCAGCTCTTACATAAACAGCCACATCTGAGTCAGTGGGACCACTCAGGTGAGCAAGACGTGCAACAATGGGGCCCACTAGCTGGTCCAGCTTGTGACCGAGCCCCCAACCCTGCCCTCACTGGGCCCAGATGGGAGCAGTATCAGGCCCTGAGATAGTGGCATTGCCGCCTTCTGAGCCGCAGGCCGGGAGGTCTGCGTTTCCGGAGCCAAGAGTTTATTGCAGATGTTGTCTAGCTGACGATCACAACGCCCGGCTCTGCACGCTGTGGTCACCTGAACGTTTTAATGATCCCCACAGAGCAGTACTTTGCACTCCTGTCAGAAAGACAGCCCCCTTTCAGGTGACCACAGCTACATGTTTGCCATCCTCACTCTCCTTACAACGCTAGTGGGGCACATTGAGCAAGGAGCCTACCCAGAGAGTGGAAGCATCTCCCCTCCAGCAAGTTCTCACTCGCACAAGCCTAGGAACCAGAGTCCGGCCGAGTAGACCCAGTGCTGACGTTCATTCAGACAGATTAGGATGCAGCACCAGAAGTAGACCCCTGATCCTGCAAATAGATGCACTAGCCCTGCCTCTCAACGTGGGATTCCATTGACTCTGGGGACTCCTGCACCCACACAGAATCCCACTGACATCAATGTGACGCCATAACGGCACAGGGGTACATGCTAATGCATCCGTTGAGGAGGAGCAGAGACCTAAACAGCCGAGACATTTGTGAGTGAGAAATCAGCATTTTCCTTTATGAAAATTACATTTCAACCTTTTTCTGAAAAAGGCTTAAATGCAAATTCCCCTCCACCTGAATAATCCAGGGCATTGTACCTGACTGGCAGGAGTCTGAGCATCACAATGGGGTGACAGCTAAAACTCTCTGCAAACTAATGGCCTGTTCCCGAGTAGGATGACCAGAGAAGCAAGTGTGAAAAATCGGGACGGGGGTGGGGGGTAATAGGAGCCTATATAAGAAAAAGACCCAAAAATCGGGACTGTCCCTATAAAATCGGGACATCTGGTCACCCTAGTTCCCGAGAGGTGCAGAGAACAAGCAACTCCCACTGGAATCAAAGAATATCAGTTTCTCAGCAAGTCACTGGATCAGGGCCCTGGAAGATTTAAAAGAAAAAAAAAAGATGGCAGGGTTATGTTCCTAAGCTCTTGCTAGACTGTGGGTCCTCGCACAGATTCCATAGGCGACACCACCACTGCCAGAGAAGCTGAAACTCCAGTCGTGAAAGAAAGCACTGGTGCAAAACTACCCATCCATCCTCCCAACTCTTTCTGCAAAGCGAAAACACCACACACATGCACACAGAGACAGGCACTTCCTTTAATAAAACAAATGAATGCAGCATTAGGGTTAGGTTTTAAATGCACAACAGTCAGGACATTCAGAAGCCTGTTTCCTACATCAACTGTCACTCAGCACATACCAGTAATTTGTATTACTGTAGACTTAAAAGAAAGCATTATATATATAAGAAAGCATTAAGTCTATAGTACTACAAATATATACATGTGCACAAAATGGCTAAATTAGTTATAGTGGAAGCTGCTAATGTTTAATCTATGAGCATTTCAGAGGTAAAGCCTCATGCTGGATTAGAGAGGAGTAGGTTTTTATTTAATTTAATGTCTATATTTTAGATTACATATCATTTGTCTACACACACGTATACACAGAGGGGAGAGGAGGGGCATGGGGGAAGGGAGTCAGTCTAGTTCTAACACAGATATTATTTTTAATGGCATTGTGACATTCAAGACAAGGGGGTTAAATTCCTCATCCCTTCCTCTACCAAAGGCTTTCTCAGCAAGTAGGGAGGGATGCGTCGGATTAGTTGCTGCTCTCCCAAAGGCTGTGCTTCACTTCACTTCTGCTTTCCCCTGCCAACTCTGTGTGAGCATGAGCCAGGCTGGGAAAGCAACACAAAGCTCCATTCAGCCCTCATTTCTGTGAGTAAAGTAACCCACACACACGCACTCCCACCAGGAGAATTCACAGGACTCTGGTAGCTGCTGGGTGAAAGGATTTCAGTCCCTTTGGCTTTGCCGTTCCCATCTTCACTGTCCTCGGTTTCGCGTTACCCTAGTCGTGCTTTCCTGCGGCAGGATCTGCCTTGTGCAAACAGGAGGAAGCAGCTGGGTAAGTTGTTGGGGGCTTGGACAGGGGGAAGACGAGGCTGGGTTGCAGCCTCTCACTGCTGTGACAGCAGCGGACTTTCACATATTAAGCCAAAATGATTTCAAGGATCTTAATGCAGCTCCTGGTACTGGAGGTTTGTCCACACCGCACAAGCAGTATGCTGAGCGCTCCCTGCTCAGGAGAGACTTGGCATTCAGTGTCCAGGAAGGCTGCAGGTCAGGACTGAGCTGTATTGGCAGAGCCCAGGACTGGGATAAGCCAGGGGTGCAGTAAAGGGGGATCTCAATCCATGTGTGTGGGAGTGGAGTCTGGGATGGGTGCCGCTGCTCAGCACTGAGGTGAGCCAGCAGGGCTGTGTGGGGCCCAGGGCTGGGATAGCTGGGGCTGTTGCAGGGGGGCTGGGAGGGGCAGTGCATGTGGGGCCCAGGGCAGGGGATGCCGCAGGCCAGGAGTGAGGCACACTAGCAGAGGAGTGAGTGGGACCCCCAGGCGTGGAATAGCTGGGGGTGCTGGAGGACAGGCTCAGCAGCGCTGTTTGTGGGGGCATAGGATTGCCACAGAAGGGAAGTGCATTAACAGAACAGTGGCTGGAAAGCCGGCACTGACCTGGCTCAGGAGACTCACCGTTGTGGGCCCTGTCTACGCTCGGCTCAGCTCAGCTCCATTGGGGTTTGTAAGGGTGGGAGCCCTACTGCAGACAGAGCTGTGAATGCTGACATTTGTTATTCTCCCCCCTCCCCCTGAAACCACCCCCTCGCCTTCCCCCAGCTCTGGACTCTCCCACATACATTTTTGCCACTCCACTGACCATTCAAAAAGCCTTTGCTAATGCTGCCCATTTTGCTTCTAGCCACATTCTTAGCTTACACTAATAGGCTAAAACAGCAGCTCGAAGGCCCCGGCCCAGGGCGTGCCACATCCCCAGCGCTCAGAGCGGATTCACTGCCTCACAAAGCCTTGGCTGCTTCCTGCCCTGTGTAACCCCCAGCAGGACGGACGGGCCTGTGGGCAGGCTCAGGGTCGGGAGTGAGGCCCCTGGGTTCTCGGGCTGCTCTGCCACTGACTCTGTGACCTCAGGCAAGTCATTTAACCTTTCCAGGCCTTACTTCTTATCCCTCCAAGGTCTCTAGTGGCTTCTTCCTGGCTTTATCTCAAGACTATCCTCCATCCTCATCCTCCTTGACCTTTCTGCTGCCATTGACCTGTGACTCTCACCTTGCTTGGTTCTCCTGCATCTCTGATGGCTCTTCCCCCCTCCTTTCCCACTTCTCTATGGACACTCCCTAGCACTCCATCTTGGGTCCTCTCCTCTTCTCCTTCTCTATCCCATCATTGGGTGACCTCATCTGTTCGCAGAGGTTTAGCTGTCACCTGTGTGCTGATGACTTTCAGATACAGTTTTCTGCCATGGACCGCTCTCTCACTGACTCTCCAACAGCTCCTCTTGGGCAGTTCACTGTAAACTCAAGTTCAGCATGGCCAAAAACAAGCTTACAGTCTCCCCTACCAAACATCTTCACTGACTTTGTTCTGGGTTACAGCTGACCAGACCATCATCTCTCGCATCATCCTGACCCATAACCTGGCGGACATCTGTGGCTCCTGTCTCTCCTTCTTCCCACATATCCAGGCCATTACTTATTCCCGTCACTCATTCCGTCACAATATTTCAAATAAACCACACTTTCCTTTCTGCCCTGAGGATCAAGTCGCTTGTCTTCATCCCTCTTCAGTCAACCAGCCTTAACCACCTCTGATCCATCTGTAAATGCTGCTGCCAAAACCACCTCTCTCTCACTAATTGCTCCAACCACATCAACTCCCACTGAGTCACTTCACTGGCTCCCCACCCTCCTGAACATCAAATACAAACTTTTTGTCTTTGCTCCTAAGCCCGGCCTCTCAGACATGGTCTCCTCCCGCATGTCCCACCTCCACATCCAACCTGCTCTGCCAGTGCGACCAGCCTCAGCATTCCTTCTCAGTCTCTCACAAACACCCCCATCCCCATGATTTCTTCCCTGCTGACCCTTACGACTGGGGCACCCCCCACAATACAGTCGCCAAGCCCACCTCCTTTCACCTCATCCAAGCCTTTCCTAAGAACCCACCTCTGCCAGGAAGTCTATGGGGAAACAAGGTGGAAGTAACAAACCAAACACAGACTCAGCTTGGATGAGCCATCCAGATGGGTCCACACCTCACTTCCAAACCACCTGAGCTTATTATGGACAACCTTGTCCTCCTGTTCACCTCCCATTGTTGCCTTCTTCTGACCCCTTCCTTGGTGTGTCCACTCCAATACAGATTGCAAACTCGCTGGAGCAGGGATCATTGCCTTTTACTTGTTATGGGGAAGTACTTGCACATTTGGGACACTTGAAAATAAAATAAAATAAAATAAATAATAATAATAATAATGTTACCCCTCTGTAAAATGAGGAGACATTACAGATCTGCCTATCAGGGGTGGGGTGAGGCTAAGCTAATTAGCATTTGTAAAGCACTCAGCTACCAATTGGAAGTTGCGGTACAACTACAGTCTTTTACGAGCAAGGCTGCATTGGAACAGTGCTACTGCTAGTGTGATTTACTCAGAATGGCAATGAGTTACCGCCATTTCCTACCCTCCTTCTCTTGGGATATATGGCAACGGTAATGCGTGTTGTTGTCACATTCACATTAGCACATTCTCTTGAGTCTGCAGAATGCTCTCCGCTCCTTTTCTGGCAGCACCGGTGTTGTCCTTTAGCCACTCTGCCTTGGAGTGAGATTACATCAGATCTCACAAGCTGAAGCAGGTAGGACTTGGTCCGTACTTGGAAAGGAAACCTCCAAGGAAAGTCCAAGTGCTGCAGGAGGAGGTACTGGTGATTTAGCCGAGGTTGCTCTTCCCTCTAAAGCCCTGATCCAGTGAAGCACGTAAGCATGTGCTTAGCTTTAAGCATGAGAGTCGTAGCCCCACCCCCTCGAGTCCAAGAATGGAACCAGAATTAATCCAGCTCCCATTGAGTTCAACGGGACAACTCACCTGCTTAAAACTAGGCTCATACCTAAGTAATCTAAACTTCCCGCTGCACTTTCCCTTAGTCACACTATCCCCTTCCCTGTCTCTCAAACGGGGCTGGAGCATTGCAATGCACCGTGAAACAGCTGCAACAATCCGCCGCAATCCCAAGGGACGCAGCCTGCAGAGCACTTAGGGTCCGTGGGGATGAGAAGCACTGTGGGAATGCACGTCTGTCTGATTGGGGTGCCTGTTCCCTCTCTCTCTCTCTCACCTGTAGCCGCTTTCCAGGATGTGGGGATCCCTGGGCCTCCTCCTGGTGTCAGCTCTCTTCCCTGTCAGGAGAGCGGCTGCCGAGCGCTGCCCACGGATCTGCATCTGCGATAACATAAAGCACCACGTCATGTGTCTGAACAAGAACCTCACGGAGGTGCCCATCACCATCCCACAGGTCAGTCCCTGGGCACAGCGGAGAAAGGGAAGAGTCAGAGGCAAACACAGCACAAAGTGCTCTTAAACTTCTCCCCACTCACTTGCCGCCGCTGCCACCACCATCAAAGCTCCTCACCCCTGGGGGCATCTGGGCACCAGTCTGATCCTCTCTCTCCCTGCACAGCACTGAGCCACACAGGCTGTTGTAGGACAGGGGAGAGGAGGCAGAACGAGATGCAGGCAGGTGTGGTTCACTTTGTGCAGATGTCTGGGTTTCCGAAAGATTTGTGCAGTAACCTCACAGCTTTTCAATGCCGTTGATGTGAAAATCTGAAGGGGGGGGTTGATCCATATGCAGGGCAGTTTGCAAGATGAGCTGGTCTGCTCAGGGTCAGCTCTTCTACCGAACAACAACATAAAAATAACTCATCTGATCGAGACAAAAAAACAGTTACAATATTTTCTGGGCAATACACAGTCAGGCCCCTCCGAGGTGGTGATTGTTACAGGCCTTAAGCTAAAGCAGAGTCAGACGGTGAAATAAGGAAACAAGGGAAACCCAGATGGCTGCAGGAAGGTGATGTTGGTGTAGGAGGCACTTTCCCCTCTGAGTCAGCACTGAACGAAGGCTCACGCAGGATGCTAGCGATTGCCGCATTGCAGGAAGTCTGGTTCAGCAGGACGAACGGTCACTATTGAGACCCCATCACAACTTTCTGCAGCAGACTGGAGGTGCTCTGGGAAGTGTCTCTTCCAAGTACTGACCAGGCATGAGCCAGTACTGAGCCTGCTTGTGAGATTTGGCCAGATCACAGTGATAACGGCTGCAGAGAGGACTGGGACAGCCCGTCACTCTGCTGCAGAGGGGCGGGAGAGGTTGTGGATTCCATCTTCAATAACTGATGCTTGTGTAATCAACAGGTCACCCAAAAACTGGATCTCCGGGGCAACAACATAAAAGTCATCCCTGGAGGAGCTTTCCTCCCTATCCCATACCTCACCTACTTAAACCTGCAGCGATGCAACGTGGAGAGTATTGAGGAAGGGGCTTTCAGGGGACTAGGACGACTGATCTACCTCAACCTGGCTTCCAACAATATAGCCTTCATCTACCAGGAGTCCCTGGATGGGCTGTCTTCTCTTCAGCAGCTCATCCTGGAGAAGAACCGCATAGAAGAGATAAAGCCAGGGGCTTTCAGCCAACTGGGCTTCCTCAACTTCCTCAACCTTGGCGAGAACTTCCTGGTCTACCTGCCTGATATGGTCTTCCAGGGCCTGCAGCTGATCAAGTGGCTCCGCCTGTCCCATAATGCACTTCATGTCATAGCCACGGAGGCCTTTGGTGGGTTGCCGACCCTGAGGAAGTTGAGCCTGGACCACAACGAACTGCAATCCCTGCCCACAGAGGCCCTGTCGAGGCTGTCGGGTACCACACGGCTGGACCTGGGACACAACCCTGTCACCTACATCGGCGAGGAGGCCATTGAGATGGCTTCACTGAAGCAGCTGTTCTTGGACAACATGGCCCTGCAGGATGTCTCACACAAAGCCTTTGTGAAGAGCCCCCTGCTGCACACAGTCGACCTCCACAACAACCAGCTGCAGGTGCTGCAGCCGCTGACAGAAGCTGCCCACCTGAAGAAAATCAACTTAACAGGAAACCCCGTGGTTTGCACTTGCTACATGCGGCCCTTCAAGGAGTGGACGGAGAAAGCGAGGGTCCAGGCCGATGTGCCATGTGCAGGCCCTGGCGCCTTCAGAGGTGAGCAGCTGGAGTCGCTGAGGTCCATTGATATGAAGTGTGGTGGCCCTGCTCCGGACGAGAAGCGGCTCCCCAGCCCAGCCACCCCCAGGAGGGAGCCAGAGGGAGATGCTAAGACGAGGTGTCCAAAAGTCTGCGCCTGCTCCCCTGATTTCCAACACAGCAACTGCGAGAACAGAGGCCTCCGGAAGATCCCCAAGGGGTTCCCAGGCAACACCCAGCTCCTGGACCTGCGCCAAAATGAGTTCCACTCCATACCCAAGGGATCCTTCCCCGGCTTGAAGAAGCTGGTCTCGCTCCATCTGCAAAGCTGCAAGATCATGGAGCTGCAGCCGGGGGCCTTCCAGGGCTTAAAGAAGCTGGTCTACCTCTACCTGTCTAACAACAACATTGCTGCCATAGATGCTGCTGCCTTTGATGGGGCCCCCCAGCTCAGCTACCTGTACCTGGACCGCAATGGGTTCACTCGGATGCCCACGGGGGCCTTCAGCCTCCTGCCCAACCTCTTCTCCCTCCACTTGCAGCATAACTCCATCAGCCAGCTGTCAGACAATGACCTGGCTGGGGCAGGGCAGCTACGCTGGGTCTACCTAAGCGGGAACCGCATCACTCGTGTGTCCCCCAGGGCCCTGAGCCCCGCCAAGATGCTAGAGAAGCTGCACCTGGATGAGAACCTATTGCAGGAAGTGCCCACCGGGTCCCTCCGGGGTTTGCCTGTCCTTAGTGAGCTGAAGCTGTCCAAGAATCCCATCAAGTCTATTGGGGATGGAGCCTTCCTCCCTGTAGCCAGGTCCCTGCTGCACCTGTATCTGGATAATATGGGGCTAGAACAGGTGAGAGGGAGGGAGGGAGAAGGGCGAGTGCCCCAGCCTGATAAAGCTAAATCCTACTAGACAAGTTACTGTTTGGTCACCTCTCCTTCCTGCTCCCACTGCAGGGCGCTTCCCTGCAGCACATTCCAGTGTTTCTTCTGGACAAAATGAAGGGGCTTCCAACCCAAAGCAATGGCCCCAACACTAGGGCTTGTACCACTTCCCTTGGGAGATGATTGCTCAGCCTGAGACCTCACTTGGAAGAAAAGCTTCCCGATATTTAGCCTGAATTGCACCTTTGTTCAGTTTTATCCTGTTACTCCTAGTGTTTATGCCCCCTCGGCCTGCCCCAACAGTCCCTCTCTCCCCCTCCTTGGCAATTGCACCTTTCACAGGTGCCAGATCCTCCCCATGTCATAGCCCAGCCAGGTTACAGGCTCTTCGTTCCTTTCATCTGTCCTCATTAAGGGCTTGATCCAAAGCCAAGGATAGTCAATAGAAAGATTCCTGTTTCTTTCAATGGGCTGTAGACCCTGCCCTAAGCTCCTCCCCCCAGGGTCCTAATAATTGATATTTCTCTTTCCTCCAATTTGTCAATATTTCTTCTTGTCCTGTGAAGACCTATTCCGAGGGATTCCCCTCTGCTACTCACCTGTTTCTCTCTCCTCTCAAGCACCCCAAATTGCCACCATCCTCCTGCCAGCCAACGCTCCTTTCAGGCTCAACAAGGCCACATCCGGGGCCTCCCACGCTGCTTTCACAGCAACTCCCAGCCCTGGGGAAGGAGAGCGCCAAACTTGGGTCCAGGGAGATTGCCTGGCCATTCAACCACCCTGATCGGTTTTACTCTCAAAACCCAGAATGAGGCCACCACAGAGCCCAGCGTTTCTCTTGCTTGCAGAGAAGAAAGTGGAACATGTTCCTGCCAAATTCTTCTTTCCCTTTCAAAGGAAATTTGAGTACATTCTGAAGTCCCAATAATGCAACCCAAACTGGTTATGTAAATTAAAGGGGTCTCGTTAGTTTTTCATAGCATGAAACCCTTGTTCAGCTACTTGTAACCGAATCTCTCCTCACATGTGACCCCAGAATCCTCAGTGCTGGTTTTCACAGCCCCTCAAAGGAAGTGCCGCAGGAATGATGGTTATTGAGGTGCTCCTGGAATCTAGAGACCATTCTGAGCATGAGGGACTGAAACAAACCTGAAAACCAGAGCTGGGAAAGCGGAGTGGGCTTTTCCCTTTGTGACTGTCACGGAGGCTGACAATCTCTGCCACAGAGATTAAATTAAAATGGGGAATCGGATCCACAAAGTCTTGCAAGTAGAAAGCACGTACTGTACGGCGCTGACCCAACTAAGCACTTAAACACAAGTAGCGACCTTGAAAATGACACTGCTCATGTGCTTAAAGTTAAGCACATGCTTACGTGCTTTGCTGGACTGGGGACTGTTTAAACTGAGATAAAAAATAAGATGACAATCAGCTATCCAGGGACTGAAAAAGCCCCTACAATCTGCTCAGTTCAGTGCCTTGCCATTAGTTAAAGGAAAACCTGAGGCAAAGTGAAAAGCTATACTAAGCGTAACACATCCCGTTGCCAAAAAGAACAAAATATCAAATTGAAAAGGGTGTTAAATATAGCTATTAAGAATCACACACACGTATATAACACCGTACATTTACCCTGCACTTTCAAACACAGAACAGGTGAAATTCCCTGCTACAAAGAGTTTACAATCCAGAAAATAATGCAAAATGAAATAGGACACTGACAACTTGAGTCTGATGCAGGTTAAGAGAGACAAAGTGCAATATTTCAATATGTGAAGCAGGTAGAGGCTTTCAGAGCTATTTAAGGGAATTAATATTTAGCACTAAATATTAAGTACCACAATTACATTAACCAATAAAGACAGAGAACTCACTTTACTGAAAGTCTCTGCTTCTCTCACAATAAGCTCCTGCACTTCCTTTGTCTCAAATTATGTCATCAAACTGACCTGCGTGCTGGGAAGTATTGATACGAAGTGACAGTAACACCATTCACAGTGGAGACAGGAACCAATGAGAGCTCTCTCTCTCTCTCTCTCACACACACACACAAAATCAGAAAGTGCATGCAGATATCTAACTCCCTATTAAAATCATCCACAGCTGTTTTCCTTTGACTCATCAGCCCCATCTCATCATTTGCAGCTTTCCTCAAGAGCCTTTGCTGGTCTGGGTCCCAGGATGAAGAGTCTGTACCTGGACAACAACAACATGTATAACGTGCCTGACTTGCGCAGCTTCACAGGGCTGGAGGTCATCAACCTGAGAGACATCCCCTTCCACTGCGACTGCCAGCTCCTCCCACTGCGCAGGTGAGTCACTGCTTAGGTCCAGCAGCCTGGCTGGGTCTGACTGATAGGAGGGTGTGGATCTCTGCTCAGTTCCTGCCAGGGAGGTGTTCACACACTGAAAATATCATTGCAGTGGGGACCAATATGCAACTTTGCTGCCAGTCTTAGCAGGGAGGCTAATCCATGAGAACATTGAAATCCATGGGAGTTAGGTGCCTAAATACCTTTGAGGATCTGGGCCCTCCTGCCTAGAGAGGAGCTCTCCACAGGAGGACTGAGGCATATGGGTAGATGAGGGCAAAGAGGAAAAGCAAAGGAACTGGCAGATCAGAAAAGACCATAGGTCCTCTGGTTGCCTGTCTCACCCAATTCCCAATGCTTCCAAGGGAGGTGTAAACGCCACATAATGCACCTCATTGTGCTGTAGCCTGCCATGTACTTCTTCATGACCTCAGTTGCTGCTCACCTTATACCCTGAAGTGTGAGGACTGGGAACCCTTGAAATATGTCCTGGCTGGGGTGACTGTGGCTGCGATTCTTACTCTATACAACTGCATTTTTGGGGTGTTAAAACTTTCCAAACTGTTTGCACATGTGGGGAGACTGAAGTGCCGTGCCTGAGCTGTCCCCGTTCCAGGGGTACACAGAGGGCATCACTCTTCAAGGCTGTCAAGACAGCCCCAAACTCCCTTTGAACTTGTTATCAGAGAGCAAATGCCCTGGTTTGCCAGCACAGCCATTTGTGCCAGTAATTTGCTAAGTCCACCTGGAGTTTTTCTCATCTCCTTCCTCTGTCTCTTGCCCCATTTTCAGATGGATTGACAAACTGAACCTGCGCGTGGGAGCCACCTGTGGGTCCCCAGCAGAAGTCCGCGGGCAGAAGGTGAAGCTTTCTGCTGTCTTCAAAAGCTGCCCAGGCTGGGGTATGGAGAAAGGCAGAAGGGCCCATCCAGACAAAGTTAAGGCCAAAATCAAAGCAGAAAGAAGCCCCAGCAAGGAAAAGAGGTCAGGAAAAGCACAAGCCAGAGGCACCAAGAAGAGCAAAGCGTAAGAGGGAGTGGCCATGCTGCAGCTGCTGAAGTGTCTTATCAGCAGTGTGTGGCTGTGGAGGCACTTGCCCAGCTAGTAGGAAGCAGCTTAGTGAGAGAGAAGCTTTAATGGGCTTTTATCCACGTTGCAGTGAGATTTCCATTGCACAGCGGCAAGGAGCAGACCTGACCATAGCTATGGGAGACTGAGCTCTGGGGTTCTGGCGGGATGGGGGCTGGAAGGGAAGTATGTGTGCAGTGTGTGTTGCAGGGGAGGGAATTCAAAGAGGAAATCGCATTGAGAGGAAAAAGCAGTTGTGAGAGTTCCTTCTGACAATCCCATGGTGCTTTTCATGTGGGAGCATCCCCTCCTGCCCCCCCCCCCCTTCTGTGCCAAATCATAGCTTGAACAATTCCATTTTGCCTCCCTAAGTTCCTCTTGCAGTTTCAGTGGAACATGTTCTTGTTCTCTTCCTGCCCTAAAGCACTGCTGTGCATTATGTTTCACCCCAGAGGTGGCTGATTTTTAGTGGTGGGGGAACAATCTGCTGTCCACAGACAGGGTTTCATGTCATCTCTGATTCAGTGGCCAGCCATTTGCTGTGGAATCCAGCCCTTGCTGCAGAATTGGAGCTTTCAGTCAAAAACAATACATTTCTAGCCCGCCTGGTTGAGCAGGTAACACTGGAAACACAAACCGAGTGTAACACATGCAGTATTGACTTTGTGAGTCTGCAGAGACCCTGAAACAATAACTTGGGGGGGGGGGGGCTGAAACACACCCCATTGATCTCAATGGAGTGTCAGGTCTCAAACCTCGTGATGAATATTGAAATGCCAACATTGCTAACTGTTCCACTGCTGATGGTTTCAGAAGAAAAGTCCAGTAAATGTACGTATCCCACAATCCCCAACCACCCTCTGTACCTTCCCAGGTGTGAAGAGTTCCAATTGTCTCCCTGCCCAAGTTCCCATATCGCTCCCTCACACTGCCACCCTGCAGGTCTGCGTCATTAATACAAACATCGGCATCAAATTGAAAATTTATAGATTTAAACCTCAAAATAAACAGCACAGGGGGCTACTGTACCGAGTGTATTATTTATTTTTGTTCAGTAAAGCCCCTATTTTATTTTACATGAAGGGGCTGCAGAATCTCCCATCTCGCCAGAAAAAAGGAAGCCACGCTGCAGCACATAGATCCCGCTCACAGCACACTGGCTGATGCCTGGTCTACGTTTAGTGAGGTGGCAATGCTCTCTGTAGCCCCGTAGGGAAGAAAGGCTCTATAGCCAATGTGATTAGCTACATGCTGTTGGAAAAGCTACATTTATCCATAATATATGTATCACTGATCCTTTCCAATGCTGGCAGCAGTTTGACGTATTCAGCGCCTCCCCTTCTGCCCCCTCCCATTTCAAAACACACTTAAAGACAGTGAAAGACTTTAAGGGCTGGTGTCATCTAGTTTCTTGTTAGAGGGGGGTGTCAGTTACCCACAATCCTTTGTAATGGCAAACCCATCACCAAGTTTCATGTATTGTTTCAACACCTAGGGCCAGACCTTTGGCTGGGTTATATTGGTGTAGCTGCCCTTGAGCTATACTGATTTACACTGGCTGAGAATTTGGCCTCTAGACTTTGTTCGTGCAGACTGAGATGTTCTAGGGAACTGGAGAAGGTATTGATCAGTTACAAGGAATTCTGCAGGGACCTAAACTTCCTTAGCTATCTCTGTTTGCCTTTGGCCATGAAGAATCACAGGGAAGAGGCAGAGGGCTGCTCCGGACAGCAAACGTGTTTCACATCTGTTTGTGTAAGTGACTTGAGGCTGTGTGTGTGTGTTCATTCTCTAGTTCGCTTACAGCAGCAGAATGCTTAGAGCCTACCCCATATGGATGTATTATACTGCAAGAGAGTGGCAGGAAAGGACTGGCGTTGTCATTCCTCAGCACTTCAAAGAGTCATGTCCCTTCAGTATCACATGCTGCATGGGCTCTCTGGATTGCTGTGAATGGGTGGTGAGGAGAAATGGCAGGTGTGTTATCCCAGAGGACCTGCTCCAGCCCCTTTGCTCACAGCTAATATTCCAGTTAGGAGGAAAACCAAACCTCAATATATACTTCCACTGGGGCTGGAGTTTCACACCTCTGCAGCCCCAACAAGCAGTGCTCAATCCAGCATATTTGTCCATTACCGTATGAGAGGCTGGTGCCTGAATGCAGCATGACCAATAAAATACATCTGCCGTGCCTGGCACCCTTTCCAATGGTGGGAGGGAGGATGGAGAACCCTTTGCTTGCACTATAGGCCCTGTCTAGACTTGGGAAATAGGTCATGTTTTGAAATGTCTTTCAGTCATAACCTTTATTTCTAGTGTAGGCAGGGCCTAAGTCAGGATGCGGGGTCCTGCCATTCCAACCACTGCTTCCTGTAGCAGACACTGAACAGCCAGCTTGTGAGGGCACAAGGAACAGCAAAACACTCCAAAATGCCCTGCCCCCAGAGCAGAAAAGGGAACCTTAGAGATGATTCAACAGCATCTAAGGACTCTAAGTGGAAGTGAAAATCATGTTGAAACAGTATTCTCCACTATCTTATTCTCCTGTATCATATACTTAAATGACATGAGAGCAAACACAGTTCTTACCTGTATCACTGACACCTTCAGAGGATTAAAAATAAAAATGTTTAAAATGTAGCATGTTAATCATCACTGGCAGAGTTTTTGCCTTTTACATTTCACTTATCAAACTAGATTGTAAAACAAAAGTGAAATTGACCAGTTTCACTGGCCCATTCTTACGCGCTAGCCCAGTGCTGCTGTGTTTGGTTTCCCCACACATTGGGGGAACAGAGAAATTTGTTTACATGAAAAGTATTTTATTAAAATTAGGAACAATTTCCAGGAAAGCAGTTATATAAATATTAAGTATTTGGGGGTTTAAAGTTACTTGACAGCTTAAGGAAAGCAGCAATGGAAGGAAAAGGCAGAACCCCCTGAAAAAAAATTCACTCGACAAAGGAGCTAGAACATCTATTACTGCACACATGAGCATCGGCTTGTATGAAAGTCAGAGCTCAGCATGGGTGGGGGACAGACTAACGCCACAAGAACAAACAGTTCTGTGCCAACTGGTGCCCGGCAAAGTTCACCTCCCCTACACACACTCCATCCTAGCTGGCGGCTCCATTTGCTGGGTTACATGCACATCCTTCGTGTTGCCATGATTGAGGACTTGGCTTGGGGACCCTTGCAGAGTCCTAGAAAGTAATTCTACCAGAGCAGCTGACAAGGAGCCTCCCCTACTGTGCCATGTCGCTAGCAGCTGGCACTTGCTCTTTGCAGATCTTACAAACAAGCAGAGGTGGGTACCTGAGGGCTACAATACAACCACCACACCCACACCCTCCTTACTGCTTTCGTGTTCAGACTTCCCCTCTCACCTCTTGATCGGAGCAGGCATTTTGCAGTTCCTGAAACCAACAGGCAAGTCTTTGACCTTCTATTACATTTTATTTACAGAGCATTACGGTACATTTCATTGGTGGAATTTACTCTGGGATTGTAAAAATATAATAATCATCCAGCAGTATTGTGCGGCTTGGAGTGGGGAAAAGAGCCAACATAAATACCCTGCTGTCTTCTTCTGGGCTGGATAAGATTTAGCTCATCTCACAGCAGGTGAAAAAATTAATTTATGAGTAAAACCAAGAGAGAGATTCCCTCCTGTAACTTGTTTTCTATCTCCTCCATTTCCCAGCTGCTCTCTAGAGCCCTCTTTGGTTCCATGTCCATGTCACAGAGAGGATGGGAGAGAGGGATGAGCAGCACATCATGGTTGTTCCCCTAGCGACAGCAGCCATGTTCCTGACTTACTTGCTCCCCCTGAGACCGCACACAGTGGTTGTGATTCTGCAACTTCGATGCTTCTCAGATCACAGTTTGCAGGCTCCAGACACCAGCCTAAAATGCTAGCATTCCCCACAATGCAGCAGCAGCTTCCTGCAGAGCTCAGAAAGAGTCATGTCTGTGGGCTAATAGGATTTCCCAGACTCAGAAATCCACCCTCAGACCCCAGCCCATCAGCTAAGTATGAGCTGTATTGCTTTCAAAGTTTGGTGCCTTTTCTGGAAGCTGTGACCTGGGGTTTAAAAAAACCCCCCCAAAATGGAGCGTGCAGGCACTGGGGATTGTTCTCTTGCAAGGATAAAAGGGAGTTTTGACACATTTTGGGAGTGCCCAGCCCAAAGGAACGACGCCCCTTCTTGTCTCCTGCACAGCTTTACTCGGGGCTGCACATCCCTGCTCAAGGCCAGGAGATCCCACCCGAGGGATCAGGGATTAGTCCTCTACCTCCTGCTTTATGCTGCTTATCAGAATGGGAAACTCTGGGGCTCCGAATTCCACTGCTGACGGGTCGATAGTTTCCTCTTTCACTTGCACAGTGATAACTATTGAGAGACGGAAAGAGGATAAATCAGTCCACCCAGAAAGCTTCATTAACAGTTGGTGTCAACAGCTCCCTGGGGCCCACTCTGTTCATACGGACACCCAGTGACAAATGCTTTGGGGGTCCCATCAGTCCCATTTCCCAGCGAGCAGGTGCCCACATCACATACAAATACCAGCCCAATTGGCCCCTCTTACTGGCAGCCTCAGCAGAGACCAAGAAGGGAGCAGAACACAGAGTGACCTCCCATCTCAGCCCTCC
Source organism: Emys orbicularis (assembly GCF_028017835.1). Classification (NCBI taxonomy): domain Eukaryota; kingdom Metazoa; phylum Chordata; order Testudines; family Emydidae; genus Emys; species Emys orbicularis. The sequence goes on from NC_088683.1 coordinate 96,049,714, forward strand.
AGGTCAGGGGAAGCCCATGCTATGGGTGCTGTACCTGTTCTGGGACTAAACAGGGCCAGTCAGCCTCCAGAAGCAGCTGTGTCCTTCTGGGACCTTTCTCTGGGGAGAAATTCTCCCTCTCTCACACAGTCAGAAACGCTCTTCCCCCCCCCCCCCCAACTGGGACCTGCTGAGGCCAATGAGGGACCCAGCAGCGAGGCGTGTCTCACATACAGCTGCTCACAGCATTATGCAGCAATCAGTTCCTTTGTTTAGAGGCTGCTCTGTGTATGCTGGGGCTGCGCTAACCCTCGGCTTTCATTGCCTTGGAGTTATGCAAACCCCCAGAACCTTTTCTGTGGAAGACAGTTAAGACTTGGCTGTGCTGTCTCCCCAGCCCAGGCCATAGGGACCCCATGCCATGTCTGCTAGGAAGGGGAGCAGGCCACAGGATTGCTAATGGCACCCAGCATGTAGAGGAGAGGCTGCAGGCTGGAGCGACTCCCTCTCCTTACTCTCATCAGGTGCTGGCTCCAGTAAGGCCTTGCTTGCAGCTTTTGCTTCTCGCTTTGCTTTTGGGCCAGCTGGTTTCTTGGCTGCCTGCTTGAGGGACCGGGTTTTGGCAGACATCTTTTTCCCTTAATAAAGAAGAATAAAGAGTGTTGGGGAATTCTGTCCTTTTACTAAACACCGTGTTCAACCTCCCCGGCGCAGAGGCTTCACAGGGCGGGGCTAAGCACACTTGACCAGCAAAATGCATTCTGATTGGCTGGAAGGTCATGATATTTCTCCCAATCAGACACACTCCCAAGTCGCTGCTCGCTCTGAAGTGGTGGGGAGCGTCTGCAGGGGTTAACTCCCCGCACTCCACATAAACACACTCCGAAGAGAGGCAGTGGAAGATGGCTATAACCACTCTTCCCATCATCCTAAATATCGAGCTGCAAGTTCTTACACATTAAGGCTCTGGTTCAGCAAAGCACTTAAGCACCTCAGCAGGCCCACTGAGCTCAGTAAGTGCTTTGCTTAATGCTCAGGGCCTAGATCCTGAAAAACTGGCAGGGTGACCCTGTATTTGGTGTCTGTATAATGTTAGTTAGGGCATTATGGCCTTTTAGAATATAAGCTCTGTGGGACAGGAAATGTCATTTACTATGTTTGTACAGCACCTAGCACCGTGGAGTTGTTGATTTTAGGTGCTCTCTCTCTCTCTCACACACACACACACACAACATGGTCTGAGCCCATTAGCTTCTGGTCCATCACCATAACCATCCTCATCCCCTAACACTAATTGTTAGAAGCTCACATCATGGACTGATCCCAGCTACCCAGACCGGGCTCCCCGTCATTCTACGGACAACGGGGAAGCTGCACGTTGCCGATGAACGTGTCAGTCACCTGGAAGCGTTCTCAGAGGCAGGCAGTCCTAGTCTAGACTGGAGCCAACAGACACAGCTTAGCATCCTCCCCCCACAGTGCCCAGGTCTCTCCTCAGCAACAGCAGCATGACGAGCTGCAAAGAGGAATAATGAAGCTATAAACACACACTGGGCCAAGTGTATCCAGAGTCAGAAAAGGCCCCTCTCCTGCCTGCGGTGAGTCACACCTGAGAGGGTTCTTTTAACAGTTTCCAGCCAATGGGGGAAAAGGAGGGCGCTGTGGAGGCGGGGCTAATCAAACTGTCACTCACTTTTCTTTCCATAGGGTTTCTTCTTCTTCTTCGGCACCTCCTTGACCTTCACTGGCGTCGTGGGCTCTGTCATCAAGACAAGAGAGAAATGAAAGCTGGGCTCCATCACCAGCAGATAACTGGAATGCCATGTTATAAGGCAGATACAAGACCCACATCCACCAGCCCACTCCCTCTCCCTGAGCCAGCCCGCCACAAAAGCAGAGGGAAGAGTTGCCCATAGTGGTGCTGCTAGGTGTATGGATGTGAGGTGAGCATGACAGGCTGGGCATAGCTGGGGGCGCAGTGGTACACCAGGGAAGATGGGGTAGTGCAGGGATGAGGCTAGTGATTCTGGGATGGAAGAAAGGAAGGTATCTGAAGTGTAGCAGTGGCAGCTCCTGCTAGTTGAAGAGAGGAGTGACACCCGTGTCATCACAGGGCCTGGGAAAGGGAAGGGGGTAGAGCTGCACCTGCTGCAAGGTTGGGTGGGGTAAGGAAAGAGGGAGAGTACAACTAGAAGGGGGCATGGAAGTGCTCGTGTGATGCCCCATTTCAGCAGGAGCAATCCCCCATTGGTTGATGGGACGGAAAACAAGGGAGACTAAAATCCACCTCAAACTGCCGGTCTTCTCTCCTCACCACGCAGATCTGGTTCCTCTGGTCAGTGAGTGAGCCAGGCTGAGAGAGGGGGTGAGGGGTGTAGGGAGTTCATGTGGGACTAGGGAGACGGTTTCTCTTCCCCACAAGTCACAGAAGAGCAGGACATACAAAGCAGTGGGTCAGAAACCTGCCACCAAATTCAGCGTCACCACGATCGGGGCAGAAGAACCAATCAGTGTGCACCAACCTGGGGCCACTGGTGGCTGCAGCTGGTAGCCCGTCAGCTCACACCAGCCTACAGCATAGATATCTGGTGACTCACAGTCCACCCACTGGTCATACTCGCTGTCCCAGCCATCAAAGTGGATGCTGAGGAGGCGGTGGACCACACGCTTTACAGTGGCCACGCAGATGAGTCGGGGCTCCATCAAATCCACTGCTTCCAGCTTCATGCCGGCCTTGAAGCCATGGTTTGGGCAGTCCTGGGAGGAGGAAAAACCCAACCCAGTCACATCCAGGCCAATCCCAAGTCCTAATGCAAATACACCGGTGTGATTATGCCTGTAGTTCAGGAAAAGGAGACAGAGCACAGTGATGCCTCTTTGGTGTCTCTCAACAAAGTCCATATCATGATACCTACGGGGGACTTCAGCTACCCCCATACAAACAGGCCCAATCCCCAGCAAAGCTCAGCCTGACCACAGAGAGGCCAGATGCTAAACCAGGGGGTACAGCTTTGCAGGGTTCGAAGGACGTCTGACTGAGCCCCGTAAGCCAGCATAGTCATGGGGACCGAGGAAGTGAGACAGGTGTGGCACTATCCCATGACACCATCGTGGCATTTTGCTGGTGTGGAATGACTCCTGCCTCCCCCTCCCAGAGAGGGCTGCATTTCAGTGCAGAGATTGATCCCTGTATGGACAATCTGTGATGAGCTTGGAGACCCGTGTGGGCTTTAAAGAAATGCAAGTCGCCCTAATCAAAAGCTCATTCCATTATGAAATTCAGAGCAAGACAGCACCCGCTGTCATGACCAGCCACCAAGTGCCTTCCTCGTGGAGCCTATGGGAAAGAACTCAGGACACATCCACTGACGGGAGCGAAACCTCCGAGAACAGCCCAGCTTAGAAACTCCCATGGTGTGTTTGCTCCTGCCAGCATGCTGGGTCCAAGCTGGTGTGCCTGCCTGCCTTGCCCCCCTCCCAGCCGGCACTCACCATGTTGAAGAGCCGCACTGGCACAGCTTTTGATTTGGTCTTTTCCAGGTAACTTGTCCAATTGAAATTCTTTGCATCATACCCTGCAAAAGTAGAAAGGTCACAGGGCATAAGAGCCGGCAGAAAGAGAGTGTGTGCAAGGAAGGAGCAGCAGCTCACAAGGCTGCACAACTATCCCCCTGGCACTTCCAGGATGCAGCTCAAAGGAAGGTAAGAGGAACTGCACCGCTCTGCCAATGCACAGCAGTCCAGGACTCCCTTGCTGAGCACAGATTGGGAACAGCATCAAGCGGTGCAATAGCTTTGAGACATGGACAAACATATCCAACAGGGACTCAGCTGAAATTAAACAGCCCCTGTCAATCACCACATGCAGGAGGAAATGGACTTTAAACACATTACTAGGCATGATCTCTCTCCTGCCACCAGGAATGTCAAGGGCAGTGTTGAAAGCAGGAGGAGACCCTCATTTTCTGGATCAGACAACCCAGGGGGTATAGAATCCGCTGGCAGTGATAGAGAAGCCAAGTTCAGATCAGACTTCCATTTTATTTCAGATTAGGAGCCATTAAATACTAAACATTCTTTGGAGCAAGACGTGAGAGTAAGGCCAGTTCGAATGGATCAGCTGTTGCAACCTCACCAACCCTGACTCTTCAAAAAAGAAGCAAGCAGGCCTGGGGCCCACAATTTTGGTCAGTCCGAGCCACATTTAAGTCATCATGTGCCCTAAGGAGAGGTGTAGCCCAGTGACCTTAGAGTTCGGGGTGGGGGTAGGAGGTTTCAGAGTCTCACCTTTTGGAGGGGTCAGGTCGATGTTGTTCTTCTGGCAGAAGTTGACAGGGAAGATGGCATGTGAGGAGGCATGGTAACAGAACCAATCAGAGCCATCTGCAGATGCTGCCCCATCAATACCGATCATGAGATAACCATCCAGCAGGACCTGACAACACAAGGGAAGGGCATGAGAAGAGCAGCTCAGCTTGCTCTAAAGCCTTTCATCCTGAAAGATCCCCAAGGCCTCTATGGTTTGTCTATCGGAGGATCATGCCGTCGCTAGTGAAATGCAGCCACCTCTGGGGTGGAGCATGGTAGGTGCTAAACAATGCACAGCAATACACTCAAATGTTGTATCACAGATGGGGGAGTGGGAGCTTCTCCAGCTGAAACTGCAGCAGGAGTTTTAGTCAACAGGACCTAGTGACCTGGAATGGAATTTGACAGGCACACAGGGCTGATGTCAACGCTCTTGTGAAAAGTGCCATAACCTTAAATGGTCAGGAGCTCAGTTTTCCATCTCAAAGGACAGTGCCTCCTCCAGCAGCTCAGAGCCCCCTCGAGACAGTGATGGGTCACTGGTTCACTACTGACTCAAGAGGGAACAGCACAACCCATTGACTCACCACCACCACTTTGTGCCTTGGGAGTCCCCATCCAATCACCAACCAGGCCTGACCCTGCTTAGCCTATAAAATATAGCAGGCGTACATGATGCAGGAGCTAACAAAGTCGCCTATTCGTTCCCACAGTTCCAATCCCTCAAAATGGCTCGCGCCAGACACGGCTTCAGGGGAACATTTCTGGACAAATAAAGAGCCCTCCTGTAAGCTCTAGTCAACCTTTTGCTTCAAGTCCCTCCCCTCTGGGTTGTGCGAGGAGACGATGATTTTCTGGGAGAGAACTGGAAGCCCCTGGTGATGCTGCCTCTCAAGTTATGCGAAGTGGACTACAGAGTCTAGAGAAGGAAAAGGCTCCCCGGGATCATATCGCCCATCGCCCTGCTAAGTGATGCAAGGCGCTCCACAGGGAGCGGGGAGTGATGGGAGAGAAAGCAAGACTGGGAAGCCAGGCCATGCAGAATGTAGGAATACACACAGCCCTTCCCCCTAACATTCCCTGCATCCCTTTATTCCTCAAAGCCACGGTCTGTACCCTGCACTGACACCCTCCAGGAGCTGCTGAGGTCTTCCGGGAAAGCAGATCCTCCCTTCTGATTATCCAGGGGCAGAGGATGTGGGAGAAGTGCATAGCACATGTGCTGCACTGGCAAGGAACTCAACCAGCTGCAGGCAAGTCCACTTGTCCTCAGGCAGCATATACACATCTGTAAACTGACCCCAGCCTTGAGTGCCCCCACTGCTGAAGCCGCCGGCAGCCTGCTGGCCCCTGAACAAGTGCCCCAACCCAACCTCCTTCCCTGCTGCCTCACTCCCTCAGAACCATCCCAAAACAGGAGCCCTGACTCCTCTCTCACAAGCCCCAGACAGGCCCCCTACCTCGTCCTGCCCTCTAAGGATGCTGAGCAGAGGCTCGGATGTCACAGGCTTCGACTGGGTGTCGCTAAGCAATGCCCCTGTCCCCTCTCAGCCCAGGTTACCTTGCACACAGTAGCCACGCAGATGTTGCCCAGATTCAGGGGGTCAATAGCTTCCAATTTCATGCCTTCCTCGAACCAGCCACCCTCAGCGTAAACAGCCCGCACCTAAACAGACCGCGGGGAAAAGACAAACTGAGAGTCACCGTCAGGACCATGGCCCGTCTCTGAATGCAAAGGGGATTCAAAGACCCGGAGGGGCACAGCAGGGTGGAAGAAGGGGAAGGAAAGGTTGCCCTAAAGCAGAAAACCAAATGACTGAAACACGATGGGGGGAGGGAAAGGGGGAAGGTGCTAATTTGATTCAAAAACAGAGGCAAATTAAGCCCAATGGAACAAAGAGAAACCCCCATAAATCAAGCAATAAATCAATCAAATAGCCAGCCACCCCAATGCCATTCCCAACCCAGAGCCAACAAGCCTCCCATGGAGCAAGTCCTTCCTTCCAGCCCAGCCTCTGTAGCACACAAGCCTCTGACCTGACCTCCCTCAGACCTCCCTCGTGTTAGCATCCCCTTCCACCCTTGGCTGACGACTACTGTGCATCCACCCCCTGATCTAAGTGCAGGAACACCTCCCTCCCGACCCTCGCGCAAGCCCTGTCCCCAACCGAGCCTCTCAGCTACTCCTCACCCGAGTTCCTAGTCCTGCCTGCATCCTCGAGTCCCTCCATCCTGACCTTGAATGAGCAAACGTCCTCTCCGGCTCCTTACCACGTCCCCCACCCCATCCTCAAACATCCCCCATTCCAGCTCCAAGCCCCCACATCCCCAACATCAAGCAAAGCCTCAGGGCAAGTGAACCCCCTCATCCCAGCCCCAAACAAGCCCACCATGCTGAGTTCTGTGGGCCAGACATTGCTCTGCTGTTGCGAGGGGGAAGAGAGCTCAGCATCTACATGAGTTAGAGTCCAAAGAGCAGTGCAGAAGTGCGGGATGGGTCCCACCATCTCTTGGCAAAGCTTCCCCCATCACCCCCTTGTTGGGATATATAAGGGTTAAGTAGAGACCTGGGAAACCGCTGGTGTGCTGACATGGTATTAGGGAGTAGAGGCACGGGCAGGCACAGTTTCTGAACTTGATAAAGTGCTACCCCTCTCCCTTCCCTTCTGCTTGTTAAGGATTGATAAGCGTTGCAGCTGCATAAGGACTGTGGGGATCTAAGGGATACTCTTTGTGTAAAGCAGTGTTCTCTCCCCCTCCCTTCATTTCCCAGCTACATAAACGAGCTCGGGGTCATGGCCCCTTCCTCCCTTCCCTAAGAACTGCTGATTAAGGGAACTTTTGGCTGCAATTACTGCAAAAAATGTATCTTCAAGATAAAATGTCTGTAGAATATGCTTAATGCTGTAAACAGGGGCTGGAATAATTATATTCAGTATATAGCTATTAATATTCACTATATGGGCATTCATATTACTCAATAAGGGTTTTGGGGGCGTTGTAGTGAATGTAAGTATTTACATACTAACTTAGATAAAAGGAGTGTGCTGTAACTATTCCAGTGCTTACTCGACAACTGGGTCAAGGGGAACAAGTACCGCAATAAAGAAACCCGTTTACTCAATCCGCCTCTGGGTCCTCCTGCTCCTTCACTAACACCCCTCTTTGCCGTGGCAGTCTCAAGGCGTGAGGGCTGAGCTCTCCTACCTTCTTGAAGAGGTAGGGGACAGCATCACAGTAGATCTTCCGGAAGGTGGGATGGTTCGCCATGTCACTGCGCTTTTCTTCTGCCGGTGGAGGGAAACAAGAAAGAGAAGCAGAAATGAGAGATCTCCTGTGACAGAGGGGGAGTCCTGCTAAGGTCAGAGGTCAGCAGCGATAAGAAACCGGAAGGCACCAGCTAGTCAGAGGGGGCTGGAAGGGGATGTTCAAAATTACAAAGGGAAAATAGATCAGTCCCTTTGTATTACCATGTCCTGTATTATGGAAATAAAGGGTCCCTTGAACTCAAAGGATGGTAGATTTATCACTGATATAAACTTCTATACACAATATATGATAACCAGGCGGAGATGTGCTCTGGGGGGTCAGCAGGAGAAAGGGAAGGACACCTACGCTGAACCTGGATTTCTTTTTTAAAGCATAACAAAGCATGCTGGCCCCTTTAGGAGTGGGTGCTGCTAAGCTGCCTCTTAATAATAATGAGAAGAATTCTAGGAACTAATGGGAAGAGTAGTCCAAGATCATATGATGCCTCTTGGTCTCTGGACTCCCCTGGGGAACTATATTGCCCACAAATTCCTCTCCTTAAAAGGCCAAGCCCCAGAAAGAGGTGACCTAACGTCACCTGCTCTTAAAGGGGCCAGCAAGCTTTGTCACATAAGGCTCAATAAATGTATAGCCATTAATAACATCTGTAACTATGCAGGCTAACATAAAGGTACAGCGTACTCACACTTCAGGGGGAGAAACTGACTGCCTCTTGAGGAATCGAATAAGAAATTACACTTGTACTGCTGACATGCAGCAGAGCGTATTTGGCCAGGTGCATTACACTGGGTTGTTTGGCCTTTGCAACATCTCATAATGGATACTAGAGAGTAGGTTACATGGGCAGACAGAACCATTGGTCTGCTACGGCTAGAAGCAGGTGATGTGATTTTATCACAGCTGGCCCAGCTTGCAGGACACGGGATGGCCGTGTCAGAATCAGAACCATTCCATGAAAACCCAGGACTAGGGTCAACTCTAATCTTGTGTCAGTGTCTCTCTGGGACCAACCAATAGACAGCAGGCTGGGAGAGTCCCGAGAAAGGCCACATGGATTTGTACCTGTCTTCTTGATGTTGTGACCCACCCTACGTGACCAGCCCACTGGGTGGATCAGAGTGCTCCACATATGGCACCAGAAGTCATCATCGCTATCCCCATCCTCATAGAGGAGCCTCAGCCGGCCACCAATCACCGTGTCCACTACCGCCATGCGCGTCCGAGACACTTGGGTCTTGTCCACTACCTCCACCCGCATGCCCTGACGGAATGGGTACTTCATGTTCTCCGCCATCTGCAAGGACAACAAACAAACAGGATCTCTCAGAGCCCTTCGTCCCCAAACGCTTTATACAACATGACCCTCTCCACATGCACACTGATCACTTGGCTGCACGTCAGCGCTGGGAGGAACAGACACCTCGAGGGAGGGACACAGCAGCCATTCTGAGACCGTGCCGCTGCACAACTGGGGATAAGAAGGGCTGAATAACCAGTCCTAGTGAAATCCCTGTGATAATTATAGTTTGGCAGAATGTAACTCCTCCAACCCAGACTGGACCAGGGCAAGGGGGCTCACACCTCACTTCTGGTGAAGGTGGCCAAAAGGTCTTCCATAGCCACCTCTGGTCAGAAACTTATTGAAGTCTCTCAATTGACTTCAAGGGGAGTGGGATCAGGCCCTTTGTTTCACACTTCCTAGAAAGACTGAACCTCCAGCAACACCCTCCAACCCCACCACTATCCTGGAGCACTTGTACAGACTAACTAAGGGACTTCATACTGAGTCACCTGCATCACCCTGGCTTTTCCTTTGGGGGACTCCCAAATTTTGATCAGGCCCAACCCAACCTATCCTTGAGAACGTTCAAAGGCATTTATAAAGTACCTATCACCTTGGTATATCAGAGCCCAGGGGCTCAGAGAGCAGGGAGATCTAGTGCCATGTGGCAAAACGCACGTTAGCAACATCTCTATGGGGCCACAACCCCACATGTGCCTTGTAGAAATTTTTTCCAGACTTGGGCGTGAGGAGAAAGAGTATTTCTGTCTGGAAAACGCCTTGGACACAGTAACATTCCAGTCTCTCTCTAGCACTTCACTGACAACTCTCCCCTTAGTCAGTGGCAACTCTCCCCAGAGCTTGTCTCCACCACGGCTCAGCGGGTCTGACAGATTATCCCATGAACAAACAGCTTCATTGCAATCACAACCGCCTCAGAAACCATGGGAGACTCTAGTTCAGTGTCTCCAGTTCAATGTCCCTGACTACCCTGGATCCTGCAGATAAGTGAATCCCGTCAAGTTCTTTTTCTGCCTGCCATTTCATGGTATTATTTTCCCCATCAGAAATTTAGAAAGAAACTTTTCAAAACTTGCCAGCAGGGGGAGCCTGCCTTCTCGCTCGACTGACTGGAGTCGCATCTACTAACATCCCTTCAGATTATTAAAAAATCTGCCGAACTGTCAAGATCTAAATGACTTTTCACATCCAGTGTTACTGACTCTGTGCATTTCAGGAGAGCCAGTGACGCTAGTCTAGTCAGTTTGGTCTTTCATTCCCCAGCATGTTGCTGTGCTTCCAAAAGTGAAGAAGAATGTTTCTGTTCAAAACAAACAGCTCGTTCACTGAAATAAAACAATTCACATTTAATAGCAGGATTTGCTTGTGTGCGTGCGCACAAAGGAAAACAAAACCCCCACCTTTTGGGCCTCAACTGTTTAAGAACATCCTTTTAAGCCCTGTCCATGTCCTGAAAGAGAAGCAATCAGGCTGACTGGGTCAAAGAACCCGCACTGCCAAAGGAGCATTCTGTCCTACTTTCCAGGGATGTCAGGCAGCCCTTAAAAGAAAATGCCCTCCCCCACCCTGCACTATACTTGTTCTCCCTCCCAGTGCCAACGAGCAACAGGAGAGGTGAACAGAGCTTGAACCAAGAGAGAGAGACTCCCCCCTCAGTGCTGTGTCTCCCTCTGTGAGCTGGATGGACGGTAGAACCTTCCCCTTTACCTTGATGTGGAAATCCACAGGGATGGTCCTTGCTCCCACCAGCCTTTTCATGAGGTACCCCCTCCAGTCTGTGTACTTGGCGTGGATGGCTGTGCAGGAACAGAGAATAACAGTTCATGTTACATGCCCGTTGCACCTTCATGAGGGCACAAAGTTAATGCATTTGACCCCTTCCCTCCTTTCCAGGAACTGCCGGTCTAAATTCAAGATGTTCTTCCCATTCAGATACACCAATGATCACTAGTTTTTCCACTCACACATTCACAGCCACACTGCAGCTATGCACCAGCAGAATGTCAGGTGTCTGATGAGCTCGAGGGGCTTTGCAACCATTTGGCATAGAAAGCAGAAGAAAATTAGTTATTATTATTCTTTCTATTATCTTTGCACCAAGGAGCCCCAGTACAGATCAGGATCCCATTGTGCTAGGTGTATAAATATTTAGAATAGTGGCTGGTACAGAGGAGGTCAGACAGCCCCTAACACAAGAACCAGGGAGCACTTGATGAAAATTAAAAGGCACCAAATTTAGAATGGATAAAAGGAAATCCCCTCAACCCAAAGGCTGGTTGGAGGTGGGATACTGAGCTAGAAGACATGATCTGTGCCTTGGAAAACTTACAAACTAAGATCCCAATCCTGCAACTGGATTGACACACATGAACCTGTGTATCCATGCAGGGCCCCACTAATTTCAAAGGGGCTCCACTTGGGAGCAAGAGTCTGCCCATGCTGATATGATTGCCGGACCAGGGCCTAATTTGGGACATGAGGCTGTATAGATTCATAGATTCCAAAGCCAAGAAGGGACCATTATGATCCTCTAGTCCAGTGGCTTTCAACCTTTCCAGACTACCTCAAGTTTTTCTTGTGTACCCCAAGTTTCACCTCACTTAAAAACTTGCTTACAAAATCAGACATAAAAATACAAAAGTGTCACAGCCACACTAGTACTGACAAATTACTGACTTTCTCATTTTTACCATATAATTATAAAATAAATGAACTGGAATATAAATGTACTTACATTTCAGTGTATAGACTATAGAGCAGTATAAACAAGTCATTGTCTGTATGAAATTTTAGTTTGTACTGACTTTGCTAGTGCTTTTTATGTAGCCTGTTGTAAAACTAGGCAAATATCTAGATGAGTTGATGTACCCGCTGGAAGACCTCTGCATACCCCCAGGGGTATGCATATCCCTGGCTGAGAACCTCTGCTCTAGTCTGACCTCATGTATAACACAGGCCACAGAACTTCCCCAAAATAATTCCTAGAGGAGATAGTTTAGAAAAACATCCAGTCTTGATTTAAAGATGATCAGGGATGGAGAATCCACCCCGAGCCTTGGTAAATTGTTCCAAGGTCATAGGGGCCAGGGGGGAAGATTGGAATAGGCTTTGGAAATGGAAATCATCTGAGTAAGAAGTGTAAGTCAAGATATGTCAATTTCAAACTACGTAAGTAGCATTTAACCCCCCCCCCAATGTGCCAGAATCCTGCTCTTTTACCAGCACCTCTAGTGAGCTTTCTGGTTGAGGATGGATAGACACAGTTCTTCCCATCACCCTCCAGCACCACTCCTAGTCAACCAGAGGGAGTTGCAGAGAGAGCAATGCAAGGAGGTGCTTTCTGAGGACCAAGAGAAATGAACACTTTATAACAGAAGACAGCAGCGGATCTGCATTCCCAAGCGTTACAAACATGACACCGCAAGACTGAACTAGGAGAGAAACCAAGACTGCTACGTGTGGAATTAAACACTGGCACCTCCTCTCACAGCACGGCACCCGACAGGCACTCACTCTGGGGGGGTACCAGGATTTTGCTGTTGATGGCACACCAGCCGATGGGGTGAATGTCCACTGTGCCCAGGTTGCACCAGAAGTCATGGCTGGAGTCATTCTCAAAGCCTTCGTAGCGCAACAGCGCCCTGTATCCTGCCGGAGACGAGAGAGGGAAGAGATGCATTAAATCTTGACAGTTTCTCTGCACTGGTTACTTTGTTCCCTACAATACATTCTCCGGCGCTACACGGAAATTGGCTTCCAGTGACTCAAGCGAAAGGACTTCCACCACTTCCCTTGGAAGACTAGCACAGCTTAATGGAGCGCACCAACACAAAGTCCTTCCACGAGTCCTGCCGGTTTACCTTTGTCTAGGTTCCATCTATTGCTCCTAAACAACTCTTCTCCCTCCTGGCATTTCCCCCTTTCAAAGACCCCTGGATGGCTCCCATAGCCCCATTAAGTTGTCATATGGCCAGGCCAGATAGATTTAGCTCTTTTAAACATTCCTCAATTATCGCCAATCCTTCTCAGTTCCTGATAAGCCTCTCAGAGACCTACCTGCGATCTGGATGACAGAGGCGATCCAGTACACCCGGCTGGGGAGCACAGCATCACTGTTCAACACCTCCACCTTCATCCCTTTCATCACGTCCTCCCACTGCTCAAACAGCGGCACCTGCAAGATTGGGGCAGAAATGAAGGGAGAGGAGAGAAGGGAATGGTATTTTGCAGACACAATCTGCCTCTTGCTCACAGAGCTGTGCTCCAAAATGTATGCTTTCATTTAAACCACAGGTATTTCTAGCCCTTAGGGCTGTAAAGAGAAACTATGACAACATGAACCCAGCATAATGAGGTACAATTGCCTTCGTAAGTCTGCACACACCCTGAAACAGCAAGTTCTGAACTGTTCAGTTCATCCCAATGGGGTATTGACTTTGAAATCCAAAGATGGCTTTAGCGCCCAGATCATAACAAGACTGACACCACCAAGTTGTTCTCTGGCTCTGGGACAAGCAGGAGTGACTGCATAACTTCAGAATGAGAAAGAAGAGTTTTCCATACCTCTGGTGAGCTAACTGTGACCCTGCGGTGCCAGTCCATTAGGACAAGCGTGCTAATCACCATGAGAAAAAAAAGAGGCAATTGCCCCATGGAAGCTGGCTACCCCAGACAATCACCCGGCAGCTGGACACCAGTTTGAGGTCACGAAGACCACAGTAGGTGCTACTATCATGGTTGCTATTTCATGGGCTTCATGCATGGCAGTACAGTGTTGTAGGGGTGCGTGAGCAAGGTGGCCAATGTGCCAGAAATCACTGAAGGACTTGAAGTATTACAATTTCCAAACGGTTTAGGAGCTATCAATAGAACTCACTTGGCCCTTCTTCTCCCACAAGTACATCAGAGGAGCACTGCCTCATGGTGACACCAGCCCCAGTGGAGCAGTATAGCAGGTACCTGAACACGTATATAGGAAGACCACCCAAACCACATGATGCCACAATATGGAAAAAGTCTAGAGTTTAAGAATGGACCAGAGGGAGGGAGAATTATTCCCATAATAAAATATTGACATGAATGGTGTCTCCACCCCCAGTGTGATCCTAAGTGCATGGCCACTTCCTAATCACACCCACTCAGAGGATGCCATTTTAGCTATATATTTAGCAGGAAGGCGGTAGAATGGGTTTTTGGGGTGACTGAGAGCAAGGCAGAGATACCCACTGACCTGCAATGACAGCACAGCGACAAGCATAGCAATTATAACAGCTGTTTACTGTATAACAGATGTGAAACCAAGGGAGATGACTTCCATGAACAATGTAGTGAAGATGCAGAATTGACTGCAAGCTACAGGCAGCTGATCAGGCACACTGCTGCATTTGAAGCGGTTATTTATATTAGTACTGCATGCAAATGGTGAAGTACGAGATAGAAGCTCTCTGTGCATCCACCTTCAAAGTGCTAATGGATAGTGGGAATTCAGTTTTTGCACTAGGACTCCACTGCACTAGGGTTCAGTTTCTCCCTCAGTGATCTATAGTTATTATCCCCTTAGCTTAGAGCTCAGCTCTACCACCTTGATTAGCAGCTTTCACTGGTAGTAGTCCCTTTGACTAGTACCTGCCCTGAAAACAATGTAAGGGTGACAGATTTAGGCCCTTCATGTGTACAGTGTGAAGGTTTATGGCAGAAAGCATTGGGGGTGTACTGATGGGCCAATTGCTCCAATTAAGAGAGGTTATGCAATGTTCGAGTGGAGGGAGCACATCCTTGTTTGTATGCATGTATATAACTCCTGCTTAGATGAGCGATGTGGTGTGGGGAGGGAATTGTAGAGAGGAATAATTCAGTGCAGTATTACAATTAAAGAGGAGGAGGGGGGCTGTCTAAGTCAGCCAGAAGCTCTCTTATCCAGGAATATTTTTATTAAACACCAACGGCTATAGGCCAGCTGCAAGAGTAAGACACAACAGCACAGTGCAACAGATCACAGTGGGTGATCTGTTGGAGCCACATTTACACTGTAGCCTTGGCCACGCGGCCTAATGTTAGGTCAATGTAGCAGCCATTTTCTCCCAAGCCACTGTTTATTTGGTGTTTTCTTTGGGAACCATCTCTTCCATTTGCACTTCTCATTCCAGAAAGAGTTCTGCTTCATTTTCCTGTCCTCCTGGCAGAACCTTCCCTCGTCTCTCATAGGCAAGCCTCATTTTAACCACCTTCTCACACTCATACATGAGTTCAGAACCCTGGCACATGTTCCAGAACACGTCTTGTCCGCTCTTCTTCTGGTCCCCGAGGTCTGTGAACCTTTTCACTGCAGTGGATCTGATCAGCTTCCTCCCAGCCTGCTCTGGGAGGTCTATACTGGTGCAATGGTCACTGAAATGAAAAGAGAGAGTTAACAGCCAAAGCAACAGCACATCCAATATACCAACCAATATGATAAAAGTAATAATTTCACTTCAGTCTCAAACTCTAGTTCCTTCCTGCAAGATACTTTCTTCTTGGACTAGAGATGGCAAAGACATAGCATTGGTATTCACACACCACTTCTAGGAATAAGGGTGGGTGAAGATGCTACTTAATAGGATAGAGGGAGAAGAGCAAGGAATGATCCGAACTGAATTAGGAAAGGTGGCTTAGATCTCTGGCCTACGCACAAAATTGCACCAGTTCAACTGAATCTGCTTAAATCGCACCTTCCATTAATTCAGTGCAATTCTATGTTGACACTCCTAAAATCCATTTAACCCTGGCTTACAGATACATTACTTTAAAATTGGCGGTGTCCACACATGGGGCTTTCACTAGTTTAACTCAACCAGGGCATGTCTGTCAGCACATGTTGTGGGCCATCCTTACTGTGGGCCAAAAAAGATCCTGCAAACCATCTCTTTACAGGGCTCCCGTCAAGGGAAAGAAGCCATTTTAGAGAGCAAAGGAGAAAGCTGGTAAATTTGGAGTAGTGGTTCACACAGATGAGAGGGGACCAAGCTTTGTGAGAGCTTTTGTGGGGGAGGAGGGAAACTATCATTGCCATAATACTTTATAACAAGACTGGAAGACCTGCTCAGAGATTTTCCAAATAAAATGTTCCAGGTGTGGAAAAAGCCAAGGGCCAAGACTAATTGGTGTCTGATTTTACTGCATGTCAACAGACAGTCGGGAATAGGCAGTGCAATTATTGTATCCTAAACCTATGGGCTGTACTTTGTTTGCTTACCCCTTTGCCAATAAAATATGCCTGAGTGTTTTCCATGTTTTTAACAGGAAGGCAGACTGATGGGAGATTGCAGGTAGATAGAGGCAGCAATCTGGTTTGACAGCCTGCACTGCAAATGGGGCAGACGGATATAATCTCACATGCATGTTGTGGCCATTGTGCCCAGCCAGTAGTTTCCTGCAATTAAAAAGTCTCTTGTTTTTAAGGCTTTTTACATTGCAATCTCCCCAAGGATCTGCCAAGTTGAGTCCAGCCACATAGTGTGGCTCAGCCAGGCACTGTGCAGGCCAATGCAGGCATTTCCACCTTGACTGGGAACAGTGGTCTATGAGCCGAAAGGAAGGAGGGGCACAAACAGGTAGAGAGCCTGGGAGGTGACAGAGCAACCAAAACAGCTGAGCTGATAAGGGATTTGGCAAGAGCTGCAGAGGCATATGGGTGGAGACTGTTGGAATAAGGGAAGGGGGAAAAAGGGATATTTCCACCCTCATGCAAGGTTATAACTGCCCTTTTACATACACTAACCAAAGCATCCAGAAGAGCCCTTTCCCCCACCCCTGTGAAATCAACCTCCCCACTTCCCCAATCAGTACATAAAACAGTAAGAAGGTGCATACCTGCTGCTGAACAGGGCCCCATATCTCCCAATTCCTAGTCCTGCCAACTCAGCTTGGCTGTCTTCTCCAGATCCAGGATTCCTGAAAGCTGGTATTGTGGGAAGCTGGCAATGCAACCAGCAGCTCCAGTCCAGCTAGGCCATGGATCTACTGTCCTTCTGAGAGTTATCCTTAGAGTCCCCTCAAACCACTGCATGTTGCCTCCATGCTAGTTAGTAGCAAATCAGGCAGAGTGGAAGGGTGTTCTGAACCGTTCATACTAGATCTTCCCTGCCTCCATCTCCTCACAGCATCATCTGACACTCCAAGCGATGTCCATCTCGGCCAGTCTGAACTCAGTTGCCAACTTATACACTAAACCAGGCTGAGCTGGCCAGGGACCTCTTCCTCTCCCCAGACAGGCATCAGAGACCAGACATCAGCCTCAGGCCTGTGGCAGCAACCTTGTAAGATGGTCTCCTCCGAGACATGCTGGCAATAGAATCAGCTGGGTTGCAGAAGCAGATGATGTTGCTCGCTGTGAGAATACAGAGCTCCATGGTAATGGTGTGTGCGATGCTACTGTATGGGCAGGTGGATTCCAGCCAACTAGAGTCTTACACAGCAGAATGTGGATCTCACAGGCAATGACAAGCGTGATGTGGATAATTATTGGGAAGACCATTGGCATCAGCAGGGCTAAGACAACAGGCAAGCTCCATCCACAATGGCCCTGTCTTGAGGGAGACTGACATAGCAGAGAACCAGTGGCTGTTAGCTTCACTCAAAGCAAGCTAATCCAGATGACCGTGGCCTTGGTGCACTAGCAGTAGTGCTGTGTCTGGATGGGATGTGTGCTACGTGTATGCTAGGGGACAGCATGGCAGATAGCACAGCCATTTCCTCTAGTCCACGACATGACCGTGGAGTGAGAAGAACAAAGTAATACCAGAGAAACTAAAGGCATTGTGCGAAGACCCACCCACAGCTCAAGTGGGGATGGGGGGAAGAAGACAGACAGACAGAGACACGGTTTCTATTTCTAAAGAGTTTGGGGTTCCTTCCAGCTCAACTTGGGAGGACAGAGTCCCACTTCCCTCCCACGACCCACCACCACCTCCAAAGGCCCCAAATCATAGTGGCTGGAACTGGTTACAGCTGTGAATGGCTGATGCCATTCAATGACATTTCTATCTCAGATAACACCAAGATCCCTGCCCATTTCCCTCCACAGGATTCCAGCATGACCAGCAAGGCTCAGACTCCCTCCCTGTCAGGAGGCAGAGACAAAGTCTGATATCAAGCTCTTCTATACCATGTGGCTTCCAAACCTCTTCCTCACTCATCTCATGCACGCAGGAAGAAGCCAATAAGCCCCGGTGACATGA
This sequence comes from Emys orbicularis, assembly GCF_028017835.1. Lineage (NCBI taxonomy): Eukaryota > Metazoa > Chordata > Testudines > Emydidae > Emys > Emys orbicularis. The sequence continues at coordinate 96,067,789 of NC_088683.1, forward strand.
CACACTATACACAGGCAGAAAGGCACAGAAAATAAGGAGAACTCACGTGTTTGAAGCAGCTGACGGGGGCAGCCTTGTAACCATGGTCCTGCAGGTACTTTCCCCAGTCAAAGCCCAGGACAAGGGCTGCAGGAGGACACAAGAGAAGAGCGTCAAGGTGAGCTGGTTCTGAAGCGTATGCACAGCCTGTCTAATGCACAGCTCCTTCTTCTCCACCCCAACCTGCACTTACCATCTTGGCCTGTCAGCGTTCCATCTGCTAGTTGCCCTGTCCCCTGGGAATGGAGGAATGCCCCAATTTTGGCAGACCATGCTGCCTTGTGCAGGACTTTAGCCTTCTTTGTAGGTGGTTTGCCCTGTGGAAGCATAAAAAGAAGAGGAAGTTGGGATCCAGAGGCACAGGGATAATGTGTTCCTGAAGGCAAGGTGCAGACTCACCTCCCTATCTCTGGATGAAGGATTTCAGAGGTCATGACATTCTTCTACACTCACTGGGCCATGAAGAGCCAGAAACACCATGGATACAGTGCAGTTCTGCTCTCCCCATCTTTTCCCACCCATGCAGAGAGCGGAACCCTTAGCATGCCCTAGTGCCCCTCAAGGAAGGAAGGGAGGCACCAATAAGGACTAGACCGCACTTGCTAGAGGCTTATCAGCAGATGGTTGACACTTCCCCTTACAGGCTACTCCCACTTTGATTTCAGAGGCCACTGGGTGGGTGTCACTCACCTGCAGCCTTGCCAGGATGCTGGCTTTCTTGGAGTTTGAGGAGTAGCTCCTGGAGCAGGAGACGCTGCAGAAGCGTTTGGTCTTCGAAAAGAAAGCTTCCCTTGTGCCCACGATCCCACACATTTCACATACAGCTGGGGGAGAGGAAGATGCACAGAACTAGAGCTGGAGGGTACAGCATTAACCCTGCAGGGGCCAAGCCCAGGCCACCAATGCTACAGCACTGGGAGATGTAACTAATTTGACTAGCCCCAGCAGAACCCTGAGAGCCTCTTGACAGAACTGAGAGAGCACAGAACACAATCACTGGGCAGTTCAACTCCCAGGGCATGAGTATTAAGCTAAACCACCACACATATCCTGAAGCACTGTACTGCTTTCAAATGGGTCCATATCGGTTTCTAATCAGCTATTGTGCCTCTTTGTTGCATGCAGCGCATACAGTACCTGGCTCAGAGCCGCTGTCCTCCATCAATCGGCCTGTAGTGGGCGGATGTAGCGGCAGAGGGGAGGTGGGCAGCTCCCCAGCTTCACGATCTGCCACATCATTATCACTAGACTCGTCCAGGCAGGAGCTGCTGTCACTGCCCACACTGCTGTTGTAACCCCGGAAGCTATCATAACCCCCAAACAAGTCCAAGTCGTCATCATCTTCATCCTCCTCTTCGTCGTCGTCCTCCTCCATCCGCTCCAAGGATGATGTCTTATGGCAGAAGGGAGACAACTAGCGGAGAGAACAACTCTTCAGACCCAAGATTTTCAATATACCCTTATGCAGTAAGCCTGGCCTCAGCACAGCAGGGTTGTCCCACAAGGCTTAGGGAGGGGAAACCTGGTGTGGCTGTTAAGGATTCTATCTAGCAGACCCAAGAGCAAGTGTGTCCGACTCACTTGGGAGTGTGGGGGGCAGAGGGGAAGAGGACTCCCACCTGCTCAGTGAGTTCTCTTATAATGTTTTACCCATCATACTCAGCATTCCCAGAGAAGAAGAACTCAGTCACAGAAGTGCAGAAAGTGCGGGGTGGAGGAAGGATATCAGGAGTGAGAATGTAGGAGACCTACAGCCATATTAAAGGAAGAGGGTAGTAATAAGTTGCGGGGCCGGGGGGGGGGGAGGAGAGAAGAGTAGAGAACATGTCCCTTCATCCATTCTTCTTCCCAGTAGTTGAACCTGTTCACTGGCAGCATTGGATATTTCTGTGCAGCATGGCAAGGCACTGACATGTCTAACACAGAGGAGACATTTCAGCTTCAGCCACTGAATTCCATGCCACCCCAACATTCCCCAATAAAGCCTGGGACTCGGGGATCAAATTCAGTCCTGAAACAAGGAGGTGCAATTCCTAAGGAACAACTGCACTGCCTTATGTCAGGGCTGAATTTGGCTCAGCAGATGCAGTGGCAGGAAAACAGGACAAGTCTCATTTTTACATATTAAACCTTGAACAGACAGACAGATTTGTATGAATGAAAGAGTTTAACATTTAATTTCATCATGAGTTGTTCATGACTATGTCCAGACCCGAAGCTGCTACAGCAATGGGATTGTTAGTAAGGAGGAGCAAGAGGGTAAAGGGACAGTGAACAAGGCAAGACAAGAAGGGTTGATGACTGCAAGAATGTAGGGTAAGAGGAGGTTTGAACTGGGCTTTGGATAGGGATGAAGGAAGTTAGGGGATAAGTTGTTCCTAAGAGATCATGCAACTGCAGCAAAGCATCAGCCTCCATGAGGTAGTGCATTGTGAGGGGTGGCAGAAGGATGGAGAGGCCAGAAATGCCACAGTGGAGGTATAAGGAGAGATCAGTTCACAGAGACACATAGCAAGGAAGGATCAGCAATACAGTAGTCGCACTGGAGGTTGACTGGTTACTTCAAAGTCACTAGTCCTTTACTGCTCCCAGGTGGCAATGCAGTAACAAACTTTTAGGGCAAGAGATACCCTTCAGTCTCCAATCCCTGCACTCCATACTGCTTTCCCTCTTCCTCCCGCCTCAAAACAAGAGCAGCCAGACACATACTGGGACACAGTGAAACAGGCTCGGTCCTCGTGTAAACAGATCCAACTCCCATTAGAGAACAGGGGGCTTCCAGCTGCTCCCATCGAACCTGAACAGTTCCCCGCCGAGGCAGCGGCAGGAAAACGGGATATTGTTCACAGCCCTGGGCACGGGCCAGAGCCAAAAGCCGGCAGCGAAGAAGTCCAGGGGCTCAGCGACTACACCCCACCCCAAAGCCAGGCACCACTGATTGCGTTACCTCAACTGAAGGAGCCTTATCTACCCACAGGCAGGTGGGGGCCCGTTACCGCACCACAAACCAGGCCCTTTTACAAACAGAATCCAGGGGACCCTCTGCGAAGGATCCTTCCCTGGCTGCCCACATCCCTACCAAGCCCCGCTGGCTAGCCGGGGTCCCCTGGGGACGGGGCGGGCTTCCCAGCCACTCCCCTGGGCGGAGCAGGGCTCTGAATGGCGGCCTCTCACCCACAGGTGGCCGAGGCGCCCCAAAGCGCCTCGCCACGGTAACGCCGGGTGAGACCCACCGTGCTGCAGCGCAGGGCCCCCGGAGCCCCGCAGGGCAGCGCCTGCCTGGCCAGCCCCGCGGCGAGAGGGGGGAGGCGGGAGCTACAGTGTCCGGTGGTGGGGGCCGGGTCCCGGGGAAGGCAAAGGGATCGGAGGCTGCAGCATCTCTCTGCCCCTGTCCGGCCCCCAAGGACCCCGCCGCTCACCCTGCCCCTGTCCGGCCCCCAAGGACCCCGCCGCTCACCTCGCCCCTCTCCTGCTCCATGGCTCCCGCCCGGCCCAGCTAACAGCTGGAGGCCGCCGCCAGGCACATGCTGTCTTCGCTGACCAGGCCCCGCCCCCGGCAGGGTGTTACACGCCAGCCATGAGCGCGTTAGCTTCACCGTCTCCCATGTACCGGAAAAGCCTATTGGCCCCTTGCTCGGGGCCAATCCCCGGAGAGATTGCTTAACAACCGGAAACAGCCGGGAACGCGTCCCTCCCGCCGCGAGGCATTCTGGGAGTTGCAGTTCGCAACGCCCGATAGCTTGGCAGAAGGCGGCCGCGTGGGGGGGTTACAGCTCCGCCTTTGAGGCAGGTGGCTCCCGGCGTGCTCTGTCCTTCCGCCTGCGTCATTCGCGCTACAGCCCTGGGTGGGGGGAGGTGCCTCAGGCCGAGCCGCCTTCCGTCTACTCCCAGGGGCGGGGCGGAGCGGAACGGGGCGGCCTGCGCTGGGAGGGAGGCGCGAACCTGTGGCCGAGATCGCTCCTGCCCTGGAGCACGCAGCGAATCCTGCCCGGTGTTACCCCACGCAGGGAGCCAGGCGCTATCCAGTGGGGCCAGCCCTGGGGCCAGCCCTGATGCGAATTCTTGTTTTCCTTCAGCCCCAGCGCCTGGAGCCAGGGGGCTGTGTGATGATTTCAGTCTTCCTTCTTAAAGCAGTAATAGGGTTACCGTATCCAGCAAATAAAAAAAGAGGACCCTCCACGGGCCCGGGCCCGCCCATTTCCCCACCCCCAGCCCCGCCCCAACTCCGCCCCCTCCTCCCTCCCACTCCCAGCCACGCGAAAAGGGCTGCCCGAGCGCTACCGGCTTCACGGTTTGCCGGGCAGCCCCCAGACCCTGCGCCCCCGGCCGGCGCTTCCCCAGCGCAGCTGGAGCCCGGGAGGGGAAGCGCCCAGCCAGGGGCGCAGGGTCTGGAGGCTTCCCGGCAAACCGTGAAGCCGGTAGCGCTCGGGCTTCGGGCAGCCCCCATGCCTCCGGACCCTGCGCCCCCGGCCGGGCACTTCCCCTCCCGGGCTCCCGCGGCGCAGGGTCCGGAGGCATGGGGGCTGCCCGAAGCCCGTAGCGCTCGGCTCTTAAACAGAGCCGAAGAGTCAGGGGAGGAGCAGAGCCGCCATTTTCCCAAACATGTTCTGCTTTTTGGCAATTCCCCCCGGACGGGGGTTTGAGTGCCGAAAAGCCAGACATGTCCGGGAAAAAGAGGACATATGGTAACCCTAAGCAGTAAGCTTCTAGCCCTTGGGGCTGTGGAGAAAGTGTCACAATGTGACACACCCCACACGCAACAGCCTAAAGCTGGTAAGCACCCTAGCGGGCCGGGCCAGTTTATTTACCTGCTGATGGGGCAGGTTCGGCCGATCGCGGCCCCCACTCACCACGGTTCGCCGTCCCGAGCCAATGGGGGCGGCGAGAAGCGGTGTGGGCGAGCCATGTGCTGGCCGTGGCTTCCCGCCGCCCCCATTGGCCCGGGATGGCGAACTGCGGCCAGTGGGGGCCGCGATCGGCCGAACCTGCCCCATCAGCAGGTAAATAAACTGGCCCGGCCTGCCAGGGTACTTACCCTGGCGCGCCGCGTGCCAAACATTGCCGACCCCTGGCCTAAAGACTCAAACAGCAGAAGGTAAATAAAAACCCACCAAATTATTTTACATCTCATGATTTTTAAAGCCAATCTCTTGAGTTTGGATGAGCGTGAGTCATGTTTTTTGAACATTTATGGTGGGCTAGAGTGCAACTTTTTTTGGTCCCAGCTTTTGTTTGTTCAGTTCAGCACTTAGGTACTACACACACTGGTTTACTTGAGAATGCAGCCAGTCATAAAATCTAGGAAGATGGCAGGTTACTGGGGTAACTTTGTGTCAGAGAAGAGTGGTAGCCATCATTAGCGCTGTAGTTCCTGTCCTGACTCTATAAAAGTTGAGACTTTGCAGGAAGGTTAGCCATTCCCCCTCCCGCCTTATGAAAGTCCTACACAGCTGAGTTTTTACAGCTCTCCCTGCAACAGCTCCTCATTTGAATCTTCTTTGGGGGAAAAGGAGTTGCCCTCACAGTTTGGGACACAGATTTAGATACACTTATGATCCACATCTTTGCCCTTTGTTTGATAAAATGGCAAAATAATTAACTAATCTTACATTGAAGGATATCATTAGCATCACTGAAACAAATGAGCAATTTACACCTCAGAGCTATTGTTTCAGGTTCTGAGTCTGCATGGATTTCTGGCTGAATTATGCTGCTGTGTGTTTGGGCCCCTCCCCCCCCTCCACCACCACTGTAGTAGCTAAAGACAAAAACAAACAAACCACACCCTACCCCAGGCTCTGGAGAACCTTTGACACATCTGTCCATCTCACCCCTACTACTCCTTCAAACCCTTTGATGGGCATGAATGGGAAGTGCAGCATTAATTCTTATTATAGTCTTGCTGAACTCTGCTTCAAATCAGGGAAACCTTAAGTGAGCTGGGGGTTACCTAATGACAATTTGAGAATGGCCTTGTTTCCCAATAAAGAAAACCCCACTGTAGAAGTGACACAGCACATTGCTACCATTTCATTAATGGAACAGTGAAGGGGGTGTGAGGGAAGAAGTTAAGAGATGTTGGTAGCCCATTTATTTCTACAAACAAACCAAGCTTAGGAGGTTTCCAGCCCCTTTACATTGCTTTTACTATTTGACAATTAGTCAGTAGAGACTGGCAACATCTGCCAGAAGGTAAGTAGGTCCCCTACTGTGCATCATGTTGCTAAGACTCCAGTTCCACAGCCTACCCAGGGACATTTGTAGCTGGACAAAAAGGAGGGGGTGAGTTACTCCTTATAGCAAAACTGATCTGCTCTGAATTAATTAGTTTCACACACTGTTGGAGTTGACTCAGGCAAACCATAGGCTAGAGGTGGTGGGACTGGACCCCAAGCCAATGCCAGAGAGCAGAAGTTGATCTGAACTTTTTGAGCCCAGCTGGGGGTGGGGGGGGGGGGGAAGCCTGTTCTGTAGGGGTGGGAGAGTGAAAGGTTTCTCTTCTCTCCCCTTTTCAAAGTGGTTCGTTCTTCAGGGCAGTAAAATAAAGAGGCAGACCATGTGTGTCTGCTCTAGCCACCTTTGGGTGTTGCTAGTTTCTGAACCTGGGCTTAGCAAAACAGTCTCAAGGAGTTGCATCCTGAGTGGAGTGGTGGTATGTGGTAAGACAAAGGGGAAAGATTCCACACTCATAACCCTAGAACCTCAGCAATGGTAACAGGAAGTTGTTTTGGGATTATTTAAATAAAAGGTGCTGGGAGCAGCAGTTATCTGGAGACATCCAGACATGCTGGTGGAGTTTTCTTCTGGGTTTACACCAGAAGTACAATATTAGAATCATAGACTTTAAGGTCAGAAGGGACCATTATGATCATCTAGTCTGACGTCTTGCACAACACAGGCCACAGAATCTCACCCACCCACTCCTGTATCAAACCTATGTCTGAGCCATTAAAGTCCTCAAATCATGGTTTAAAGACTTCAAGGTGTAGAGAATCTTCCAGCAAGTGACCCGTGACTTCAGTGAGTTACACCCATTTAATTCAGAAGAGATTCAGATCCAGGTTTTCCTGGACACCTTTCCAGTCACCTGAACTCAAATTTGAATGTGTGGAGACGTTTTAAAAAAATAAATAAAAATAAAAATTAAAAAAGCCTTCCAAGTTGTACAGAGTCAGAGAGCATTAGAGATTTAATAAGAGTTTTATTAAAATAAGCTTGTAGGGAAGTAGAGCATGTTAAACTTACTTTGCATTTAAAAATCTGAATCCATAACACCAAGTATACACTAAGAAATTGTTTTCACTTGTTAATCTTGTCCAGAGGAGGCAGCTTGGATGAGGATAGTCCAGACACACAGTTCTTCCTGGAGGTTGGGATCTACCATTCAGCTCTCCACAAAGCCTATTACAAAAAGAATAGTGAGAAGTAAAGTTCTTGGAGGAAGACTGCTCATTTGCCAACAACTTCGTTAGACACAGTTAAGCCCTCCAGTTTGATACAGGATGACTGCACCCCATTCTTACAGTAGCCAGAATGGTCAGAAATACCATGGAGTTGAATGAACAGGTTCCATGCACTATTAGGCTTCCTACATGCCATTACCAAGGAGCCTTAGGCTCCAGATGCTAAAAGCTCACTTGGGGAGACTAGAGAGGCAGTTCAGAAAAGGCTGCTCATGTCACCAGCAGATCCATCATGTGAGTCATGTCAAGGACAGCGTGTCTGGTATAGGAGCTAGGTTGCCCCTCCTAGAGGGAAGGCAGGTCAAGCCATGTGGATTGCTGAAGGGGTGGCATCTTCAGATATCTAGATCAAAGATTAGGGTAAACTCATGGACAAGGAAGCCACTAACAGGTACGTACAGCTTAAGCCATGTTATTCTGCATTTGTTCTTCAATAGTGGGTAACATTTCCATTCCTCTATTGAAGATGGATTTTAACCAAAGTTTTACCAAGGATACAGAAATACAAGTTCTTAAAGCCATCTCCACCACCAGGCAGGGGAAACAGGTAGATTTTAAGTAGACTATCCTCACTTGTATTACCAGAGTTAATAAGGGTGCATTTAAAGCACATGGCACAGTAGTCAAACAGGGATCCAGGGAGACACTTTAGTCCTGTATAATATAGAAACATTTAAGGGGCAGCCAGATAGAGACTTTGGGGATTCATTTATTAGGGGCACAATACAGTTTTATTGTGCAGCTGACTAGGGAGCAGAGTCATCAGGTATAGCATCAACAAGATATGGTCTTCCCATGTTCTAGTTTGGTTGTAAGTTACTTGGGTACTGTCAAGAGCATGCCCACACATATCAGAAGGGCTTGACAAACCACTTCTCCCCCACCAATGACCTAGTCCTTTATTGGACCTAGAATGAGACACAATATGATCAGTGCTCATTTATGGACATTTATTCTCAGACAATACCAGAGTGCTCTTAAGAGAGGTATCCAAGGGATTAGGGCATGTGGTTTAGATGTCCAAAAGTGACATATCTAGTCTCATACTTTGTACAGCTTCTAGCACAGTAGGATCCACCCAGATTCTGAATGGGGCTTCTTGGTGCTACCTGAATACAAATGGTGAAAGCATCCTACCAGGCAGCAGACTGATTTAATAAGGTCAAGCAACTTGCAAGGAGACTCATCTCACTTGATGAGCACTACTGTTATAGTCTTATAACTAGCAACAGATGTATGACAGTCATGTTAGTTTCTGGTGGTATGGATAACTGGTTAGACACTCTGTAATACGTCAAGAAACATTAAAAGACCCATATTGTTCTTACTAGCAGAGAGTCTTGGTTACAGCTGACCCATGCCAGGTCCTTGCTGCTGTGGAGCTGGCAGTACACCAAGTCCTTGCTGCCCCAGCAGCCTGTTCTCTTGTACTTCCTGTATGTGTCTGTGGATTTCATGGATCTTCTCAGTTAGCAGATGGTGGTATTCCTCCTGATTTTAGGGAACAGGAGAGAAAGGAAAAAACCTATAGATTAGACAGATTGCATAAAGAACCCCCTACCAATATGCTGTGCATGTGCAGAAGCTGTCCCAATCCTAAATTATGCAATGAAGGAGAGTCAAGGTCAGATACTATACTGATTCCCTGCAAATGCAACACCACCACCACCACAAATAAGAAGCTTTTTTGTTGAGGTATAAGAATTAGGTTTCAACATCCATTCTTTATTGCATGCGAGGAAAGCAGACATTGAAGTATGGCACTATGGGAAGAGAGTTTCCTTGCTGTGAACATATGCAAATACTAAGCGAGAAGGACACATGCTTTCCACTCACTTCCCCATTCCCTTAAAAAACAAAAAACAAACAAACAAACAAACAAAACACAGCTTGTGACATACTAGCTTGCATTTTGTGGACCTTCTGGTCATTCACGGCTCTCAGGACAGCTCTATTTCAGATTGGTCTCAAGCCACAGGGTTTAAGGAACGCTGGAAGCCATTTTTCTACACTTTTTTTGGTCAGAGTTCTCCCTTGTTGCTATCACCAGTTCAAGGGCACTGGGATGGTAATTGAGGTTTTTTGCTATGTCACCTTGACGGTATTGAGCAGGCCTAAGTAAGAGTGCTGGCAGCCTCATCTAACTAGGACTCTAATTAGGGCTGGATCAGTGGAGGAAGACTTGGCACAAGCCTAAGCGGTCACCAATACAGTAAGATTTGTGTTTGGTCTGTATTATCTGGAGTACTGGTAGCAGAGATAACGCCACTTACCCTGCTGTTTGCTTGGTCATATGACTCCCCTTCTACCCTCCGAGCAAATGACACCAGCCTCTCTGTGCGCTCATCTCCTAATACGGCAGGATCAGGATTGGGATAAATCATTTGGACTCTAAACAGGAAGACACCCATGCAACAGATGAATCAGTTTCGTCTAACTGAAAGATTGCTTCTCAGTCAGTGATGGGCTTTTGGTTTTTGTTTCAGGAATCTCAGGAAAGTAATTCTAAGAGGACACTTCGGGGGGCGGGGAGGGGCGAGCTTTGACTGACAACCATGTATCTAGTCTCACCCCATCCCAACGTGTCATGCAGCATATAAAAAGGTGAAAGACCAGGAAAGCGTTTTATCATACTGAGACAAACTCAGTAGCTCCAAGGAAGTAATGAGGCAGTCCCTTATTGGTAAAGAGCAGAGCTCACTAGGCTCGGATCTCAATTGGAGATCTTTGCTTTACTGTAATATGAAGACAGTTTCCTTGGTTATAAGTTAATATTGCATAGAACCCAAGTATTTCCAGTCTATGGTCTTCACTCCCCTAAAAACCAATCAACACACCCACTACACCCACACATTACTGAAGCCTAGAGGTCCCTTCTTTTTACTTTTCAGCAAGCCACTTGGAGCATCAGCCACCATCTGCCTTTTTTTGGCAAGGGTAGAAGAGGGCAGTGAAGAGAGGCAGAGAAGGGATTTCATGTGAAATCCCATGTTCTTTGATATAGGGCAATGGACATCTGAAATTTTTGCTTCTTAATTCAGAAGCCCTTCCCTCTTCTTGGAGGGAGAGAAGTCCATTTTGACACCAGATACCTACATCCTCTGTACAACATGCTCACGCTGTGCCAGACTCACTGATTCTTGCCACTGGTTATTCCTGCCAGTGCTGGAGGATTGTGGTGCTCTTGGCAAAGGACCTAGGTTGGCAACAGCTGCCATTTCACCCATCACTGGGCTTAAAAATAAGAATGGGGAGGGGGAGAGAAGAGATTGTTAAGATCTTAACTGTAACTCCAAGTCTTAGGTAGCAGCTTTCATCTTAACACCTTTTGCAATGGGCTTCTAGACCAGAGCACATGGGGATCATTGGTGCACAGGGGTGCCAAGCAGGACAAAAAGCCTAAAGTTTATTGGCAAGCCACACCTCCATGGCATATCCCCCCCCCCCCCAAATGTTCTGCTTGGGCAGGGCTAGGAGATGCCCTGTGACCTCGCTCAAGAGCACAGATTTACACATGTATATTCTGCTGCATGAACCCAAAACAAGTCCCTATCATCTTCTATGCCACCTGTCCATTGAGGCAGCAGCGGTGCCCAGGAAGAGCCAGTGAGAATGGAGCCCTGAAGAGACCTGTATGCAGCCAGGGAGCCACTCAGAGGAGGTTGCCCAGAAGCTGTTCAGTTCTGCACAGACTTCCCCAGGACAGTCCCTGAAGTGACACTGCAGTGATATGTGTCTGCAGCTCACTATTTAAGGGATATTTGAGCTACATACCACCTGCCTTGGGTTTGTGCCAGGGAGGGAAGACCATGGCTCTAACATACCGAGGAGGTGGCTGTACCCAAGTCTGAGGCAACACCTTCATTTAGCCCAGGAAGCAAATCCCATCACCGCCAGTGAGACATACAAGGAATTTGGGTCAGCAGAACTCTGCCAAACAGAAGTATGGCCAGGACAACTCCAGGAATAACAGCCACCTGTTTTTGAGAGATGCGCTAGGGATTTAATGGCCATGAGCACTATTAAAGGACCGCACCTCCAGAAGGCCCCTAGCACCAGAGGAAGCGTGCCCCCAACAGGAACAACTCACTCCACTGCATGCAGCAGTTTGGTATTCCCTGGAAGCCTGTCCAAGCATCGACAAAGATCACCACTCGGCATGGTCTGTCTGTAGACAGAGCTATATGAACTTGTCCAGAGGATTCTGAGTTTGAAGTCCAGGCATAGAATTGGAAGACAGAAGCCTGTGTAGCTGCACCATGAGTGTCTTCACATCCAAGGACAGATGCTCAATTCTTAGTTTGAAGAGGGGATAGGTTGATCAATATTGGGTACAACTTTTCCAATTTGGGATTTTTTTAAAAAAAATCTATGTCTGGGGCAAGGCGGGGGAGGGGGAGAGAAGGGAATTTAAGGAAGAACAGTTTTTTTCATGTAGACAAGACATGTGAATTAGGAGACAAGAACTTACTTGTCAAAGTTTATACCCAAAGGAAACACAGATTCAGGAGGGAGACTGGGGCGTGGAACCTCTACACCTGCATTCACTCTCAGAGTGTTGGGATCTAGAGATCAAGAAAAAAAATTGCTGCATCTTGACCAATAGTTTGCCACCCTTTTACTGGGCTTTGCACAGTTATTTTAAAGAAACTATCCATTTAGAAAACCAATTTAATATCTGGGAAGTGAAGATCCTTTACAACTTATCTTGGAAGAGTGATGAGAGGAGAGAAAACAGTGCTTACTTGGAGTTGTTCTGAAGAGCAGACCAGCCACTGGGGTAGATCTCTTGTTATCACAAGAAACCCTTCCTAGATCACTGCCAGGAAGGACCATGGCTGGTTTCAACAAGCCATTTGTTGAATTAGCAAAGAATAAAGGCAAAGCCTTGGCTGGATGCTCCCCCAGCAGGCAGTAACCTCCTTCAGCTTCTCCTAGTTCTTGCCGCTAGTAGCAGCATAGCAGACAACGACTAGTGAATGTTCACAAACTGGGTAATTCAGGAAGGCAGATTATCAGATTTGAGCAGCAAGATTCAGACAATTCCTTAACCAAAGGAAACTGTAGGTAAGTATTTCAGGAACTAAAGTGGTACTGTTGGAAGATGTTCTAGTCTGGAAGACAGCCACAAATCCAGTTGCATTTCTTTTCCAGCATTTAGACTAAAGATTTAGGTCACTAGAACATGAGACACATTGACAATACACTGTCTGCTGGAATGTGACCTTACTTTGTGGATTCCTGGGAGATGGCCCCTGGAGAGATTGTTCTGGCCGCTGACCATTTGCTTGAGGCCAAGGTAATCCCTCCATCTTGAGATGCCTGGCCAAGATGTTTTGTAGGTCTGGAGAGAGCTGGTGTCAATCAAATAGTCGTTTGTACTCCAGACTCTACAAAGAGAATTTCCAAGTTCTACCTCAGCTCTCTTCCGGCACTGTTGGATGGAAACATCAGTAACTAACAAGGCGGGGGGGGGGGGGGGGGGTAAGAGAGAGAGAGAGAGACTGTGCACAAGACTAGATGTCTGGTTTTAGGCATGCACTCTCCTCCCACGTGGCCACAAGAACATGGCCTGATCTTCATTCTATCCCAACCCCTCTCCACATGGCTGTCCTATTTTCCTCTCATAGGAGAGGGAGATTGGAATCTGCCCAGGAACACTGTTCTGTGAAGCCTGCCCCCCCCACCCCCCCTTCATTCCACTGGAACTGCCAGAGATAAATTTTACACTAAACATCCTTCCAAACTGGATGTACTGTATGAAGCAGTGTATGACAAGGAGTGCAACGTCATTTTATATTTACCCTTCAACAGTATGACGAAAGAGAAATTCTTATCTTTAGAGGAATCTAACATGTCAGTTTGAGGACATGCGACCTGCTTGGTGTTATTTATATTGTGGTAGCACCTAGAGACCCTCCAACAAATATCAGGGTCCCATGGTGCTTGACACGAAGAAAACGGTTCCTGCTCTAGAAAGCTTATAGTTTAAACAAATGAGATCAATAATTGTAGAAATGTAGCCTAGGACTGGAAGGGACCTCATGGCCATCCCTGACAGGGGTTTGTCTAACCTGTTTTTAAAAACCTCCGGTGACAGGCAGGTTGTGGAATCTAGGTAGTTTGTGCAGGGCTTAACCACCCTTCAATTAGGAAAATTTTCCTAATGTCTAACTTAAGTCTCCCTTCTGCCATTTAAGCTCATTACTTCTGTCCTCCGTGGATAACGAGAACCATTTATCACCCTCCTCTTTATATCTGCCCCCTCAATCATCTCTTGAAAAAACAAATCAATTTTTTCAGTCTTTCCTCATAGCTCACGTTTTCTAGACCTTTAATCATTTTTGTTGCTCTCCTCTGGACTCTCCAGTTTGTCCACATCTTCCCCAAAGTGTGATGCCCTGAACGGGACACAGTACTCCAGCTGAGGCCTCACCAGTGCTGAGTAGTGTGTCTTGCTTACAACATACCAATACATCCCAGAATGATGGTCATTTTTTTTTGGGGGGGGGGGAACAGAACTACAGATGTCTACAATGTAGCAGTGATCCACTGTAACCCCCAGATCCTTTTCTGCAGTACTCCTTCCTAGGTGCTCATTCCCCCCTCCCCCATTTTGTTTTTGGGCAATTGATTGTTCCTGTCTAACTGTAGTATTTGCATTTGTCCTTATGGAATTTCATGCTATTTGTTTCAGGCCATTTCTCCAGTTGTTCTAGTACATTTTGAATTCTAATCCTGTCCTCCAAAGCACTTGCAACCCCTCCCAGCTTGGTATCAACAAATTAAGTGCACTCTCAGTTTGGATAATGGTATAAATATATTGAATAGAACTGGACCTAGGACAGATCCCTGTGGGACCCCACGTGAAATGGCCCCCCAGCTTGACTGAGGCATTGATAACTACTCTGAGTAGTTATCCAGCCAGTTGTGCACCCACCTTATAGCAAGTTCATCTAGGCTAGATTTCCATAGTTTGCTTCTGAAAAGGGCATGTGAAACAGTATCAAAAGCCTTATTAAAATTGATATACATCACATCTGCTGCTTCCTCCCTATCCACAAGTCTTGTTACCCTGTCCAAGAAGTATATTAGGTTGGTTTGACATGATTTGTTCTTGATAAGTCCATGTTAACTGTTTCTTATCACATTATCTTGTGGTACTTACAAATTGATCATTTGATTATTTGCACTGTTATCTTTCCAGGTACTGAACTTAGGCTGACAGGTCTGTATTTCCCAGGGTTGTCCTTGTTCCCTTTTTATAGATGGGTAACTTGCCCTTTTCCAGTCCTCTAGGAGCTACTCCTTCCTCTAGGAGTTCCCAAAGGTCATCACTAATGGCTCAGAGATCTCTTCAGCCAGTTCCTTACATATTCTAGTATGCATTCCATCAGGCCCTGCCGACTTGAAGACATCTAATTTGTCTAAGGCCAGGCCTACACTGCAAGCTTACATTGATATAACTATGTTGCTCAGTGGTATGAAAAACCAAAACAAAACACCCCCCTGAACAATATAGTTTTGCTAGCATAAGTGGTAGTGTGCACAGTACTAGGTCAGCAGGAGACCTCTTTGGGGGTGGTTTAATTATGTCAACAGGAGAGCTCTCCCTCATCAGCATAGAGTGGCTACAAGGGAGATCTTGGTGGTACAGCTGTGCAGTGTAAGGTCTCTAGTGCAGACATGGTCTAAGTTGACAGGAGAGCTCTGTCTGCATCGAGCATCTTCACTACAGTGGTACAGCAGTGCAGCCCCTTCACAGGGCCAGCTTTAGGCCGATTCCCCCAAATCAGGCCCCGCACCTAAGGCGCCTTTTAAATTTTTAAATTTGTTTTACTCACCCGGCGGTGGTCCACTCCGGGTCTTCGGCGGCACGGGGTCCTTCAGTGCCAGCGAAGACCCGGACCGGGTATTCAAATCAGGCCCTGCAGGTCCTAAAGTTGGCCCTGCCCCCTCAAAGGCCCCCCACTCTGTTCTTGGTCTTCCTTGGATGTATTTATAAAAATGTTTTCTTGTTACGTTTTATGTTCCAGCTAGTTTAATCTCATTTTGTCCCTTTGTAATTGGCCCTAGTTTTTACTTTCTGTAGGACTAGAGTTTCAGGTCATTGAAGATCTCCTGGTTAAGCCAACATGGTCTCTAACCATACTTCTTACATTTCCTTTGCATTGGGATAGTTTGCTCTTACAGCCTTAAAATTGACAATTTTTTTTGTTTGTTGTTGATCTGAAGCACAGACCTTCATTTAAAATACAATTCCTCCCTGCTTTCTCCCCATTCCTTCACATCCTTTGTTCATCTCAGGGCCCCTCTTCCACTTTACCCAACCCCCAGAGCCAATCACCCTCTTCATACTGACCTTGAAAACCCATCCCCTAGCCAATCTGAAAACTAGACTACGTAGCAATAACATACTATGAAGCCTCTTCCTCTTGCCTGAGGAGAAGGCAATTGTATAGTAAAAAAAGTCTACAGTTTTCACAAACAGCAGCCAGAGAAAAGGCTGCAATAAAGTGTTAGTGGATGTACATAAGGAGAAAAATATCTTTCCCAACATTTGTTAGGGAGATCAGAGTGTCTTCCAAGCCACATGTCTGTAGAAACCAACATGGGGCTTTGCCTCACAGTAAGGGTGGTACAAGCAAAAGAGAAAAACCCAGGTGCCCAACGTTAACAGGGCAGCATGGAGAAGTAGCAGCAACACATCTAGGACGGTCAACAGCAGAGTCACCTTTTACCAGAAGTTAGAGTCTCTCCCCCGCTGTGGTTGTGAGCGTAGGAAAGGGAGAGAGACAAGATACATACATATCACCACCAGTTTTCTACTATCCTGTGGCGGTCTCCTACTTAGTGTAGTTGTAGATATTGTGCGTTTTCATTCTTGACACACTAGCTTTTTCCATGGAGTGACAGACCTGGAGGGAGCAGGCTAAGGAGGTCCATTTAAATAGTTGATAGGGTTGAGTGAAGATTTAAAGCTTAAGGAAAGAAAGTTCTCTCTTTCAGCCTGGCAACATAAAACAGCCTGGGTTTAAGAGGATGGAGGAACAGTACTTAGCAGCCTTGCTATACAGAACTGTTAAATAATCACATCCACTTTTTAAGGAAGATCACAAAAATCAAAAGCTTTTAAGCACAATGCCAGAGTAAACAGTTTACTTAATAGCAGCCCCCTACTACACACTTCCCTATTCCCATACTTACATGCATTTCCCTCCAGAAAAGCTTAGCTATAGAGACCTGGCTTTCTTTATATACCAGTTAGCTTTGCTACTAGCGCTACCCCTCTTTAGCAAATGATCCTAATCCCAATCAATAAATAATTGGGGTGAGGGTGTGGTAGAAAGGAGTTACCATCTCATTAGCTAAAGGCTCACAACCACAGGATCACCCACAAACCTATTTTGAAGCCAATACAGCTGTGTTATTAAGTCTGTCCTGCCCAGGAGTCCCAGCTTACCTATCCACAATCAGCTTTGCTTGGGGGAAAAGGTAATAAAAGGGACTGTACCGAGTGAGTAATTTTTACATTTAAACTATAGACCAGATTAACTATCTGCTCCACATTATTAATATAATGGCAAATCCTCCTTTGAATCTTCCTCAGCTACACCTTGTGTCAGTGGCTGATCAATGGAGGGGCTCCCAGACAATTCTGATTGGCTGAGAGTGCAGAGTTTTTGTACTGCCATGAGTAAAGCCCCCTCCCCCTGTTTCAATGAGCTCTCTGAAGGTAGACATCTGTGCCAATGCACAGGCCTAGAGACTTCCCTGGGGCTCTGCACAGATGCAAGGATTTACCTGCCCAGAGCTCACGACAGGACCAGGGCCTAAGCAAAGTGAGGGATTTGGTAGGACAGAACATTAGCTGGGCTGCCACTTCAATGTGGGTTAGAAGGGGAAGGAATTAAGATGGGGCTTTCTATGACCCTGGAGGGATGGGCTAGAAGGTGCTGCCTTTAATAAATCAATATAAAGCAGCCCTTATCTGTAGCCACTGTTTGAGAAAATACAAAGATTTCCTTGTAGCCATATTAAGGGGCTGCCTTGGTGTATTTTTGACATACATCTTGGCTGGGTCAACAATGCTGAGTCACGGTTTAGTCTTAGCATTAAGTTTATTGGTGAATGTTCTGTTATAGAGAAGAAAGTTTGGCATTTGGGAGGGACGGGGGTTTTCCAAGCACTTCAAAAAGCTGGCTCCATTGCCCAATACCAGCAGCTAAGGCATAAACCCAACAAGTCATAAAACTGTGAGTCTTCTGTTATGTATTTTTACAAAAAGTTTCACTCTTTTTTTTTTTTTTTTACATGTTTGCATAGCATTGGCAGAAACCTGCATTTGAAGTTGAGAAAGGTAGGGGCATGTGAATTGCCATAGCACATCAGACCAGCAGTCCATCTAGTCCAGTGTCCTCTCTCTGACTGGTCAGCACCAGATATTTCAGAAGATGGTGCAAAAAGCTCTCCAATACAGTGGTTCTCAACCTGGGGTACATGTACCCCTGGGGGTATGCACAGGTCTTCCAGGGGGTACAACAACTCATCTAGATATTTGACTAGTTTTACAACAGGCTACATAAAAAGCACTAGCAAAGTCAGTACAAACTAAAATTTCATACAGACAATGACTTGTTTATACTGCTCTGTATACTATACACTGAAATGTAAGTACAAGATTTATATTCCAATTGAGTTATTTTATAATTATATGATAAAAATGAGAAAGTCAGTAATTTGTCAGTAACAGTGCGGCTGTGACACTTTTGTATTTTTATGTCTGATATTATAAGCAAGTAGGTTTTAAGTGAAGTGAAACGTGGGGTATGTAAGACAAATCAGATTCCTGAAAGGGGTATAGTAGTCTGGAAAGGTTGAGAGCCACTGCTCTAGTAGACACTTATGGACTAATCTGTGCATAGGATAAGTTGTGTGTTAGCCCTTGTCACTTCTAGTTTGGCTTGTGCTCTGAAATATGAGCATTCATTATATTGCTAATTCTCTGTTTTCCTTTTTAACATAAACTGTGGCTGTCCTCATTCTCCATTTAAATGGCTGTCCCTTAAGCTTTTGAATTAAATTGTATTTTGTGATAGAATATTGTAGAGTGTGTGTGTGGGTGTTTAAAAAAAATCTGAGTTTCGGTGCCTGTCTGCTTGTTCTTATATTATGAACAGGGTAAACCAGAGTGTCTGATCTTCCTTTTCCAGGCCAGTCCTATTTTATAGATCTCTATTCTGTCCCGTCTCTCAACTAAATGGTCCCAGTCTCTGCACTATCCTCTCACACACAAGTCTTTCCCTCCTTCTAACCGCTTTTCTTGCCTGTATCTGAATGACTTCACTTTCTGCACCCCCTTGATTTGAGAGAGGGTAACTAAACCTCAACATGATCTGGGGTGAATCAAGGATTTCTATACCGACATTTTCAGTATTTCCATCTCATTCCTTAGGCAGCCTTAACACGTCCTAGCTTTGTTTTTCTGACTGCTGTTGCAGAGGCTTTTCATTGAGCTGTCCATTGAGTGATGCCTGGGTGTCTCTTTTGAGCAGTTAGAGTTTAATGGAGAAGCCAGCAATGTGTGTGAGCTGTGCAAGTGATTCCTACCAAGAGACATCATCTTGCTGGGTTAAGACATGTCTTTCAGAAGGCTGAACTGAGCAGAGCTGCGATCCAGGAAGGGACGTAGGTGTTGTGACACTCATCATTGCAATGCCTAACTTATAGGTGCCTAGAAAATCTCTAGAACCCCAGCATTGCAGTCCACAAAGCCTGAGTTAGGCTGGGCTCCCTAAACACTGAATGGGGAGAGAGAGAGAGAGAGATCTTAGAATGTGGTCCACAAAGCGGGCATGCTAAGTGGCTAAGCTAGCCAATAGGAGATGCTGACCAGAGAGGATGTGTGCTCAATCCTGCCCAGCGGCGTATTATCGCCTAGGCCGACAAATCTGCAGGGGAGGCAAATGTATAATAGCAGCATTTTTGTAATCGCAGTATCAGTGACGTCGCGATTCTACCAATCATAGCGCGTATTGAAACCACCAATGACGGCGCAACGCCATTTAGTAAACATACTCACGAGAATCCTAAACGTTAATAATATGACCGGAAGGAAGAAATTAAGCGGTTCTCAGTTTTGGATCCATGTGCGGTCCCGCGCTATACAGACACGCATTCAAGCGAGGGTCCGCTGTACTTGTAATTTTATTTATAAGAAAACTTGTAAATTCAATTTTTTTCATGATATTTAGATTCATTTTAGTTCAAACGAATTTGTAAAAAAACGAAAACAAGTTCATATGGGGCCGGGGGCGGCAATTATTTCAGGGCCTAGGGGCGGCAAAATCATTCATCCGCCACTGATCCTGCCCCTCTCTTGGAGACAGGTGCCTAAGTCCAGGCTGCAGGGAGGCACCTAGCTGTGCTAGTGATCTGTGAAATGGGGGAAGATAGGCACTCTGCTGCCTAAGTTGCATGTGGGACCTGAAACAAAATGTGAGGCAGGGAGAGAGAAGGAGGCCTTCCCTTATAACCTTCAGCCTAGGGTATTCACCTATGCTGTCGGAGACCCCCCAGTTTAAGTCCCCCCTCCTTCTGATGAGAAGGGATTTGAACAGGGATCTGCCACCTCTCAGAGGCATGCCCTAACCACGAGGCTGTGGAATATTCTCATGCAGGGCTCCCTCAATCTCTCCTACTGAAGTTGTCACTTTAATGAAACAATGGAATACTTTGAGACAGAGTTAGAACGACTCTATAACTCTGTGGTTAGGGCACCCAGCTGAGAGGTGGCAGATGGCTGTTCCAATCCCTTCTCCTCATCAGGCAAGGGGGACTTGAAACAAGGATCTCCCACATCCTGGGACCCTATCCACTAGGTTTAAGATGACAAAGGGGCTGCTGCTCCTTTCCTTCACGGGCTTTGTGCAGATTCACCTGAGGGGCCCGATCCAGTAGACATTCTCAGAGGCTGTTTACAGGATCAGGCCCCTGCATGTGGCTTGGGCAGCTGAATGCCTGTCTTTCGCTGTGAGTGGCTCTGGGGCTTAGGTAGGCTTAGATAGGCGTCCGGACAGCTAGAGTGAGACAGCAGTGTGCGTGCCCGGAAGAAAAAAAGGCTTAGGCACAGGCAAGTTTAGGCTTCTCCAGGGCTAGGCAGCAGCTGAATGGGAGTTCTGTGGATTGTAGCGGTGCCTGAAAATGGGACTTAGGCACCTACATACCTCTTAAAGCTCTAGCCTGGTCCCCAAATCAATGATCCGAGAGACCCCTTCTTCCCCATCCCACACCAGGAAAAACTTCAACTTGAACATGAGGGAGCTGCCAGTAGGTACCTCTGTAGGACCCTTCAAGCTACAAAACCCATCTTCTCAGGCATTTGTGGAGGTCTGGAGATACCTTTTGGCAGCTTTCGTGGTATGGACATATTATTAGGATGGAAGACCAACAAATTATGACACGTGTTTGCCAAGGAAATTCTGCTACACAGCCAGGAATCACATGGTCACCAAAAGCTGCAGTGGCATGATAAAATCACCAGTGAGGGAAATAAACTGAACCTCCAGCCAGACTGTCTTAAGGACCTAGCTAGAAATTGATCCAGGTGGCACTCGATCTCCAAGGAGGCTATGGGATTTGCCATGATGATGGTGGAGATGCCGTTTGTAATAGTGCATTTTAGTGGATGTTTATTCAGGTGAAGAGACTGGTCTGTCATGGGATGCGATATGAAAAAATTAAATTATATAAAAGTGCTTACTGATGTTTTATAAACCTAACCAACTCGCCTACTTAAATCCAGAGCAGAGAATCAATTTCAGCAAGCTTAGTTGTGTTCGTATGAATTTCCCCACAATAGCCAACAGATTAAAATTAGGGCAAGAGCGCCAATGGATACAATGATCTGACCCCCAAACAGTGTGTGTGCTTTTTAGAGTGATGTGTTTTTACCTGGCTCATGTAACTCCAGAATGGCTCAACAGCAGGGCCGGCGCAACCCATTAGGCGACCTAGGCGGTCGCTGAGGGCGCTACAATTTGGGGGGCAGCGACCACGGCGGTATTTCCGCGGCGGGACCTTCCGCCGTCTCTGTGGGGGGCGGCATTTCTGGGCGGGACCTTCTGCCGCCTAGGGCGGCAGAAAAGCTGGCGGCGCTCCTGCTCAGCAGACCTTGCTGAAGTTTTTGAGCCCTGGTCTGAGTTCAGCCATGAAACATTTCAATTCCAAACTGAAAAAAAGAAAGACTATAGAACTGGGTGTTTTGAATGCAGTGGCCATATATGACGACATGCGTCTTGCACCCCTTTAAATATTTAATGATAAATGATGAGTGGTATGTTCCTGCTGCTTGTGAAACAAATTGGACACTATGGAGGGGAGGGGATGGACAGACATCATGCGGGGAATAAAAGCAGAGAATTCTATACAGAAGTCTAAACTCATGGTACTGGCACACAAAGCCTCTCTGGGAATTGTACAGGACCACCGGAAACACACACAGGGGGCCTTAACTCACATTTATTGGGCTATCTGCAAATTTTGCTGGATATGCCAACAGCAGGTTCCATCTCTTAGGCAGAGAAACCAAATTAGTCCTTCTGGGTATAGTTCAGTAGGGAAACTAGCGGGCTTGTCCACATGAATACTTAGTTCCTAGCAAGCTGAGTGTCAACGTACAGTGCACTAGCATGCTATGGACACAGTGTCCGAGTGAGGCATGCTCCCGCACATTACACGTTCCCTAGTGTCTTTAGCCTACTCCCGTTTCAAAGCAGGATAGATCAAAGTGCACTATGGAACTTTTAATGTACGGCAGCAGGATCCACATGGACCCTTAGTACACAGCAAACTAGTGTGCCGTACAGTCACCTCCCAGCTTGCCATGAGCTAAGTGTTTATGTGGACAAGCCCTAAGAAACTTGCAGAGTTAAAATGAAGAATGTACGCCGACCCCCTGGAAATTCACTAGCCCCCCTAGACCATCTGCCAAGGACACTCTCCCAGCTTGACATGAAAACTCCTTTAACCACTTATAGTGGGACAGTCAAGTTGTAGGGATTTTGGAAAATGATAGGGCACTGGACTAGGTAGCAGGAGACCTGGCGTCTATTCCCACCTCTGCCACTTGCCTGCTGTAATCTTGAGCAAGTCGCTTCACCTCTTTCCCCTTCCCACCCATGGTCTATTTAGAACATAAACCCTTTGTTGCGCACACTATCTTTTACTACATGTTTGTAGTGTGCCTAGTAGGATGGAGCTCTGATCTCCACTGGGGCCTCGAGGTGCTACTGTAATACAATGAATAGGAAATTATCCTCCTGCAATCACACTTGGTGCTGGAGGCTTATTAGCACAGATCCCTTCAATTCCTCTGACATGCACTTATGGGGACTCCTGTGACCACCTGTCTTCACCAGGGAAGAAATCCTCCTCATGCTGCTGGAGGAAGGATTGATTCTGCTGAAGTCAAGTGGCTACCGAGAGTCTCCCATGTTACATCCCTAGGTAAAGTCAAGACACTTGAAGTAAAGGCACTCCCACCCTCTTGTCCAGTTAAGACACTCCAACTAACTCAATGTCAGAATTGTTGTAGGAGCAGCAGTGATCTGTATGCTCTGTATGACTATGCTATGTATAACCTGTATGCTCAAAAGGTCTGTTACACTTCCCCCCCACACCCCCTTTTGTCTCCTCTCCCTCTTTGAATACCTGTGAAGTGGCTTTCCCCCTCCCTCCTGGAATGCTTGTGGGATGAATGGGCTGGCTGAACAGCTGGAAGATCAGAAGAACTCCCAGGTAGACAAGATGTCTGGGACTCTAATTAGGCAGCACTCACACACCCAATGCATGGACACTGCATGGACACTGGCCAAGGTGGAGTGTGACTAACCAGACATGGCCAAGTCATCTCTAGTCGCAGGCCATGAGGAGCAGGTCCTTAAGAGGGGAAGGGGCCATGTGCTTGGCAGTGCACTCACAAGCTTGCACCTCCCGTGAAGGCCCTTCGCCCGGACCGCCTGGCCAGTGGTTCGCCGCATTGCATTCCATCGTGCCTTGGGAAGACTTACCTTCATCCAACCATCCATCGCTGTGCTGTGGGGACACTTACCTTGAAGGATCCTGACATCTCCAGTGCCATGCCTGTCCTGGGACCGTGAGTATTCGAGTGTGAGTGTGACCCACCCCCTTCTTTTGAGCTTAGCTATCAGTATAATAAATGTGCTGCTTTCTGCCAAACTCTGGTGGGTCATTAGTCTTCCCTAAGCTTACTAGCTGGCCCAATTTCGGGTAACAAGAATGGTTAAACCTGCTGTCATAAATATAAAGGAAAGAGTTGCATAAAATCCCTCCTTGGCAGCTGTACTGAATCGTTTTACCTGTAAGAGGTTAAGAAGCTCAATAACCTGGTTGGCACCTGACCAGAAGGACCAATAAGGAAAGAAGATACTTTCAAATCTGGAGGTGGGGGGAGGTTTTGTTTGTGCTCTCTTTGTTTGTTCCCGATCCGGATGGAGAGAGAGACCAGGCAGGTACATCTCCTCCTGAAAACATACCTGAAATGATCCATCTAAGATTACAAAAATTGTAAGTAAGGCAAAGAAATGCGTTACGTTATCTTTTGTTTTAGCTTCTGAATTTTCCCTATGCTAAGAGGTAGTTTTATTCCTGTTTTTGTAACTGTGAAGCTGAGTCCAGAGGGGAGTCCTCTGTGTTTTAAATCTTTTTATTACCCTGTAAAGTTACCTTCCATCCTGATTTTGCAGAGGTGATTCTTTTACTTTTTCCTTTATAATAAAGTTCTTCTTTTAAGAACCTGATTGATATTAGTGTCCTAAAGATAAAGGGTCTGGTCTGTACTTACATTAAAGGCAATTGTTTGGTATATTATTCTCAAGCCTCCGCAAGGGGTGAAGGGGCTTGGGGGAATATTTTGGGAGGATAGGGATTCCAAGTGACCCTGCCCTGAATTTTTGTTTAAATCACTTGGTGGTGGGAGCAATACCATCCAAGGACAAGGAAAGAAATTTGTGCCTTAGGGAAGTTTTTAACCTAAGCTGGTAGAATATAAGTTTAGGGGATCTTTCATGCGGGTCCCCACATCTGCACCCCAGAGTTCAGAGTGTGTGTGTGTGGGGGGGGGGAACCCTGACACCTGCAAACCTCTGCAATGCTGAGTGATAAGACCTGAACTTGAAATACAACATGCTGGGCAAATAGTGTGTAACTTGCTTTAATGCACATTATTAATGTGACAGTACAATACTGAAAGGCACTAGCAGTAGGTGTGTGTAGTAGCTGCAGATGGCAGGCCCTTAAACTGGGTAACATGGTTGATTAAGGCTACATGATATTTCTTCACAGAAATCTTGACAGTGTGGTGAAGGCTTTTGATTTCCTGCTTCGTTTTCTGAGGGGCTGTGCTGCAAGGTACCATCCTCTCAAAAGGGGAGAAGAAAGTTAAATATTGGATCAAATTCAGCTCTGACACAAGCTGGTACAAAAGTCAGATCTGGCAACACTGAGATGCTGGTTTGTACTAGACCTAGGAAAGGAGACGAATTCAACGCCCCCAAACACATTCTGAGGTTCGAGGACCTAGCTGAATTCAGCATTGGTGAAATACGCCAGATTGACAAGCCAAAGCCTGTGCAAGCTTCCCATACGCACCATTCCCTTGCCAATGTGCCTCAGGCTTGAAACAGAGGGTCTCCTTTTGGGATGGGTGGGAAGTTGAATCTAAATGTCACATTTAGGGCTTCCGCCAGCATCCAATTAAGTTACTGGGATGTCTTTCTATTGATTTCATGAGATCTGGATCAGGTCCTTTGTCCTTAATGTGAAAGAACCAATGAGGGTACTAAATACTGCCAGCTGTTACTGTGGTTGTGTGATGTGGGTAGTTCTCCAGTAGGGGCTAGAATTAAACCACTGCACGGAAGCCTCTTCTCCCCCAACCAATTTTGCAAACAGCCACAAAATGGCAACAATTTGGGTCACTATCTTTTGGACTAAATTTCAGCCAATGACCAAAATGAAAGACTCCATATGCCACAAAACCAATCCCCTGAGTCATTTATTGCCATATATGTTAATTCTTATTATTTTGTACTTTCAACTAGAAAAAAATGGAAGAATGTTTTCCTGAGACTTACTGTAGAATTTAATATCACAGCCAGAGGTCAAATGGCTGCAGGCCATTGTTAATAGATGCCGGAATTAACTATTTTGGAATGGGGGTAGAAGTTGAGTGACTGAGTCTCCATGTCACAAAAGGGGCTTACCTTTTTCTTTTCTTAGGGTGTAGATGGGATCACACAGGCATCCCTTTGTCAAAACCCTTTCATAAGTTAAATTCCCCAGTGTCTATAAGTGAGAAAAGTTCTTCACTGTCTCCTTCATGGAGTCCTCCCTCATCATATATTTATTCTTGAAAATACAGCATAGACGGATGCAGGACCAGCCCTAGACCAAATGGCACCCCAGGCGAGGAGCATCTTCCGCACACCTCCCCCCCAACTTGTTAAACTTTTGAATACTTTTTTTTATTACATTTGTAATTAATTTTACGACTTTGATGCATGATTTATCCCTGTCATACAAGGCGATAAATTTTCATGCTAGGATCTGTAAATTTGTATTTATTCACGCCATATATAAACAAATAAAAAATATGTTTCCTCTAAGCTTATAGAAACTTTTGAATTTTAGGAATAACTGAAATGTACTAATATTAAGAAATTGAACTATGCACCAACATTGGGTGGACCAGTATTAAATAGTGTTACAGTAGGTGACAGCCTTAGAACATTAACCCTAGTCTTTTAGTTCAAAAGGTTGCTTTTCTCGCCTTTGTCCTCGCGAACTGAAGCACAGCATCAGAGAGATCCAAAGATTGGCCAATGGCATTTTCAAGCAATAAAATAGCAATCAATGTCAGTCTCTCATCGGCCATTGTCGATCGAAGATAAGTTTTAATGGGCCTGAGCTTCGAAAAGCTGCGCTCACCGCTTCCATCTGTGGCCAGCAGCGTGAGCAGAATCCTCACAGCTATCCACACGTTAGGAAAAGTGTCCTTCAGCTTTGCATCATGAATGAATTGGAGAACTAGGAGTGGAGAGTGCTTCCCACATGGCAAAATGTGATAGATGATGTCCAATTTGACATCGAGACGTCCAAACATTCTCCATGTATCAGTGTCTGGTGAAGGTCTGTACAATTGTTCAAGAGTGTTTTCCTGTCTGCTGGCAGCTTACTAAGGTCATACAAAACCCACAGGTCTTTTTGTGGTGCTTCCTTTGTCCAAACCTTACTTCAGTGGACACTTGAGCAGTGTCAGCAAGCAAGCAAAAAAAATTCCCTCTTGATTTTTTCTTTCGAGCTTCCCATCACCTCATCTCTGCCCTCATAAGCAAACTGTCTCTTCTTCCGCTGAATATGAGTTTTCTTGAAGACAGGCTCAACTCCTAAGTTCTCTACCATTTCTTTGGCAGCAGTGATGGCATTTTCAAATCCATTGTCTCTGTAGGCCATAACGAAATCAAGGCAGCTTCTCATCAAAGTATTAACGGTAGCGATGGCCATCGACTGAGTTTGTAATGCCTTGCCTACAACATTTACTTGGAACAGGATATTGTGGCAAACCAAAACTGAGAGCAGAAATTTGAAGGTAGTGATCTATTCTGCCAGGCTTTGCGCCTCATGTCGGATTCTGGCCTTGGATTTACTCAACGGCGCCAGTTCCACCAGGGCATCGTAAACCTCAGTTACTTGGTATCTCTCTGGCCTTATGCTGTCAATGCAGCTCTTCCAGAAAGTCACTTAGTGGCTGCACTGTCAGATTTGAAACATTGTCCGTGAGGATCTTTCACCTGATAGTTGATGCTGAAACCAGGACGTATATCCTTTGCAGTACTCCGAAGAGAGATATTGAATCTAAAAAAGATGACGTTGCATCTGATACAACCAGATTGAGGGAATGGCAGCTGCAAGGCACAAAGAAAGCTCTTTGATTCAGCACAAGAATCCTTGCCACTGTTTCTTCCCTTCATGTTCATGCTGTTGTCATAGCCTTGGCCACGGCAGTCCTGAAGTTTTATTTTATTCCCATTCAAAATGTTCGTAAACAGTTTTGTTAGGCCTTATCCAGTAGAGTCGTCCACAAACCAGTAAAAATCCTTTACTTGGATACAGCCATCTTCGTCATCAACCAATCTTACTGTAAATGACATCTTTTCACTGTGACTAATGTCGGGAGTGCAGTCCATTATTACGGTGTAGTACTTTGCTTTGCTGAACCACATCAATATGTTATCAAGCATCTTCCTTGCTATAAGGTCAATCAATTTGTTTTGAATTGTTTTGCTGCAGTAATGGTCCACAGCTTCTTTAAGAACTACTCGATGTAGGTGCTCATGCATAACATCGTTGTATTTCCCATGGAGCTCTACCAAACTGAGGAAATTACTATTATGTTCAGTGAACAACTTATCTGACAAGCCCTGGAAAGCCAAATTATTCTTTGCAAGGAAAAGGGTAATTGAGATCAGATGCTCAAGCACGTTCCTCCAATGCTGGGTTTCTACATTAATAATAAGCTGGTTTTCTACGTCTATGCATTTATGCAGCTTGAGTCTGGACTCGACCTCCATCCACTTGGAGTAGGCTGTAAAATGGCTGGGTGACTTTTCATGTTGCTTCAGTGCAGCAGCTAATAAGTTATGCCAATAATTGTACCCAGAAAGCACAAGCAACGATTTGCATTCTTGTCAAATATTTTGGAACAAAAACAGAACACTTTGTTAGTTGATTTCAAGTAAATTAGCCAACACCGATTCAGTATCTCACCATTGTCAAGCACTCTTTCACAGTGTGACTTTGAGAAGTGTCACTTCCGCTCATTTACTGGAAATGTCATATCCTTGTATTTGCCCCGTTTGTTCAAAATTGTACGGTCACTATGAGCACAGTTTAGGATTGCCGGCCATAAAGCAGGATCTGACGCATTGATTTGTGGTGTGCAATTTTTCTCACCGCTGTTTCTGTCATAATGAAAGGCTGATTCTTCTTTATTGTTTCTTTCCTTTTCATGTAAACCAGATTTTTCTTTCTCATTACTCTCCTTTTCATGTGAGCCACATTCTTCTTTACCATCACTCTCCTTTATGCCGCCAGGAAAACTGGACAATTCTCCATAACTTTCCTCACATTTCCATTCCTTATCTTCAGGTAAATCTGCTAATTCCTTAGCAATAGGAATTCCATCATTTATGCTTCTCTCCTCAATTTCTTCTGCACGGGAATGATCGCTACTGCCTAAAGCCCAGTCTAGGTTGTTCTGTTTCAGATATTTTCCCATCAAACTTTCCCCTTGCTGCAAACTAGATTGCAACTGAATTTTTCGCTTCTTATACTGAGCTCCTGAAGGCTTCTTCAGGGGCATCTTTTATTTTCTCTGGGTGAAAATAGACAGTATTGGAGAGAGCAAAAGACTACATTCCACAGTCTTAAAAACATCAAACATCACATGTTTAGCATGGCAAAAGAAGTAACAGTATTTCTTTTATATTGTTGCGTAGATAGGGGTTCAATAGATATCTCTGGAGTCTCACTAAATATGTCCTTTATTAGTAGCTATGTACACTCCTCAAGTCTTAAACCACAAGTACACTTTCACAATTATACACTAAAACAAGGTTCACAGTATCACAGCTGGACTATCACTTCACTTCAGATCATCCTTATATCTCACTGACTGACTGGCGATGCCCTGCCCGTAATATATCCCCAAAGGCATGGCTGACAACATTCTAGAAGGTTCGAGGAAAATGTAGTTCTCAGAAAGTCTGGAAGGTTCCAAGAGAGTCTACGAAGGTCCAGAACATTCAAGGAGGTTAGTGAAAAATAAATCCACATACGGAATACCTGAAACATGTTACTTCAAACATTCTATTTTCCCTTTTGTCGCTAACAACAAAAACAGCACCCTGAGCCCGGTGCCTCCCAAGCCTGGCACTCCAAGCCGTCTCCTGGGTCACCTGCCCCTAAATCCAGCCTTAGATGGATGCACGCACACCCTTTACTCACTCTGGCAGGATTTGCCAGCCTGGCAGTGTGTCATATGGCTGAGGACGTTCTTCATGGCACGGCAAGGAGGGAGGTTGCATTGTCGCACCTCACAATTTGCCTGTTCCCACCACCAGGGCCGGCTTTAGGAAGTGCGGGGCCCAATTCGAACATTTTCGGCAGGGCCCCGGCAGGGATGACTTAAAAAAAAAAACACGTTAAAAAAACCCTTTAATTTCTTCCATGTATTATTTACTTTCCATAACTATATAAATAATAACAAAATTATATATTACGTACATTGCTGGCTGGAGGCAGGGCAGGGGCTGACTGGAGGTAGGGTCTGGCTGAAGGTAGGGCAGGGGGTGAGGGGCTGGCTGCAGGCAGGGCAGAGGGTGCAGGGCTGGCTGCAGGCAGGGCAGGGCAGAGGGTGCGGCAGGGGCTGGCTGTGGGCAGGGCAGGGGGTGCAGCAGGGGCTGGCTGCGGGCAGGGCAGGGGCTCCCCTGCTTCTACCGCCCCGGCCCTTTAAATAGCTGCGGGAGCCCTGGGGAAGCAGCGGGGCTTCCGCGGCTATTTAAAGGACCAGGGCGGCACAGGTAGCTGGAGCCCCGGCCCTTTAAATAGCCGCCGGAGCCACCCACTACCCCAGGGCTCTGGGGGCTATTTAAAGGGCCCAGGGCTCCCCTGCTTCTACTGCCCCGGCCTTTTAAATAGCCGAGGGAGCCCTGGGGAAGCGGCGGGGCTCCAGCGGCTATTTAAAGGGCCGGGGCAGTAGAAGCAACGGGAGCCCTGGACTTTTTAAATAGCCCCCAGAGCCCCGCAGCCCTACCCCAGGGCTCCAGAAGTGGGGCTCTGGTGGCAATTTAAAGGGCCTGGGGCTCCAGCCCCTGCTGGGAGCCCCAGGCCCTTTAAATTGCCCCCTGGGGAAGCCGGGCCACCCTGATACGCGTACCGGCGGCGGCAAGGGCGCGGGGCCCTCTTAGGTGCGGGGCCCAATTCAGGGGAATTGGCTGAATCGGCTTAAAGCCGGCCCTGCCCACCACTGACACATGTGAGCATGTAAGAGGAGAACGAGCTGCTGCTGAATGAGCCTGCATATTGCTCTGTCTGCCATATGTGCAGGGCCGGCCTGCGACCTAGGTGGTCGCCTAGGGCGCTGCGATTTGGGGGGCGACGACCGCGGCGGTATTTCAGCGGCGGGACCTTCCGCCGCCTCTGTGGGGGGGGTGGCATTTTGGGGCGGAAAAGCTGGCGGCTCTCCTGCATATGTGCTCCCAACACCATTTCCTGGTATGTAGTTAAAAATCACTCCCATCCCCTTCATTTATCTCCAGCTTCTTCATTGCTGTACACATTAGTGAGTAGGTGCAAACAGTCTGGCTAGATTTTAAATCAAAGCTATGCAAATCACCAATTTTAATCATGATTTAAATCAGCAAGCAGGAAACAGGTGATTAAAATCACTGATTTTAATCATATTTTAATTTGTCCTTTAGCTACACCTCTACCCCGATATAACGCGACCCGATATAACACGAATTTGGATATAACGCGGTAAAGCAGCGCTCCGGGAAGGGCGGGGCTGCGCGCTCCGGCGGTCAAAGCAAGTTCGATATAACACGGTTTCACCTATAACGTGGTAAGATTTTGTGGCTCCCGAGGACAGCGTTATATCGGGGTAGAGGTGTATTTTCCTAAAGACCAGGTCAATTCACGCTGGTTAGTAGGGGGTCGGGCTGACCTAGGAGAGATGGCCTTAAAAGCCAGAGGCTAAGCGACTAAGGAACCGCAAACAGGGGCATTTAAGAGGGAGAGGGGATTCCCCTGCTGAACGAACAAGGTGCGCGTACTAATCTCGGGATGAGTGAGCGAGCTTGTTTGGCTGTTTTTGGTTTTTGGCTGTTTGTTTTTCTTTCTCTTTCAGGTTATTTAAAGTTACAGGGTAAGTTGGGAGTGTGTGTTTGGGGGCTGTTTGACCCTTTGTTCCCTGGATCAGCCTTGATCATCTTTGAACAGCCTCCATCAGCCTTGGAGAGAAGGCCTTAAAAGCCAGTGGCTAAGCAACCAAGGGGAGACAATAACATAGACTGTCATACCATTGGGGCAATAATCTGGTAGAGCTGTACCACCACCTGGCGCTCTCAATCACTGACACCTCAACCTAAGGTCAGTCTAGCACACTGGGGTACTGGGAAATCTCCCAGGAGGCCCCTTCCCCCAACCACGCACAGCTTAAAAATATGGGGGGGGGGGTTAGAATCCTGTCTCTTTAAAACTGGCAGAGAAAAGCCTCAGCACTCCACACAGGCAGATCCCAGGGGGGGCCCTCAGCACTGCCTTCCTTTGGTAGTGCCTGTGTAACCCACGCCTTGTGGGTGTGGTGTTCTGTCCCAGTAAGTGAGTGAGTGGGGGTTGGGGGGGGAAGAGTCTGCTCTACAGCTTAGCTAACAGCCAGTTGGCTTTTAGCTCATGCGGTAGAGGCTCATGCACTAAGCTCCAGAGGTCCCCGGTTCGATCAATCCTGCCGGTGACCGGAGTCTGTTGGCGTTACGCCAGCACTGCAGCATAATGCCCCAGAATGCACTGCAGGCGCTGACTGCTTCTGTCAAATGAAGGGGAGGGGCACTATCACAGTGCCCTGTGGGTGTGGCTCCACAGCAGCTGGGAGATGGGATTCCCTGCTTGGGTAGATGTACATCTGCTAGCTCTGCTCAAGCTAGTGCTGGAAAAAATAGCAGTTTGGCCCGGCAGCAGCTAGCACACTGATGAATTGAGCCCTTTTTCTTTGCCTTCAAGGCCCTGCATTACTCCATCCACACCTATTTCATCTGACCTTCTGTTTTATGTCATCCCACCACTGATGCCAGCCTAGGTGCTCCCTTTGTCACTTCTCCCACAGCCAGCTCTAGGCTTTTTCCCACATTGCCCTCTAGCCCTGGAAGGCTGGTTCATGAGGCCACCACCCTCTCCTCATTCACATCTGTTGGGAAGACCCACTTATATCACAAGGCCTACTGGGAACGAGTCACTCTCGGCATACAATGTCACTGAGGAACCCTGCAATCTAACTGCTGTCACCCAATCCTTCATCTGTCACCCCACCCTACTGTACTGTGACCCCCTTCAGTCTATCATGATCTGAAATTAGACTGCAAACTCTCTAGGGCAGGGATTATCATTTTTTATCTGTGCTGTGAGCAGTGGTGCCAACTCATGATTTTAATTGCAAGTATAGGCACCCTTTACTAGAGGGGCCTCTGAACTTTACTGGGAGTGTTCCAGGGGAAAAGCCTGTGTGCTGCAATCTAGCCTTAGAGACTACAACTCCCATGATGCCTTGGGGAAAGAGGGGGAGACTACCTCGTGCAGGGAGAGAAGGCATCAGACTCTATTTTGGGAAAAGGAGTGAGATTGCTGCTGTGGAGCTCTGTCCATACCAGGAGCTGCTGCTAGGAAGCCAGAAGCTGCTGCTGAGAGCCTGCAGGGGCTTTGATCGAGCAGGGAGCCTCAGAGGCTGTTGGTGGCTTCACTGGAGCCAGGTCAGCGACGGTTGCTGTGCCTAGCGCTGACTGAGGTGGTGGGCCTGCAGTGAAGGAACTGAGAGTAACCCCCACTCTCCAAACTCCCTGGTTTGGGAAAGTATTTGCAAGGGAAGGGGCACAGCAGAGAGACTGAGTCTGAGGAGAGGCAGAGTGATCTTCCCATCGAACCAGGACCCAGCTCCAATCGTCAGAGGGGTTGTGCAGTTTCTTGCCTTGGCTGGACTGATACACAGAACCAACAGAGTGCTGTCTCCAGCTGCAGATCTTCCAACACGCCCACGCAAGCGTCTAGGACTCCAAAATCCAGAGGAGTGTGCACTGCGGGGTGGGGTCAATGGTGGCAGTGTCAATGCCAGTTAGATAAGTTTCATTTATTGCTGTATACTATATTTGTTAATTGATTTTATTCAGTTGCCCCCTGTGGATTTAAATTAGTAGTGACATGTAATCTTAGTCAGTTAGACCCTGATTTTTTAAGTTGTTAAGTAAAGGTATGTTAACTCTAATGTAAGTATATTGGATGTATATTATTTATAATTGGTATTTTTGAGTTACACCCATGCCACAAATTATATCATAATTATTTATTATTAGAATAGCTTTATTCCTGGAGGTTCCCAAGGCACGCCATTGAGTGTGTACAGGGCCCAGCCAGGTGGAGGCACTGCCAATTTTAAATTCCTTTAGGAGTAAAGGGACTGCAGCAGAGGGGTGGATAGAGGATTCCCATCTATCCAACAGCACCACTGGGATACTCAGGATCTTCTTTAATGTCAACAACATCAGGCACCCAGGCACACAGGTGAGTGTTGCCTGCTCCCAAGTAACGCAGGGAGGAAAGGGGGGCTACACAAGTCTCACAATATTTGGTATGTTTTTTAAAACCCTAGCCCCGGACGTCAGGTGATTTAATGAGAATTTCAGCTTTCATTCAAAAAAAAATTGTTTCGAGCCTGCATCGGTACAGAAAAAAGCATGAAAACGTGGCTCAAAACCCTAAGACAAACCCACAGAACCCAAAATGTTCTATATTTATTTAATCGCATGATTTTTTGGGACTCATGCTCTTTGAACACTTGGTACTGGCAGTACAGTGTGAAGGGTGTTATAAAATCACACACTCTAATAACAGTGGTGAACACACATTGTTTAATAGTTTGACTGCACGAGAAAACAATATCCTAAAGCATTTT
The DNA here is from genome assembly GCF_028017835.1 of Emys orbicularis. Taxonomy (NCBI): domain Eukaryota; kingdom Metazoa; phylum Chordata; order Testudines; family Emydidae; genus Emys; species Emys orbicularis. The sequence goes on from NC_088683.1 coordinate 96,102,091, forward strand.
CACAACCAGGAGTACAGAACAGTTCTAGCCCAGAATAGCCACTAATCACTGAGAGACGACCCCCACTACCAAAGGTAGATTAGAGCCTGTGCCCTAGGCTGCAGAGCTGGAGGGGGGGCACGACACCTGGGCCACCGCCTGGCCACTTTTAAGCAGGTACACGGAAAATAGGGTTGCCACTGACTGGGCTGGGTTTTCTACTCTCTTGCCAGTTAAGAGATGTCACTTGCTGGTCTTCTTTTTGTTGATGCCTGTTTGGTGATCTTGTAACTAGCGGTCATGCTCATCATGACTGGAACAGAAGCCACCCAGGTCCCGCTCTGTATGCGCAGCAGACCGGGGCCTCACCTGACAGTTGCCAAAACCACGATGGCACCTCTCAGCACCAAGGGCCAGCCGGGAAGTGAGACAGACACATCACCAATGGCCAGGCTCGCCAGCAGGGAGGGGGTCAGGTGTGGAGTAGGGGAGATGGGGTCCTGGGAGAGAACAGTACAGGGGAGGGGCTTCCAGGGGGCTGAGGCTCTTGAGAGGGGGTAGAGTGGGCCAGGGATTTCAGGTTCTCAGGAATGGTGGGGCACCTGAGTGTGGAAGAGGAGGGTCATGCACAGGGTGGCAAATCTATTTCCCCCAACTTTAAAGGGGGCATATGCTGCACTAAATCCAACCTCCCCTCCAAACCACCCCGTTCTTCAGAGCAACTAGTAGAAAGCCAGGGGTTTGTGGGGAGAAATAATTCAGGACAGCTCCTGTAGATGGCCCATACAGATCCTCTCTCCTGAGATATTTCCACACATGACTAACCCAAGAATTATCTGAGAGATTTAATGAAGGATTTTGTCCCATTAGGTTAGTAGCTAAAAGGGCACCTCCAGCATCTTAGCCTTGACAGCCTGACCAACCCCACAGTACATTGGTCTTACTCAGCTTGAAGTTTGAGGCCACTTTCAGCAGGAGGCTGCAGCACCACTTCATCTTTGGGAAGCATGCCCTAAGCAGGGCTAGTCACTACAGCCTGGAGCTCTGGGACTCTCCTGACCAGCGCTGTCACCACAAGGAATGCAGGCTTCAGAGCCAGGGACAGAACATTCTCCTTGAGATTGAAACAGAGACCAGCAGCTTGGCTAGGATGAGGGAGAAGCCTCTCAAGGGCATTGGGAACACAGAGGTGGGATGTTAAATGTCACCTTTCAATGGAGAAACTGCTTCCCCTGGAATACAATATGCTGCAATCACTGACAGATTAGTTTTAAGGGAATTTACTGAGCAGCCCTATTGCCTTACTGTTCATAATGCCCAGGACAGGTGCTGACACGGATAGATGGTTTCTTTCTATCCATGCTGCCCATATAGAAAACTTTCTCCTTGTCAGGCCATTTATCTATGCCAAGGGACATAGGCCTACTATGCTACGCTATTCTTATTCTATCTTGCTTAAGCTAATTTCTTACAGGGTACAGGCCTGTAGGTTCCTTGCGTTACTGCTAAATATAATAAAAGGCTAAACTAGCTCTATGGGCTACACTGCTGGCCTGGTGGAGTTGTTGGTGTGGCTGGGGTTGGTGAAGGCAATCTTTGCTGCTGACCTACCACACCGGTCCTCTGCATGCTCGCCATCCTCCTTTGGAGCATCTGGGCCTGCTGCAGACGGTGCTGAAGTTGCTGTTGGCGAAGCTTGTGTTTAATATTGAGGCAAAAGGGCACCGGGCACTTGTTCTCCTGGCAGTGCTTTGCATGGTAGCAGCAAAGAGCAATGAGTTGTTTGCAAACAGGGCACCCTCCGTTGGTCTTGCGCTTGCAGCCTTTGGTATGTTGGACAACTCGCTTCATCTTCTGACAGGACGGCAGTGAACAGTTGGCGTTACGACACTGGCAAGCATGGACAAGGGACTGGATACAGCGCTGGATGCTCAGGCGGCGAGAGTCACCAGGGCTCTGGGTTGTTGCAGTCTGCTGGTTGTTGCTCTCATCGTCTAGGCCAAGGCCCAATTTCTCCATCTTGTGGTCGTGGTTTTTAGTGTTATAACAGGTGATGCACAGGTCGTAATCCTGTAAAGAGACAAAACATTTTGAAAATTAAACAGCTGTCTACATAACTTGGCACAATAAATATACAAATGGGGTCATGTCACTAACAAGGGATATGGACTGTGGTTTGGGGGAGGGGGAAAAATTGGCCTGTTTGTTGATTATAAAGCCAGAAGGAACCATTGTGATCATCTAGTCTGACCTCTTGTGTAACACAGGCCATAGGACTTCCCTGGATTAATGTCTATTTAACTAGACCACTGCTTTTAGGAAAGCATCCAGTCTTGATTTCAAAGTTTGCAGTGATGGAGAATCTATCACAACCCGTGCTAAATTGTTCCAATGGCTAATTACTGTCATTTAAATTTGCACCTTATTTCTAGTGTAGATTTGTCTAGCTTCAACTTCCAGCCATTGGATCTCGTCATATCTTTGCCTGCTAGATTGAAGGACCCTCGTCACATTTCTGTTCTTCACGTAGGTAGCTCTAAACTGATCAAGTCACCCTTTAAACAGCAAATTGTTAAGCTCAATAGACTGAGCTGCTTATAAGCATGTTTTCCAATCTTTTACTCATTCTTGTGGCTCTTCTTTGAACCCTCTCCAATATATCAACTTTTTTTTGAATTGCGAACGGTAGAACCAAACACAATATTCCAGTGGAAGTCACACCAGTGCCAAATAGAGAATATTTAAAAATAAACGGTACAAAAGATTTGAAGAGTCAGTTGTCGATCATTGGGGGAACATACAGAGTATGGGGGGGATGTTGTTATGTCGGGGTTGGCAGCACACATAATACATACAGACTGTGATGTCTCCAATGGGGGGGTAAGCGGTGGGCGAGATCAAGGCACAGTTGGTAATCGGTGAGGGTCAATCATCCACATAGGGGGTACAAATAGTCATGGGTACAAGTAGGTGGGCTGGGTAATGGTGATGGGGCGACCCTCACATGGTGGGATTCAGTTAGGTTGGGTAGGTTCGGGGTTCAGGGAAAAAGGCCCAGCGGGGGGGGGGGGAATAGGTCCCTTCCCCCTTGCGGGTGGGCGAGGTCTCCCCGGCTCACTCTTGGCATTGGTGGTGGCCGGTGAGGTTGGGTGGGTTCAGGGCTCAAGGGATAAGGCCCATCGGGGGGGGGGGGGTATATAGGCCCCTTTCCCCTTGCCGGTGGGCGAGGTCCCATCGGCTCACTCTCCTTGTCGGCGGTGGCCGGTGGGGTTGGGCTGGTTCAGGGCTCGGGGGGGGGGGGGGATATGGGTCCCTTCCCCCTTGCGGTTGGGCGAGGTCTCCCCGGCTCACTCACTGAGTTGGCAGTGGCCGGTGAGGTTGGGTGGGTTCGGGGCTCCGGGGGTAAGGTCCCGTAGGAGGGGGTTTAAAGGTCCCTCCCCCTTGCGGGTGGGTGAAGTCTCCCTGGCTCATTCTCGGCATTGGAACTGGCCGGTGGGGTTGGGGCTCAGGGGGTAAGGTCCCTTCCCCCTTGTAGGTGGGTGAGGTCTCCCCGGCTCGCTCTCGGAATTGGCGGCGGCCGGTGAGGTTGGGTGGGTTCGGGGCTCAGGCCCAGTGGGGGGGGGGGGGAGGGTTAGTGAGTCCCTTCTCCCTTGCAGGTGGGCGAGGTCTGATCGGCTCACTCCTGGTATTGGCGGTGGCCGGTGATGTGTTCCGTGTAGATGTCCCGGGACCAACGGATAGTGTCTGAGACCATTAGGCGTCTCATGAGCCGTGCGTAGTGACGGCCCACTCCACAGGTCTTCAGCACTCGCTCGTTGCACGGGTCCCAGGCACCCAGGGCCCCGACAAGCAGAGCGTCTGTGTGTACCTCGTAGACCTTTGACCGCAGGGCGTCAGCCAGGGGGGCGTATTTTTCAAGCTTGCGGGCTCGGGCTACATGGAAGGCCGGGGTCCTGTTCTCGAACAGAATCGTTACGTCGACCAGGATGATCTTTTTACCGACCTCGTCCGTGACGACGATGTCTGGGCGCAGCGGGCTGTCGGTGCCGGGGACGGTGCGCTCTTTTCCTACTTGACATTCCCCTTTTTATACAGCCAAGGATCACACTAGCTCTTTTAGCCAGTGTTGCATGGCCTTGCAATGTTCCGTCCATGGGTGGCGGGTCGCATAGGCTGGGGGAGGCTTTGCCTCCCCAAACAGCCAGGCATACCCCTGCCATGATGCTCCCTGCGTGCGGCTGTGGCTCCAGTCCTCTGGCTCCGAGTCCAGACCCCAGTGCTCTGGGGGTGGGGCCAGCCACCTTCCCACGCTCCAAAGCTGGGGAGACTGAGGCCGTGCGTCGCCCACCCTCCCAGTGCTCCTTTGGGGCTGGGGTCTAGCTGCGGGACTAGGCTGGTGGCCGTGGGGGGGGGGGGGGGCATGCTGGCTCCAGCAGGGTGGAAGGGTTGGGGCCTCCAGCGGAAGGGGCAGGGCTGGGGGCTAGCCTCCCCCAGCCAGCGGTTCACACATCGCTCATGGTTCCCTCTAACTATTGCGCAGGCAGCTGTCAGTGTGAACATACAACAGCGGTTTCCCTTCTGCTCTCTCTGAGCAGCGCTGTAACTTCCGGCAGTGTAACTTTGCCAGTGTAGACGGGCCCTCAGAAAAGCCCAGAAAGCTTTGAAGGAGAAAGAGAAGGCTATTAAGGAGTTAACAAATCGGCTACATTCAGTGTCAGAGGAGCGATTAGTACTTTTTCAAAAGATGCAGGAGTTAGAGGAGAAGTTTGAAGAGAGTAGGCATCGGGTACAGAAAGCAAGAGAGGAAACACGCTGTTGGCAGGACCAAGCGGCTGCCAGCTGAAGATCGCTGAAGGGCTATAAATCAGACCGGGATCGGCTTTTGGAGAGAATCAGGGAGTTGGAAAGTGTTTGTGATGTGTTAGAGAGAGAGAGACGAGGGACACAGCGCCAAGTATAGCAGGGCTGCAAAATGCCTGCCGCTGCAAGCTTCTTGAGAGAAGAAGCAAGCACGGAGGTACAGCTGGTGACACAGATTGTGAGAGAGATCAGAGGACCGGCGCATCGGTTCCCATTCCCGTTGGTATGGTGGAGCCAACGGAGATAGAGCAACCTGCGGGGCCAATTACCAGAAGCAGGGCGGGAGAGTTAGCACAGGCTGACACGGTACCTTCAGGAGCGGAGTCGGAGATTGTCTCAGGAGCCACAGGGAGCGTCAGTTAGCAGTAGCAGCTGGGCGTAGTCTGCAAACAGAAACGGGAAGTCCCAGAGTGGCACAGCAGGAGGTGGGGTCAAGTGTCATCTTAGAGGAAGTGACTGGGGGTGCAAAGGTCAGGATAAGATGAGCAGAGCAAAGGGGGAGAAGCCATCCTCTCCTCTGTTAGTGTCTGCCCCCACTAGCGAAGAGGGGGTGCCTTTAGAGACTGTGATTGTTCAGGGACTAGCCCAGTGGTTCTCAAGTTGTTGTGTTTTTTTTCCCCACAGACCACGTGAAAATTGCTGGAGGTCTCGGCGGACCACTTAATGATCTTTCCAAATGTTATTTATACTGTTCGCTAACAATTGTAAAGTGCTTTGGATAAAAGTGCTATAAAAAAAAACTTAATAATAATAAACTTTTTTTGTTCTACAAATAAAAGCACACAACTGATATTTTAATATCAGTAATCTTACCTTTCTAATGTGATGGATGTGCCCTCTCTTCCCCGCCGCAGCAGCCCCCAAGCTGGGGCTGGGAAGGAGTGGGGTGTCTCCCTCTCTCCCCTGCCTTAGCAGCCCCCGAGCTGGGGCTGGGAAGGAGGGGGGTCTCTCCCCGGCAGCCGCAGCCCTGGAGCTGGGGAAAGTCGCCTCTTTCTCTGGCCGCTGCAGTCCTGCACATCCCAAATTCCCCCCACTCCCTCTTCTCACCCCACTACCCCTTCCCACCTACCCCCTACTTCCCCCAAGGCCACCACTTCACCTTACATGTGCGTCTTCTCCAGGGTCCAGGCACCTAATTAGTGGAGCCACACCTGTGCAGCTCCACTAACTAGGTAGGTGGCCCTTCATTCTCTCATGTGCAACCGCCCAGGCACACATCTTAGAGGGAACTATCTGCAGACCACCTGAATGGAGCTCGCAGACCACTGGTGGTCTGCGGACCACAGTTTGAGATCCTCTGGACTAGAAGATGCGGTGTCACAGGTGACACAAGTAGCTAGTGCCTCTGATTTAGTAATCTCTAGGTTACAACACAGAGAGAGACAACATCCAAGGGATGCCATGTCTGCTCCTCCACCCAATGTTATATTGACACCATATAGGTCAAGAGACCCACCCCCTTCGGGTGGGCACTTATTGACATTTGGGTGATCACCAGCACTGCCTAGGTCCCTAGAATTTCGTGGACCATCTTCACCCGCTTGGTATATGCTGGTATCACCTGGTGTACCTGTAGAACACCCAGTAACACCCAGTCTTAATGGACTGAGGGATGTCCTGTGTCAGTGTGGAGATGCCTTAAGTGTAGGATGTAGAGGTTTTATGGAGAGTTACCCTGCTCACGCAGGATTATAGGCAGGGGAAAGTTCTGATAGCTCTGATGAGGAAAGTGCTGATCCGGGTAAGAGAACCCCATATCCTGTATTGAGGAGTCAAGGCCCAGAAACCATAGATTCAGATCCAGGCAGAAGACGCCCACATCCTGATCCAGGGAGGTGAACCCCAGATTCTGATTCAAATTGTCCCGTGGCATTTGTTACAGATATTAAGACCCTAGATTTGATAGCTAAGCAAGTAGGGATGATGGAGGATTCTTCGGTTGCGATGCACGCACAGCGTGTGCAAGAAACAGTGAAAGTATTTGGCTTACCAAGGGAAGACTGGGTTAAAATCCTACAGCTCACAGTGAATTGAGCATTATGGAGTACCTTACTCCCTGAGTATATGGTAGGAGAGAGATCTTTTAAAGAAACAGTAGCCCTATTGGAACATAACCAGCACGCAGGACAAGCTGGAGTGATCATCCTGTCTAACCTAAAGCAAAGACCCAATGCTGGTTGGCAATCCTGAGTTGCAAGCCCCCCATGAAGTAATCTTTGCATCCAAATAAATCCAGGCGCTTGGCGTCCTTAGATTGCTTGCTGACCCTGCCTCTCCCTCTCATTTACTGCCGACACTACCAACGAGCAAGGCTGTGGGTGTGTGAACAGGTAGTTGAACCCCTTGGAGGGTATGAAGTACTTCCTCTCCACACCCTTAGCGGTGGGAAGGATGGAGGCCGGGGTCTGCCAAATGGTCTTTGCATTGGCTTGTATAGTTTTGATGAGAGGTAGAGTGACCCTGGATGGTTCTTCTGGTGCCAGGATGTCCACCATAGGGTCCTCCGACTCTACCACCGCCTCAGCCTGCAGGTTCATATTCTGTGCCACCCTGCACAGGAGTTCCTGGTGGGCACGGCTATCTATAGGGGGCGGCCCCGAGACGGAGGTGCCCGCCACTGTTGACCTGAATTTTATGGGTTAGCTGTTATGGCTCGCCACTGATCGCATCCGACCAGAAGATTTATAGGTTCTTGTCCAATTCAGACGACAGGGTCCGAGAACTCAGAGAGTTCTATATCGGGAGAGGACTCTCGGGGTGCTTGGCAAAAACACGTACACTGAGGACAATACCAAATTGATGTAGCCCCCCTCTCCACCTGGTTACCTCCTTTAATGGAAATCCGCTTACAGGTTTTGATGGACAGGTCTGGGTTCTTTTGGATCCCACCACCCACTCAGCAGGGTGAATCTTTGTTCTTTTTTTTGTCTATGAAATTATTTGGCGGTGGCTCTACCCCCCTCGCTCCTTCCTGGCAGGGTCACCAGGGCAGCTTGGGCGGAAAATTCTAACTACAGAGTGATCCCCACTTACTTGCCAGATAGTTGGAGACTTCCAAGAAATAACACAACACATAAAAATATATTCAACACAATAATTATATTAAACAGGCAACAAATACAACATAACAGGGTGAAACACTATTTTTAGGGTCACCGGTGCCCACACTGAAAATACCCGTGACTTGATGTAACAAGTGTAAAATTAGTGCCCTGTTGGTACGCGTACTTTGCTGGGGCCCTTGATGACCTATAAAATTCTCTGCAGTGGTTTAGCTGTGTGGCTGACTGGGTTCAGTACAGCCCAAAGGACCCACAAGTGGGAGGTGGTGGTGAATCCCTCCACAGGTATAATAAGCAGCAGGTTATAAAATCCTCAAACCCATATTCCCTGGCTTGAGGACACAGTTCAGGGAGTAGGGGGTCCCCAAAACAAATTCCCTAACTAACTAAAAGACGGTGCACTCATGAACTCCATGAATGATCTTCAGGTTTGAAGATGACGCTGGACTCTTCAGTCACTGCAGAGGGGCTGCTGTCTGCTGTCAGGGATCCTCCTCAAGCAGGAATCAGGCTGCGTTGGTCCCAGGATTTCCCCTCAACACAAAGGGGTGCAGGGCTCAAGGAGTAGGTTATACAACTACCCTAACATCCAAACTGTAGCCTCCTAGCCCACCCTTCAGTCACACACTCAGCAGGCAGCTTCCCTGGACTAGCAGAGCTGACCATGTGGTGACTAGTCTCACCTAGGGAGAGGGAGCCTGGCTGGGGAAATTTCTCAACAAACACTACCAATTGGTTTCAGAGTAGCAGCCGTGTTAGTCTGTATCCGCAAAAATAACAGGAGTACTTGTGGCACCTTAGAGACTAACAAATTTATTAGAGCATAAGGGACTCATCCATGGGGAAAGAAAAACCAGGTGAGGGATCAGCTGTCAGGTTCCTAGAGGCCAGTTCTCAGGGGGAACCCTGCTTGCAGGCCTGGGACTCACCAGCTCCCCACACAACCAGTCCTGCCCTTGCCCTGGCTGGCTCCAGCCCCTCCAAAATGGCTTCTCCCACTCCTGAACTCCCTGAGAGGGGCATCTCACTCCCTATTGGTTGCTGGGCAGACTCTGAGTTTGCCTTGGCTCCTGCTCCCTGAGCTGCCGGCAGACAGAGCTCCAGGAATCTATGTAATCATCTCCTTGGGGGTTACATTGATAAAAACTTTGAGATTAACAAAAGAATAATAAATGCTATGAAACTTATGACTGCAAAACAGTAAAAGAATTCCACAACTCCTGGTGGTAACATTCCTATTATAAATAGCTTAACCTAACATACTCACACCCTTCCTCGAGGACCTGGTAATAGGAGGTGAAGGACCAGCCTTACTCCTGACATGCCCGATAACACAATGGTTCTGGTTTCCCCAATAGTTAGGAATGCTGAGTAGTTATACTGTACTACACACGCTGAGCTGATAGCGTGATGGAAGATAGAATGATAGGTAGATAAAAAGATAGTCTATAGAACAAAGAGAAGAAAAAAGCTCTCTAAGATATTCTTACATGGTATTTTATAGGATCCTGACACTATGTAATTCAGGCCCAACCTACTATACCCAAATCTTACTTCCGTACCCTAAGAAATTTATGGGTACTCTTCTCCTATAGGTTAGTGGATTACGACACTTACTCTCTACTTATTAATAAGGATTGTCTCACTCCAAAAACTGCCAAGCTAGGTTCTCTTGGCGACTTCCAGGTTTGTGGTGCACCCTGCGGTTACCAATCGGTTGCAGACGCCGGATAAACCTGTTCAGTGTTGGGTGTAGTTCCTCCCTTCGGTTCCCCAAAGTTCAGGGACCATTTCTATCTGTGCCATTGGTTGCCAGCCTTTATGCTGACTTACTATTAACTGATCATACTTTTAGCTATTAAGCTGACCTTACAGGATACAGGCCCGTAGGCTTCTTGCATTTCAGCAAAACTTAATCTATGTATAATTATTAGGAAACACATATCATATGCCTCAACACATCCTAATTTCATAGGAATTCATACTGATAAAATATAAGGATCATGTATGAAATGGATTAATTCAGAAAGAGAAACATATTATTTGATACAGCTGGCTGGATTAGTAGGATATAGTAGCTAACAAAGTAATCCTTTGGGCTACACCACCGCCTTGTCCGGGGAGGATGATGAGGACACTAGTGGGGTAACTGGGTCCTCTGGACCCTCTTCGTCCTCAGGGACCTGCTGCCCCACTTCTAGCTCCGTGCCAGCCACACCAGTGGCACTCAATTGGAGGGAATAAAAATGGATGCCTACCTGCAGAATCAGCAAGAACATTTAAATCAGGTCCACTTGCAGATAGCTGCTAAATTGGGGAAATCCAGATGAAAGGCAAAGGCCTACTTTGACAAAAACCAGAGAGAGAATACTTGGAAGGTTGGAGACCAAATAATGTTGTTATCTTACAAAGCACCAGAGCATGGGCTGTGTAATTGATGAATCAGACCCTTCTGAATCATCAGTAAACTCAGTTCAGCAGTGTATAAAATTAGGATAACAGGAGGCAAGTGTAATAGAGACAGAATCTACCATGCTAACTCGTTAAAGCTGTATCGATCATCCAGGTCACAGGAGCAACTTTCACCTCAGGAACCAGGTGAGCAACACCCAGCAGAATCGCAATAGCTGTAGTTCAGCAGATCGCAACCATGAAATGGACACTGATCTTTCTGATTTACTGCACCCTTAGCATTGCTCTAAGGGTAAGTGTAGTGGGGCGGCTGCCCCACTCCTGGAGAACAGGGGTTAAAACAGCCAAGCTAGGCTGATTGGAGTAGCAGCCACAGCTGTGGCCAGCTCAATTAGGGCCCAGCTGGCCCTGACAGGAGGGTGTGGGCCAGAAGATGGAGGCAGTCTCTCTCTAGGTGGGGAGAGAGAAGGTACCTGAACTGGAGCAGTGCTGGGGAATAGGGCAAGGGAACTGGAGAGCTCCAGCCTGGTAAATCCCCAGGCTGCAGGCCTTGGTGAAGGCCTACACAGGTACTGGGGTTGCAGAGGTGCAGCCTGGGCTTAGGCAGAGGCAGCTGGTCCGACCCCCTTGCCAATGATGAGTGGCCTTTTACAGGCTGCAGTTTGCCCCAGTGAAAAAGCACAAGAACAAATCCGCACAGACACACCCCTAGAGCCCCGACCAGGGGTGTTCTAGCTGCTACCCAAAATCCATAAACCTGGAAATCCTGGACGCCCCATCATCTCAGCCATTGGCACCCTGACAGCAGGATTGTCTGGCTATGTAGACTCTTTCCTCGGGCCCTATGCTACCAGCACTCCTAGCTATCTTTGAGACACCACTGACTTCCTGAGGAAACTACAATCCATTGATGATCCTCCAGAAAACACCATCCTGGCCACTATGGATGTAGAATCCCTCTACACCAACATTCCACACAAAGATGGACTACAAGCCGTCAGGAACAGTATCCCCGATAATGTCACGGCAAACCTGGTGGCTGAACTTTGTAACTTTGTCCTCACCCACAACTATTTCACATTTGGGGACAATATATACCTTCAAGTCAGTGGCATTGCTATGGGTACCCGCATGGCCCCACAGTATGCCAACATTTTTATGGCTGACTTATAACAACGCTTCCTCAGCTCTCGTCCCCTAATGCCCCAACTCTACTTGTGCTACACTGATGACATCATCATCTGGACCCATGGAAAAGAAGCCCTTGAGGAATTCCACCATGATTTCAATAATTTCCATCCCACTATCAACCTCAGCTTGGACCAGTCCACACAAGAGATCCACTTCCTGGACACTACAGTGCTAATAAGCGATGGTCACATAAACACCACCCTATACCAGAAACCTACTGACCGCTATACTTACCTACATGCCTCCAGCTTTCATCCAGACCACACCACACGATCCATTGTCTACAGCCAAGCTCTAAGATACAACCACATTTGCTCCAACCCCTCAGACAGAGACAAACACCTACAAGATCTCTATCGAGCATTCTTACAACTACAATACCCACCTACTGAAGTGAAGAAACAGATTGACAGAGCCAGAAGAGTACCCAGAAGTCACCTACTACAGGACAGGCCCAACAAAGAAAGTAACAGAACGCAACTAGCCATCACCTTCAGCCCCCAACTAAAACCTCCCCAGCGCATCATCAAGGATCTACAACCTATCCTGAAGGACGATCCCTCACTCTCACAGATCTTGGGAGACAGGCCAGTCCTCGCTTACAGACAGCCCCCCAACCTGAAGCAAATACTCACCAGCAACCACACACCACACAACAAAAACACTAACCCAGGAACCTATCCTTGCAACAAAGCCCGTTGCCAACTCTGTCCACATATCTATTTGGGGGACACCATCATAGGATCTAATCACATCAGCCACACTATCAGAGGCTCGTTCAACTGCACATCTACCAATGTGATATATGCCATCATGTGCCAGCAATGCCCCTCTGCCATGTACATTGGCCAAATCAGACAGTCTCTACGCAAAAGAATAAATGGACACAAATCAGATGTCAAGAATTATAACATTCAAAAACCAATCAGAGAACACTTCAACCTCCCTGGTCACTCAATTACAGACCTCAAAGTCACAATACCCCAACCAAAAAAACTTCAAAAATAGACTCCAACGAGAAACGGCAGAATTGGAATTAATTTGCAAACTGGACACCATTAAATTAGGCTTGAATAAAGACTGGGGGTGGATGGGTCATTACACAAAGTAAAACCTATTTCCCCATGCTAATTTCCCCCCCCCCCCTACTGTTACTCACACCTTGTCAACTGTTGGAAATGGGCCATCCTGATTATCGCTACAAAAGTTTTTTTCCCTCCTGCTGATAATTGCTCACCTTAGTTGATTACTCTTGTTACAGTTGGTATGGCAACACCCATTTTTTCATCTATATCTTCCTACTCTATTTTCCACTGCATGCATCCGATGAAGTGGGTTTTAGCCCACGAAAGCTTACGCTTAAATAAATTTGTTAGTCTCTAAGGTGCCACAAGTTCTCCTGTTCTTTTTGCTGATACAGACTAACACGGCTATCACTCTGAAACCTGGCACAAGAAGAGTGATTTACTGTTTACAACATGCGTGACATAACCCAACTATTTAATGAGACCCAACGTATACTCCTGAGGGCCTTCTGTGCCAAATAATCAAAAAATAAAAATTCTGCGCACAATATTTTAAAATTCTTCAAAATTCTCAAATTTTATTTGTCAAATAAATGTGGAGGCTCCAGCATGGCATTGGGGAGCACAGGCCACTGGCTGCACAGAGGTGGGAGATCACTGTGCAGCTCCCCCCAGGACACAGACTCAGCAGTGAGGCTGCACCCAACCCTGTCACAGCGCAAGGACCAGGCCTGGCCCAGAAACACCCCAGGGCCCTGCCCCTCTGTGCAAGATGCACCAGGTGTGGGCAGGCAGGCTCAGCAAGGCAAGATCCAAGTATGGAGGGGCTTAGTGTGGGGGAAATCCAGGTGAGGATTGAGAGGGTTTTGTGGGGGGCAATCTGGGTGCATGGGGATCTGGATGCACAGGGGAGTCCTGGGCGCAACGTTAATGGGACTCTTCAGGGACGTTCAGGTGATGGTGGTTGGGGCTCAATGAGGGGGGTCTGATTGTGGGGGGGGATAGAGCTCAGCAGGGGGGTCTGGGTGTGGGGAGCTCAGTGGGGGGTCCAGATACTGGGGGAGTGGGGCTCAGTGGGGTGAGGATCCAGGTGCAGCTGGTTGGGTCTCGGTGGGGTGGAGATCAGGGTGTGGGTGGCTCATCAAGGTGGCCCAGGTGCAGGGGGAGTGGGGCTCAGCAGGAGGGTTCTGAGTGTGTGGGGTGAGGCTCGGCAGGAGGGCCAGGGTATGAGGGGGTCTGGATGCACAGGGGAGCAGCTACCTGTACAGGGATCCCTCCCCCTGCAACTGAGGAGCGATGGGTGCAGGTAGGGTGACCAGACGTCCCGATATTTCCTTGTTTGTCCCGCGTCCCGATGTGCGGTCGGGACCCTGGACAAACAAGGAAATGCTCCAGAGCCCAGAAGTGCTCGTGGCCCCCCCCCCGCCCCGACTCCGCCCCCTCCTCCCCCCATTGGCTCCCTCCCCGAATCCCCGCCTCTTCCCCAGGCTCACCATTCCTCCTCCCTCCACAAGCGCTGGAGGGAGGCCCTGGAGATGCAGGAGGAGCGCGGTGCCGTGAGTGAGAGTCCGGCCTGGCCCCGAGCGCAGGCAGGACTCAGTCGGGTGGTAGGGAGAGTAGGGGGGCGGCCTGCGGGGCCAGGCGGCGGCTGTTCTCCCCCCCGGGCAGCGGGACTCGGGAGCAGCCGCTGCTGCAGCTCCCACTGCCGCGGGGGGAGGAAGCGGCCGATGGCCAAGCTCGGCGGCTGCGGCTCTGGCGCCCGGGCCCGAACCCCCCGAGCCCGGGCGTGCTGCGGGGACCCAGCAGCGCGCACGCTGCGCCCAGCCCCTGGCCAGTCGCGTCTGGGCTGCTGCCCAGCTGGTGCTATCCCGCGGCGGCCCCGGGGCGGAGGCATCGGCAGCCCAGCCCCTTTCGTTCCCCTGCGGGACCCGAGCGGGACGGGGGGGCTGGGGCCTGCTGCCCCCACTCCGAGGCCGCCGCGGGATTGCACCAGCTGGGCAGCACCCCAGACGCGACTGGCCAGGGGCTGGGCGCAGCGTGCGCGCTGCTAGGTCCCCGCAGCAGGCCCGGGCTCGGGGGGTTCGGGCCCGGGCGCCAGAGCCGCAGCCGCCGAGCTTGGCCATCGGCCGCTTCCTCCCCCCGCGGCAGTGGGAGCTGCAGCAGCGGCTGCTCCCGAGTCCCGCTGCCCAGGGGGGAGAACAGCTGCCGCCTGGCCCCGCGGGCCGCCCCCCTACTCTCCCTACCACCCGACTGAGTCCTGCCTGCACTGGGGCTAGGCCGGGCTCTCACTCACCTCGGCCCCGCGCTTCCCCTGCGTCTCCCGGGCCTCCCTCCAGCGCTTGTGGAGGAAGGGTGTTTTGTTTTGTTTTTCCCCCCCCCCCCCGTCCCGATATTTGACTTGGGTGATCTAGTCACCCTAGGTGCAGGAAGCGGGAGCAGGATGAGGGGACTTTGCAGAGCTTTCTGCAGCCGGGGGAGAAATCTGGGTCTGACCCAGCCCTGGATGCCGTGCAGGGGAAGAGGAAGTCCCATTCTCCCCAGCCCAGCCAGGTCCAGCAGCTGAGCCCGGAGCAGGGTAGGAGCCACCAGCTGGGTCTTCTCCAGTCCTGCCTCCTGCCCCACAGTTATTTACCTCTCTGCAGGCTGCCCTGGGCCCACAAAACGTATTGCTGGGAAGGGTCATGTGACCGCTCTTGTAGCTTCCCTTTGCTTCCCTGTCAGAAGGTCATTTTTCTGGGGGAAAGCAAAGAAATCTGCAGGAGAGAGAAATTCTGCACATGTGCAAAGGCACATAATTCCTCCAGAAGTACAATTTAAAATGAACCAGCTAGTCATTTTAAACAACAATCAGCACAAGGATCAATATATAGGGAAAGAGATTATTTGCCCTGCGTATGGAACGTATGTTGTAACTACAATCACTGATGCATTACAATCTCTAAGATTGGGAAAGGTTCCTGACGTAATAAAAAAAGATGACCAGTTGTTGAGTTGGTATTGCCCCAAATGTTTTCAAAGGCCGGGAAAGGAGCAATCCATGTGTTTGGATTTGTGCCAGCATTTATCAGTAGGTACAATGAGACAGCTGGGATCTGACACACCTCACCCCAACTGAGACAGGTGTTCTCTTTCTAAAGATTGTATAATGACATGATCCTTGTATGTCTCATACATGATCTCGTTACCAGTGTTTGACCGAGACAAGGATGTGTACAGGCAATTGGTGGCTGTTCATTCTATAAGTCACCTTGAAGATGACATCTACAGTGAACGCGTCAATGTGGCTCCCTTGGTGGTCCATCACACTTCAGCTTGAACCTGGAAAATTCCACAGATGGCCTGTTGCTCTGAAAAAGGACCTTGGTACATCTGTAGATGTTATGTGTTTGAGACAGACACTGTCCTTTGTGGACTACAGGGAGAAGAATTACGGAATAATTCATCATCATCGCCGTGCCTGGTGACGCTGACCAAGTGGAAGACTCTGACGGAGAGGGTGACCTATGCTGGAAATGGCCAATTTTGCGTGGTAACCAATCAAAAGAGGTACCAATATGGTCCCTTGGTGTGTCCTGTCACAGACCCAAATTTTTGTTTTACTCCAAAGCAACCTACTTTGATAGGGAACCAAGCAATTTCCCCTATTCCCACTTTTGAAAACATCACCATCATTCAGTCTGACCCAGCCTATTAGGATTTAACTATTCAAAGTACACCCACATTTCTTGTCTATATTCCTCTGCTAAGCTTACAATTAAAGTCATTACTGGCTTGTAAGGAGACCCACCTCAGACAAATTACTAACAATATGGCTAAAGCTAAGCTATTACTCAATTAATTAATGAAGGTGATGAGTCTTCAATAACCCCTGGGAAGGATGTTGGGTTAAAAGGATGGGTTATTGCCCAAGGAATTGCAATAGGGGTTATTTGCATTGTTTTAGGATGCATGCAGTATAAACCCAAGAAGTATAGGCAAAGACCTAGACAGGTACCAAATATTAATGATGGCGAATATATATCCATGGTACCGGGGTACCTTCCAGAAACACATCAGGGCTCTGAGTCTCACCTTTACGATACCCTTCCTCCACCCCACGAGGTGGAATATGGCATTGTAACTGTCCCTATTATTTTCTTATAACAGGTTATAATAGGTTTATATTAAAGTATTCTGGCTGTAACGCAAGGGACCTACAGGCCACATCTTGTATGTTGAGCTAAGGCAAATTTAGCCTACATCTGTTTGGGACGTTTCACCCAGATAGGTGCTGATGAGTTAAAGCATAAGGTCCATATATGGCTGTGACCTTTAACATAGATAGATAAAGGATGCATTGAAGCAGGTTGGCATAAGGGACTTCCTAAGTTCATATCCTCTTTAAACGTCCATCACAAGGAAATAACTGATATAACTGAGGAGGACAGAAATAACAAATGTGAGAATGATCTAATGTCATTAATATGTATGCATATGTCATCAATATGTACAAACATGCCAGCCTATGGAGTAAGTGTAACCTAACGTATTGTGGCTGAGGAAACCAAGTTTGGACATAGAAGCAGGGACTCAGGTGTTCAAGCCCTATAAGAGGTGTGACCCACCGGGCCAAGGCAGCTTCGTTAGTTCTTTGTCTATTAGTCTGTTAGTGTTTTACTTAACTAACGTACTTTACTGACTTAAACTTACAATTAAGAACTAAGTTAGCTTCTTTAGCTCTTAGGTCTTTAGCTTCTCCTAAGCTCTGCACCTCCCACTCAAGAACTGAGGAACCTGGACCCGAACTCTCTTGGCATGCTAGAGGTGAGGCTGGTCCTTTGTCTCTTACTGCCAGGTTATCAGGGATGGGTGTAAGTATAGTAATCAAAAGCTTTACAGTATATAATATCACACACCTTTCTAGGACTATATTATTGCATTTGTAACTCTGATTATTTTACCATTTGATTACTATTTGAGTATTATTCCATTTAGCTCAATAAAAGGCTACATTTGTCTCAGTATGAGTGTCCTGTCTTACATCCCGAGGGTCCTTGCAAACTCTAGGTAGCCTGCTTCTGGGACAAGAACCTTATCATCTTCTGATCAGATTATTTGACGAGCCTATAACCCATAATATCCAAATTAATAATATGAACCTCCTAAAATCAAGCAATACCCTCCCTACTCTTGTGGGCTGGCCTGTTTCTAGTCCAGTGAGCCCCAAACTGTGAGGCACGTTCCCCCTAGGCTGGTGTGTAGGAATATTCGGGGGGGGGGGGGGGCGCAGGGTGGTGTGCTGCGGGGCCTAGGCCAGTCCCCACTGGGGGTGGGGAGGGAGTGCCACACTTCCAGACCTGCTCCGCTCCCAGCCTTACTGCATCCCCAACCCCATTCAGCCCCCAGTCATGCTACACCTCCAGGCCAGATCCACCCCCATCCCCAGCTCCACTCTGCTCCCTGCTCCACCCCCAGCCCTGCTCTGCCCTCATTTCCTCTCTACGCCCTCTGACCAGATCCACCTCTAGCTCCAGCTCCTCCCCCATCCCCAGCTCCACCTTCAGCCCAAGCGCCGCTGCTGAGGAATCCTTGGCTGGGCAGTAATGGCGGGGAGAGGTGCAGACAGATTCCATTAATGGTTGGGGGGGAGCGTGACAAGAAATGTTTGTGCACCTTAATTCTTGTTTCATTATACTGGGGCAGGCCTTCCTGGTAGCAACCACACGCCTATTTGTTATGTTGTTGTTTTGTTTTACAATGAAAATAAGCTCACAGTAGTTTTTAAAATATAGAGCTGAAAAAATACTGAAACTTTATTTTAATCAGTAAACCAAATATTTTTTCAGTTCAGTTCCAGTTCTAGTTCCAGATCAGTAGGTAGAACAAAATTATGGTTCCGGTTCAGTTCCAGTTTAAACACCAGTTTGAACTCTTTTTCTGGTTCTGGTTCAACTCCCTGGGCAGAATAGATTATCTGGGCAGCTCAGATACCAGGTAAGACGTCTAAGTGCTCTGTGGTGGTTCTAAAATACGCAACACAGGGAGCGGGACAGAGAATGATTCTAAGCATCTAAACAATGAGACTGGCTCAGCAATTCCTTGCTTATTTAGCAAGGAAGCACTAAAGGGGGAGGGGGAGGGGTGGAGTGGCTCCTGGGCCAGGGCTGTCAGGATCCTGGGTGGGTGGTAGTGCACTGGAGAGGGGAAAAGGCAGGTCAGGCAGAGGGAGGCAAATTTATATCCCCCCCACACTTTAAATGGTACATCCGCCTCCCTAAATCCAACCCCCAGAGTTAGGTTGCAGGGTGAGAGAAAGGCCCCATCACACAGGCGGGGAGATTTTTAAAAGGTACAAACGGGAGTTAACCATTTTGCCAACTCCTGCAATTTTATGGTGGCTCTGGCAACATCTGGTGATCTTCCTGAAGCCCAAGGGGCTCCACTTTCATTTAAAAATCAAACAAACATAAAAGGAACTTCCTCAGCCTCCCACGTGCAGAAAAAAGCTTGACCAGGTGATGGGAGGGTAACCCCCACCAGGCTCAGAAACCAGCAGGAAAATGCAAAGCACCAAATGTTTAAAAAAAAAATCTTCTGGACCCTCTGCTCCACTGTGCTGCCCTAAGTGTGGGTCCTGTGGGGCGGGGGGAATGCCCAACAGCCCACTGGATATGGATTTTCCCCAGGGTCCCTCCCTCTCTCTGTGGGCAGATGGCCCTGCCCCTTCTCCCAGGATTGACACGGCAGGGGTTGTCTCCTCCAATGGAAAGGGGGTCCCCCAATATCCTCACCTCTCCCCTTTGCATCTGGCTGCTCCCGGCCATGTGCATCTCTTGGGCGGGGAGAGGCGCAGAAGTGCTGTGTCACGCCCAGGTGTCGTCAGTGCCACACACTCAACTTATCCCTACCGGTGTCACCAGCCAGCTTGCCACCACAGCCCCATCACTCACCCCCAGGTTGCACAGCCAATGGGCATTCGCCCCTGCCTGTGTGCAGCCAATCAACACTGGGGACGGGAGCCACCAACCTCCACCACCATCGCAGAGGGAGCCCTCACTGAAACCCAATGCAGCACATTCCTATGAAAACAAGCCCTGAGATGTGTGCTCCCTCCTACCCCCAACAGACTGCACTCAAGCATGCAGTGTTTCCCCCAGGAACTGAAATTAGGGGAGATGTTCGATTTTACGGGGAGGGGGGTATGGTACTATGGCACCATAGTAAAAACTGAAAAATGTTTCATGACTATTTTATTGGATTTAACTCATGTTTTAAAATCATCACACAAATTAAAGTTGGCTACTCAAGCCTTCTATGAAGCACTACAGCTACATCCTTCTTGGTTTCTTGTTATAATTTTGCACAACTCTGTTAATGAACTTCTTGAATGCAATGCGTTCATCTTTGGTGGCTTCTCGTGGGTCCGGTACTTCCATTCCTTCAATTGATATGCTCATTAGTTCATTCACATGATCAGGCAGAAGGCGGCTTCTTTCAGAACACAAAATTCTATTCAATGATGAAAAAGAATGCTCAACTGTAGCTGTTGTGACTGGGAGTAGCAAGAGATGAATTCCTACTTCTTTCATCCCAGGAAACAGAACACAAAGATCGGTTCGAGCCACTAGTGATGATAAAAAAGAAGTTGAAGTCAAATCTTCATTCATTCATCGTATGATATTCCACTCTGTGTTCAAGTTCTCTATTCTGTCCTGGGTACACGGCAGCCCCATTGCTGGTAGTGCCTCACTCCGCTCAATTGTCGGTGTTTTATAGGACAGGGATCTGTAAAAGCTACGTAGAGGTTGAGTAGAATCTAGAAGTCACTGTTGTCGATTTTTAAGAATCAAGTCTGTGTACTTTTTCAGTTGTCTTAACAAACACTTCTTGTCCTCTTCACTTAAGGATTCAATATAAATGCCTTCATTAGTCAACTTCTGGACTGAAGTCTTTGCTTCGTCCAGTACTTTTTCAATGGATAGCTCTCTGATTGATCCAAATGTAGCTTCTATTGCTGGACAAAGATCTACTACTGTTGTAGCAGATGCCTGGATGGCATTGTTTAGTGACCCAAGTGGTTTCAACAGTAGACTTACAAGGGAGAGAATGGCAATAGTCTTCTCTGAACATAGTAGCAAAAGTAATCCACCAGCCTCACTACTTAGATCCATCCCATATTGGTAGATACTTTCCAAAGTCAGTAATAATGGCTGGAGTAATTTTAAGACAACAGCCAAGGATCGCTCATGAGAAAGCCAGAGGGTTTTCCCAGGTTGGACTAATTTGAACTTCAGTCCCAGTGTATCTTCTATATTTTCCAAGATATTCAGTCTTTTTGGACTCTTATATCTTCATTTGGACTCAGCAAATGTATAGCTTTTTAAATGTCTTTTGAAGAGTCTGCAGCTCGTACTAGCGCTAGTTGGAGTAGATGGCCTCTGCAGTGTGTATAGGAGAGATTAGGGTTACACTTTTCTCTGAACAAAGCTTGTACTCCACCATGTCTTCCAGAGAAGTTTGCAGCACCATCAAATGCACAAGCAGCCATGTTTGGGGTCCAATTGACAAGCATTTAACTCTTCTAAGATGTGGGTTGTCACAGATGCAGCCAATGTGTCTTCTATAACTTGAACATCTAGAAATGCATCTACTGGCCTACCACTGACATCAAGATAACCTACACAATGACTTAATACTTGATGCCCATTTGCATCGGTGCATTCATCAGCCACGTATGCAAATTTTTTGAATGTGGTGAGAGAGTTCTTCACTTTTTCAACTGTTGAGTCTTTCACTGTTGCACCACATGCTTCTAGCCAGTCAGTTGAGTTTCTTGCAGAAAGACAGTGAGCATTTGCTGGTCTTGTTCAGAACCAGTGTTCAACTTCAGGATGAGCAAGTGAAAATGCACTTAACATTGGCCTCCAGTTTGTAGTGTGTGGTATCTTTTGCTTAAATAGAAAGTATGATGCCATAGCCATGTTTGTTCGCATGAACTGTGTTGTGTCTCCAGCATTCTTAACAGCCTCATTAACACTCACCGGGGTTGTCCTTGGTCAGTGGAGACTCAGAGTTCAGAGGTGCTTTCACATGAGTTCACAGGAGTTGGTCTCTTGAGGTTCCATCCAGCTCTCAGTGATTTCAGCTGAGCTCTCAGTGGGGGAACCTCGCTGCTAGTGCAGACTGGGCTGCCTTTTCCACAGAAACACTGTCCCACAGCAGGTCTAAGCACTTAGACCTGATTATCAGTGATTTCAGCTGTAGTGGTCACTTAACAAAACAAAAGATTATCTATGGCAGGGGTGGGCAAACTTTTTGGCCCGAGGGCCACATATGGGTATGGAAATTATATGGTGGGCCATGAATGCTCACAAAATTGGGAGTTGGGATATGGGAGGGAGTGAGGGCTCTGGCAGGGGGTACAGGCTCTGGGGTGGGGCCAGAAATTAGGAGTTCAGGGTGCGGGAGGGGGCTCCAGGCGCGGGTGGGGGGTGAGGACTCTGGGTTGCAGGAAGGTGGTACCGAGGGGTTTGGAGGGGGATCAGGGCTGGGGCAGGGGGTTGGGGCACGGGAGGGGGTCAGGGGTGCAGGCTCTGGGCGGCACTTACTTCAAGCAGCTCCCGGAAGCAGCGGCATGTCCCCGCTCCGGCTCCTACGCAGAGGTGCAGCCAGGTGGCTCTGCATACTGCCCTGTCTGCAGGCACTGCCCCTGCACCTCCCATTGGCCCCGTTTGCTGGCTAATGGGAGCTGTGGGGGCAGCACTTGTGGTGGGGGCAGCCTGCGGAGCCCCCTGGCTGTCCCTACGTGTAGGAGCCGGAGTGGGGATGTGCCGCTGCTTCCAGGAGCTGTGCGGAGCAAGCCCCCGACCCCACTCCCCGGCAGGAGCTCGAGGGCCAGATTAAAACATCTGAAGGGCTGGATGTGCCCACCGGGCCGTAGTTTGCCCACCCCTGATCTATGGAGCCTAATCAGCTCTGTCTTTAAACAGTGGAGAGGGGCAGGTCAAATAGTACTTGTGACTCAGGCAGACCATCAATCAAAACACCTGTCCCTTGATGCCCTCAATCAGCACAGGCTAAATTCAGTTCTACTGCCCTTTACGCATACAATAAGAACAACAACATTTCATCCCCCCCCCCCCCCACTGCATTCAAGTGATTTGTAACCCAACCCCAGCCAAAATCTATCACTTGGGCAACACAGCAGTGTTTGCTGGATACCTAGGTAGATTAGGTGTGAATGTAAATACAATCTGGTCCTGAAGCCTTTCCCTCCAGCCCCCAGCTCATCACTAGCTGTCAGGGAGAGCTCATTTAGACTTTGCTTACAAATCATAATTTGAAATTATTAGGTTGGCCAACATCACCGAAATGAATGCACTGACATTGTCATAAAAAACAACAGCTGTATAAAGAAGCTAGTCTATGTTCATACTTTTCAAATCTATTATACTTTTTTCAGATACGCGTATTTATCATATGAAAGTGTGTATTCATGTTTCAATTTCAATTCAAATTTCCAAACAATCACTAAATTGGCAACAGTAACTAGTTCACAAAACTGTGTGTGTGTGTGTGTGTGTGTGTGGAAATCCCTGCAAGCATGCTCATTAATATAGAGTGCGTTACCCAAAGGAAAGTATCGCAGAGCCCACTACAGAGGGGCTATCGAAGTAACCACACCTCCCCTGCTGCTATGGGAGACCAGGAATGCAGTGGTGCAAACACATTAAAACATTGCTTAAGACGGTCTAGGCTGTGTAAGAGCACTGAGGGAGAGAAACCCTGGGAGAGTAAAAAGCTGGGGGAAGGGGGAGGGCATGTTTGCCCCCCGCCCATCCCTGCAGTGGTTGGGCCTGTGCTGGAATAGCAGAGACCTGGCCCGATGGAGCCATTTCCTGTAATCGATGTCATGCATCTCCCACTCCCCACCACAAGGCAGCTGCTACATCCTGTGACTGACAGAACACACGCAGCGCTCTGGGGAACGGAGGCATGAATTTCATTTCTTGTGTGTAGGTATTCGACTCTATAGACTTGATGCAACCTGCTGAATTTGCTTGGGGAAAATGCTGTGCTTTAAAAAAAACAAAAATGTTCTGATTGTTCATGCAGCACAGAGGTGGCTTTAGCTATTTTGCCTTACGCCTAGTTCACACTGTGAGGGGCCTGACTCATGATTTTGGGGTTTCTAGTGGTACGGATGCTAGTATGGACAGGACAGTTCTGATGACCCAGTTATTTAGGCAGAATTTAAGCTTGTTGGAGAGAAGCTGGTCTTGGAAATGGTTCCGTGCTGCTCTGGGTGCTTTGTGTCTGCTACTGTTTGATTTAGCTCTGGCAGCAGAATGCAGAAAATACACCAGACAGTTCCTTCCCCCATCTTTTTACTTTCCTAGGGTCTATCTACGCCAGGCAAGCCCTCTGCCAGTGTGGGATCGTGTGTTCAAACTTTTGAATACCTTATTTTTTATTGCATTTGTAGCCCATTTCATGGCTTTGATGCACAATTTGCATGCATGAGTTATCCCTGTCATATAGTCACTACTTACACTCTTCAAGTCTTAAAACACAAGTATGCTTTCACAATTACACAAGGTTCACAATATTGCAGCTGGGCTCTCACTTCAGTTCGTTCTTACTCACTGACTGGTGACGCCCTGCCCCTTGTATACCCACGAGGGCATGGCTGACAACATTCTAGGAGGTTCCAGGAAAATGTAGTTCTCACAGTCTGGAAGGTTCCATGAGATTCTACAAAATTCCAGAACATTCTAGGTGGTTAGTAAAAAATGGATCCACATACAGAATACCTGAAATGTTACTTCAAACATTCTATTTTCCCTTTTGTTGCTAACAACAGAAACAGCATCCCGAGCCCAGCGCCCCCCAAGCTCGGAACTCCATGCGGCCACCTGGGTTGCCTGTCCCTAAATCCAGCCCAGCCTCTCACTCCCACAGCTCCATTTCCTGAGGCTGGTGCCTGTTTCCTCTCCTCCACATTGGGCTGAAGTGGAGGAAGTCACAGTGACACCTCATCAGCAACTGCTTTTACAGGCTCTACTTAAAAAGTAATTTACCAAGGGACGAAAAGAGGCATTTGGTTAGCGATTGCTCCTCCTCCATTACCGCCTCAGAAACATCAGACATTCCAACTTTTTTTTTTTTTTTAATAAAACTTTAGAAATAGCAGCTGTGCCTTGGAGAAGCCAGCAGCCACTCTCCCAGCCCTTAGTCTAAGGTGTGATGGTGTTTGTTAGGCATTTAAATGATAGAGTTAAAAAAAAAAATTTGAGCCCAAACCTCTCTCCTCCAGCAGATTAGCTCCACTAGACAGTTTGGGTGCTGCCAGTGGCATTCATTATACTAAACAAGGTCTCTTCACTGTCACCTTGTCCCCCCCTTCATTTGTCTGTTGAATTCACTGGTTGTCTCGTTATATGCCAAGGTTGGAAGCTCTTTGGGACAGGAATATTAAAAAAAACACATCCCATTCCTAGCCCAATAGAGCCCTGATCCATGCTGGGAAACCTCTAGCTGCTAACACAATAAAAAGATCTTAATTCAGGCACAGTATCCTTCCAGAAAAATGGTACCCACTCATCCAAGTTACTAATATAAAAAACTAGAAAGCTAAACAAACCCCATGAATCCCTTCTTCAAGGCTTAGCAGCCCTGGAGAGGCCTTTGTTGTGTAATGTGCAGTGAAAGTGCTAAACTGCACAACTTTAAATCCAGACTGGCGCGTGTGCTCTCTCTCTATTCTCTACCTCAAAGAGAAGTTATTGGGTGGGATACAGGAACTCCTGGGTGAAATCCTATAAGTTGTGATATACAGGAGGTTAGACTAGATGATCAATGTGGTCCCTTGTGGCCTTAAAAAAAAAAAAAAATCTATGAAGCTGACCGAACAAAGATGCAGAGAGAAGATGCAAAATTTTTTTGCAAAGGGCTTCTTGGCCATGTGTACAGGGCCCTCTCCACCTATACATTATATGGGAAACAAACACATTTACCTTCTGTAAGGGGAGTTGCATACATTTAAAAGCCCTTATTTTGGTATTTGACAAGGCCAGGTATCACCACCCCTACAACAATCCCCGCCCCTCTCCCCCCCAAAGAAACTGAAAAATGTTATATCACACTTGCATGGCCAAAATTAAAAGGCAGTGATAGAAGAGCCTTATAACTCTGAATTCAGCTAAGACCTGTTTCTTTAAACTGATTGTTAACATTCATACAATATTGACTCTGAACAAAACCAAGTTCAGTGAGAGCAGTCAGTGTGCAAGATACCCCACTGCACCTCATGGGTGCCTGACTGCATCTCCGGCTATTATTCCAGCTCACAACAATGGATGAATAGCAAAGTGAGTAGTGAAGCACAGTCACTTGCAAATGCATCCTCTGGGAAGAGTCTGACTTACACAGCAGAGGTTCGCACTTGGTAGAGAAGTAAGCATATTATTGTGTTACTGTGTGTATATGCTCTAACTAGGGTTAGTTTAGGGCATGCAGCCAACACAGGTCACTACAGATTAGCACTGAGGCATGTTAGCGGAGTTTAAAAAAATAATGGTCCTGAAGATCACATTAAATGGATTCCTAATGACATATACATCAAAATAGTTTCAGACATTAGAGGGGAGATGGCTTATTGACAAACAGCTTTAGCTCTAAACTAATGAAATGTGTAACTCAACCCATCTGGGACAAGTAGAAAGCAGGGAGGACAATACCCTGGGGCCAAGGTTTTCAGATGTATAGGATGCTGGTGACCAGCATGTCTGAAGATCAGGCCACTTCAGTGTGTTCTTGAGTGCTCAAAGGTGCAGCACTGGGATGGATGTGTTCCAGCAGTTACTGCTGATACGCTGGTTGTGGTCATACCAGAGCAACCACAAAAGGAGAGCTATGTTTGCGAAGGCAGGTAACACCACCAAACATTTCACTTTTCAATAAAACTACAGGAATCCCAGGGCCATGAAGCAAAAAGCAGCAGGTGGAAGAGGAAAAATTCTCCCCACCATTTCTCAGCAATCAAACAGTAAAGTTCAGCAGCTGATGAGGCTGATTGAGATGATACCCCTCTAAGTAATTCCAACAGACCCCTCCCCCTGTTCTTCACAGCAACGGGTGAATAGAAGGGAGTTTGTCAGGAGAAGTAATACAGGACAGCTCCTGTAGATGGCCCATACATACCCTCTCTCCCGAGATATTTCCGCCCATGACTAACCCAAGAATTATCTGAGAGATTTAATGAAGGATTTTGTCCCATTAGGTTAGTAGCTAAAAGGGCACCTCCAGCATCTTAGCCTTGACAGCCTGACCAACCCCACCGTGCATTGGTCTTACTCAGCTTGAAGTTTGAGGCCACTTTCAGCAGGAGGCTGCAGCACCACTGCATCTTTGAGAAGCACTCCCTAAGCAGGGCTAGTCACTACAGCCTGGAGCTCTGGGACTCTCCTGACCAGCGCTGTCACAAGGAATGCAGGCTTCAGAGCCAGGGACAGAACATTCTCCTTGAGATTGAAATAGACACCAGCAGTTTGCCTAGGATGAGGGAGAAGCCTTTCAAGGGCATTGGGAACACAGAGGCGGGATGTTAAATGGCCCCTTTCAAATGCTGTGAGGCAAGCATGGACAAACTGAAACTTCTTCCCCTGGAATACAATATGCCAGTCACTGAGAGATTAACTTTAGGAGAAGTTACTGAGCAGCCCTATTGCCTTACAGTTCATAGTGCCCAGGACAGGTGCTGACACAAAGAGATGGTCTATTTCTATCTGTGCTGCCCAAATAGAAAACTTTCCCCTTGCTGCTACACAGGATTTTCCTACTCACGGTTTCCAATTCTCTAGCAGTATCTGCCAGACCTCCTGTACTACTAACTTAGCAAAGTAGAACCTTCATGCTGGGTTAGAATCCAGGAAAGAGGGAGGCAGATGCGATTCTGCATGGCAGTAAAGCCAAAGCCCCCTGTGGCCTACAGCCACACTTGGTGACTGATGAATGTGGGAATTTTGGTATTTTTTTTTATTTCTATGCACACCTGAGTTTCTCTCTGGACTTTATAGTGCTATGCACTAAGTGCAAAGGGAAGGGGCCAGGTCTGGAGATAAGCACCATTAAATTGAATAAAGGCTACACCTGTGAATGGAGGATGCAGAACACACAAAGGAAACCCCACCTAGCCACCACCATTCTCCCCACTTCCACTGGGTGGCAAACTGGCCCCATGCTGGAGAGGAAAGGGGAAAGGCACCACATGGCTGTGCTCTTCCCTGGGATAGGGACAAAGAACAGGGAGAGAAAGGAAGCAGAGATGGTTCCTAGAGCACCATGACTCAGGGACCCCTGATGCTCGCATCTGAACTCTGTCTTAACCTTTGCTTCTTGATGCTGACCTCTGGGCTTTCAGATGCGGTATGCCAGGGGATGGCTTGATGTTGCTGCAACTATCTATCAAAGTACTGCTCCCTCCAGGGGTGAAGAACAAGCCTCTCACAGGGGCCTAGCTCGGCTGGGGTTGGTGCAGGAAGCCACACAGAAAAATATGGATCCCTGGCCCCGAAAGGCCATTTCGAAGTCACGGAGGCTATGGGCCTTTCCCTGTGGAACTGTTTGGATCCTGGGTAGTTACCCCTTCAGCCCCCAAGGAGCTGGTTACACTTTGGGGCAGACACCAAACCTTGTAGATCCATGACCGTGACAAGCTGAGGCTGGGATTTTGAAGGAGAGCCAAAGCTGGTCACAACTCCAAATCCACCTGAAGCTCTTGGGGCCTCCTCCCTCAGCATGGATGAGATTAGAGGCTGATCATTGCCTACTCAGGGTGTAAATTTAGGGCAGATTTAGCACTAGCTAAGCAAACAGGCTTCACTCAAGCCTCTAAAGGCACTGGGCCTGCGGGACAGATTGGAAATCTAAGGTTAGAAAATGGGCATTCTTTAAACTTTTGCCAGAGCCTCCATCCTTGGAAGAAGGTTGGTATCAGGCAAAATAGTTCCTGGAACCAAAATCCCTAGCAAAGAAATACAAATCAACACTTAACAGAGTTTATCTATTTACAGTGGAACTAGGCGTAGCTGGAGGGGGAAGCAAACTGGACCTTTTGGTTAGAGGCTGAGGGATGAGGAGGAGTTCTGGTGTATGTATATGCATCCTTAGTTCCTTCCAAGCGGCCCTGTGCCTTTCCATGGCACAACAGAAAGCCTGCATTAATGGGCTGGAGAATTCTGGCTTGGTGTGGAGTGTGTAGATACAGGTCAGGAGTGGTGATCTGTATTAACAATACTTGAAAGAATCCCAAGCTTCTCACTGGAGTGCTTTCCGTGAACCCTAATGAGGGCTCCCCACCAGCTTTCATGTAGTCTCTACCTAGTAGGTGTATTTTTGTCTTTTAGCCCAAGTTATACTTATTGCTACACTGAGTACTTGTGGCACCTTAGAGACTAACAAATTTATTGGGGTATAAGCTTTTGTGGGCTAAAACCCACTTCATCAGATGCACGGAGGGGAAAATACAGTAGGAAAACACACACACGAAAAGATGGGGGTTGCCAACTTTTCATTTACTCTGTATATATATCTTCCTACTGTATTTTCCACTCCATGCATCCGATGAAGTGGGTTTTAGCCCACGAAAGCTTATGCCCCAATAAATTTGTTAGTCTAAGGTTCCACAAGTACTCCTCCTTGTTTTTGCTGATACAGACTAACACGGCTACCACTCTGAAAGCTGTCATTTCTACACTATATTTCTCTTCCTTTTTTAGTATTTAGACCTTTCAAATGTTTCCAAGTAGCTATCTTATTCCCCTCCCTTCCCATAGTTTGTGGCAAACAATGTTCCTTCTTTCAGTCTTCTTTCACAAATCAATAACCACAAAACCTTATTCCTCCAGTTTGACCCAGAGGCTATATCTACACTTGGAGCTGAGTTTGCAACGCCCAACTCACATAGTTGTACTCAAGCTAACATGCTAAAAATAGCACAGCCAGGATAGAAGAGGTGTCAGTTCAAACTAGCCGCTCTGAAGACGTCCCCACCAGGATCTCCTGGCTATGTACTTGGGCAGCCTGTGCTACCCTGGTACACTGCTATTTTAAGTGCACTAGCTTGAGCAGAGCCACTGTGGGTACATCTACGAAGCTGAGAATCACACACCCAGCTCCAAGTGTAGACAGTCACAAGGTTGGCACAAAAAGCTCTACAGGGTACTCCAGAAGGAATGTGGTCTTTCAATTTTGTATCACCCAAGCAGAAGTTTGGGTTTCACATTAAGGAGCGGCCCTTGGAACTCAAGATGCTAACCTAGTCAAACACCGACTGGAGCCCAGCGGACTGGCATGGCAGTTGTGTAAGGCGGGGGGACCATGCCTTGTTTTTTGGTAAATTAGAGTGAGCAGATGCAATTACAGAGTCTTACCAAAATGTGCATTTCTAATGCTAATTATAAACAACTCCAGATTGTGTTTTTTTTTTTTTTTTTTTTTAAAGCAATGGCAAAAACAAAATACATTAAATAATTCTCCAACTTCTGACCACCAAAAGTTTAAGCAGCATATACTCCGCTGTCCTCACCATTTTAAAAACAAGCACCATAGGTGTGAGAGAGGAGAAGGGAAGCAGTAAAAAGCAGGCTGTCTGTCTCACACAGTTTATTTAACAATAGGTAATAAGAAATCAATTTTAACAGTCTATACAGTGATCGAAAGTTCATATTTATAAGTAATCAACTTTAATTGCATGATTTACAACATTTGAGGGTTTTTTGCTTTCTATTTTCAAGTTTTACAGAAAGTGGAAGAGGGTGGGGAAAGGGGAGAGAGAGAAAGCAAGCATAAAGAAGAAACCCCAGGGATTTTTCTCAGGTTAAAATCATCCTCTCGGAATTGTTTCTTACCCTCTTTTTTATTTTTTTTCCTTTGTTAGATGTAAAAATAACAAAAAAAATTCTTTCAAGAAAACAGAAACCACAATATATATACTACATCCATTTGGCAGCTGCCCCTGTGTATTTGCAAAAATGTTGTCTTCTCTACATGTACAAATTATTTTAATACTTGAAGTTTTTTTAAGCTCAGACTCTTGTATAGAAAATTCTTGGAGGACAAAAGTAGACTTCAGGAGGGGATGGGTTATTTAATATTTTTACATTTTTTCAAAGAATTGACATCTTTCCAACCAAAGAGGAAAAAACTGGTATTTATTTTTAATATATATTTATATATATGTAATGTATTTTTAAAGCAACATTAACCCCTTTTGTCCTCCGGTTTTAGGAAATGTTCTCCTGTGGGTTTTTTGCAGTGATGTGAGGAAAAACCAGAATAGGGAAAATGTTAACCATCTGCCTCAGTAAATAATAACTATCAATATTACATATTTTCATTAATTTAAAAAAAAATAAAACCTATTGGAGGCATGAGAAGGGGGCCAATTTGGTCAGCGGCCAAAAGACCACCCTTTCCCCCTCCACCTCCCAACGCACGCATGCGAGGAAAAACAAGAAAAAGGACTGGTTATGATTCCAGCCATAACAAAAATATATTCTTTGTATTCTATTGTCCCTCAGGTTCATTTTGTTGGTTTCTTGTTTTTAAAACCACAAACTACTGCTGCAGAGTTCGGATGTGTTCCAGGGAAAAAATGTTGTTTTAGCTAAGAAAGATTCAAAAAAATTTGTCTTCAGTACAAAAAGTCTTGAGAAAATAAGTTTTTTTTTTTGCTCCCAAAATGCTACAATGTGTCTAGTGTATGTCTAGTGTACTCTGTGAAAGGTTTGAATTCAAGTCTGAGTTATCGGAGCTGAGCCCCAGTTCCGTGGCGCTTGTACCATGGAGGCCTGCCATGCCTGGATTGCCAGCAAGCTGAGAAAGCATTGCACTCTGGTCCGGGCTGGCAAAGTGCCCCTGATCCATGGGGTTAGCCTGGGCAGCTACCAGTCCTGGATGTGGGGAGCTGGTCTGCGGAGAGACATGGTGTGGAGAAGGTTGAGGTTGCATCCGAGGGGAAGGGCTGGAATGGGGGGGCTGGGACTGGGGTCGTGGTGAGGGTACAGGCTGTGGAGAACGCACTTGATTGGTGAGCGATGAAGGGATCTGCTGGCCCTGTAAGTGTGGGGACTGGGCCTGACTGGGGAGCATGTGCTGTTGGGGGCTCATAGGGTTGGGCTGAGCTGGGGATCCCATTTGCTGCTGAAGTAGCCTCTGCTGGAAAGCCTGCTGCAAACTGGCTCCTGTCTCTGCACTCATTGCCTGTGGAAGCTGGCTCATTTGTCCCATAGTTCCTTGCTGCATCTGCTGCATATGATGCTGCATCCTTTGCTGTTGCTGCTGCTGTTGCTGCTGAGCGTAACCGACACCCTGGGGCTGCTGAAACTGATTATGGTTGGCCATCCCGGGCCCCAATCCCGGACCGGTTCCTTGCTGCTGCTGCTGCTGCTGCTGCTGCTGATGGCGCTGCTGCTCCATCATCTGCTGCCGTCTCATTAAAAGATCCCGGAATTGCGGAGACATCCCAGAGTGATTCATGTTCATCGGCTGTGCCTGAGGATTCATCCCACCCATGGCCTGCTGAGGCTGCTGCTGCTGCGTCTGTTGGGGCATGCTGGGCCTTTGGACCCCGGCTTGCATGGGGTTCATATTTTGCATGGCTGGGTTTGGGTGCACCCCTCCTTGCTGCCCTTGCATGGCTGGCTGTGGTTGAAGCCCTGGCTGACCCTGTGGCATTCCAGGCTGCCCTGGCATACCTTGTGGATTCTGAGACACTGCGTACTTGGCAGCCCTCTGCTTGATGAAAGCAGCCAGTAGCTGAGGGTTGGAGTGGAGGATGTTAAGCACCTGCTGCTGCTGCATGGGGGAGCTGGGAGACCTGAGAGTCCGCAGTAAGTTTTGTAAGGCTGCCTGGGGCAGAGATGCTGGTTTTGGCTGAGGCGCACCAGGAACCTGACCCATTCCTGGCTGAGGCGCCATGTTCATAGGCTGCCCTGGCTGGGCTACTGACATCATGCATGGTCTCTGCATTCCTGGCTGGAGCTGCTGTGGTTGGGGTAACCCACTCTGGGCCCATGGTGGCTGCTGCTGGATTCCCGCTGGCCCCATCCCTTGATCTATGTGACCACCAGGCCCTCTAGCCATCTGGGGAGGGTTCATCCCCATTGGTGGCATCGGATTCAGTTGGGGCATCTGGTGCTGAATTGGCCTTTGGAAAATCTGAACTTGTGCCATCTGACGCTGAGTCTCTGCTGCCCGCTGGATCTGCATGGCCATTTCTACTGCAGCTGGAGGAGGACCCTGGACTGGGGGCTGAGCAGTCTGAGGTGGAGTTGGAGGAGTTATTTGGCCACCTGCTTTGCCCTGGGACACAGCACCAGGGGGTTGAGTTCTCGGCATTGTGTAGGGCGGCATAGTATTGGGAGGTGCAGGTTGGGGTTGCGAGGCAGGCTGGGGTGGTGGCTGGGGTTGTGGGGTCTGTGGTGTTGGGGGCTGCTGGCCTGTTGGAGTTGTTGGTGTGGCTGGGGTTGGTGAAGGCAATCCTTGCTGCTGACCTACCACACCGGTCCTCTGCATGCTCGCCATCCTCCTTCGGAGCATCTGGGCCTGCTGCAGACGGTGCTGAAGTTGCTGTTGGCGAAGCTTGTGTTTAATATTGAGGCAAAAGGGCACCGGGCACTTGTTCTCCTGGCAGTGCTTTGCATGGTAGCAGCAAAGAGCAATGAGTTGTTTGCAAATAGGGCACCCTCCGTTGGTCTTGCGCTTGCAGCCTTTGGTATGTTGGACAACTCGCTTCATCTTCTGACAGGACGGCAGTGAACAGTTGGCGTTACGACACTGGCAGGCATGGACAAGGGACTGGATACAGCGCTGGATGCTCAGACGGCGAGAGTCACCAGGGCTCTGGGTGGTTGCAGTCTGCTGGTTGTTGCTCTCATCGTCTAGGCCAAGGCCCAATTTCTCCATCTTGTGGTCGTGGTTTTTAGTGTTATAACAGGTGATGCACAGGTCGTAATCCTGTAAAGAGACAAAACATTTTGAAAATTAAACAGCTGTCTACATAACCTGGCACAATAAATATACAAATGGGGTCATGTCACTAACAAGGGATATGGACTGTGGTTGGGGGGAGGGGGAAAAATTGGCCTTTTTGTTGATTATAAAGCCAGAAGGGACCATTGTGATCATCTAGTCTGACCTCTTGTGTAACACAGGCCATAGGACTTCCCTGGATTAATGTCTATTTAACTAGGCCACTCATTTTAGGAAAACATCCAGTCTTGATTTCAAAGTTTGCAGTGATGGAGAATCTATCACAACCCGTGCTAAATTGTTCCAATGGCTAATTACTGTCATTTAAATTGGCATCTTATTTCTAGTGCAGATTTCTCTAGCTTCAACTTTCAGGCATTGGATCTCGTCATGTATTTGCCTGCTATATTGAAGGGCCCTCATCACATTTCTGTTCTCCACGTAGGTAGCTCTAGACTGATCAAGTCACCCTTTAAACATCTCTTTGTTAAGCTCAATAGACTGAGCTGCTTGTAAGCACGTTTTCCTATCTTTTATTCATTCTTGTGGCTCTTCTCTGAACCCTCTCCAATATATCACTATCCTTCTTGAATTGTGGATGGTAGAACTGAATACAATATTCCAGCAGCCCCACCAGTGCCAAAGAGAGAATAAAACTCCCTCTACCTGATATTCCCATTTATACATCCAAGGATCACACTAGCTCTTTTGACCACAGCGTTACACTGGGAGCTGATGTTCAAGTGATTATCCACCACGACGCTCAAGTCTTTTTCAGAGTGACTGCTTCCCAAGATACAGTCCCCTATGACCAGTGACCTGTGCTGGCCATTATTTACCATTCTCCCAGTCTTTGGATCATCTGAAAAGTATCACTAATAATTTTATATTTTCCTTTCAGGTAATTTATAATGTCCTCTGTGCCCAGGTATTGGCAGAAGTCCAAACAACTAACAGTGAAAAGTGTGGGCGCAAAACAGTATCTGACATTTATACAGACCAATAGCCAGGGCTTGGAAAACCTGTTTGCCCTGAGCCAGTAGAAATTTCACCTGACCAAGTGGGGTCAGGGGACCACTGGCTCCTTCCCCTGGAGGGAAGGAGGACCTCAGGGAACAGAGTAGCCACTCATCTGCTTGCTCTTCTTCAAAAGAGGAGTGGGACACTATAGTGACACTTCTTTAAGAAGGGGAGAGGGAGGAGCAGATTGCTTTTCCCAGTGTGGAAGGGGAGCACAGAGCAGAGGGGCCACATGGAGAACAGATGGGAGGCTGGGGGGGCTTTGAAATTCTGAGGAGGGCAGAAGTCCTGCCAAACGGTAGGGGACCTGGTATTCCTAAAATTAGTGAAGAAAATAAAACTCCCAAAATTCACTAACTGGAGAACCCAGAATTTGTTTACTTAGGTGTATGTGGGAGGCAGAATGTTAAATTTTACTTGCAGTTTTTCTCAGAACTGAATTTAGGGCACAGTTAATTTACTGGTGGAGGAGTGAAGATTTAAATGAAACAGGCATGGTTAAGGTGATTGTGACCTTTGGGGGCATACAGCAGCACAGCTACTTTTCACTCAGGCTAGCACACTTAACACCTCCCATTCCAAACTGCCACAATGTAGACTGGACAGACATTGCTATGAATGTAGGTTTAGAAGTGACTTCAGGTCAAGAGTCTCCTTAACCTTGGTGCCCAGAGCTAGTGGGGAAAAAACATCTTACCTCACAGACAGTGCAGTGCCATCTGGTCTCTACATGATGCTTGCATTCATTGCAGGTGTAAACAAAGCGGTCCTGGCTCTGGGTATGCAGCTCCACCAGCATGCACATGGTTGACCACTGAGCTCTTCGTAGTGAGGAGAATTCCAGGTGTTTGTCTCTAGCAAGGGTGAGGAAGGCATCACGCCCATCCATTAAGTCACATGGAATGAGTGGGTCAGGCTCAACAATGGGAGGCAGGGAGTTCGCTGCAGGGCCAGCGATGAGACGGATCACAAAGAAGACCTGAAAAGTAAAGCAGAAGTTAAAATCAGCCATTGACCAACCTTAACTACACAGTAAATGCCATTCCATGGCTACTGATGTTAGCATGCTGTGATGGGTGGGGTGGCTTCACATCAAGCTGACTACTTGCATGGGTCATGAAGGAATTTCCACTTCTGCACATACAACACTACATAATTCACCAAGTGCACTATGAATCCCCCCCCTCCACTTTCCTCTGATGCAAATACTGACCACTGAACTAAATGGACCAATGGTCCAATCTGGCACAGCAAAGACTTTTACTTATGGAAGTTCTCTGCACAGCACAGCTGTGATCTGTATTTATTCCCATAGCCCTGATAGGAAAGAGTCTAGATGGGGATTCCATCTACAAATACGTACTCTCTTGCTAAATTCTATATTAAATGTTAGAACATAGAACATAAGAAGAGGGGGCACTTGGCTGCTCAAATAGAGTAGATACTTCTCAATCCAACGGCTTTTACCTCTTTGTGCTTCTCCATAGTGGCATACAACTTCTGGGAGAGATCGTTGGAGACATTGGGCATGCCAGGCTTCTTCTTATTGCCACGACTCAAGCTGCTCTTGTTTTTACTTGTCTTCTTATTATTCTTCTTTTTGGCATTTTTGCTGTCTCCCTTACTCACCTGCCAGAGAAGCCAATAACTTTGAATTTGTAGAATAATAAGAGGCGTTTAGGTGCCTCTTACAATTATTTAAAAAGACAGTAAATCAGTATGTCAAAATTTAAAGCACTTTATTAGGCTAGCACCTCCAGTCATTGGAGAACTATAAGAAAAGCTTTCACAATAATTTACTATGAAGCTAGGAAAATGTTCTTACCAACTGTCCTGGAAGTCTGAATTAATTTGATCAGTCATTCCAAAGATGCCAGAGTGGCAATATAACCATCTAAAAAGTATCTGAAGAGTGTAAACACCCAAAAGAGATATTTGTTTAGGTTGGACTGAAGGGGTAAAACAGAGAAAAGGGATAAAATTCATCAAAGACTGGCAATCAGAAAAAGGTTCTCTAATGGTGAGCTCTCAGATTGTGGAATCATCTTCATGGGATGTAATAGACAACCTTGATACATTTAAACCTGGAGAAGTCACTGAAGAACACATAAGGAATGAGAGTGCACTGTCCAGAGACCTGGGGAAGGAGTAGACAGTCCATGTGACTTTATAAGTATCTCTCATTTCTGTTATCTTCCCACCAACACAGCCTCCCTAACCATTTATTCCAGCTAAACTCATCTCTCTAGATTGCCTCCAACGGAGGTTTATACCAAGTTGTGCCTTTATGTCCAAGAAATGGGTTTTACTCCCACTTTGATCTTGATTAACATGTGTATGTGAGGATAATGGTAGCTGGAAGGGGTAACAATTTCAATTGAAACAGACAAAAGTAGTAGTCCCTTCTGTAGATGCTTTTTATGTACTGTGTGTGATTAAGGTCTGTATTCCCATACCCAATTTAACTTTATTTCTTCAGTGGGTTTTATTCTGATAAACTTTAAAGTAACTTTCTGTCAAGATGAAAATTTCCAAAAAGAAGCTATTTGATATAATCCCCAATTCCTAAATAAAGAATACTAAATTGTCTTGTTTGCAAGAAGAATGGTGACATCTGATCCTAAAATGTTCACACTTATTTTGTGCTGAACTTTCCATAAGCTGCTGGCATAATGCCATTTCAAGACCCTTTCACCTGGACAAGGCCATGTCAGCTTCCTTAGAAGTGTATTTGATATTTTTGGTGGTCTCAAAATACTCCCTGAATGCAAATACTGAATACTTAAAAAAAAAAAAAAAAATTGCTGGTTTTAGCAAGACTCTCTCCCCCTCCACCCCCCAATGCTAGCCAAAAAGATGACCTAACTCAAACACAATCAGATCAAGCTTCATGGCTTCAAGGTAAGACTCTCATCCGCTTTGTCCAAAGGCCTTGGAGGAAGGTGCTGCAAGGCGGCATAGGAATACCATAAGAATTAAGGATAAGACTGAGAAGTCTTGCCTTTTGGATCAGCAAGCCACTGAGGAAAGACTAAAGTTCTAGAATCCCAAGACTGATCACCTCTGGGGGAGGAAGTCACATCATCAACAAATAGGCTATGCCAGGCTTTGGCCAGTCTACCTGCACATGAAAAAGCCTGCTAGCAAGCAGCACTGTCAGCAACATCACTGTCTGGCTCGACTGCAGTTCCCGTTCCTATTTCTAAAGAGCCTAGAATACTACGTAAGCCCTCTATTATCTTAAGTATCTTTTTCCTTTTTCTATTTGTCTTTTACTTTTATTAGCTGGGCGACATCCCAGCCTTTTTCATTCTTTAATTTTAGGGTGTAAAAATGTGGTTGAGAATATAAGCATCAGTAAAGTCCACCCTGGGAAGCTGCCAGAAAGTAAGTTCCACAGGCTTAAGTAACCCTACAACAAAGTCTCAAAAATACTCATTAAAGCAACTTCTGTCTTCTGAATCCTAAGCAACTTAAAACTGTCAGCTGTAAACTAGGATATGTAAACTGCTAAGTCAGGGTTGTCAGACTTCTGCTTATCAAAGTATTCTGTAGAGACCTGTATTTAGTTTTTTTTTTTTTTTTTTTTGGAGGGAGTGGGAGGGAGGGAGGATTAGCTACCACATGAGAACTGAAATCTAAAGAGGAAGCTTTTGTTTGGTTGTGGTTTAGAAATTATACAGTTTTCAGTATCAAATATTTAACCAGCTCCAAGTTCAGACTGACTAACCTTGGTAAAATTCTTAGTTGGTGTTTGTAACTGAACTGACAGCCACCTCCTTAGTTCCCTTCTTTGAATTTATAAGGGCTAATTATTTGTTGAATTAATCTGATGATCTGACTAATTTGATCATTTAATTCCAATCTACTAACTTGCTGATTTAGCCTTGATTGATCTTTTTGCTTTATCCTTAGGTTTCATTTAGTATGGCTAATTGCAACTTAGTTTCAGTGATATGCTTTCTTTATTTTAATAGCTTAAATAAAATGTATAAAATTGATGCAGAGTCATTTCTTTAAAAAAACCAAACCAACAAAAAACAAAAAAAAACCCAACCCAAAACAAGGATCCAGAATCCTTGAATATCCTGGATGGATATTAGCTGGTCAAGCTAAAACCCTGATCACCTCCCCCAATTGATCTTTGACTCTCAACTTTTAGACCAGCTTTGTTAGAGATTGAAAGACTATATAACCGCAGAAATTCACATGACTGGAATGTTAAATGAATGGTTATAATCTATTCAGGAAGGACTGAGTGGGCAAAAGGGGAGAGGGAGGGGCACCCTATGTTGAAAATGGCATTACCTGTTTCCGAGTCACTCATAACTCGGACAAAAGTGACCCTGAATGCTCATACATCAATATCCTAACAGATAAAGCACAAGTGGGGTATTAGCTGGTGTCTTCTACAGATCACCAAATCACACTAGGGAACAGGATGACTGCCTCCTTATGTACCTCTCTATGATCTGTAGGCAGAAAAAAACCTGTGTGATCATGGGGGACTTCAATTTGAGTGACATATGCTGGAGGTCTTGAGTGACATATGCTGCCAGTACTAAAAACATCCTTGGAATTTCTAAACATTATAGATGGCAATTTCCAAACTCAAAAGTGTTGCAAGCCAACATGGGGGATTTATTAGACCTCATCTTAACAGAAAAAAAGGAAGTGATCACAGAACTAAAAAATAATGGTAGCTTAGGTATAAGTGATCATGACTTGATCCCATTTATAATATGCAAGCAGAATAAAGGCCAGACCAGTAATATGTATACACTTGGTCCTGATTTCACAAAGTTGAACACGATTATGAGCTAACTCAGCTGGGAGAAAGAATTTAATCTGAAAAATGTGAATGATAGTTCGGAATCGTTTAAGAAACTAGGGTTACTAGATGCATAGAAAGCCACAATTCCACAATCAAGGAACAAGGCTGTACTGCGTAAAAAACGACCTGAGAGAGGAAATGAAGGCAGGTATATAAAATAATATATAACCAATGAAAGAAAGGGAAAGGAGATGGAAATGAATATATATCAGAAGTTAGGAATTGTAGAAAATTGATAAGGGAAGCCAAGGGGCACAAGGAGAAATCTATGGCCAGCAGAGTTAAGGACAATAAGGAGTTGTAAAAATGTTTTAGGGACAAAGAATCCGGACAATGATATTGGTCCATTACTAGATGGAAATGGTAGAATCATCAATAATAATGCAGAAATGTCAGAAGTGTTCAATAAATATTTGTTCTGTATTTGAGGAAAAAACATATGGTGGTAACACTCTTTCCATTCCAATAGTATCTCTGGAGAATGTTAAACAGGAGCTACTGAAGTGAGACATTTTAAAATCAGCAGGTCCAGATAACTTGCATCCAAGAGTTTTAAAAGAGCTGGCTGAGGAGCTCGATAGACTATTAATGATGTTCTTCAATAAGGCTTAGAGCACCGGGGAAGTTCTACAAGACTGGAAGAAAGCTAATGCTGTTCCAATTTTTAAGAAGGGTAAACAGGATGATCCGG
Source organism: Emys orbicularis (assembly GCF_028017835.1). Taxonomy (NCBI): domain Eukaryota; kingdom Metazoa; phylum Chordata; order Testudines; family Emydidae; genus Emys; species Emys orbicularis. Next base: position 96,142,177 of record NC_088683.1, read on the forward strand.
GTAATCACAGGCCTGTCAGGCTGACATCAATCCCAGACAAGATAATGGAGTGGCTGATACAGGACTCAATTAATAAAGAATTAAAGGAAGGCAATGTAATAAATGCAATTCAACATGGGTTTACGGAAAACAGATCTTGTCAAACTTGGTATTTTTTATGGGATTACAAGTCTGATTGATAAAGACAGTAGTGTTGACGTAATATACTTAAACTTTTGCAAAGCATTTGACTTGGTAACATGACATTTTGATTGAAAAACTACAATGACAAATCAACATGGCACACATTAAATGGATTAAAAACTGACTAAATGATATGTCTCCAAATATAACTAAACAGGGAATCATCATCTAGCAGGTGCATTTCCGGTGGGGTTCTGAAGGGACTGTTATTGGCCCTATGCTATTTAACATTTTTATCAATGACCTGGAAGAAAACATGAAATCGTCACAGATAAAATTTGTAGATGACAAAAACTGGGAACAGGTCAATGATTCAGAGCGATCTGGATCACTTGATAAACTAGGCACAAGCAAACAATATGCATTTTAATATGGCTAAATGTATACATCTAGGAACAAAGATGTAGGTAATATTTAAAGGATTGGGGACTCTATCCTGTGAAGCAATGACTGAAAAAGATTTGAGGGTCATGGTGGATAATGAACATGAGCTCCCAGTGCAACACTGCAGCCAAAAGAGCAAATGCAAGCCTGGGATGCATAAACAGGGGAATCTTGAGTAGAGTAGAGAGGTTATTTTACCTCTGTATTTGGCACTGGGTGCGACTGCTGCTGGAATACTGTGTCCAGTTCTGGTGTCCACAATTCAAGAAGAATCTTGATAAATTGGAGAGGGTTCAGAGAAGAGCCACGAGAATGATTAAAGAATTAGAAAACATGCCTTATATAGTGATAGACTCAAGGAGCTCAATCGATTTAGCTTAACAAAGAAAAGGTTAAGGGGTGACTTGATTACAGCCTATAGTATTTACATGGGGAACAAATATTTAATAATGGGCTCTTCACTCTCGGAGTGGAAGGTGTAACATGATCCAATGACTGGAAGTAGAAGCCAGACAAATTCAGACTTGAAACAAGGTGTAAATTTTTTTTTAACAGTCAGAGTAATTAACCATTGGAACAATTTACCAAGGACTGTGGTGGATTCTCCATCACTGACAATTTTTAAATCAAGATTGGATTTTTTCTAAAAGATCTGCTCTGGGAATTATTTTAGGGAAGTTCTATGGCCTGGGTTATATAGGAAGTCAGACTAGATGACCAGAGTCATCCCGTCTGGCCTTGCAATCTATGAAAAATGTCAGTCATGGACTCACTGTTACGCTCATTCTGCATTACTCAGCACTCTCATACCAATTAAGACAAACCAAGGCTAAAGTCCAGTGACACAATGTGTCCACCTGAATCTGAAGATAAGCTGTCTGATAATGGTTTCCAAGGCTCCCACACAATGATTTTCTGGCTCCCAATTAAGTAGAATGATAGCAAGAATTCAACTTACAGGTAGGGAAACAGGAGGGGGAAATGGGCACCATCTGGGGAAGTGGGAGAGCTGAGTCTCAAAATAAACATGCATTTTAGATAAACCTAAAGAGTTATTTCCACCCCCAAATGGAAGCTTTAAGCCTTAACATTTAATTCTGCACCAGGGACCTAGGGAAACTAAGTGAAGATATAAGAAAAGATGGGAGAAATGTCATGAAGAGTTAGGTAAAAGGAGTCTCCTTACATCCGTGCTCTCATTGCTAGTGTTCTCTTCTCTCTTCCGTTCTTCCTCCTCTTGTTCTAGTTCCTTAATGCTCTCCTCCAGCACATTGGGCCAGAAGTCCCCTTCAAAGTAAGGCAGCTCTTTTGCACTTGTTAGACGATCTTCTGTTGCCTGCTTAAAAATATCCTACAAGAACATACAAACTTGGTTACAGCTATCGTAACTATGCAAGTGAACCAGGGCACCCTCTTCTCAGAGACAGCAAAAAAAGCACTGAAGACAGCATCCAAAAAAGCTAAGAGACACATTTAGTGGTGCTTCAATTACGGATATTTTGGGCCAATGATTCAGGCATTTAGTCCCCACAGAAAAAAAACCCCATTAGTAGACTGCTAGCCACTCACTGCAAGCCCCACATTTATTAGATAGAACAGCAATATCACACCACTTCCTACAGCCCTTGATCTCAAGTCAACATAAACCTGTAGACTTGAGGTCCTTCTAACTGCATCAGCAGCCCAACCATGTATGTTAGGGTTTTTTTTTAAATCGCTAAGATATCCCCCAAAGATTAACTCCATATTGACTGTTCTTTAGTATTCCCATGGCCTGTAGCTTTGATTTTCTATTTCTTTGGGAGCAAAGGAAGGTGTGACATTACCTCATACCTGTTTTACTAAAATGGCTTCAAAAGATGTGTGGTTTAGATAGGATTTACGTATTTTAACCCCAGACTGCTAAATACTCAATCCAGTTCTAAAACACAAGTTAATGCCTTACAAATTTCTTTGAATAATCCCACATTGCAGGACAAGCGGTGGGAAGAGAACCAAAACAGACTGCTCATGAAGTCCGACTGCATCTAGTTTACATTTAACCAACCTTGTAGTCATGGACAATGCGCTCCGACACAGATTTGTCCAGCATCTTTTTATACCACTCTTGCAGTCGCTTGGGCTTGGGTATCTTCTGGTCAGGAGGATGGCAATGGAAAATATAGTCATCTCCTTCACTAGGTGGGCAGGCCCAGATATGTCCAGTTGTATATCTACCATTGTAAAAAACATCAATACATCAGAATGCTGATGTTTATCACTAGGGTCTTCTATTCCTTTCAGCCACAAGGTGGAGCCAGCACAAAGTCTGCTGGTACTACAAGATGGACAACTACTGCAATCCTCTTCCTGATCTAAATTCTAGAGCAGTCGCTATATATAAGCAATGGATACCATTAATAAAAACATTGAGTTGTATTCTGATTGGCACATGCATACAATATGGGCATGCATATTTTTACTAATTAATGCACAGCCCTACTCTGTGCAGCAACAAAGCATTTTCCCCCAATCTACAGGTAAAATCACTAACGCCTGACATACGCTTGCAACAGTCATCTACCAACTGCATTATAATTAGATGAGAGAAGTGTAAATTCTCAGAGCAAAGAAACAGAGATCATTTCAGCACTAGGAGCCAGGATTTTCCTTCCCCAACAAGACAGATGAACTGCTTACCAGATGAGATTCCAAAAACTACCTTGTCTTCTGAAACCTACTTTACTTTCCCAGCATTGATTCCTTTCCCTTGGCCTTCAAGGCCAATTAAAGGAAGAAAATTCCTCTATACCTGGGAGTTCTCCAAGTATATTTCCTCTGTAGCTCCTAGGGAGCATATGTTTCAGTACCATGAAACCTGAAATCATCTAGAAATTAATAACTGTGAAAGGCTATAGGACCACAAAGCCAAATTTGCCCTCAGTTCCTTTCCATCTATTGGTAATTTGAAAGATTCCCAAAACCAGGGAAAAGAGAGTAGACAATATACTCAGAATTCCAGTTATAAGTATCCTTCCTTGCTTCACTGAGAACAGTCTCTGCAGATCCCCCATCCCACTTTAGGGCCTTGTCTACATTACCGCTTAAGTTACATCCCTCCAGGGTGTGAAAAAGCCACTCCCCAGCAACGTAACTTACATAGATTTAAGGTGGTGTCTACACCGTGCTTTCTCACGCGACATAGCTTTCACTTCTCGTTGAGGTGGATTAATTACGTTGACAGGAGAGCTCCCATTAATGTAGTGTGTCTTCACCGGATGTGCTAAATCGCAGCGGTGCCGATTTAGCACGGTAGCGAAGACAAGCCTTAGGAAGCTTAGCTAGCAGCAGTCCTCCCCTTCATGCCAAGTAGTTACCTGACTGATTATTATAATCCCCAAACTAGCACCTGACATAACCCATAAGCACAGAAAGCAGCATGAAGTGAAGATGTGGACTGAGCTTCATATAGCAGTTTAACAGATACTGGGGTAAGGAAATTCCATGGTGGGAACATAGCATAATACATGGGGCCTGTTTCCAAGTCTTTTATACCTTTAAAAAACTGCTCCACAAGTCTCTGCTGAGAAACCACAACTCACTGCAGTGTCATATCCCCTTCCTCCTCCTAAACCTATCCCCCATGGTTTTGTTGCCCCTTCCATTAAGTCACTGGTTGAAATTAGATGGCATGCTCTTCAGGGTAGGGTCCATATCGTTTTGTCTGCACTGCGAGGTGCCTAGCACACTACTGGATGCTGTAAATTAGGAAGAAGGATTAAAGGCTTACCCTAATTTCTTGACATATTCTAGGTATCCAATTAATATTTCATGATAGACAGCAGTCCTCAAGCATTTAGGGCGGAAGAAATGAACACTGTCGAGGTAAGATATGTATACTCGCCTAGACAAAGACAGGGAAAAAATACATGACACTACAGAACAGAAGGCCAGAAATATTTCACAGTATTTGTATACATTCATCCATGGTATTTTCTGTCCTTGAAGTACCTAATGCACAAGCCACTGTCTTCAAAGGCTACGGGTCCCACCTACCTCCAGGAACTCACCTTCCTTTACATCACCTCTGGTCTGCAAAATCTGACCTCCCCCACTCTCTAGAACAGTCTGCTCCCTCTTCCTCACTGACTCCCTGTTTCTTTACAAACTAGACCCCAAAATCCATCTATTTCCTGCTGCTGGAACACCACAACCAGATGCCCATTCTGTCACCCACTTGTCTTCAATTCCTTCTTACTATAACCTTATTGCTGTAACTGTTTTGTGTTGGGATATACTATTATGAACAACAAAATTTAATTATGCTGCATTGAAGTTTTAAATCTGGGACTTCAGAAGGTTCATCCCACTGAGACTTCTGAGCAAAGTAAAATTTAACCTCTCTTGACTGGCACTGCAGTTCCTCACCTCTGATTAGGCGGGGGGCAATCGGAGCCGTACTCCTGTACATGCATACCGAAGAAGCACAAGTCTACACCATCAATTTCCTCAAAAGCAAACAGGGCTTTTGTTCGATAAGGGAAGGACTCTGCCATCTCTCCACTGTCTACAAACCTGCAGATATAAGATAAAGAGGAGAGTAATAAATACTTTCATTCCATCAGGACAGAGAACACCACATGGTGATACATAAAGATAGTAATTAAGAGAGGATTTGCAACGCACGGTCAGAGCCATTTGTCACAGGCAATGGGAAAGCCAACCCTGACAACTATATCCCAGAGAAGGAAAAGTGTCCCAAGTTATCCTGAAAGTTTGTTCATGTTTCATCTCAATCTTTCTGGAGTGGAGGGATTTTAGTGTTTACATAAAGGACAAAACTAGAGAGCAACAAATACAAATAATCAAAGCTACAATACAATGGAACACAGCTTTATTTTAAAATTGTTTAGTTTTAATCTCCAGAACTTTAATGTACTTCATGCAATATAATACACGTTGGTGTGACATCACTGACAGCCAATCAAGAAAGCTCTGTTGGTGGTGTTCTGAATACTAGACACACACTTTGCAGTTGCCAAATAGCAGCAAATGTAGAAAACTCAAACACCTATCTTTTGGGATGATGCTGGGAGCAGGCAACATTAGGACTTGAAGGGATGTACCTTGCTTTCATTCCAGGTTTTACTTCTACAGTTTTGTCAGAGGCATGAACCACCCTGACTGTGACCTCTCCTGACTCAGGGTGATTCTGTCTTCTCAGAAATTCATTCACTCTGTTCTCCAAGAAGGTACCCAGCCTTGTAGATGGCAACCCTGCACAAACAATAAAACTCTTAACATATGCATAACTGGACATTCAAATTCTATTTCTCTATTTATGTATTAGATTATGAATGAGGGCACTGGGCCCAGGATTAGAGTAAGTAGGACGTGCTGCATGTGGAAGTTTCAGGCTGCCTATCCCTGTCAGGTTCTAGCCAATACTGTCAATACCTTCGTTCTCTTGAAGACAAATTCACCCATTTTTTTGATAAATAAAACCCCTACTAAAAAGAACTATTCCATTTATATCCACAAGGATTACAGTCATCTCTCCTTTCAAACAAAACCTGAACAAAGGAAGAGCAAGTATACAGGCATCTGAAGGAACATCTGAAACTGGAAGTTCATGTAAGTAAGAACACAATGAGGCCCTAGCACAATGAGGCCCCAATCTCTTTTTGAGCCCGTAGATGCTCCTGTAATATTAACAGTTTCTTGTCCACAGCCTCCAACTTTCACATTTGGCACATTCCTGAAAATCCCCACTATACAATAGTATCGTGAGTAAAATTTGCATGTAAGTAATTGGAAACCCCAGTTAATTGAACAAAATTGGAAGCAGCCCTCCCATTCCTCTCAGTAAATCCAGGACGCTTGGATTATGGAAAAAGCATACAGATGGTCTAACTTGAAGCACTAGTCTCAAAGGGGTTTGGCTTCCATTTTATGAGAATGCAGTTGAAGAGAAAAGCTCTGGGATGGCTAAGATGCAAACCCAACTATTTTTTCAACATTTCAAGACAATTCAGTTCTCTAAATTGCCTCCTTGCCCATTGTCAGAAAAGCTCACTACAAAGATAGAACTTTTATACTATGCAATTACTAACACCCCAGTGTCAGTCAAGTTTTGTTTGGGCTGTTTGAGCAAAATGAAATGCAACTATTTACTCAACTTTTTAAATGCATTTTAAAGCAGAGTGAAAGGTGTCAGATTGAAAAGCTTTAAAAATAATCCCTTTGTCTAAAGAACAGACAATGACAGTAGAAGCTTCCTACACATTGCCTTCATCCTGAAATCTATCCTGTCCAAGGAGAAGCACCTCTAGTAGTGAGAAAGAGTGGTTTTGTTTCTGTGGTCAAACCAAATAGTCTACTCTGCCAAGACTTCTAGAGGTGCCAGCTGTGGGGATGACTTGAATGTGTTATCTTCACATTTAAGCAAAACAGCAATCATACAGGAGCCACTCCTCAACACTAGTAATATTAGTGACTGGGGTAAAAGGCTCTGTATCCCACATTAACAGTCCCCTAAACCAATACATTAGTAACAGGGCCGGATTAATCTTTTGTTGACCTGGCACCAAACATATTTGTGGGCCCCTATGGGGGCAATGGAACATGGCATGGGGAGGTCAGGCCTTGGAGCGAGCGGCTGGCCAGGGGCAAGGCACGGCGTGGACAACCCCACTCCGCCCAGCGCGAGGGCACTGTTTACAAACTGACAGTTGCCAGATGCATACTGGCCCGCCCAGCCCTGTGCTGCCAGTGTGCCCCTTCCCCGTGGGGGTGGGTCCACACTGCATATCACAACCACCCCACCCAGCACCCCCCCACACAAATACAGTGCCCTGCACACCACCATCCCTACCCAGCACCCCCTCCCCCGCACTCAGACCCACTACAAATGCCCAGTACCCCACAGACCCCCCCACTGCCCAGCATCCCAACATGCACAGATCTCCACACCCCCACTGCCCAGTACCCTTCCCCACAGCCCCACCACCATAATTACACAGTGCCCACCCAACAGAGGCCCACCCAACAGACCCCCACTGCCTAGCACCCCAAAACACACAAACCTCCCCCACTGCCCAGCGCCTCCCACCCCCTCACATCTCAGCATCCCTCCCTCCCCCGCCCCCCACAGACCCACTCCCCCATGCCCTGGCCCGCCAGCACAGAGCAGGGATCCCCCCCTCCCAGCACAGTGCTAGGAGTTAGGACAGCTGACGCTCGGGAGCACAGAGCTGCCCCGTGCCCTGGGGGTCCCACCCGGCCCTACCCGCCTGTGTTGATGGTGCTCACAGTGGAGGAGACATTTCCTTGCATGGGCAAGGAGGGTGGGGGTGAAGCAGCCTCCAACTTCCCCAGCCCGACACTTCCACAAAAGCAGCAGGGAGAGACGGGCCCTGCCTGGGGGAGCCCAAAGTGGACAGTGACCAGACTGGAGCAGCAGCGGGCTCCCCTCTGCCCCCGTCTCCACTGGCGGCTGCTGACTGGTGACGGGGGCAGAAAGGAGCCCTCAGCTGGCCGAAAGGAGCAAGCCAGGGGCGGGGAGGAGGGGCCAGGGGTGGGGAGGAGCCGGCAGGTGGGGCCAGCGGCAGAGAGACGCCCTGGCCGGCAGGCCGAGAGCAGTGAGTGGTGGTGTTGGTGAGCCAGGGGGTAGAGAGGAGCCAGCTGCTCTGTGCGCAGTGCAAGTGGAGTGGGCCCGGCCCCCTTTTGAGCATGGGCCCGGCCCCCTTTTGAGCATGGGCCCAGCCCCCTTTTGAGCATGGGCCCGGCCCCCTTTTGAGCATGGGCCCGGCCCCCTTTTGAGCATGGGCCCGGCCCCCTTTTGAGCATGGGCCCGGCCCCCTTTTGAGCATGGGCCCGGCCCCCTTTTGAGCATGGGCCCGGCCCCCTTTTGAGCATGGGCCCGGCTCCTGCCATTGTAAACCCAGTACTGATTAGTAAGTTGGATGTGTGCATTTTGAATAAATACTAGGGAAGTGATCTGGCTGAAATTATCTTCCCATCTCTATCCCAAAACACATGGAACCCCAGAATTTAAGTAAAAGCTTAAAATGCTAAAAAAATAAAATAAAAGAGAGACAGGAAAGTTCCCCCTCTCCCCCAATACATTGTTAAGAACTTAGCTAATACACCTGAAATGTTCTCTAAACAAGTATCAGGAAGACTTACGTTTAGCAGAGAATTTGTTCTCTTTTCTGGTTCGTCCTGTTTTCTTTAAGCAGCCATCACACACAAAGCTGAAGTGGAAACAAGAAAAAGGAATGAATAACCCCATACCTAATGCTGCTAAGGTACTCATAGTAAGATTCACAACATAGGTTTGAAACATCAGGAACAAAACATTCTACCAGATGTAAAAGACTAGGGAACAGCCACACTGAAAATATTGGATAAAACAGGACAGGAGGAAGAGAATGGCAGTAACTCTACCAGTGGAAAGTTACTGTCATCTTAACATTTGGAGCTTTTCAAGACAGAATAGGAGAAAGCTGAATGAACAGAGCATGAACACAGTTGATCTTTACAATATGGGCTTATTCCTCTGAAACCTCAGGTATTACCACTGATGGAGACAGGATCCTGGTTAGAGGAACTAATGGTCTGATGGGAATATAGAAAATTCTAGGATCCTAGTACACAAAAAAATTCTGGACAACCCTAGGATTCTTCCCCAAGCAGTTAAGGGCCAACCACCCTTATAAAAAGAGGAATAGGAGTAGCAAGATAGCAAATCCCCAAATTGTGCAATCAGCAAAAAGTACTTGAGTTCTTTTTACAGAAATTTACTTACAGCAGAATTATAATTGATCATTTGTTATCTTAATCACTATAATTAGGAAATACTAATAAAATTTAAATTTACTAAAGTCTCTTGTACTTTTGAGTTTCCTGATTAAGAAAGATCTACAGCAAGTCCAGCCAAGATACAAATGGAGGTTTAGACCTTTGCCTTTCAGGATGTAAACTGCTCGTAGCTGGGGTCAAGAAGATGCAGTCTACCAGTTCAGTTCTTCAGTGATGCCAAAATGTTTAAACTGAAGTTTATATTACACAGAAATACATATCCCAAAGAGTAAGGAAAACAGACCAATATAAAGCAATGGCAATTAGTAATTATGACATCAGCACTCCTGGTCAAGGACAATCGTAACTTCAGTGAACTAATATCTAAAAGTTCTTCTTTTACATACAGGTATCCTAGTGATCAGCAATGATAAGAAATGCAAAACATTTTAATCAAGACACCATCCAATATTTAAGTTTACTTGACATTGGCATGGATATTGTTTAAAATGTTAACAGCTAATGGAATGTCTCCCATTGGATCAAGTTTTTTTTAGACATAGGATTTCATATATATAAAACGTAATATATCAAAATGTAGGTATATACACATCAACACCTGTACAGCAACCAAATGTCATCTATTCAAGAAAGGGAGCAAAAGCTGCAAGAAACTCACCCAGATGGCCAGATTATTTCGTTATGAAGCACGACATTGGCATGGATATTGTTTAAAATGTTAACAGCTAATGGAATGTCTCCCATTGGATCAAGTTTTTTTTAGACATAGGATTTCATATATATAAAACGTAATATATCAAAATGTAGGTATATACACATCAACACCTGTACAGCAACCAAATGTCATCTATTCAAGAAAGGGAGCAAAAGCTGCAAGAAACTCACCCAGATGGCCAGATTATTTCGTTATGAAGCACACAGATCTGGTGCATTTTTCTCCCACACTCTATACATTCAACAAACCTGGATGTCAGAAAATAAGTGTGGAGAGCACATTAAATCAACTACACTAATTACACGGTTACTTAAGCTAACAATGTTTCAAAGATAAATGTGTACTAAGACTCGTATTTCATGCCCTCCCTAACACACAGAGTCAAAGGGAGACAGGGACCCTATTCCTTGAGAGTTCAGAGATTTAAGGGTGGACCGTTGTCATTTGTGCTAGGTGCCTGGGATCAGAAGCAGCCTCTGAATTTTACTCTTTGGACTGCAGAGGCACTACAACAACGATGGAAGGGATAGAGTTATGAGCCATATTTCTATTCTTTCCTTCCATGACCCTTGCCAACTTGAAAAGCAACACTGACTGATCCCAGGGTAGGCATGAGCCCCTCTGACCTATTCATTAGGAATCAAGACATTTTAGCAGCTGCAATGTGGGTGGCGGAATTAGGGACTGGATTAAGGGGCTAAAAGATGATAAAAAAGCATTAGTGAGATGTAGGGGAAGCAGACTGCTATCTGGTCACCACTGTCTCCAGCACCTGAATGTCCACTACTCTTTCTCCAGCAAGAAGGATAGAATAGCAGCCAACTCTGTATAATTTAACATACTCTGTCATCCTGGTATAGCTGCCTGCAAAGTAGGAAGATTACAGAAACCAAGAGCAGAAAAATGCTGCTGCAGAATGATCTGAACTAAATTTTGACCTCTCCATACACTATACCAGGGGTGGCCAAACTGTGGCTCGTGAGCCACGTTCAGCTCTTTTACCATTAAAGTGTGGCTCACTGAGCCCCCGCCCCCCGCACTATTTACCCCCCATTCTCCACCTACGGGGGGTGAGGGAGGAGGAAAGAGGGGTTTGGCCCTCTGCCTTGCAGGGACTTCTGCCCTGTGAGGAGGTGGGTCGCGGGGCTTTAGACCTGCTGGGTGCACCTGCCGGGGCTCAGGGCTTCGGCAGGAGCGGGGTTGAAGCCCCGAGCCCCATGAGGCGCCTCTCACGGAGCTGAAGCCCCGAGCCCCATCAGGTGTGCCATGGCTCTCGAACTTCTGAAGATTGTTGTATGCGGCTCAGGTGGTCAGTAAGTTTGGCCACCCCGCACTACACCAAAAGAAAGAGCTTCAAGTAGCACAGCTATCTGCAGTTTTCTATCAAACATCAGAATTCAAGAAGAGCGAAATGGACTCTGCAACTCCAGCAACCCATAACCTCAAGATCGCATTTTCTCAGGCAGATCTGTGACGATCTGGAGTCTCAGGACAGAATGCAAAACTTGGTGCTTGCACACCAGCCCCTGCTGGCCAATTAATGGAGCAGCATTAAGCTAAGAAAACTATGAAGTGATGGCTTTTTTCACAGGGGGTGAATGAGGAGAATGGGGATATAGATTTAAAAACAAGTAAGTTGAGTTGCCAGAGTATTACTTACAGTTCAGGATCTAGTGTATCATTTTTCCTCTTAGAAAACTGTTCTTTGTTTATTGTACTAAGGAGAAAGAGACAGGTGATAAAAACTTAGTTGTGATATAAGATAAGCATTCATAGTATACTAATTTCCCGCATCTCGAGCATGCCCAGGCACATTCACTGTAACTGGATTTCTTAAGTGTTTACGATGCTGTGGGTATAGGAGTAAGAAAGAGTTCATAATGAGATGGCTGAGCACAAAGTATGTGCTTGCTCCTGCCCTGCAGCAAGGATGCTGTTCTATTGGAGAGTGACTTGTACAGACATTTGCTCCTCCCAGAAATGAGATTACTAGTGCATGCCTCAGGTAGATTTGAACCGGAGAAGTGCACCAGTAGTCTAAATGCACATCCTGGAATGGCATATAGCTATCTCAATTTGGGGCTCATTAGTTTTATATTTCATTTTTTGAAAGCCTTTTAAAATTTAGTTTTGGGTTAGTTTATGAAACATATCTTTCCTCTATGAGAGATAGTTCCTACAAGGATCTATGGAAAAATTGGTATAAGCTATTATGGAGGGAATACTCTATTCTCAAAACAACCTGGATTATTCAGACCCTTTCACAATGAGACCAGTTATAATAGCCTCCTCCTGGAGTAACACTTGAAAAAAAACTTCTGCTTCCCCCTGCAGCCTGGCCCTGGTACCCAGCTGTACCGCTTCTCACTTAATCTGGACTAGCTTTTTCCCCATTTAACAGAAAAATCCCTCCAACCTTTATGAGTCTTTTGGTGATGGGGTCCCAGCCATGCATATCTGGGATGTGGTTTATGGCATAGTAACATTGGCTCAAAGAACTAAACAGCTTTGAACTATCAATACCTAAAATTACACTAAATGACAGTAGGTAAAGCTGTGTGATTTGGAGGGGTTGAGCGTGTGGAGAGAAGCATGCACTGAAGTTATCACAGGAACAGAGAATCAGTCCAAATTGCATGGGATTGCTTCCCCTTCCTATCCCCTCTATTTCAGGGTTCAGCCTGGGTTTTGCAGGATGCAGTCATCCTTCCCCACAAATATGAGATTTATATAAAAGGGCCAACCCTCCCCTCCCTATCATCTCAGAAGTTGCATGCTATTCCTCATCTCACACATCAAAAAGTTCTGGTTTTGTTAATATTCTCTCCCAACCCTTTTCTTCTAAAAACATGCTGTCAGAGTGAGAAGATTGGACTCAAGGTAATGGGGGCCTATGAGTTTACAGGCTGCACCAAAATTAATATGAAACAAGGGGTGGTGGCATACCAAAAAAATTAACTACCGACTCATTTGAAGGAGGAGACTTTCAAATTCATTATGTAGTAACCACTTATTTATAGGAGGGGGGGGGGGGAGTACACCACAAATTAGGAATTATTTTCTTCATTTTACTACTCTTAATAGACATTTCAACACCATTTACTAGTTAAATTTAATAATGAATACAGTTCAACTATTTGTATTTGCAATTATAGTACAAAATTTGGTATACAGAAATTAAGCAGCACTCACCACCGAGGGCCGCCTTTCTTCATTCTACCTGACGCTGTTGCAAATTGTGCTATTCACTTGCCTAATTTATGTGCAATGTGGTTTATACATTGCCGATTGGCAAGTGGCAGTTCATATGTTCTAGAAGTCTTACAGATCTCAGATTATAAAACTGTTTAACATGAGTAAACTGTGACCTTTGATTCTAGGGACACTATTGGAAATGCTGACTAGCATACCAAGGCCAGAACACCCACTTCTCTCTGCCCCAAAGAAAATTGACAAGTGCTCCCACAGCAATCCTAGGTATAAATGATCCCTCTGCAGCTATTCTAGATAGTAGCATATCCCTTACTGTGACCAAGATTTGGCCATTTTGTGCTTCTGATAACCTTTGCTTTCAGTCGAAGGCATCAACTTGTACCTTCCTTCCTATATGCCAGTTTCCAATCACCCAGATTCAGAATTTTCTGCTTTCCCTACCTCTTTCCCCCTATAGAATCTACCTGACACCTTGCTCCAAGGAGTTTCCCTGGAGAGTCCAATATCCACCCTAATCTGCAAACTAACAACTCTGCACTCATCTGCCCATACTATTGGTTTCCTTCCTCACTGGAGTTCTCTGTTGCAAGCCATGAGGAAGCAAACAATGTCCTAGCAGTTGTCAGAGCATCACTTCCACTACTATTACTACAGAAAAAACAATTAAACCCATGTCAAGCTCTCCAAAACATCTGCCCATCAGCAACTGTGCAGCATCTCTTACATCAGGAATGGGCAAACTTTTTGGCCCGAGGACCACATCTGGGTATGGAAATTGTATTGCGGGCCGTTAATGCTAACGAAAATGGGGGTTGGGGTGCGGGAGGGGGTGAGGGCTCTGGCTGGGGTGGGCTCTTGGGTGGGGCTGGGGATGAGGGGTTGGGGGTGCAGTAGGGTGCTCCGGGCCGGGACCAAGAGGTTTGGAGGGCGGGAAGGGGATCAGGGCTGGGGCAAGGGGTTGGGGCACGGGAGAGCGTCAGGGGGCCAGGCTCTGGGCGGTGCTTACCTCAAGCAGCTCCCAGAAACAGCGGCATGTCCCCTCTCTGGCTCCTATGCGGAGGCGCGGCCAGGCCACTCTGCACGCTGCCCTGTCTGCAGGTGCTGCCCCTGCAGCTCCCATTGGCTGCGGTTCCTGGACAATGGGAGCTGCGGGGGTGGCGCTTGGGGTGGGGGCAGCATGCGGAGCCCCCTGGCTGCCCCTACGCATAGGAGCCAGAGTGGGGACGTGCCGCTGCTTCCAGGAGCTGTGCGGAGTGGGGCAAGACCCCGACCCCACTCCCCAGCTGAAGCACCAGAGTGGGGCAAGCCCCAGACCCCCCTTCCCGGCGGGAGCTCGGGGGCCAGATTAAAATGTCTCGAGGGCCGGATGTGGCCCCCGGGCCGTAGTTTGCCCACCTCTGTCTTATATGATTACAAGATGGCGCTCCAATAAAAAGGGTCTTAAATAGCTCAATGGCAAAACTGAGTTGTTCTTGCTTGTAGTTTTAGGCAGAAGACAGAAGAGTGAACAGAAACACTCTCCCTAAAGCAGAAGGGCATAGATTCAGCGGAGATCTAGAAGGATGTTTGCTATGCACCCTACCCTTTAAAAAAGGTCAATTTTCACGTGAAGATATATCCTGACCTCTTAGTATTGTCCAGGATTTGAAAGACAGGTGTCCCCACCCACACTTAAGATAAAATCCAGATTTTTAAACTTCCCCCCACTCAGTATTTGGTCCAACTCTTGAAGAAAGATTAAAGCAAACCCCTTTATTGCCTTTATTCCTAACCTTTAAGAGTGCATTTTAGATCATGCTATAGATCAGAAATCACAAAAATAAAAATATATAAATAACTATCCCAAGCAGATATATGGCTACTCACGTTTGAGGTTGTGATGGGTCATCCCCCAGAGAAACGCTCTCCCCCTGGATTTCGTTGAAGCACTTCTCACAGAAATGATACCTGTCAGCAAGAAGGCCATATTTGGGTGAACTGTTCCGTCCACACAACACAGCCCAAGCCAAGCAACGGAGCCACCAATCACAGCAGGCCAAGGAGGGGGCGGGAGCAGAGAGCAGGTCATCAACGGCGACAGGGATATTCAATGATGTAGATTTATGGGCCCCACAGTTTGTGTTTGGTTGGTTTGGTTTTTTGGTTTGGTTTTTTTGCAATCAAAGCCAAGTGCAGACAACGACAAGCATGAAGGAGAAATAAAAAATAACACACACGAACAAACAAAGAAATGGGGGTTGTAGGACAAAAACAAAAAACACAAAAGCAGGACAAGACAACACAAAGCAGAAAGCCAAGGCAAAGCACAGATTAGCATTAAATCTCAAATGGGATCACAAGCAGCAAATGATTATAGCAAATAAAACAAAAGAGTATTACATTTTAGCATACCCGCACCCTCTTCATTTTAAAAAGCAACGCAATATAAAGCAAAGAATCAAAATGAGGAAAGGGAAGAGGGTTGAAGGAAGGAAGGAAGGAAGGATTGCTACTCTGGCAACTATATCAGGGTAGCAATTCTGTCTGCAAGAGCATCTGCTAGGAGATGACTAGAAGGGGGAATCTTCCACCTTAAAAAAAACACTCAAAGACTGAAGGGCCACAGGATTCTCTCCTCACTGAAGTGGACCCCATGGCTTGCAATAAGCTACAAGATTCTCACTTTCATCAATTTAAAGGGACAGTAATCAGTCCTCAAAACCATCATCCATTTGTTTTAGGTCTGTCAAATTACATGTAAAACAGGTATTTGAAATGTATTAATTGCATTCATACTGCTCTAGATTCGCACAGTATTGCCATACCCCAATTTTGAGAGACAAAATACTTTAGATATCAACAAAATGAAACCATTCTGTGGTGTTTATTTGCATTTGAATGAAACTAGAGTGTTTTATTCAAGATCTGTTCCCCACCCCTCAAAAGTCTATTGAAACTACAGTCTCTCCATTACTAATCATGTTAACTGGAGTGCACAAAACATCTAAAAACAAAACAAAGAAAAATAAAAAGTTGCGACAGTTTATCATAAAGCAGTACAAACCAACACTATGGGATCTGTAAAGCTAAAGAGGTCACTTTATCCTCTGAGCTCCCTCCATTACAGATGGAAGCTGAATCATGATTTTACTTAAATATATATATTATATATATATATATATATACAGTTTATATATTACATACACATATATTTAAAGATCAGAAGTGAATGATACTCAAGTTATGGAAGCAAGTTTAGGAAGAAGATTCTTCTGGTCCATTTAGTGCTCACCAAAGGATGGCACATGAGGAGAAACTATTGACTCATGGCATGAAATGTTCTTGCATATAAAACCACTGAAAATCCAGATTCAAATTTCTTTTTACGAGACACTATGACCTCTTTTCCCCACTCCTCCATTCCCACCCATAAAAACCTCCCTTGATGCATAGTAGCAACCCTCTTCCTGCAGTCAAAGAGGGCTGGATGCAACCACTGTTCTGTAGATTCTCAATGCTTCTTTCCACCCCTACAGGCTGAATACACTTCCCCTCCTGAAAGACCTGGCTGGCTTCAAGATGAAAGACTTATTTCTTTGAAAGGTGCCAGACCGGAGAACAGAAAGCAAGAACCATACTGAATAAAAGGTGGCATAATTGAAAGGTATCTCCATCCCTCTGTTTAGACTGAAGTGTTTAGTAACAAACCAAGGGCTGCCATCCCTGAATGTTAAGCACAGCACAATGTTCTTCCAGGATAAGAAGAAATATCTAGCAAGAAACCCTCCCTGGGAAGTCAAATAGGTTTTAATAAACTGCAGGTCAAACATATTAGCCAGGAAGAGAATTTTGGAAGTGACAGTATTTTATATTGTTGCTGACAGCCACAGAAACGCAACAATTCACTCAAGGGGGCTTGTGATGAGAAAAGCACTAATTCCCTCAGCAAGATTTGAATAATTAATGAAGTATGTGTCAAAGATAGCTACATTATTCACTGCAAAATTCTTCATAACAATAGCATAGAGAACCAGTTACTTGCTGAATATGATCTGAAGTTCACTGCACAAAAGAAAGTTACTAACTTATCTGCTGAAGGACTGTTGTGTACTATTTGGCAAGGAGGAAGAGCGATATAATTTATTATAGCATAATATACTGATGAAAACAAAATCTGACTACAGGATAAAAGTCTACTGAATACCACAAGTTTTTTTTAAGACAAAGGAGTAAGAGCAAAGGGTGCAACAAGCTTTTTTGCAGAATGGCAGCTTGCTAATACACAATGTAAGCTGTTTAGGATGTTTCCAGAAATTTAGAATGTGACATGAAGGTATACACATGTATGAAGGATGCATACATATACAGGCACACCTCTGCCCATAGATTGATTGGTGATGCATGCTGTAACCAGTTTTACTTACCTGTTCTGGTAACTGTAGTAAGTGGCATCTCGAGGGATTGTGCATAGCTGTTTGCCATAGCAACACAAAGTCTGTGGTGAGAACTCCAACTGCAGAAAGAGAAATTATTTTCTTAGTATTCATGCATGTTTCCACTGGCTCTCCCTGAGAAGGGGGTATGACCCATACAGTAAAGATCATTTAGATTACTAAGATTGCACCATTATGTGCACAAATCTGAACAGTACAGTATGAGAGTCTATATTGAATGTTAACACTATAAAAATGTTCTGTTCAGCTGTCATTTACAAGTTAGCCATTTCTTTATACACTTTTCCCAACAGGGAATCTATTTCCCCATTCTATGATTGGGTGAGTCAATTATATAATACCACAGAGAGATCACTTTGTTATAACACTCAGAAAAACTGATGTACCTATTTCAAACTACATTAAGCCTTAATACATATCCTAACAAGCTTGCTTCTGGTGCATTATATTAAAAAAATGTTGGTTTTAAGCAGTTTGTGTAGTATTAGACATTTTATGACCAAGATTTTAAAACGGACACCTAAAATTAGAGTCTAAGGTCATATCTAACACTGCAAAAAATTCCATGACAGCAAGAGTCAGAGCCCAGTTCAACTGACCTGGGCTCATGGTACAGGACTAAACAGCAGCACACACATTCCTGCTTGGACTGGAGCACAGGCTCTGAAACCTGGTGATAGGAGTGGGTCTCAAGGCCTGAGTGGGAACATTGACACTGCTATTTTAAGCTCCATAGCCCGAGCCTGAGCCAGCTGACCGGCCTCAGATTCACTGACGCTTATTTTTTTGTCCTTAAATATTTAAATAAGTGGCTTGATTTTCAGAAGTTCTGAGCACCCAACAGCTCCCACTGACTGCTGCTCCTATGCTCTTTCATATTATATATTACACATGGAGATGGGAAAAAGTCTACAAGGAAGTTGCCCTTTCTTACCTTCCTCCCACAGCAATAACCAAGGCTCTGCATAACTGGATCAATTTCTTGTTCAAACACCTCTGCCAGTCTGGAGCAGTACTTATACACGCGGGATGTCTTGCGGTTATAGAGCCAAGCGTTGTTGAACATGAGCCAGATATCATCCACATATTGCCAAGGCTCCTGGTACTGTCCTGTGTCTAGCTTCCTCTTGATGGTAGAGAGGTCCATGGGGTTCTTCACTATATCGAAGTAATCCTGCAAGAATGAGGGGCATTTCAAACAAGATCAGAGAAAATGTATTACAATGTGATAGCATGTGTGTTCTTTAGACGAGATTCTTCTTCAATACTCTTGCAAGCATTAGAAGTACCAACCCTAGAACATAAGAGCTGAGTAATGCCAAACATGGACTGTTTGTGACATACAGTGCTCTCTCTCAGCAACGCCATCTCTCCCATGCAAGAACTTCCTTCCCTTATTTTTAACCACATTTCTTGGATACTTTACTTTGCCCTTCCAACCTTGGCCAAATAAAACCACTTTGCTATTGGTTAACAAGGACTAAGATGGCCAGGGAAACTAGAAGCCCACATTTACAATCACTATTATTCTATTACATATTTTCACTGTGTATCTATTTAGTTTGATATTCAGTTATATAATTTAGTATTGTTCTGAAAGTGTCATACTGAAATAGAAATCATGTAAAATAGAACAATGATTGTACATACCAAATAGGTCTTTTCAGGAATTGTGGACCAAAGCACCCGAATCAGGTTGCTGTCATGAATTTTAACCTTTGATGCACTCATTTGTGTGCACCAAGGAACTGAAATTAGTTTATGGCAATGATACTCAGACCTCTGGTTCAGGAGCCAAATTAGCAATCAGCATTACCCAAGAGCCACAGTAGTGTAAATTAATAGTTTCATTTACTATAGTATTGTTCATATTTGAACAGTATGACAGGGGAAATATTTATTATAGCGTTATATACAAATCTCACATCCAATAAGTTAATAACTTAGTGCAAACTCATAACTTTATTGGTTAATAGTAAAAGCATCCCTAATTGGTTAATAATTAAATCACACAGTGTTTTAATATCATGTGCTGCAAAGAGCACTGGCTAGATCCAACCACCTTGACCTGGGTTTTGTTTTTCTTGCTTCTATAGTATTTAGCAGTGCATGATATAAGTTACTGTTTAAATGAATTTTCCAAAAATTTTAGCGTTGATAAGCTTCCTGAACAGTTGAGAAACTAAAAACTGTTGCCACACACTTAGGGTGAGAATGGCTTCCCTGGTTTCCCAGGACTTTGTGACTCTGCAGAAACAGGACAGTATGCAAATGTCCTGCAAAAGCCAGTATATGTAGGATTCCATCAATAAGAATAATTTGATGTCTTCCCATTCTTCTATTTTCTCTTTAACAGAAGACAGAAAAACAAGCCTTAAAAATAAGTTTCTCTATGCCACAGATGTGGTACAAGCCAATCCCAAATCCAAGCTCTTCCAATCCATCTATATAAAAATGGAGACAGGACTACAGCATGCCATCTGGTCTCCTCGGGCAGACAAGTCCTGGAGTTGAAGCTATGAGTTAAAAAACAGGGAAACAGCTTGATAATAAACTTACAGGAATTCCTAGTAGTTGGGGATCCACAGGCTGTCTGAAAGGAAGGGACTCAGGATCCTGCCGGTAAAGCGCCTCCAATGTTGGCATAAGTGCCTGCCGCAACTCTTCTGGTTTGAAAACTTTTGAAAAATAAATACACGCAAAGATGGAGTAATGGCCAGAAGCAAGAAATCTGCTGTAAAATTTGAATGCTGTTGAAAACACTACACACACTGTATATACAAGACACTTAAACATATTGCGCTTACACCACTCACTGCAATGCTGGGTTTTGTGGAAGACAGAAATTAGACTGGAAGCCCATAATGTGAAATGACATACTAAATAAAGAAAAAACATTTACTTACATGTACACTAACTGTTGTTCTTCAAGATGTGTTGTGCACATATACATTCCATTGCAAGTGTGTGTGCACCCAATGCACCCAAATCTGAGATCTCTACCAGCTGCACCACAAGGTAGAGCATAAAAGGGGCATGGTTGCCCCCTCCCTCCGCTCTTTTGCACTGCCGTCTAATACCTGAATTAGCGGGGAATGTATAGGTGTATATGTGCACAACACATCTCAAAGAACAGTTACTGTACAGTTAAGTAGCCATTTTTTCTTCTTCCAATGATTATGCACATATACTTTCCACTCCACGTGACTTACCAGCAGTTTTCTTACAGGTGGAGGGACTTCGGATTAAAAGAAAATGAAGCACCAACTTGCTGAGGTTAATTTTTTTTTTAGTGGAGATATCCTATCTCCTAGAACTGGAAGGGACCTTGAAAGGTCATCGAGTCCAGCCCCCTGCCTTCACTAGCAGGACCAAGTACTAATTTTGCCCCAGATCCTTAAGTGGCCCCCTCAAGGATTGAACTCACAACCCTGGGTTTAGCAGGCCAATGCTCAAACCACTGAGCTATCCCTCCCCCCCAATGTAGAGTAGTGTCTGGAGAAGGCATGTACCAACAACCACACTGCTGCTTTGCAGGTATCCACTACAGGAATGTTGGTCAGAGAGGTTGATGAAGTGGAATGAGCTCTAGTGGAGTGTGCCATTACCCATAGTGGAAGAGAGACTAAGATCATAGCAAAATCTGCAGTCCAAAAATCCAATGAGATGCTGAGCACAGGCTATAAACAGCCTGCGAGACTATGTGAAAAACTGCAGTGTCCAGGTAAAATGACAAAGCACTGCAAACACACTAGAAGTGAAGCTTTTCTTAAGCCTTGGAAGATGAGGGCTTGGGAATAGAGCCCTGCATGGATAAAAATGTATATCCGTGAATATAAAATCTGTATCCGTGGAGCTGCGAAAGGAGTGGCGAAAGGAGCAGCACATCGGGCTGCCACTCCCAGGAGCCAGCACCCCACACTGGCAGCTCCTCTGCCGTGGCGGTACCCCCCCCCCGGCCCTGTCCATTGGGGTGGGCACCAGACTCACCGGCAGCTGTCCCTGGTCGTGCTAGTGCGTTCAAGCGGCACGCACACTCCCAGATAAGAGTCCCTTCCACGCAGTGGTCTGCGTCTCCTGTCCAGGGGGCGTGAGCCGCCTGAACACACTAGTGTGACCAGGGATAGCAGCCAGCGAGCCTGGTGCAGCTGCAGGCAGTAGAGCCATGCCAGAGAAGCTGCAAGCATGGGGCGCTGGCTCCTGGGAGTGGCGGCTCAACAGTGCTGCTCCTTTCACCACTGCGGTTCCCAGTAGAGCCCTTCAGGTCCGCGGATATCGATTTATATCTGCAGATATAAATTTGTATCTGCACATGGCTCTATTTGGGAAGAATACTGGGAGACTAACTGTCTGATTAAGATGGAATACTGATACTACATAAGGCATAAATTGAGGCTGCGCCTAAGAGAAACTATCTTTGTGGAAAACTGTGAAAGGAGCATCAGCCAGAAGCGCCTGAAGCTCAAACTCTCCTAACACATGAATTTGTTTTGTTTGTTTGTTTGGTAACAAACAAACACAGTTTCTGAGAACAGCAGAAGAAATGATGTTGCCAGGGGCTCAAAAGGGGTGCCATTAAACAAGCCAGTACTAGATTCAGATCCCATAAAGGTACCGGATCAGACACAGGTGGGTACGCATTAACAAGACCCCTTAGAAATCTAGAAAACACAGGATGTGAAAACACAGAAAAGCTAACCATGGGAGGGTGCACCGTAGAGATGCATGTTAGGTGTGCTAACAAATAATTGAAAAAATCAGAGTATTTTAGATGCAGTTGATAGTCCAATAAATGTATAATCTCTGTGTGATTTGGTGGTAAATGGTGAGATTCCACCCAGATCGAAAACGTTTTCCATTTTGCTGCATACATGGCTCAGGTGGAATCCTTTTCTGCTGCTCACCAAGGTGGCTTTGACATCTAGGGTGCATAATCTCTCATGATTACTCAACCAGAGATCATCGATGTGGTGAGGTGGAGAGACTGCAGGTTTTGATGCAGAAACCTGTCCTGGTTTTGAGACAAAAGATCCTCAGCCAGTGATAAAGTTATGGGTGACCAAGTGGAGAGCTAATTAAGGTCTGAACCAATGTTGTCCCTGCCAGGCCTGTGCTACAAGAATGAAGGTTACCTTGTCTCTTTAGTTTCCTGATCACCCTCAGAATGAGAGGGACTTGAGGGAATGTGTACCGCAGATGGCTTGATCAGGGGAAAAACCGGTTACCATACCTACGTTTTGTAACTGTTCTTCGAGATGTGTTGTTCATGTCCGTTTCATTCTAGGTATGTGCGTGCCCACTTGCACAGTTGTCAGAGACTTTTGCCTTAGCGGTATCTGTAGGATTGGCTGTGGCACCCCCTTGAGTGCCGCGCTCATGCGCCGGTATATTAGGCACCGCCAACCATACGCCTTCTTAGTTCCTTCTTGCCGGAAACTCTGATAAAAGGGTAGGAGGGCGGGTAATGGAATGGACATGAGCAACACATCCCGAAGAACAGTTACAAAAGGTAGGTAACTTTTTTCTTCCTCTAGTGCTTGCTCATGTTGATTCCATTCTAGGTGACTCAAAAGCAGTATCCTCTGAGGTGGGCTTGGAGTTCACAGTTTAGCAGCTTGTAGTACTGCACTACCGAAGCCAGTATCGTCCCGGGCCTGCTGGGTAAGTGCATAGTGGGACATGAACGTATGGATGGACGGACGACCAGGTGGCCACCCTACAGATGTCCTGGATAGGCACTTGGGCCAGAAAAGCTGCTGAAGAGGCCTGCGCCCTGGTCGAGTGGGCGGTTACGATTGCTGGAGGGGGCCCCCTTCACCTGATCATAGCAGTAGCAAATGTGGGCGGTGATCCAAAAAGAAATTCTTTGAGCAGACACTGTGCGACCTTTCACCCGGTCATCCACCGCAACGAACAATTGCACCCACTTGCAGAATGGCTTGGTCCTTTCAATGTAGAAGGCGAACGATCTCCTGACATCTAGGGAATGCAGCCTACGCTCCTCCTCCGACTTATGTGGCTTTGGAAAAAAGACAGATAAAATGTCCTGGCTCGTATGAAACAGACCACCTTGTGCAGAAAAGCCGGGTGTGGCCTCAGCAGGAACTTGTCTTTGTAAAAGACCGTATAGGGCGGTTCCAAGGTGAGTGTCCTAATCTCAGAGAACCTGGCGAGCAGATATGACTGCAACCAGAAACGCGACCTTCCAGGACAGGAGAAGGAGAGAGAAGGAAGCCAGAGGCTCCGAGGGGGGCGGGTAGGGGAGGGGGGCTGTCCCCGTGAGCTGCAACAGCACCAGATTCAGGTCCCAAGAAGGAACGGGGTCCTTGACGTGCAGGTAGAGGCGGTCAAGGCCCTTGAGGAACCTGGCTGTCATGGGCGAAAACTGACCTCCCCTTGAGCGGCGGACGAAAGGCCAAAATAGCGGCCAAGTGGACTTTGATAGATGAAAAGGGACTGGCCTTGGAGCTTGAGATGCAGAAAGTAGTCCAGGATTAACTGCAGCGAGGCTCACTCGGGCTGAACGCCCTTATCGAGGTCCAACAGGCGAACCGCTTCCAGGTAAGTCACTCCGGTGGAGGGCTTTCTACTACCCAATAGGACCTGTTGGACATCAGCTGAGAACTGCTGCTCCTGCTCATTCAACCATGCAGCAGCCATGCCATCAGGTGCAGCACCGCCAGGTTCGGATGCAGAAGACTGCCATGGTTTTGGGACAGCAGGTCCAGTGGGAGCGGTAGCTGTAATGGAACAACCACTGAGAGATCCAGCACCGTGCTGAACCAGTGCTGGCATGGCCAAGCCGCCGCTATGAGGATCACCTTCACCCTCTCCTGCTTGATCTTCATGAGGACTTGGAATTAACAGTAATGGGAGGAAGGCATAAAACAGAGCCCCCAACCACAGGAGCAGAAAAGCGTCTGACAAGTAGCCTCTGTCGATCCCCCGAATCGAGAAGAAAAATACGGCATTTCCTGTTCTGTCTGGACGCAAACAGGTCCACCTGGGGAGTTCCCCACTTGTGGAAGATGAAGTTGACCACTTCCAGATCTGCCAAAGCGATCTGCCAAAGCATTTTTGGCCCTGGCGAGGTGAGCAACTAAGAGATGATGTCATGCTGCACACAGAAGTCCCAGAGCCTAAGGGCTTCCTGGCAAAGGGCAGATGATCTGGCTCTGCTTTGCTTGTTGATATAGAACAGTTTCTGTGCTGTCCGTTAGGACCTGAACCACCTTGCTTTCTATGTGAGGTAGGAAGGCTTGGCAGGCCAGGAAAACCACTCTGAGATCCCTAATGTTGATATGTAGGGAGCGATAGTGACTGGACCAATAACCTTGCATTTAGAGATTGCCCAGGTGGGCTGCCTACCCCAGGTCCGATGCCTCAGAGATGAGGATTACCGATAGGGATGAAGCAGCGAAAGGGATTCCTTCCAAACTTGATGCAGGATTCTGCCACCAGGTGTGTGACGACAGTATATGATCTGGAACCCTGACCATGCTGTGTGTGTTGGGGATGTAGACAGATGCCAGCCACGCCTGCAGGGGCCTAAGGCGGAGCCACGCGTGCCAGACCACGTAACTGCAGGCCACCATGTGTCTCAACAACTGCAGGCACATGTGAGCGGTGGTGAGAGGGTGGGTTTGCATGCACGAGATGAGGTCCGCCATGGCTTGGAACCGAGCCTCGGGAAGGAAAGGTCTGGCCTGAGTAGAGTTGAGCACCACTCCAATGAATTCTATGCACTATAGTGGGGTTAAGGTTGACTTTCTCTCATTTATTATCAGCCCCAGGTCATGACAGGTGGAAAAAAAAACAGATTGAGATGCCACCGCACCTGATCCTGGGACCAGCCCTTTAGTAGCAAGTGATCAAGGTATGGGTAAATTTGAAAGCCCTGATGCTGGAGGTAAGCAGCCACTGCCACTATGCACTTTGTGAACTCTCTTTGGGCTGATAAGAGACCAAAGGGCATTGCTATGAATCGGAAATGGCGCTGGCAAAGCATAAAACAAAGGAAGCGCCTGCGCCCCCGGAAAATGGAAATACGTGTCCTTCAAGTCGAGGGTGGAGTACCTGTCTCCCAGATCCAGGAAGGGGATGCCAGAGGCCAGGGACACTATGTGAAACTTCAAGTTCTTGAGAGACTTGAGACGACGCAGGTCCAAGACCAGGGCCCCCTGCCTCTCCCCGGAGTCGGATTCCTGGTGAAGCCCCGGGGCGGGCACCTGGCCTGACATCTGTCCTTTGCCCAAAACCCCTTTTCCTTCCAGTGCCGGGGGTTCTTCTTTTGCCGCTTCTTACGCGCTGGCAAGGGGGAAATAGTGCTAGTCGGCGCCTAGTGCCAGCGGTTCTCTCCATACCGAAGCGGGAGAGCTCCGATGCAGGACAAAGCGCAGCCTCCATGAAGAGGGCCCTCAAGCGGATATCCCGCTCCTTTTGGGTTCTAGGTCGAACGTTTTTACAGATTTGACACTTGTCCATTCTATGGGATTCCCCCAAACACTTCAAGCAGCTGTTGTGGGAGTCACTGATAGGCACTGGCCTGCTGCATGTCGAGCATGGTTTGAAGCTGGGAGAGCGGGGCATGCCCCGCTTCAGGACGAAGTCCGAGCCGGGATGCTAATTACCAACTAACCTAATACTTAATTAGTAGCTAAGTACCTACAAACTATATACAAAGGAGATAAAGGCTGTAAAGAACCGCTAATGCTCTTGCGATCTGCAAGACAAGGCGCTCCAACCAATAATCATGGGCGGTAAGAAGGAACTGAGAGAGCTTAGGGTCGGCAGCGCCTAATATACCGACGCATGAGCATGGCTCTCAAGGGGGCGCCACAGCTGACCCTACGGATACCACTAAGGCAGAAGTCTCCGACAACTGTGCGAGTGGGTGCGCACACACCTAGAATAGAATGGACTGGACATGAGCAAGTACTCAAAGAAGAAAGGCATCTGTCATGGAACCCTGGGCTTCACCCTGCTCTGGAGCAGAATCTCCTGTATTTGTTGCTCAGGTTGGCTGCAAAAAGGTCTATTACTGGGTAACCCCACTGGCGGAAGACCTAGAGCAAAATGTCTTTTCTTATTGACCACTTGTGCTGGTCTATAAACTCCCTGCTGAAGGAATCCATAAGAGCAATCCTCACCCCTGGAAAGTGAAAGGCTTTCTGGTGAGACCTTCTTTATATAGAGGTTCCACAAGTGGATCGCTTCCTAGCATAACTGAGATAATACAGCACCTCCATGCTTTTTCAGGTAAAACATAGCAGTGGTGTTGTATGTGAGAACTTGAACTACCTGATTCCTAATGGTTGACGTAAACATCTTGCGGGTCCGACAAATAGCTTGAAGCTCCAGCACATTTATATGGAGTGAAGCCTCCTGAGGCAACCTAAGTACTTGAGCCTAAAGTTGACTGAGATCCCTCCCACCTCCACACACATCCCGCCACGGCAACCCTTGGTAGATGCGTCTGTTACAAGAGTCTCAGTTGGTTCTGGTATGAAAAAGGGAACCCCTTTGCATATGTTCTGATGGTCCAACCACCAATCCAGGGACTAAAGCACTCAGGCAGGTGCAAATGAGCATGTCCTGTGAACGTCTGCTTGGCTGATATACTAAGTGGAGCCAGGTCTGCAAACATCTGACGTGAAGTCTAGCATGCAGAGTCACATACATGCGCACGGCCATGTGACCCAGGAGTTGTAGAAAATTGCTCTGTTGTCCTTGGGTTGGATTTGAGGGTTTTGCACAGAGAGACTATGGACTGAAACCTGTCTGTGGAGAAGTAAGCCATGGTGCACAGAGGACTGCTCCTTTGAAGATTATTCATTGTGTTGTCACAATTCCGATGCCTCTACATTTAGTTTTAAACCCAGATGAGAGAACAGATGTCAGATGAGAATGCGGTTTTGGACATGGGTACTTGATCTTCCCTGAACTAGCCAACTGTCTTGGTAAGGAAACATTTGTATACCTAGGCAGTGGGCTGCTACCACCATCATGCACTTAGTGAATACCCATGGGGCCAACGATAACCCAAAGGGAAGCATCACGTACTAGTAGTTCTTGCTGCCTGCTATGAACTGAAAATAATTTCAGTAGCCAGGGTGTACTGCCACATGAAAGTAAACATCCTATAAATTGAGGACAGCATACCAATCTCCAAGGAAAGGATAACTGAAGCAAGTTGATTTTCTAACTTTTTTTTTTTTTTTTTTATTAAAGGTCTAGAATGGATCAAAGACCATCTTGGTGGGAATTGGGAAGTACTGGGAAAAGAAATCTTTCATTCTGTGTTGATAAGGAAAACCTGCTCTGTGGCTCCCAATTTGGAAAAAAACACTACTTCCTGAAGAAGGGATGGGAAAAGTGGGCTGGGGAAGGGAAAGGAATTGAACTCGATAATGAATCCCTCCCTTACGGTTTTGAGTGCCCACTTGTCTGATGTAATCTTTCTCCAAAAACTATAGAAGAGAGGTACATGCTTTCTAAATAGTGGGAGATGAGATATAGCTGGTGTGCTGTCTTCAATCAAGTAGTCAAAACTATCATCGGAGCCCTAAGAGGTCTGGTGAGAAGAGGCTGCCATGGACAATGACAACGTCTAGCATGCTTAGACCTTTTAGAGGTCTCCTGAGACCTTAGCTAACAGAATGGTCTGTAACATGTTTGAGGCATAAGCTGTCTTTTCTGTTACTGGGGTGTAACATCGATTCTGGCGTGACGGCCTCATCCGGGAAGATGAAATTGGGGGGGGAGGGGAGGTTATCACCTAGGCTTTCCTCCCTTGCATCCTCTTCCTGCTCCAACAAAAGAAGGGGCTGAGGGTTTGTAGAATCTTCCCTAGAAATCCCCAGTATGGGAGAAAGGAATCTCCTCAGACTGACAGAGGTCTAGACTCTCTTGGATCAGTCCAAGATGCCCAGTAAAGCTGGAGGGTGGGGGTGTAGGTGTTCCATTCCAATCTTTGAACCACGCATGGTGGTATGCACCACACAGGGGCCTCTTTGTAAGAATGCCAATCTTGCCCCTTGATTCAGGCATCTCTAGAGCATGACCTGAACCCTCCTTGGTGGAGATATGGGTCTATCGTGGTCAAAGTCTGAAGGAGATATGGCTCCCCTTGGTGAATGGAGGAGCTGTTCCAATTGACATTTGTGGGCATCTCAGCACCATCAAAATCGGGATCATGTCCTAAAGGTACCAACATGGAGGATGTATCCAACAGTCATGGAAGTGGGACAGGAAGGCAAAAGGATAAGTTGATGCGGTCACCGAGGGCTGTATTCAAGAAGCCAATGGAAATGATGGAGCCATGACTGTAAATGATGTCACGGCCAACAGTACCGGGCAAGACTGATGCTGGACGATATAGTAAAGGAGAGTCCAGTAGGGGAAAGATACAAAAGGTCCTTTTGCTGCAAGTAAGGCCTGCAGTGTTGGTGGCACCAAAATCAGAGGCAAATGTTCTGTTCTCACTGCCTATGGTATGTATAGGACCCAAATGCTGAGGATGAGGATGCTCTAGATAACAGTAAAGATGCTGGTCTTGATGGCCCCAGGGGATGGTGCTGCCTCAGATAGTGCTGGTGAGAATCAGTGTGCAACTAGACCTTGACCTGGCATTGGAAATCTTCTCTGAGATTTTCCTGTGAGGTAAAGAGTGAGGCTTCAACTCCCTACCAGTCTCAGAAGACAAAGCTGGTTAAAATGTCTTGAGGAGGCTGCGAGAGAAGAGAAAGAGCAGTGTTTCTCAACAAACCTGGGCTCAGAAGCTGAGACAGCAGGAGGGACACTCCTCGTGGACAAGCTGTCCATCCTCTTGTGATTAGGGTCACACTCTGAAGAGGAACGCATTGCCTCTTCCATAAAATGGATTTTAAGGCAGAAATTCCTCTGTTTCTTCCTCCACATTGGAAAAGAGGCACTAATAAGACATTTGTCCCTTCCCCATGCCCATGCCCATCCCCCTCCCCAGGCAAATTAGGCAGCTTTTGTGACTGTCCATAACTGTGATCATGGCCCTGTTTATTTGAATCCTGGGGATTTTTTTCCATATTAAATCTCCAAATGAAAGGACTAAGAAAACTATACGAAGCCTAAACTGTAACTATAATTATGAGTAACAGAAGTCTTTTTCTAGAGGCTGGATAATCAAAGCTAAACAATGACAGAGTCCAACTCTCACCACAGGCACCAAGAAGGAACTGAGAGGGAGGTGGTGGCCATTCCCTTTTCATGCCCTCAGCTCCCATCATGAAGACAGCAGCGGCGCATGCACTGCCTTGGTTATACAGCTGGCAAATTCTCCGACTTGAGTGCATTGGGGGGTGCATGCACCTGCAGTGGAATGTACATGTTCACAATCACTTGAAGGAGAACAGGGTCTTCCTGCATTAT
Organism: Emys orbicularis; assembly: GCF_028017835.1. Lineage (NCBI taxonomy): Eukaryota > Metazoa > Chordata > Testudines > Emydidae > Emys > Emys orbicularis. The sequence continues at coordinate 96,172,312 of NC_088683.1, forward strand.
AGTTCTTCCAAGGGCCAATTTATACACTCAGAATACAGCCTTTTTATGTAAGATGATAATTTCCTACAGACGTTTATTAAACAGGAAAGGGTCTCAGATCCTTATTTTACAGAGAGTGTCTAATACCTGATTCAGTGTCAGATAACATTTGAGAACATAGTTCACTAGGACCACTTTTGTACTACTAAAATATTAATACTTATGTCCAAGAGCTACAAAGAGAAAAGAGTTCATATATGCAAATTGGAAACACTGAAGGAAGTTCAGCTTCTGCCTAGATATCCCAGTCCCCCAGAGATTTGAATCCCAAGACCACAACAGTTTTCTTGCTTACTTTTCCTCTTAGACTGTCCTGGTGCTGGAGAAGACTGAGTAGCTGGAGTATTGGGTCTTTCTTCCTCTTCCTTCATTTCTGACTTCACTTCTGGTTTCTTCTCTTCTTGCTCCATTGGTTCTGTCATACATTCCTTCACCACTGGTTCCACTTTAATCTGAAAAGCAGATCAGATTCCCTTCACTTAATTCAATATAAACCCCTCACTTGCTCTTGTTGTGAGGATACAGTAAGATAGTGTGTCTTTTGGGCTTAGCTACAGCTTGCCTGTCGTTACTTCCTATGGAAAAAATGACCCTTGCTCACTCATCCTGGCTCTCACCTAAGCCTATTCTTCACTCCTCCCCATGTGGTCTCTGCCAAGATTCAAATAGTTCTATGGGTAATTTATTTAACACTAAATCATGAAGACTGACCCCGCCCCCCCCTTCCTCCATCTCTTCCAATTGGTGGGGAATCCCACCTCCCTGATCACTAGGATCCAGTCTCCTTTTTGGCTTTTAATGTGAGGACACTATAGTTTCTATCCCCGCAAGACAAAAAGTGAAGCTACTTTCCCATAAAGCCACAAGTTCCTTTAATGAAAAGTGATCAGGACCTTAGTTTTTCAGCTCAAAGATATAACCCACAGGAGCACAATTCACTATTATAGGGAATCAAGCCTACAGTGCAGGGGTGGCCAACCTGAGTCTGAGAAGAAGCCAGAATTTACCAATGTACATTGCCAAAGAGCCACGGTAAAATGTCAGCAGCCCCCCATCTGCTCCCCCACCCTGCTCTCAGTGCCTCACACACACACCGGCAGCCCCGCCGATCAGCACCTCCCCCTCCCTCCCAATCAGTTGTTTTGTGGCATGCAGGAGGCTCTGGGGGGTGGGGGGGGGAAGGAGCAAGGGCACTGCAGGCTCAGGGGAGGGGGAAGGAAGGGGTAGAGTGGGGTAGGGCCTGTGGCAGAGCCAGGGGTTGAGCAGTGAGCACCCCCCAGCACATTGGAAAGTTGGCTCCTGTAGCTCCAGCCCCGGAGTCGGTGCCTATACAAGGAGCCGCATATTAACTTCTGAAGAGCCGCATGTGGCTCTGGAGCCACAGGTTGGCCACCCCTGCTATAGTGACTGCTTATACTAGGGAACATTTTACAGAGGGGAAAAAAAAAAAAAAAAAAAAACAGTTGCAGGGCACACGCTCAGCTCTCACCGGGTTGGCAAAATTGAGGACCTCAGTGCTGAGAACCTACTGGCTGCTGCCACCATTTTAAGCACTCATCTACCCCGGCTCAAAAACAGGTCTAGGAGAGAGTGCCTAAATTATGGTGCAGCTGGGATCTACAGCTAGCTTAGCTAGAGCCCTAGAGGGAATACCCTCTTCTGAATCACAGCACTCATTTCTCTTCAATCTCCCAGCCAAGTACTGACCTTGCCCAATCAATTCATACCAGAAAAATTATCTATCCTCTTACCTCTGGTTTCTCCTCTATCTGGAGCTCTGTTTGTTCTGACCCCTCTTCTTCCATTTTAATATCCATTTTCACTTCCTGCAAGAGTGGCTGCTGCTGCTGCTGCTCAGGGATAGTCTGTTGCGAGTTCACCTCTGTGCTGCTGGTGGATGGTGGGTTTGAGACCTGCCCATCAATGCTTACAGCCGGCTGTGAAAGCTGCGGGGAAACTCACAGTGACTAAAAAGGGCCAAGCAATTATGCTGCAAAGTTTACTTTATTAAGATGTGCTTTTCATTTGCTGTCATGTTTCCTCAAATTTAACTGCACCTCACTTATTCCCCTCCCTTGAAAAAAAAACTGACTCCTGCATGACTCTGGTCTGAGGAAACATGCTATTGAAATCTGCTTTGGACAGCATGGCATTTTAACAATTTCATATGCCTACTGTACAATCCCACCCCTACACATGCATGGAAATAAATGCATTATGAGAGACATCTACTATATTTTGCAGTAGGCTCCTAAATGTGCACTAAAATTCTCTAAAATCCTTCCAACATGGAAGTGTCAGGTGTTCCAGTGTCCAGTTTACTGGTCCTGGGTCTTCAGTCACAAAAACGTACTTCTCAAACGTAATGCATACCCATATTGGTTCAGATGCCTCTTAAACAGGTTGTTCACCATTGTCTTGGACATAGAACAAGTAAACAAAGCTCCTGTCTGAAAGAGTCTCACATCTGAGTATCCCTGGGGAAAGCATAGAAATAAAAATATTTTCTTACAGGTGTTGTGGGGTGCTGAGGCTGCAGTGGTGCTGTTGGGGTGGGCACAGATGCAGTCGTGCTCTGTTGTGACAGGGGTTGCTGCTGTTGCTCTGCCGAAGGGGTGACTGGAACTGGAGGTTGGACTTGTGGAGGCAGCTGTGCCTGTGGAGGCGTTGGAGTCTGCCTCTGAGGGGGGTGCATAGTTTGTGACTGCGGTCCAGGTGGCATTGCTGTAGGGGTGGGGGCGGTGGGGGCAGTGGTGGCGGCTGCTGGTGTTGCCTGCGGCTGCTGCTGCTGGGATCCCAGACCTGGGGGAGTGTGGTGAGGTGTTGGGGTACGGCTAGGTACTGGAGAGGGAGAGTTTCGGTGCAAGGTAGGCTGTGGAAGAGGTGGGCAGTGAATATGGCTCCCTTGAGAACCTGGAGCCATTACAGGAGAGTTCACAGGACAGGAAGAGCTGGTCATTTGTGCCTGTGGGAAAACAAGTAGATATATACAATGACTTGAGACAATAAGTGCGAAGAGGGAAGGGATTACCTTCAAGTGGGCACTTTTTACCTGAGTTACTAACACCTATCAGTTTAAAAGTACGACTAGCAATACTGTTGACTTTTTGCATTTCATTTACTTTAGTGAGCAGAACGGGATTGTTCAATTTGACATTTTTGTTCACATGCACAATGCTGCAGTGTTTAGGTTTCCCAGAACTCCTAAGAAAAATGTAAATACAATTAACCAGTTTTCACTGATATTTAAATAAGCATTAAAGAACAACATTCCCTATTAATCCAACTACCCAATTGAAAAAGAACAGTAAAACCAGCTCGCAGAGCCTGTCAGTGAAACTGCTCCCTTAAGTGAAGAACATACTTGAGACACTGGCGTCTGATTGCCAGGCTGGGTCATAGGCATGTTTGTCGCATTCATTCCTGGGGAGGAAGCAGGGAACTGGTTCTGTTGCAGAAACTGACTTTGGCTGGAAGGTTGGCCAACCCCCGGCTGCTGCATACGTGAAGCAAATCCCATCTGCTGGGAAAAAGGAAAGGCTTATTTCACAGTGTATACATACCCACCCACTCACTCACCCTTAAAAATAAAATTCTACAAAGTAACATCCAGTGCAAGGCAGAGCAATTGACACATCTGGCAGCATGTGATGTGATGCAGCATGGCAAATATGCTAATGCTCTGCTTAAAAGCAGGAAGATATTTTTACAGTTACTTCCTAATTCAGTTTATGACAGGAGTTCAGGAATTCAGACTGAGATCATGCCTCAAGTTTTTGAGCTAGTTTCTGATAAATTCCTCTGTTTCAAGGGTGTTACTGCACACACAATCTTAAATCTAAGCCAATATTAGCAGTTCCCTCACTGATTTGTAAAGACTGGCTACTCATAGTGGAGATGCAAAGGGAGAAACAACGGGACCATAGAGCAAGCAAAGAATTACTGTTTGGATAACCATAGTTAAACAGCAACATCAAACCTAAAAAGTTCAACATACTGACCTGGTTCATGGCCCCAGCCTGGCTTAGCTGTCCAGGGTGCTGAAGAGGAGGGGTTTGCCGGGGACCCATGGATGGCAGTTGCATGTTCATCTGGCCAAACTGGTTCATTCCTGTGTATTTACCCCAAAAAGATTTTAAAACAAAAGTTTCAGTTCTCATTTGGACGTCATTCAATGTTTGAACAGGAACAAATATTGCCTCTACTCTCCTAATTTTATTTCTACCAACACACATCTTTGAGTATGCCACATAATGTACTTCAGGCTCTAACTTAGGTATTTTAAGCCTTTCGAAAGCAATGCACATAAACCTAGTAATAAGTTTCTGGGTCAAAGGAATTGTTTTTGAGCATGCTTTGAAGAGAAAGGATTTTTTTTTTTGTTTACAAAGTGTATTTTACACACAACTCCAATATGCTAAGAGAAATCTGTCTTTACATTAACCAGCTGCTTGGCAGAGTTTGAAATCAAGTTTAACATGTCAACCCAAACTCCTTCACATTCCTTCAGAACACAAACTAGGCTTTACTGAAAGACTTGTGTATCCATGTCCCTGCTTTCAGGTATGAGTTTTGGTGAAGAGCAGAGAAAACTACATTCTAGTAGACTCCAGTGAGGACTGCTTGATGTCATATAGCCATTGAGGAAGGCAGAATCCAAGATTCTATCCACATTCATTTGGAATTACATGGGCTTCCTTTCTTTGGACACTTACCCGGCTGCGTCTGCATGCGATTCATCATCTGATTTGGCACACTGGCACGAATCATGGTTGGGTCAGGAAGGGGACCATCTGAAAAAGAGTTGGAGAAACAGAGGTTAGGGAGTTAAGACAACAGTCCACCCTTTCAAACTTCACTTTTACAACAATTACTTTATTGGGAAATATTCAAATTAACTCCAAACACAGTGAGACCATGTTAGGCCCTAAAAGATGACTCAATGGAACAAAGATGGAAAAACTTGTAAATACAAACACGTGTGCTATTTCTTAACCAAAAAGAGTTTAAGACGTCTGAACTTTGTGAAGTTGAGGACTGATCTACAGCATATTAACGAGTTACAATGACTAGATGGCCAGAGGCTTAAAACGTCTCATGCACTATTAAGCAGTGTTAACACTGTTCTGTATAGGTTAAACAGCAGACTGACAAATTCAATTAGAGTACCAACCTTGAAAGGACCTGTATCTCACACTGAAATCAAGTTCACAAACTTTTTTATCAAAATGCATCCTCATTTTTAAAAGTGACTAACCCAATTGTACAGTGACATTCTGAGGTGAATGGATGGCTCAGGGGATTGGGAAAAATATTTAGCTTTTTGCCTCTACATCACTAATTCCATCTAACCCCAGTCTGGTAAGCAAAACTCATTACAATATGATGGCTGTTTAGCAGCCTGCATGAAATTCAATATTCAACTAAATTCCTTTTTGTAAAGTGCTTCTAAAGCTCAAGAACTGAATGAGCACAAGAAAAAAAAAATCCCCTCATTCTTAGAGGTAGGTGGCCTGTTAGGAGAATGGCCATACTGAGCAAGGGGAATAGCTCTGTGAAATAAGTTTACAGAGCTGCAATTGTACTTAGAGGACTTCAGTCTCCAGAGCTGTCAGTTCAGCACCTTGCACCAACACAAAACTAATCTTAAAAAACAAGTATGTTTTAGCACAAGTAATTTGTCATTTAATTATTACTGTAAAAGTGTTTTACTTACGGAAATATAAAAAAGAAAGACAGACCAACTGGAAGGGGAAAGAAGGATAGAACAGGATGGTGTCTGTCCCACCTCACCCTACCCCCAGTCTATTATATCACACTGATCACCACAGCTGACATTTCTACACCCATTCTCTAATATTCCTTGGCCATGAGCAGATTTGTTTGTTGTTGGATTGGTGATAGGAGTTATAACACTGTAAGTGTAATGTGAGAATTTGAGCAAGAAATTATTGGAAATTTAACCATCCATCAATCCAAGCCCTTAAGTTATTGCTTAGCATTACCCAGATGAAGCACACTGTACCTGACGATGTTTAAAGACATTAAACACGCTAATACCCAGGCAGTCCTGTAGAATTTGGTCTTGTCACCCCATTTATTTATGATGTCTGAGGGACTGTTGGAGTGATACTACAGACTTCAACATCAGCATGCTAATATCTAGTTCTACTTCCCTCCCCCTCATCAAGACCAAACTATATTATTTCTCAGATATCCCAGCACCTGGCTGAAGGAGAAACCTGGACAAAATCCACTGCATCCACAGCACGTAGGTACTCCGTTTGGTTAACATGGAAGTGATTATTGTGAAGGAGGGAGAAGCATTATGAGAAGTACACAGAGATTTTGACTTCACCCACAACTGAAGGCATCCGTTCATCTGTCAAGGTGACATGCATTTTTGGGGGTCTTATTGGACTTCTAATTCTGAATTCCCAAATGCATTTCTGGGCAAAAATATTTTTTTACTTCTGAATTTTCAAGAGATTAATATACATCCTTTTCTCTCCAATGACAACCTTTGCAGTGTCTTCTAGGCATATGTAGCTCCAGGCTAGCTTACAGCAATGTGCTCTCCCCTTTGGATTACCTTTAAATAGCCACCGGGAAGCTGCAAAAAGTGCAGAATATGGCAACTTTATAGATAAGGGCAGGCTGTCAAGAGCACATCTCACCAATGCTCTAAACTGGTTACAATTCCAATTCTTTATTTTTTTTAAAGTTGTAAATGGTTTATGACCCAGCTATCTCAGAGCCTTTCCCATAGCCGCTATAACAACTGCCATTAACCAAGTAACGGTTGACTTCAGTCCCCAGAGCTGAATTCTTCATTCATACTGTGGTTGGGTATTCTCAGAAATAGGCTCAGCTCTGGAATTCACACAATTGATCCATCAGAATCTAAGTCTTGCCACTTTTAGGACACAATACAGGACAGCTCTGCTTACACTCTCCAAAACAGACAGATAGTGGCAAGTTCAGTTAGTGCACAAGATCCCATGTGAAGTTTTGTCTTATCTTGTCAAACACCATTTTCTCCACCAATTGAGCGCAAGTTAACTCAGATTTTGCAAGTAGTTCTTGCAAAATCTCACATAGTGAATAGGCAACAACAGGAAAATGCTCTCACCACCGTACCACATACTATTACACACTGAGCCACTTCAAGTTCTTCTAGAGAATTAGGCAATTATAATTTTGTAAGATTAGCTGTAAAATGGGGGAGAAAGGCTCCCATTCTGTCCCACTATAATGATTTCCCCTGCACAAGTTATTCCCTTTTATTAACTAACCCAACTGTTCTTACTTGCAGACATCCCTGGTTGTGGCTGCCCCATGTTGGGCCCTTGATTCATGGGAGCTGGAGGCATGCCTGGTGCATTTGGTATCATGTTCTGCTTCTGCAATCTGGTCCTTCGCTTTTCCTCTAGTTCCTTCTGAATCTTATAGATCTTCTCAGCTAACAAGTGGTAGTACTCTGCCTGTTGGGGTATAAAGAGACAAGAGATAGTGGAGACATACAATAAGTAAAGCTTACAGATTAAAAATTGATGACCAAGTTTAGGGCTGGGAAAGACTTCCTTCTCTCCCCTGCATATTAGAGTGCTGAGAAGTGATTTTCCCATAGGATTAGGCGAGCATATTCCACAGTATTTCCTGCAACTGAAGACTGACAGACATTGGAGATGTATTCTACCCATATTGTGCATTTATTTGACACACACCACAGTAAAGGGTGAGCTCTGGGTTTATACTGTATTTGGGAGAAAATTAGAAACCTCAAGCATGGCACATTAGGATAAAAAGCTTTCAGACCACAAACATGTCTCAAGCAAAAAGACAAGATCTGAAACTAGGAAGAGATTGGAGCTTGCTGTTGGCCCTTGCATATGTCAGCATCACCTTTAAAAAAAAATCTCTCTGCACTTTTATTCATTTTTGGGACCCAACTTGTCAGTTAGGCCTCTACTCCCACCCCACAAACACCACTTCATTTATTAATGGTACATTGAGACAGTATTTCAACACTGACCCCATGAATACTAGAAGCTGCCTAGTCTCCATAGCAGTTTTGAGTTCTGTCCACTATACTGACAAACTCATGCAGGCTCTCTGCAGCTCTGGTGGGAAAATATGGCAACTCACCCTGCTATTTGCAGATTCATACATGTCACCTTCTACCTTCCGCGCATATGCCACCAGGTTCTCCATGCGCCTGTCTTTTAATGCTGCAGGGTCAGGGGTAGGAAATATGGCTTGGACTCTGAAGAGGGAAAAACCATGAAACAGATTAAAAATATGCATCTTTTGAATTTAAAAAAATGGCCCCAAATGAAGTTCAAACACAAAGGGCTTTTAATCTCTATTTCAAGCATCTAAAGAAAGTTAGAGATCATCATACATTGCAGCTTTAGGGATCTCTATAACCCCATTGCTTTCCTGATCTCTCCCCCAATACTGCTATTTTGGAGCACAGAGGGGCATGTTTGATACAATAGGATCAGACCTAAAGTAGCTTCTGATATAATTTTAGGATTTAACACAAGGAAAGCAAGTAATCCCATATTTTTTGCCATTATTTCTTCTGACCTTCACCCCATCCAAAATCCACTTTCATGTCCTATCTGCTCAAAGCAACAGGCTTCCTCAACTTTAAAGAGTAAGCTACTCACTAGTAGCTGTTTCTCTACTTTTTTGGGTGGAGCAGAGTGGGGTGCAACTACAAAACATTTTAAAAAGTTTTTGTGTTTATACTTCTTTAAGTTCAACTGATTCCTTAGCCTCCTAATCTTAGAAAATACTACAACCTTTCCAGTTCTCCCAACCTCCCTTGGCAGAGGGAGACCTTGTTTTGATACCAGATACCTACAGTTTATGAACAAGATGATTTCGGAGGTCCTGAGTAATATCTTCATGCCACTGTTTTCGAATTCCGGTGTTGGATGGTTGTGCTGCTGTTGGCATAGCTCCCAAACTGGTAACACTGGCGCTTTCACTCATCATGGGACTTTGAAATAGAAGATGATGATGTTAGAGGAGAAAAAAGTGCTAAACTTATGATCTTACATGAATAGTCTATTTTATACTTAAGGATGACAAATCACTATTTACTATTTGATTTACACACTATATAGGAATCACATCACTGATCAAGGCAGCACACCTACCTCTGGAGTGAGGCAAAATGGATGTTTAGTAGTATGCAGCAGCACTACAAAACTATTTAGGAGACGGACATGAACACTACCAAATCCAATGGAAAACAGAGCAACTACCTAAAAGGAATTTGGCCCTGACACTGGGGTTTACTTCATTTCCCTTGCAAAAAGTTTGACAGAAGTTGTAATTACCTCTTTATATCTCATCTGAAAGATGAGGCACCAGAGTGGCTCTTAACCCCATGGCAGAGGGATGACAGATTTGCAATACATCATCACATCCAGTAACACCTGCATGTTTGAGGTCTAGCAAAAAACTCACTCAGCCTAACCGTGGTAATCCATGAGACCTGATGTTCTTTTAACCATACCAAAAATGCCCTCAAATCCAAAGATACTCCCTTTTTTCCAGTCTTAATTGTAAAGATTATATAAATCTCTCAACATGGGAGTAGGGATTTCTCCCCCTCAGGTTTTTCTGAGGTGAATTCTGTTCAGTATTTTCAGGCTTTTTTTTAATCCATGTAAAATGTTCAACTTACTTTTGGGAATTCATTGCCGAATGCAACATCGACTCAGGCAGCAGATTAGGGGCTTGAACCCCCATACCTCCATTCACACCCATAGGATTAGCATCTAGATAGCAAAAGGAAGAATATATTAAAATTAATGACTCACCACCACACAAGCTCTGTACTCAATCCTCCTCCCTCAAGAGAGGGAAAAACCATTGGTAAAAAAAAGAAATATGGATAGCTCTGAAGAGTTATGAAATACTCACTTGAGGCTTAAGACATTTCCCCCTAATAGTCGTTTTTCACTAAGCAAATACTGATTCCTTTGCCAATCCGTGTACATTGCGACTTGTATATTTCTAGGTCATCAGAGGCCAACGTGTGTATCAGCTCTGATAATTTCTTGGATCAGCTGTTATAATCTCCTCCTCTTTCCTCTCCAACAATGCCACCAAGACCGGAGAGGCAGGAGAAAAGAACAGAGGAGAGAAGTTACTTACCTTTTACAGTAACTGGAGTTCAAGATATATGTCCTTATGGGTGCTCCACTTTGAATGCGTCTATGCCCCATGCGCCTTCATTGGAGATTTTCTGTAGCAGTGTCTGTTAGGCTAATGCATGTGCCCTACACATCCTCCTGCTCTGTACCAAGGAAATATGGGGTTGCATGGGCAAATCGCCCTCAGTTCCTTCTCCACCGCAAAGCCCTAAAGAGATGAGACTCTGAAGCAGAGGGGAAGGAAGGCAGGCAGGGTACTGGAGCACCCATAGAGACTCATCTCAAAGAACTCCAATTACTGTACAAGGTAAGTAACCTCTTCTTCTTTGAGTAGTCTCTCTGTGGGCATCAACCACCAGAATTCCTAGCAGTACCCACTGAAGGAGACAGACTGAGTGCCGAAGCCCCTAAGGCTGTCTGTAAGACAGCAAAGTCAAAAGCAGCATTCTATGTAGGAAGCATCAACCAAGGCATAGTGTCTAGGGAAAGTGTGAATTGAAGCTCACATAGCAGTCTTGCATATTTCCATAATAAACAAGTCCTTTAGCCGAGTCCCAGACATGGAGTATGATCTTGTAGAACTGACAATGACTTTAGAGGGGGAGAGAATGTTAGCAGCCACATAACAGGTGAGTACGCAACCAGAAACCCACTGGGTTGTCACAGCTAGCTCTGTCCACAACAGAAAAACAATCTCAGGAAGGGATTGAAAAAAGTCAAGACCTGCCCAGATAATAAGCCAACATTCTTCTGACATCTGATATGAAGAACAGCTTCCTGTTTTGACTGATGACTGGTGTAGAATACTGGGAGATGAAATGATTGATTGACATGAAAATCTGAAGTAATGTTGGGTAAGAAGCATAGAATGGTCAAAGAAACTATCTTTGAAAACAATGGAATATAGAGGGTCAGCCACTAAAGCTCCCAGTTCTCTACTGCTTTAGGCAGAGATAATAGCCACTAGGAATGCTGCTTTTATGGAGGGGTTCAGAAGCAAGCAGATCACTAACACTATAAAGGGTGGTTTCATCAAAGCACTGAAAACTAAATTTAAGTCCCAGGAGGGAGTAGGGTGTCTAATACTAGAGAAGAGGATTGACAGATCCTGTATAAATCTTGACATTGCAAGATAAACAAATACCGAGAAGCCTTGTATTGGAGAATGGAATGCTGTGATGGCAGCTAGGTGAACTTTAACAGAACTCAAAGCAAGTTCTGCTTTCTTCAAAAAGTAAATAAGTATTCTAATACTTCGAAGTGGGAGATCAATAGGAGACAAATTATGGTGAACACATCAATGACAACTTCAGAAATGGAAAAGGTTTTAAGTCTTTCTGATGGAATCTTCCCTACTGTTCAGTAGAATCTCCTGAACCCCTATGGTGGTAAGATAGTACTAGCTCCGAGAACCATCTAGGTATCAGGCCTTGAGCCGCAGTGTGTTCAGGTTGGTTTGAAGGACATTCCCTGAGTCCTGTGTGAGAAGACCAGGCATCAGCAGAAGATTGATAGCTGGTCATGAGAAGAGGAAAAGGAAACCAAATTTGTCATCTCAGCCAAGTTGGTGCAAACAAGATGACCGTGGCTTTGTCCTGCTTGATTTTGTTTAAGACCCTGAGGATCAGTGTCATCGGAGGAAACACATATAGGAGTTTCTTTGCCCAGAAAAGGAGAAAGGCATTGCCCAGAGAATGGTGGCCCAACCCTCCCCTTGAACAGAACTGCACAAGTTTTTGATTGGCTGCGGGGGCAAAAATCTGTTTTTGGAAATCCCAGGCAAGAAATATCAGAGTCCAGCTCTGTCTCGTTCCCACTAAGTGAAGCACCTGCTGAGACTGTCAGCTTCAGTATTTCGGTGGGTAGGCAGACTGCCGAGATCAGAATATTGTGAGCTATGCACCAGTTCTGTAATTTCATGGCTTCTGTGGAGAGGGAAAGAGAATCTTGCTCCCCCTCGTCTATAATAGTACATACTGGCCCTGCTCTCTGTCACTATGTGGACTGATTGGCCGTGAATCATGAATAGAAAGTGCAGACAGGCATGTCTGACAGCTCTGAGTTCCAGAACAATGTGTAAGGTGGACTCTTGGGCAGACCCTCTGCCTTGGACAGTATGCTCCTAAAGAAGAGTTCCCCATTCAAAGGAGGACATATCAAGCTATCACATGAGAAGGTGGCTGAACAGGCCCCCCCAAACACACTTTTTTGGATTCTTCCACCATTCAAGGGAAACTAGAATATGACAGGGATTCGAGACCTGAAGCAGGCTTGGAAGCAACATAGGTGCAGTTGAGCATGAAATCTGACAAAAGGTACATGCTGCAGGCATGATCTGGCAGTGACTTGAGAACAGATCTGAATTCGCACAATCAGATGCGACAGCACAAGGAACCTGGCAGATAAGCTCTGGTTGTGTTAGCGTTTCAAATAGCCCCTAAAAACTCTATCCTTTGTAAAGGTAGGAGGAAGGACTTCCTGAAGTTGAGCTGAAGACCAATACTGCTGAACAGAGACAAAGCCAAGAATGCTGCTAATCTGTGTAGGTATATCACTTGAGAAGCCAGTCGTCAAGGTAGGGGTAGATGATTACTCACCACTGACAAAAGTTGTGCAGTTACCACTGCCATGACTTTTATAAACACTTGGGAGCAGTAGCTAACCCAAAAAGGAAGGATGAGATATTGGTAATGGTCTTCCCCACCACAAAGTGTAGAAATTTCCTGTGAGAAGGGTGCATCGCAATATGAAAACACATCCTGAAGGTTGAGGATTGGGAAGTAGTCCCCCAGATCTAGAGATTGAATGATGGCTGCCAGTAGTATCCTGAATTTCCGTCACCTTGACAAAAGTATTCAACGTCCATAGATCTAGAATCAGTCTCCATCTCCATCTACCCTTCTATTTAGGAACAGAAGTCCTTGGAATAGAGCCCCCTTTCCTTGTATTGAGTAGGAACTGCTCCTGAACAGAGAAGGGACTGAATCTCTTGCTTCAGAAAAGGTTCATGAGAGGGGTCCCTCCAAAGGGAAGGGAAAGGGAGAATGGAATGGAACTGAATGGAGTAACCCAAAGTTGTTATAACTTCCAACACTCATCTGTCAGAGATACTCTGCTCTCATGAGGTGTGAAAAATGGAAGAGATGATCTCCAAAGGGTGGAAAGTTGGGTAGGGTAACATGATGCAGCAAGAGGCCTGAATCGGCATGTTCGTGCTCCTCAATCGAGTCAAAAAGAATGTTTGGCTATCGTTGGGCTACTGAGTTGAGGTTGCTGTAGCAGATGGTCTCTGCCAACCTTCTGAATCTATCATGATCATCTAGTGTGACCTCCTGCACATTGCAGGCCACAGAACCTCACCCACCAATTCCTGTAATAGACCCCTAATCTCTGACTGAGTTACTGAAGTCCTCAAATCATGGTTTAGAGACTTCAAGTTATAGAGAATCCACGATTTATACTAATTTAAACCTGCAAGTGACTTGTTCCCCATGCTGCAGAGAGGAAGGCAAAAAAAAAATCCAGAACATCTGCCAATATTGCCCTGGCGAAAATTCCTTCCCGACCCCAAACATGGCAATCAGTTAGACCCTGGGCATATGGGCAAGACCCACCAGCCAGACACCTAGGAAAACATTCTCTGTAGTAACTCAGAGCCCTCCCCATCTAGTGTGCCATCACCAGCCACTGGAGTTATTTGCTGCTAGCAGTTGCAGATCGGCTACATGCCATCGTAGTCAGTCTCATCATACGATCCCCTCCATAAACTTATCAAGCTCAGTCTTGAAGCCAATTAGATTTTTTGCCCCCACTGCTCCCCTCAGAAGGCTGTTCCAGAACTTCACTCCTCTGAGAGTTAGAAACCTTTGCCTAATTTCAAGCCTAAACTTGCTGATGGCCAATTTATATCCATTTGTTCTTTTGTCCACACTGGCACTTAACTTAAATAACTTTCCTTATGAAATCTGGGGTTTATTCTAGGTGGCACTGAATCTATGGAAAGCAGAGAATTGAGAAGGGCGTGATCTCTGGAGCGGTCTGAGATAGACTAAACCTCTTTATTTGCAGGCATAGATATACCCAGAGAGTGAAGGGTCCTCCTGAAGTCCTCCAAAGTATGCAGCCAATTGTCTGTGGTGTCACTGAATAATTTTAGAACATCAAAACGGAGGTCCCTCTACAGTGTACAGTCATCACGATTTCCTGTGATGTCCAGAAGCTACGATACCCTGTGCATTACTACTACTACCACCATACCAATGGAATGAGAAGCCTGCAGGGTTGCTATAGCCAAGAGCTGCCCTTTTGCAATGATGGCTTGAAGTTGTTCTTTGCACTTTTGTGGTATATGTTCAATTTAAAAAACAAAAACTAAACTTGGTATAATTAGTATCACTATTTTGCTATAATTGCGTGAAAGTTTGCAATTCAGAACTAACATAAGGACACAATAATAATGGCCATATTGGTTCAGATCAATAGTCCATCTAGCCCAGTATCCTGTCTTTGACAGGAACCGGTGCCAGATGGTTCAGAGGGACAACCAGAACGGGCAACTGATCCATCCCGTTGTCCATTCCCACCTTCTGGCAGTCAGATGTTTATGGACAGCCTGAGCACGGGGTTGCACATCTGACCACCTTGGCTAATAGCCACCGACAGAGATATCCTCCATGAACTTATCTAATTATTCTTTGAACTAAGTTACACTTTTGACTTTCACAACATCCCCCGGCAACAAGTTCCACAGGTCGACTATGTATTGTGTGATGTAGTACTTCCTTAAATTAGTTTTATACGTGCTTCCTATTAATTTCATTTGGTGACCCCGGTTAGTATGTTATGTGAAGGAATAAGTAACACTTCCTCATTCACTGTCTCCACACTATTCATGATTTTATAGACCTCTCTTATATCCTCTCTCACTCACCTCTAAGATGAACAGTCCCAGTCTTTTTAAACCCTCCTCATAGGAAAGCTGTTCCATACCTCTAATCATTTTTATTTTTGTTGTCCTTCTCTGTACTTTAGCCAATTTAATATATTTTTGAGAGGGGGTGACCAGAACTGTATGCAGAATTCAAGGGGTGGGTGTACCATGGATTTATATAGTGTCATGATATTTTCTCTTATCTATCCCTTCCCTAATGGTTTCTAACACTATTTGCTTGTTTAACTGCTGCTGCACACTGAGCAGATTTTTTCAGTGCGCTATTAACAATGCCTCAGATCTTTCTTGAGTGGTAACAGCTAATGTAGATCCTGTCATTTTCCATGTATAGTTGGGATTACATTTTCCAATGTACATTACTTTGCATTTATCAACACCAAATTTCACTTGTCATCCTGTTGCCCAATCACCCAATATTGTGAGATCCCTCCCTTAACTACCTTGAGTAATTTTGTATTGTCTGCAACTTTACCACCTCATTAAATTACCCCCTTTCCAGATCATTTAGGAATATGTTGAACACCACTGGTCCCAGTTCCGATCCTTGGGGTCCCTGCTCTATTTACCTCTCTCCATTGTAAAAACAGCATTTATTCCTACCCTTTGTTTCCTATCTTTTAACCAGTTACTGATCCATGAGAGGACCTTCCCTCTTATCCCATGACCGCCTACTTTGCTTAAGAGCCTTTGGTGAGTGACCTTAAAGGCATTCTGAAAGTTCAAGTACAGTATATCAACTGGATCACCCATGTCTAAATGTGTGTTGATACCAATCTATTAGAATTCTGTGAGAGTAAGACATGATTTCCCTTTACAAAAGCCGTGATGACTCTTCCACAATGTATCATGTTCATTTAAGTGACTGATCATTCTATTCTTTACTATAGTAACAACCAATGTGCCTGGTACTCAAGTTAGGCTTACCGGTCTGTAACTGTCAGAATTGTCTCCAGAGCCTTTTTAAAAACAATAAAAACTAGCATCACATTAGCTATTTGCCAGTCATCTGGTATAGAGGCTGATTTAAGCAATAGGTTACATAGCACAGTTAATAGCTCTGCAGTTTCATATACAAGTTCCTTCAGAACTCTTGGGCAAGTACCATCTGCCTGGTCCTGGTGACTTATTACTGTTTATTTCATCAATTTGTTCCCAAACCACCTCTACGGACACTTCAATCTTGGACAATTCCTCAGATTTCTGACCTAAAAAGAATGGTTCAGATATGGGACACTCACATACTCTGCAGTGAAGACCAATGAAAAGAATTCATTTAGCTTCTCTTCAACAGCCTTTCATTTTTTGAGTGCTCTATTAGCACTCTATCATCCAGTGGCCCCACTGATTGTTTCACAGGCATCCTGCTTCTGCTGTAAAACTGTAGAAGAGTAATCCACATGAGCACTGGGCACTTTAAAAAACACTCTTGCCAGTAGATAGCCCAGGGATCCCAGTATGTCCACTGGGAAGACGTGTGAGAGACACAGAGTGTGGTGAGTGAGAGAGAGAGAGAGAAAATGAATGGAGGGGACATCCTGGGTTGGTCGTACCAGGTGAGATGTTTGGTGGGCTTTAATGGTAGAAGCCTGAGTCTCTCTCCCCATAGGTCAGCTTCTGGATAGTCAAACACAGGTAGGTAGTCAGCAGAATCCTGTGCAGAAATCTGAGAATCTAAACTACTCACCACCTCTTTATAGTCTAGTGGAGAGGCAGATGGAAAGAGAAGTAACTGGTATCTTTCAGAAAGTGCCAGTATTGGTGATATAGACAGTCTCTGCAAAAGGTGGGATATGAAGGATAATACCAGTTGTGGTACTGGAGTCTCAAACACCGAGGAGACTTTGGCTCCTTGGAAATAAATGGATCCTCTGAGAATCTCAATTCCTGCAGTACCAGGTGAGCCAGGGTGGTGATATGGTGAGTCCCAGCCAGAAAGGTGAGAGGTATCCAGGGTTGGATGATTGTATCCATACCCGCTGTACTGATGCTCTAGGTATGAGCAAGACAGTGGAAGATGAAAAGTGTGCTGCCTTCTTACTAGAGTTCTTAGGATCGCTAGTCTCACCCAAGTTTGAATGGTACCGATGGCTTCTGTACTGAGTGGTGGGTACTGTGCACTCTGAAAAGCTGACAAGGACTTAGGATAGATGATTTCTCAGTACCAAGACCACTTAAAGTTTCTGCAGGGTGCAAAGTCTGCAGTCTGGTAGACCTCTTAGAATGGTCTTTGTGAGGAGACCTGACACTCCTCTTGGAGGATGGTCTTCCAGATTCACTCATAGGTCTGTCCCTCAAAGTCCTAGAGGGTGAGCTACCCACAGGAGTTGTTGGAATACTAGTCACTCAGAGGCTGATGCCCCTGTTTCTGAGCCTGGATCTGAAGTGAGACAGACAGAGCTCCATCAAAAGGAGTCAATGCTTTATCTCGGTTTTCCCTTGAGTGGCTCTTGAAGCTAGTACAAAACTTGCACTTAGATAGTACACGCGTATCCCTAAAGCAGTGAATACAGCACAAATGGCTGCCACTCACTGGGAAGGGTTTCTGGCAAGTGAGAACTTTTGAAACCTTGGGATATAGACATATCCCAGAAGAAAAAAGATTTCTGAGGAAGGACCCCTCGTACAGCGGGGTGGAGGATGAGGAAAGTCCCAACCCATAGAAAAATGGAAAAACCAAAACAAGAACAAAATAAACTAAGTAGTAATAAGGTAAGAAAAGATCTAAAAAATAGACTAGCAAAACAGAAGCCACGCTTAGGCAGGTGCTACAAATTGCTCTATGTCAGGCCAGGGCTGTTGAGGGCAGTTTGCCAGTAGTGCCCTATATATCCTCGGCAAGAGACACAAGTATGCATAGGGCACATGTGCAAGCCAAATGGGCACGGCTACTTAAAATCTCCGACTGAAGGAGCATGTGCACCTCAAGTGGAGCACCCACAAGGACACTACTCAAAGAATTATCATCGCCTCCTTTCTTGTAGCGGTTACATGTAGCTCAAGCTCCTCACTTTCAGAGAGTTTCATAACATCGCATCTCCTACACTACATAGTTTTCACTGCTGGTTTTGTCTTTACTTTCACTTCATGCCATTTATAGTAAT
This sequence comes from Emys orbicularis, assembly GCF_028017835.1. Taxonomy (NCBI): domain Eukaryota; kingdom Metazoa; phylum Chordata; order Testudines; family Emydidae; genus Emys; species Emys orbicularis. Next base: position 96,190,578 of record NC_088683.1, read on the forward strand.
TCTACTCTTGGGATGGTTTCCCAGTAACACACACCAAGTCCCCTTCCTCTCCATTTAAAAGTAGTCAAAGCACTAGAAAATATATTATAGGAAACAATCTCTACTAGCAAGAAGATGGATTAGGTGACAAATTACTTTCTATCTATAATTTTTTTTTAAATTCACCCCCAAAACATTTCATTAACAACTTCTGAAAATCTACCTGTTCTGCAAAATACAATAGCTCTTAGAAAACATGTTTTTCCACTCTTATACCAACTCTCACTTAAAAAGCGAGCTCTGAAGCAGGGATTTTGTTTAGTGTGCTTTACACATTGTAAAGCATCCTACAGCAATAATAATAAGACTTTAAGTGATTTAAACCTCTTCATGTAAAATGTCACTGTCTAAGCCCTATGGCCTTATGGTTTAAATAGCAGCTGGGCAACTGAGGCTACATCGTTCAATAGAAAATGGCTCATTTATAGGAGGGGATGTAATTACTGACATCTATGGCAGAAATCAATCCCTTAGACTGGTACAGGTCTCGAACAAAAATCTAACTTCCTTCAGGAGTTTTAATAGGAACAGCTTCAGTAAATTTTAGATGCTACCTCCTGCAACCAAGAATCCTAATTTCTGGGAAACAGTAATATTTCAACTCAAAGTAATTCCTTACAGGAGGAGTTTTGAACATCACTTGAAGGCTCTCCTAAAAGCAGGCCTCCATGTGAGAGAAAGGGTGCATGCACAAGTAGGAAATAAGTACAAAAGTTTCCTGACATAGAGTACAATAAGTGCTAATTATTGTCACTATTGCAGAAGTCAACTATCTATCTGCTTCCAAAACCAAGTCTTATACAATCATTTGTTCTATTCCAAACAAAATGGCAATCCAAGTTACAAACTCTTATTGCTTGTTGACAAAAAATGTTATCCCAATTCCTCTGAAATACCAAGGGGAAATTTTCTTAGTGTGAATCACTTGTGTCCAAGAGGACATGAAAGTATTAGTCAGTTCACCATGTCAAGAGTGACTTTTCAGGGGGACGTGCGGTTTAAAATTGAGACTAATTGAGTGAAATTCCTTTGCTCAGGATACCTGTGTAATGAATTCTTCTATACTCCTTTTCCACTCTATTTTTAAAAACCTAATAAGGCAAAGTTACAATAAAATGTTAACATACTACATCATACAGTACTTATTCAGGATCAGTTTAATAGTCAAAGAACCTGGCTAAAGATTCCGGATTGCTGGTTGGGGAGCCTCTTCCTCAGAATATGCTAAAAAAGGATGACCAAATTTCTACATAGCTATCTCCTCTTTTTGGCACTTCTCTTGTGTATATACTTGGTGTGAAAGCTTTCACACCAAGGACTGTCCAGACTTTACCGTACCACAACTCTAAAGAAGTCCTATTTTTCCAATATGCAATACAAAGTCTTGTTGCTAACAAAAAAATAATTTGTCATTCTGTTTTTAAAATGGAGATCCTTTACTGGAATATAAAGTATTCAGGTTAGGGGATCTCAGGAAGCTGTCATTTTGTTGCAAGATGAAACTCGAATAATTTCCTCCCCAAACCATCTAATTCCTGGACACAACCACCACATCTGAAATATGTTCCCCTTTCCCCACAATCCCTCCAACAGAGTACATCCCTGGTAGCAAAAATATGATGATCTTAACTGGAGTCAAATGTTATCTATACAGTAATTTATAAAAAATTCTTTGTGAGCTACAAAAGTTGAAGATGTACATCACCTCTCACCTAGATCAATTTCTTTTACCATATCCCTCTCCTGTCTTTTCATGGGGGTTGTTTTCCTATCAACATCTTTTTCAATCAAAATTGTATGCATCTTAGAAACTGAACTTTTTGTTCACACTTGCTTCTGGTTCAGCTCCTCAAATGTGGTTAAAAGGTCTACATAGAACAATCTTGTATCCAGATTTCACAATAAAATGTTTGATTTGTAAATACTGAAATATGGGATCTTCATATTATTTACATTATTATGTAACTGTTGGTATGATTTCAAATCAGGACCCAGGAACAGCTCTCCAAATTGAGTAATCTCAGCTCTTACCCACAACGAATAGTCACTTTGATATTTCCTAGAGATAAATTCCTGATTACTAGTGAAAGTAGCTAAGGGAAAAGGCCTTGATAACAGGTGTTTAAAAACAATTATCCAAAGCTAAGGTGGTCTGGATAAAAGGGTGATTTTTTAATTTTGGTGACCTAAATTTTGTTATTCGAGTGCTTGTTCATGTCCATTCCAATGTAGGTGTGTGCCTGCCCCTGAGCACTGCCACCAGAAAGCTTTTCCCTCAGTGGTATCTGTTAGGTCGGCTCTGATGCCGCCTGAAGCCCTGCTCTCATAGCGCCGCTATAAAGGGCTCCCTTGACTCTCTCTCCCCCCCAGTTCCTTCTTACCACCTGTAACGGTCGCTGGAACTGCATTTCGTTCCTGCTTCTGCAAGTACTCCTCAGTGGACTTTCTCTAAACTCTGTAGAGAATTTAAGCCCGCACCAAGAAGGATAGAGATGCTAGATTTCACTCTATCCTCATAGAGGCAGCGCTCCGACCTCCATCAAAGCCAGGCCACTGGGACTTGGCACCGAGTACTTCGGCCTCAGTAGAAGTGCCCCCAGCCTCACTTTGAGACACCCAGCACAGTTTCCAGTCTCTGGCACGGAGGCAAGACGCTACAACTGCATCTAAGAAACCACGGCACTATCAAACATCTCCGGTGCCAAAGAAAGATGCACTGGCAAGACACTAGGCACCGTTCACCATCGCCAGTGCCTATGAAGAAACAAAGGAAGATCGACAGGGGCTGATCTCCAACACGGAGATCGGCAGGACAAGGGGACACTGCCAGGGTGAGACCTGGGTTGGGCCACCCTGTGATGCCGACAACCCATGCCGTGACATTGACTCCGGTCCCAGAATGTGAGCTGTTGAATCTGGCACTGATAGACTCAACAACGTGAGACAAGTTGGAGGCCCACAACCCTGCCAGCGTCGTTGATGCCAGAGGCCTTCACGGCAGCAAGGGACTTACTTGCGATGTCAGTACCGATGTTCCTGGCTGTACGGGAACTGTCAATGGCGGCACCGACATGAAGGATTTCTGCAGGCTCGAGTCCGGAGATGGTTTCGAAGGGGAAACCAGCCATGATAGCAGAGCCCAGTCCCATCCCTCCAAGCACCGCTCATCAGCGCTGGTTGGGACTGCTCTATCCCTGTCTCCAGAGTGATCCTTGGAGATGGACTCTGAGGTGGAGTTCTATGTCTCACGGAGGAGCCAGCAATTCCAGTCTAGGCACTATCCCGCTGCTGACCCGAGCCAAAGGGTCCCACCGGCGGTGTGGCCACCAGGACAGTGGCAGTTCCCTGTACAGTGACCTTTTTGGAACCCCTGAGCATTTCCAGCGCAACAAAGGTCCCATTCCAGGAGGTCATATTCAGTGGCTTCACAGCCCAGACTGCCTCCACCACCAGAGCACAATCCAGGCTCCAGTACCAAGGCCGGTGCCATATGCCGGGAGATGGCACTACGGAATTCGGCTCGTGCCGAGGATAAAGAGTAAGGCCCGGTGCCAGTCCAAGCATCCTCCTCCTCTTCCCCAGATGAGGCGGTCATGGAGACTGATGTTGCACCCCTGTAGGAGGATTATAAGTCACATCAAGAGCTCCTAAGGAGGAGCTCTCAGAACCTGGAAATCCAGGCGCTGGTCTTCATAGAAAGGAAAACTACTCAACTGCTTGTGGCGACTGCAGACAGGATGAAAGGCTCCCCAGGCTCCACCCAGAGAATTTCATCATGGATCACCTCCTGTATCCACACATGCTATGACCTGGCAAAAGTCCTGGCTCTGGCCCTAACGGCACAATCCACAAGGGTACAGGCATCTTCAGCTGCATTTGTGGCACAGGTTCCTATCCAGGACCTCTGTAGAGCAGCAATGTGGTCTTCGGTCCACACTTTTGCATCTCACTATGTCATCACTCAGCAGGCCAGAGATGATGCTTTTTTTGACAGAGCAGTGCTATGGTCTGCTTGTCAATCAACTCTGAACCCCTGCTCCTACACTTGCTTGGGAGTCACCTACATTGGAATGAATATGAGAAAGCACTCTAAGAAAAAACATTTACTAACCTTCCATAACTGTTGTTCAAGATGTATTCCTCATGTCCATTCCAAAACCCACCCTCCTACCTCACTATCAGAATTAGCCAGCAAGAAGGAACTGAGAGGGTGGCGAAGAACAACAGTTACAGAAGCTTAGTAACCTTTTTTTTAAACCTAACAGCTGTAATTGGGGTCCAGTCTTGTTCAAGTTTCACAGTGTTTGGATGGTCTATTGTTAACCCACTTGATCGTATTTTAATTATGATTCATAATAAGCCAAAATTAGGGAAAGCTAACCCACCCCACTTGGTAGGCTTATCCAGAATGTCACCCTTTTTCTTTTATGTTTCTATAAAATTTTAATAGTGCATGCTACCATGTTTTAATGTCATGTCAGGAATACCAATAGGGATGCAGAGAAACAAAAACAATAACTCAGTATTATATCCTTGTCCTGATAGTAGTGTAGACAGACAATCACATCTCTTGGTCTGGAACCTGCTGGAAGCCTGGGGAAAGGGATCTGTGAGCCCTTTCAATATGAATGTAATTCTTATTGCCCAGTTTTAGTATGTCATGGAAAATATCACCCAATGTGTCCAGAATACCTTTAAATCCTTGTTATTCCTGTGTTCTCTACTTTCCATGTCCTCTAGCTTTAATTTTATTTTCTCTTTTCAATTCTGATTCTTTCATCGAGATTAAAAGTGCTGTCCAATTACTCATTTAATCCTGCTTCCACATCTGATGTGGAATATTTTACCATTAATCTCATTTCATTTTTTGATATCTTTAATGAAAGCCTGGAACTCTTCCCTCATCATCTTATTCATCTTTTGATTCCTAACAGCAGGTCCTTCAGGTCACCCTTTGTGACTGGGGCTTCGCTACCCACCTCCATAGTCTGTTTGCTGGAAGTGGAGTTACTCTTTTCCATGGACATGTCTTTGTTCTGGGGGGGACAGATCTTTGTATTGGAGGATTCCTTTCCCTTCCCAGACATCTAGATCATCCTTCCTCCTTGCCTATTGTGCCTCTCTCCCAAGATGGTTGCCACCACTCTCCCCCTTTCCAAAATGGCCACTGCCACACTTCCTCCCCCAGCTACACTAGTACAATTTTTTTTAAGTAAGTTCAGCAGGCTGATGGCACTGGATTCTTTTGCTGGATTTTCTCCCTCAGAAGCGGCTTTCTGGGCCTGGGATCTGGCCAACTCTCTTCACCCTTTTTCTCTTTCCAAAACTAGCTCCACGGATGGTTATTCATATTTAGGGCACAGAACTGTTGATTCAGACTGGCTTTGTTCTTTTTATCTTCTTAAATTGTTTTCTTTTCCTCTCCCCTTTATTGCAGAGCTGGAGTTAGCCACCATCTTGTTTGCTATTTTAGCCACACTCCCTCCACTAATTTATACAGTGTGTTGTGTGTCATAATCCCAGGACTAAACTCTGCTATTCAGATAAACTACAATTCCATGGACAATTCATCTGGTGATAATGGCAGATCTAAGACAGGAGAGAGTTACAAGACACAAACTGCCATACCAAAGAAAGCCATGGTCCATCTACACTGGTATACTGTTTGACAAGAGCTAGTGCTGTCAGAGGAAAGGTTCCTCCTCTTCTAATCAGTTAAAAGTTTCTGTAATAGTGGAATACTACAGCATGGAAAAAAGGACATTTCTTTCTAATCTCAGATGGTGATCAGCCCTGAAGCCTGAAGGTTGTAATTTTTCTAACATTTAGTTGCAGATACCAGTTTTAATCACTTGTGTAATGCTATTTTGATCTGTCTCAATGTTCTTCAGTAGAGAGTTCCACATATGGGATTATGTGGGGAAAATCAAGGAAGTGAGGAAGCCTGCAATAAAAGAGAATCATCAGTGATCCTGCTGATTTAAGGAAATTTCAAAGATTCCCAGCCCTGGCAGCTTTATTTTCCACTGTAAAGTTATTCCTGTGCTATGTCTTTGACCCACAGAAGTCTCTTCACACAATGAAAATTTCTTCTTGGTTTTATTGTTGTTGCCTTTAACTTCACCCTTTATCCATAACAGAACAGAAAGGCATTTGGTTAACAGGAGTGCCCACTGGGCATTCTGTAGTCAGTCTATTTTTATTTACTGCCATCATTTCTCTTATCCTCTCCAAGTAAAAAGCAAGTTTTTTAAATTTCTCAATTCCTCACCTGCCATCACTCATACCAAGGCATGAATTTGTTAGCCTTCTAAAGACCCATTCTATTTCTACTATTTCTCTGACAAAACTGAGCACAGCATTTGAGGGGAGGTCAAACCTATCTGACAAATCTGCATGAACATCAGTATTTACCTCAATGAGTGGCTAAGTCAGAAAAAAATCCATGTTAACTTGCAAAGCTATTCAGAAGGCATGTCGGGCTGCTCGTAAGTTATGGCTGGGAGAGGAAAGAATACCAGAAACTGACAATCCCTGATTTGAGAAGCTAATAAGTATCTAAAGAAGGATGACATTCACAAAGGACTACATAAAGTTGGAGTCCCAAGTCCAATCAGGCTCCCATCATAGTGCTGGCTCTTTAAAAATGATGCTATTACTATGAATGGTGTATTCCTACAAATTTGGGTGTGCTTGAGAAGGACACAGGTGAACAAATCAATGACAACTGGTTTGAAGATGATTCAATGGGCCAATTTCTCAAGAAGACCTTTGAAATCGTACCTCTTGACACCACCAAGGGAGGAGATTTTCAGAAGTTTACCATTTTACCCATCAAGCACAATCTAGATAAGAATTACTCCCCCCTCTTGATCAGCTCCAAACTGGCTAGTCTTCATAAATGCTATTCTTTACAGACTGTGGCAGAATATCTAGACAACAGCAAAAATCATTCACAAGTATTCAAGATACTAGTGGAGGTGGGGAAGAGAGGAGTTTCATCTTCATGATGTACAAAGGTTTGGAAGTTTAAGGTTTTATGGTTGGTTGTTTTACTTCAAAATATTTTGGTTTGTTGGAGGATTTTTTTTCTCTTTTAGAATCGGAAAACTGAAGAAAGTCATAGCTCTCATCTAAAGGGGTTGTGGTACTCAAAACTTCCACAAGGAGCTTTCCTTCCAAAAGTCTGATGGGAATCTGAGTCAAACAGGTACTCTAAAATGATGAGTTTTATTGTCTGGCTAAAAATCTCTTCCTCTCTTAACTGCTCAGGTTTCAGTTTCTTGTAGGATAACATGAGACTAGTCATTCAGGCTTGATTCTTCCAGCATAATAGCCAAAACTGAAAAAAAGGGGACACACTCTTGCAGGCTACCTTCAAAGTCAAGTAAAGTATCCATCAGCCATCTGCAAACTACAGCAGCATTTTGCATTTATAGAAACAAGCATGAGAGAAAAAGGTTTGTTCTGATGAAGCTATATTGTATATCAACAGCAAGGCCAAGCATGAGAATAAGAGCAGACCAAGGTTGAGGAAAATCAATACTCTAATTCAGGGCAGAACTGTGTCCTTTGGTGTTATCTACAGTCTTCATATTCAGAGATGACAATAGCACAGATTCGCTAAAATGAAGAGAATTTGAGGATAAAAGGAGCCACACACTGAGGTAGTGAAGTCTAATTTCTCTCCACTAACCCAATAATAAAGAACAACATGAATCTCAACAGGCTCTCCAGAAACTTCAGAGAGCAACTGTCCTTGGAAACAGGATTTAGCTCTAGCACACATTTCTCCTATGACTAAAGAATAGGAAAATATTCTCCAGAAAATAGTCTAGAGACACGAGGAAAGCCATATCAATCAGAATGGGTTGGGAAGCGCTTGATATCCACCAATTGAACCTAAATGCACCACATAGGTTACTTCACAGAAAACAATTAATAAAATTCTGCTTATTCTGGGCTTTTCACCTGGGTAAAGACAGCCAAAGAATGGCTATGCTAATCTCAAAGCATCCATTTAATTTGCATTAGATTTTGTTTGGTTAAATGAGGTTACTCAAATGCACCATCTTTATTTGCCAAGAGTAGTCACACTGGAGTGGTATGGAATATTTTACTTTTGTGCATTTGCACTTACTGCAAGCATGAATGTGTATGGACTGCTACAGGGCCACATGAGAATCTCATCTCAGTGTGTCACATTTAAAAGGTTTTATTCTGAAGTGTTTTAAAGATACACAGCTATGTATTTTTTTAAAGTTGTAAATGAAAGCACTCTGAGTTTGGGGCAACTGGAGGGAGGAGCCACAGGGGAGAAGAGGGAGAAGAGTTGGGGAGCCATTACCTTTTTCCCTGGGCTTGAAGAGTTACTGTTAACTTCTGGGATGAGGGAACATTCCACCTCTTCTCTTCCCAGAAGGGAGTCTCAGGAGAAAGCTCATCTCACTCTAGGGCCCCCTGCTTTCCCTCTCCTTTCCTACTCTTCTGGGCTGGTCTCTTCCTATTACCCCTTCCCATTATACTGGGGCAGGCCTTTCTGGTAGCAATCACAAACTTATGTTATTTTGTCTTGTTTTATAATGAAAATAAGATCACAGAAGAATTTTAAAATACTGAACTTAAAATTGCTGAAAATGTATTTTAAGTAGTAACCCCAATTTTTTTTCCCCCCAGTTCAGTTTCGGTTCAGGAGGTAGGACAAAATTATGGTTCAGGTTTGGTTCTGGTTCAAGTAAAAATACTGGTTCAAACTGGTTCTCCGGTTCCAGTTTGACTCCTTGAGTAGTTCAGATACCAGGTAAGACCTCTAAGTACTCTTTGGTGGTTCTAAAATAAGCATAGAGACAGAGAATGATTCTAAGCATCTAAACAATGAGTTGAGGACAGCAATTCCCTATTTAGCTCTTTCAAATTTTTAAGCAAACACTACAAAACAAATGACAATGCTGTAAAATGCTTCAATCCGCATCTGATCATGAAGTCATACCTGCATTCCAGTATTGTGCAAGGTGTGAATATACACAAAGCAGTTTGGAAACAAAAATACTTAAGGAAATCTTGAAGCATTTTCATAACATGAAGCATGCATTAGACAAAGCACAGAAGATAGCTGTATACAGTTTATATTTTAACACTTGAGTGTCAACTTACTCATGGGATTCATAGGGCGCAGACCCTGGGGTGACTGCCCTTGCTGCTGATTCTTCACTTGAGCCTGGGATTGCGTCTGCATCTGGTTCCCTTGATAGGTCAGTCCAAGGGCTGCATACGCCCTCTCAATGGAGCTAGGGTCAATCTGACTGGTAGTGTTTATAGAGGGCGTAGTCTGTTGCCCTACCCCTACAGAGCCAGTATTTGCAAGTCCTGCGGCAGCTCCCCCCAGTAATGCTGGAAAAGACAGATACCATATTAACAAAAATGTCAGAAACTGAGACCAAAGAAAAAGGTAAAAGTGCACAAAATTTCAGTGGTTGGTATGACCAAAATATACCCTTACAAGAGCAGTTACATGAGCACCCTGGTCAAGAGTCCACAATGAGAAGTTTGAGGAATTTTATCCTACCACAATGTACTACTTTCACTATGAACTGGGAACAGTAAATGTACACTATTATTAAATGTATAGGACATGTCAGTTTGCTTTAAACAGTTTAAAGCTCAAGCAGCACATAATCAGATGTTAAAGGCCCGAGGAGCAGAGTCCTTCAGATTGGTCATGGAGTTGTTTATTTCTCTCTCTTGATATATAGTTTCAGAATAGAGTTAAACAGCCTGGAGGACCAGTTGTGAGAAAAGCACAAAGTAGCAAGGAGAATGGTTTGGGTTTTTTTTCCTGGAGGGAATACTGGGAAACAGAAGCATCGGGATATTTAGACAGGAACAACAAGGGAGAGTCTGGCAGCAAGAAAAATTTCGGGCAAGTAACACTAGGAGAAGGATGGGGGAGCATGCTGGGACATAATGCAGAAGCTGCCAGGGTAAAAAGAAAAGAGTTTATGTAGGATATTCTTCACATGGCAGAAAAGTGTCAGCTTAGAATGGGAAGAAGAGGGGCTGGTCAGGTGAGAGGTAGGAATTACTTTCATTCAACCTTAGCTGAAAGTCAGAAGAGTATGTGGTAAACCCTACAAATCTTTTGCTCTAACTACACATATAGTGTGCTGTTATCAGGGCATTTATAAACCAAAAATTTTAAGAATTCCAAAATTGGACTTTGAATTCAAGTAGTCTATAACCTGGCATAAATATAACTACTATCATTTAATACTTTCATATTGATCTGAGCAGGCAAAAGTTCTTAGAACACACCACTTTTTAATCTTTAGTGTGCAAACCCCAGTTTCACACTTTTGACAAGGATGAAAGTGGACATACCCAACATTTCTTCTCTCAGAACTACCAGCCCTTAGGCCCAGCATCATGCTGGCCTCCTCTGTCCAGCTAAAAAGAGCTAAATTAAGCGATCTAAGGGGTCTTTCAACATTATATTGGGTACTGACTAGAGAAAGGGGGGATATCCTTCCAAAGCAACATGAAAATCCTTATCCTCACGTTAGTTCCTGGATGACACGGCAGCTCTGCTCTGATCCATACTCTTAGGGGCTTACAATAACAAAGATCTAACACTAAACATGACATTTTATGGGTAATCTAGTATGCAAAAGACCACATGAGGCTTACATTGTTGGTTTCTTTTGTCCCCAGCATTTTTGAGAGGCAAACACACAGGACAGTCATGTCTTGTACAATTCTTCCAGTGCGAGATGATTTGTCGTGAAGATGCACAGTGTGCCACTAGGGAAGGGAAGAGGAACAAAAACATTTTAAAAAGATAATTCTCAATTTTCAGTTCTCCACATGCTTCTCTCTCTCATGCGCGCACGCATGCAGGCGCACACGGGAACCATCAAGTCATGGCTCTATGAAGTATAATCGCACAAAATATCTTAATCAGAGATGACAGATTTATTAAGACATCTGGTCTAACCTCTTATCATCAGGGCAGGATTTAGAGTATTTTCTTAGCAGAAGATAATAATCAAGAGGTCTTACAGTTCAGTTTTGTTGTTAAACCAAAGTTAAGGTCTTTTCCATTAGGTTTATATATGCCACCCTGCTCTCCTTACTCATTTTTGCTTTTAAATTTGAATTTAGTGCAGGTGAGAATTTCCAGAATAGCAAACGGAAATCTAAGCAAACTTACACACACACGCACCCATCCATACCAAGTGCTCTTAGCCAAACTGACCCATGCTTCACCTGAAGGAACCAGTTTTGGGGGCAGAGGGGATTTTTCATGTTTGCTTGCTGTCCTTGTCAGCATCCCCAAATGAGGTACATGTGTCAGAAGAGTGTGCACTTGCCCAGTAGCCACTACAAACTGTTTGATGCTGTCTCTTTTCCATCAACTAATTGTACAAAAGCCAATGAATAGCCAGAAATATGCAACAACTGTCACTATTTCAACTTTCTCCCAGGTTAATACAGACCAGAGACAAGAGGCTTCAGTGCCATGAAACCAATCCCAAATCATCCATTTTCCTAGGTGTTAATTTATACTTTCAGTGAGAAAAAAATTCAAGAGTGTTTGCCTAAGACTTACTGCAGAACTTAAGCTGAACTGTGTAGAACTGTAAGTAAGTTAAAACAAGACTACAAAGTATCCACAAAACGTGGGTTCCATTTTGACTCATTAACTACAACATGAAAGACAACAGCTCCACTGCCAAAAAGGGCATATAAAAAAGTGTATTCCTTGATGGCTTATGTTTATATAGCCCGCTTTCTTCCTGAGACATCCCAAAGTGTTTTACAGATTGCATACACAGGGATCACTCTGCCACCACTGAAATACAGATGTCTCTAAGTTGACTAAGGCAGTTCACCAGCAAATAGAAATCCTACAAACAAACAGTCACAAGAGACAAGTAAAAAACACTGAATCTAGCTAAAACGGCAGGAAGAATTTTAGGTCAGACAATAGTTATCCATACTGGAAGCTGGGCAGAACACGGAGACCAATACCTTTACTCTCTAGGAAACTACCATTGGAGGTCTTTTAATAAAAGAAGTGGTCAGAACCTCAATTTTTATTAGTCATCCTAAATACGGTACACTTCCAGCACCAGTCTCCAAACACGCATATGAGGCATTAGATGCTTAATGACTCAATATATAGCACACTCCCCTCTGAACCCCCAACACCAGCTACTGCAGCACTCAGATTTCCCTTGGCAGTTTCCAAACCAAGTACTGTCAAAGTTGACCCTCTACCATGTGAGATCTGACAATATCATGGCCAGAGGTCAAATGGCCGCAGGCCATTGTTAACAGATACTGCAGTTACAGTAAAACCTGCCTTAGAGACCATCTCTGAAGAGAGACCACTTGTCACAAGTGGCTTCTTGCCGAGGCCATGGAACACCACTGCTCTCTGGTGTGCAAACCTTTGAAAAGAGACCTCTTACAAGCAACTACTTTTGCTACCTCTCACGAGTGATCACTCTTGGTAGGTTTTACTGTATTTCAGAATGGGGGTAAAACTTGAGTGGCTATGCCTCTGCATCACAAAAGGTGCTTAACCCTTTCTTTTCTTAGCATGCAGATTCCGTGATCATGGAGGCATCCTGTTGTCAAAACCCTTTTATAAGCTAAATTCCCCAGTATCTATAAGTGAGAAAAATTCTGCATTGTCTCCTTCATGGAGTCCTGTCCAATCCTATATTTATTCTTGTAAGCACACTCAAATGCTCACTCTCTACTTACCCTGGCAGGATTTGCCAGCCTGGCAGTGTGTCATGTGGTTGAGGACATTCTTCATGGTACGGCAATGAGGAAGGTTGCATTGTCGCACCTCACCATTTGCCTGTTCCCGCCGCTGGCACTTGTGAGCATGTAAGAGGAGAACAAGCTGCTGCTGAATGAGTTTGCGTTTTTCTGGGTCTGCCGTAGGTGCACCTGACCCCATTCCCTGGGGAGCAGCTGGCACCATCCCAGCTTGCTGAACTTGAGGAGCCTGCTGCTGGCCCTTGAGGGAAGTGATGGAGACAAACACAAATTAAAACAAAGTCCCTTTTTAAAAAGGGTCAATTCTCTGATTAGCTAGGATTATACACAAAATCACATCTGCTAAAACAGATCATGAATACAATTTTGCATTGAGAACTATACCTTCCACTTACCTTTAACCACTGATTACCAGAATTAAATATTTATTAACACTGTGGCAAGCTGGTATTGAAACTTGTTGCGGACAACAGTACTTTCAGCCTTTTTCCTCCTCCCTCACCCCCCTTTCCTTTTTTTCTACCTTCTCTATATGAATTGATTAAGGCCACTTCAATTCACATTCCTTTCAGATTGACTTGTGAGGCCACACTATTTAAAGTCTCATTAAATAGGACTAGATCTAAACTTCATTTTTAAAACATCAGAAAGAGCTGTGGGTGCAGCTGTTTAAATGCAAGATAAATCTAACTGAGAGAACTCCTGTAGCACTTGTACCATTATTTAAAGAGGTACTAACCAAAAAAGTCCTCCACCTTTGAAAGCAACAGTCGAATTGGAGAGGAGATGGTTGGGAAGTTGCCTAGTCACAAAGATTTCATGCAGGCATACAGAACACAAAGCTTTTATCTGTTCTCTACCAGAGATGCCACACAACTTCCAGGTAATGCACAGTATAATTAGCCTAGATTGTGTTGTTCCAGTTAGTATTACCTTCAAATGACCTGTGATAAGTTCTTTGAGGGGCTCGGGGCTGCTCTTTGTGCCTTTTCAATGTGAAAACCTGAGGCTTCTGATGGACTGTCCACTTCTAATTAATTTGATGGAATTTCTGACAAGGACTGAATATTTTCTGGGATCTTCTGAGATTCACTGTCTGATCTTGTCCCCATGCTTTCTTTAGTTGCTTTGAATAGCATTATCAACATCCTCCTTCCGCAAAAGGAGGAGAGCCAGGTTAAGGGCACCATTAAGTCTTAATGCTCAAGTGCTGCCATTTACTGGCTTGTTTGTAACCTTTCCTTTTTTAGGCAGGAGAATTGGGAAGGCGGTGTTTGTTTGGTTCTAGGTGCACCTGGATGCATAAGACATCTTAAGCAGGTTTGAGTCTGAACTGAAGCTTTCTGAAGATGAGATTGTTCATGACCCTGACTAGCACAACTTCCTGATGTTTTGACATTTGGGTTACATGGCTATAGTGGTCATGCTGGACCTTTCCAAGGATTCTGTGAGTACAAGAGGTTGCTTCAGAAACTATGTCTACAGTGCTGTGAATGGAACTACCCTCTGGATGTATGAGTAAAGGATTGGAATTACTTAGTGATGAACAACTGTTCTTCAGAATAGCCTGAAATGCAGTGTTCAGGACTTTATCCTATTTCATCCATACTCAATGTATATATAAGGCTTCTTACCGAGATCGCCTCTAAACATGAGGTGGAGTATCATGAGTATGCCAAACAATCACATGTATTTCGACCCTTGGATCCTGTTTGATCAATATCTGCTTTGGAGATGTGCTTGGTCAATACTGATATCCAAAGCCATTAATGCTATCTCCTCCTCAACCTCTGAAGACTGAAACTTTGATACTAGATAGTGGTAGTCAGTACAAGGATATCCCCTTCTTTGGTGCCTCCCGTTCTCCTCCCCATCTTCTGAGGGGATATGTTAAATAGAATGATGCTAGAACTCTGGCATTATATTGGACATTCTTTCCAGGGAAAACTATCAGATATAGTACAAAAGTGTTTTTCCACTAAATCTGTACCAGCCACACTGACTTATCCTGTAACAACTTTTGTAACAGCAATGTATTCCCAAGACAAAAAGTTTAGTGACTATAATTTTCTCCTAGTAGGACTTTTAGCAGGGCTCTTCACTTACAGACTGCAGCAACACTGTTGCTTAAGGAATAAGCTCTGCCTGCCTGTTAGTGACAAACTGATTAAGATAGTCCTGTTGGTTTTTAGAGTTCTGAAAGACTATAGGACCTCATATTGTTTATATTACTGTAGTGCCAAGCAGCCTTAATCATGGACCAGGACACCCTAAGGACCCTTTTCTTGTTGCTTATTTTGACAGGTAACCAATCTCATACCCAGAGTTACATCATCACACTTTTGCTGTTGTGGTACACTATTCAGGGGTGGCCAACCTGTGGCTCTGGAGCCACATGCAGCTCTTCAGAAGTTAATATGCGGATCCTTGTATAGGCATCGACTCCGGGGCTGGAGCTACAGGCACCAACTTTCCAACGTGCCAGGCTCACTACTCAACCCCTGGCTCTGCCACAGACCCTACCCCCACTCCACCCCTTCCTGCCCCCGCACCCCGAGCCTGTAGTGCCCTTGCTCTTCCTCCCCCCTGCCTCCTGCATGACACAAACAGCTGATCGGGAGGTGCGGGGAGGGGGAGAGAGAGGTGCTGATCGGTGGGGCTGCCGGTGGGTGGGAGGTGCTAGGAGCGGGGTGGGGGAGCTGATGGGGGGCTGCTGACGTATTACTGTGGCTCTTTAGCAATGTACATTGGTAAATTCTGGCTCCTTCTCAGGCTCAGGTTGGCCACCCATGCGCTATATCACTGAGACATCCACTCCATTCACCATTCCCGTTTTTCAAAAGAATCAGCAGACACTCCTTCCAGAACTTTTTTCAGTAATTTCAGTCCTGGTATGGGATTCTCCCTTTCCTGTTTTTTAATGGCAAGATTTTTTTATTGCATTGGATTTAAAATGTTGTGTAGCACCCCTAGGGCCTCTGCATGAACACTGTATAAGTAAGATCAACGAAAACTAAATTCAAAGTGCTTTAATATCCCCAATTTAATTCTAGAAAGCTAGTTCGAAGTGGCTTTTGGATCACAAACATCTGCTAAAACGAAAGCCTAGCTTCTGATGCTTAAGAGGAAGGAGAAATCTCTTTTCTTTTTAAGGATGAACCTATTAGAAACAAGTATGTTCATAATAGTAAGAAAAAGGTGTTTATTAGGGCTGTCAATTAATTGCAGTTAACTCATGCGATTAACTCAAAAAATTAATCGCAATTTTTTTCATCTCACTGTTAAACAATAGAATACCAATTGAAATTTATTAAATATTTTGGATGTTTTTCTACATTTTCAAATACTGAATTCAATTACAACACAGAATGCAAAGTGTACAGTGCTTACTTTATATTTCTGATTACAAATATTTGCACTGTAAAAAACAAAAAAGTATTTTTCAATTCACCTCATACAAGTACTGTAGTGCAATCTCTTTATCATGAAAGTGTAACTTACAAATGTAGATTTTTATTTATTTTTTTAAACATAACTGCACTCAAAAACAAAACAATGTAAAACTTTGGAGCCTACAAGTCCACTTACTCCTACTTCTTGTTCAGCCAATCACTAGGGCTAGGTCTACACTACCCGCCTGAATCGGCGGGTAGAAATCGACCTCTCGGGGATCGAATTATCACGTCTCGTCGGGACGCGACAATCGATCCCCGAATCGACGCTCTTACTCCACCAGCGGAGGTGGGAGTAAGCGCCGTCGATGGGAAGCCGCGGAGGTCGATTTTGCCACCGTCCTTACAGTGGGGTAAGTCGGCTGCGATACATCGAATGTAGCTGAATTTGCCTATCTTAAATCGACCCCCCCCCCGTAGTGAAGACCTGCCCTAAGACAAACAAGTTTGTTTACATTTACGTGAGATACTGCTGCCTGCTTCTTATTTACAATGTAACCTGAAAGTGAGAACAGGCGTTCACATGGCACTTTTGTAGCCGGTGCTGCAAGGTATTTACGTGCCAGATATGCTAAACGTTTGTATGCCCCTTCATGTTTCGGCCACCATTCCAGAGGACACGCTTCCATGCTGATGATGCGCGTTAAAAACACAATGCATTAATTAAATTTGTTACTGAACTCCTTGGGGTAGAACTGTATGTCTCCTGCTCTGTTTTACCCGCATTCTGCCATATATTTCATGTTATATCAGGCCTGGATGATGACCCAGTACATGTTCGTTTTAAGAACACTCTGACAGCAGATTTGACAAAAACGCAAAGAAGGTACCAACGTGAGATTTCTAAAAATAGCTACAGCACTCAACCCAAGGTTTAAGAATCTGAAGTGCCATCTAAAATCTGAGAGGGACAAGGTGTGGAGCATGATTTCAGAAGTCTTAAAAAAGCAACACTCCGATGCGGAAACTACAGAACCCGAACCACCAAAAAAGAAAATCAACCTTCTGCTGGTGGCATCTGACTCAGATGATGAAAATGAACATGCATCTGTCCACTGTGCTTTGGATCGTTATTGAGCAGAACCCATCATCAACATGGGACGCACGTCCTCTGGAATGGTGGTTGAAACATGAAGGGACATATGAATCTTTAGCACATGTGGCATGTAAATATCTTGCAATGCCAGCTACAACAGTGACATATGAATGCCTGTATTTACTTTCAGGTGACATTATAAACAAGAAGCGTGCAGCATTACCTCCTGCAAATTGTAACCAAATTTGTTTGTCTGAGAGATTGGTTGAAGTAGGAATGAGTGGACTTGTAGGCGTTAAGTTTTAAATTGTTTTATTTTTGAATGCAGGTTTTTAAGTACATAATTCTACATTTGTAAGTTCAACTTTCATGATAAAGAGATTGCACTACGGTACCACTCACTCTCTTCCTCCTTTCCCGGCTCTATCTTTCATAGACAGAGCTAGATCCTCCTCCATGCATACCCATGACACAAGGGGACAAAAAGAATGCACACGGTATTTGACAGCTATAAAATCCAAGAGTACCACAAGCAGAATATTGCAAGAAGCCCATATTTGATCTGCTACCATTTGAAAGTGGAATCTATAATTCTACCTACCATGTTAGGCATTCCTGCCCCGGGAACTGGCTTCTTGTCCATTGGAAACTGGGGTAAGCTGTTTGGTAGCCCAGTCTTATTCTGCATCTGGGGACCAAGTCCACTGGCTCCAATCTGCTGCCCAGTGTTCTGGCTGTACGGTGAGCCATAAGGACTGGGATTGCTCATCATTCCCATCTAGGAATGAAGAAGAAATTTGAAAAGTTATACTAGGTTTAGTTAGGAAGATGTGTTTCCATTTAATTTTACTTAGCTTACTATTTCATACAGCATACTACAAGAAGAGACTAGCTGGCACATCAAGAGCCAGGAACCAAAAGTAGTCTGCTACATGAGGCCCTAACACATGCTGCCCGTTCCTCCTCCAAACCACTTTATGTACCTCCATACCCTTATCATAGCAAGACTAACACACTGATTAGGCTGTCTTCTTTAAGAGTTCCACAGAACTAGTTGACACCTATGCTAGTCTGGTTAGAACTGTTGCAATATTTTCATTGTAAAGCATTTAGTTACTCAAGGTTATCTTTCCTTTTATTATTCCTTACTATGGCGTTCATCACTATATAGTAGTAGAGCACTTTACAAATGACGACTGTATCCTTGCATCATCAGTGTGTGGTAAAAAAGCATCCACATTTTACAGATGGAGAACTCAGGCATAGTAGAGAGCTTAGATGATTTGCGTATGGTCATACAAGTAGACAGTAGGAGAGGCAGGAACAGACCCAGACACCTCAAGTTCCAGTACAGTGCCTTAACCACAACATCGTTCCCAGTTAGAAGTTAATCAAACACGGCCTCACTCCACTCTGACATAACTGAGCTAGTCACAGTCATTTTTACAGAGCAGTTTGTGTTCTATCACTGTTTTCCAGACCATATTCTCTCCTCACCCCCAGAACAATGTTATGAAATACACACACACACACACCAGTCTATAGCAGGTTTGGCTAGCAGAGTTCTTGGAAAAGAAAACCTGTCCTGGAAACATTGCTAGAGGCTTGCTAGCAATAACCATGTTATATCCAGTTGTAGCTAGCACTGTTGTGAGCCCAGTGAAGAGAAGGACAAAAGTTTAAACTTACTAAGATCTCATCTATAGTGAAGGGTTGTCTACACAGACTTAGTGAGTGGCAAGCATAGGTGCCCACAGTAGCCTCCTATGTGAACCCTGCTACCACACACTAGAAGCTCTATAATGCGCTTTGATATACTGCTATCAGTATATCAAAGTACACTAAGGAACTTTTAGTGCATGGTAGCAGGGTCCATACCGCCAGCTAGTGCATGGCAGGCTAGTATGCTGTAGATTTACACCCTGGCTTGCTATGCACCAAGTCTCCATGTAGACTAGCCCTTTGTTTGCTCCAATTACAGCAATCAGTGGTCAACCACCTGCATAGATGCATCAGTGCAAGCGATACCACCACTATTTTCATCAATGGAGCTTAACCCAAATAACTCCTACCCATCTGTTAAAACTTCCAGCCCCAGTCCCCTGCACACCAAACACCTTCTACAATACAATTGTGTACTTTCAATACAAAACCAAGAAGCAGTATAAAATTTCATTAAATATCATAGACACACAGGAAATGCCATACCGAATCAGACCTGTGATCCAGGTAGTCCAGTATCCTGTATGAAAGTAGCCAGTCCCAGATGTTTGAGAGGAAGGTGTAGCATGGTACCCTGCAGGCAGTATGAAGTTATGAAATCTGCCTATAGGACATTTCCTCCTACCCTGCATGGAAATTTATATCCTTTTCAAAGCAGTTTTTCTGGGTTTTAAAGCCCTTACTCTACCATCACCATGGATTCTCTTGTTATATATCTATCACTGTAGTAGATGCATTACTCATTTATATATTTAATTCAGTAAAATCCTCTGTTTTTAGTGCATCAGAAAGATGCCAGAGAATTTCCAATCTGCTGCACTGGGTGTGCCTCAGTATCCAGGACACCTGCCTCAGAATTTAGGTCAACATTCCCACGAAGTATAGAGGACATTGTGTCCCCCCGCCCTTTCCCTTCCTCCACCCCCTCCAATTTCTTTCCCTATACTGTGTTATTCCCCAATATTCCATTCCTCCTTTGGTTTCCTCCTATCCCCACAAATCTCTTATACTTCTCTTTTCTTCTAGCCTTAGTCCCATCTATATGGATGGGTTCAGCTCTTGGAGACCTCCATTCCAGTCTGTTCCTCAAAACCCTGCAGTTAATCAAATCCTTTTGTAGGACATTCATCTAGCTCCACTTTTAAATTTTAACACACCCTGTTTCCTATATATCTGATTTTTTGCATGGACAAACAATTTAAGCCTGAATTTCCTCAGCTTTTCTATAACTGGTACTGGCTTCACACTTCCTCTAACCTTGGTTCATTCTAACACGGTTCATCCTTGTAACTCCAAGCATCCATCTTACCATTTTCGTTTTTTAAAATCTCACTTTTCTCAGACAATTTGGAAATGTTTTCCAGGAATGTAACATCAGGAAGACTAAAAATACAATAAAGGTCAGCATAAAAAGTTCTCACCATTATCCAGGTGAGATGTTAACATCCTTCCATCCCGTAGCACTTGGGAAAGAGGATGCTGAAATATTTATCAGAATACTATTATTCTGGACATCTATTTGGAAACTCCATTTTATATACTGGCCTCTGATTAGCAGGTATTTAGTCAATTTAAAGCCACTCAATCTCCTTTGGCTGTTCTGTTTCCCCACTCAATAAAAGAGCTTATTGGCAGCTGTGATAGGTTTGTGTCTCCTCCATTACCATTCGTCTAGGCTGTTGTTGGGTCCTCTTCCTAGAGTGAATAACTGAAGTGGCTGCTTCTACTGTTCAGAAGTTTCTCATGCTGCAGAGTGAAAGCGACCTGTTTCTCAACTTAATTACTGCCCTGAGATTACCTGTGCTTATCTAAAGGCTTCTTTTCTTCAAGTAATAGCTTTCAATGATCCATTACAGTGGTTCTTCAGCCAGTATGCAATCTCTAGGTCAGAACCAGACTTGTCCATTACTGGCAGAAGGGGAGTGACTCTCTTACTGAAAAGCCTGCCACTTGAGAACTTCTACCAGGCAAGATAAGTTCACCAAACTCTGAGAAAAGCCAACCTTTTAATACAAAAACCTCACACTAGTTAATAGTTTCACCTACTGCCGTGCATGGGATGGATCTTTAAAAATAATGGAATAAAAACTGGTATTCATTCTAAGCAGGAGTGATCCTCTGTCTAGATACAGTGATATTACCTGAAGGACATTTCTAGGTAAGCAAATAAATTTTTCCTATTCACTCAGTTAACACCCAAAGATCCCATCAGCTGAGGAATGGATGTTTACTTTGTAGAATTTGGTGAAATATGGATGAATGCGGCTACAATGCACTTGATAAGCATATGACTTCTGCCCATGACATCACAACAGTATTAAAGAAACAGATTCTAAGGTTTAACATATTAGTAAAAACCTTTAAATCTCTGAAGTTCTCCATCTGATCTCCATCTCAATTTTAATAGACGATTTAGAGGCTCTAGTTTAGTTCAATGTAGACTCTGGTAGCCCCATATATGTCCAGCATATACACCTCTACCCCGATTTAACGTGACCTGCTATAACACGAATTTGGCTATAATGCAGTAAAGCATTGCTCCGGAGGGGCAGGGATGTGCACTCCGACGGATCAAAGCAAGTTCAATATAATGCAGTTTCACCTATAACGCGGTAAGATTTTTTTGGCTCCCGAGGACAGCGCTATATCGGGGTAGAGGTGTACCAAAAATTTTCCTCAGTGTGAAGGTTTGAGACACAAGGATATGTTTTTTGATATTTGGGGGGATAAATAGTAGTTCAGTCAGAAACATCTGTTTCATATATACCCAATACCAAGGCTAAGGGGGCTCCTGCCTGACACCTATCTGGCAGTTGTGACCACCACCACCAGGAAGTCCACCTGGATGGACTGCAAGTACAAGACATCTCTCTCCAGCTTTCAATCAAGTGTACCACAAGTGCAATAGGTAGGAGGTAAGATTCCAGGGTTATGTCATGGTATTTTGCAGAGGATGCATCATACAGCCCAGATGCAAAGAGAATACTTAACGAAGTGAAGATGTGGTCTCATACAACATAGCAGCCTTCATACGCCCAAGTTAGGGCTCTCCAAATGAATTCTAGGACATGATTCACTTTTGACAGCGATAAATAATTCATGGTCTCTTCACCAGTATCTAAACCTCACCCAAGTCTTAGAACAGATTTGACAACTTTTTAATTGACGTTAGCAGTGTGAGATTATCCAAGTAGCTCTCTTTAGATACTTGCCAAATACTTGGAAGCTAGCTGACATTTGTCTGGTTTGGGGTGCAGAACTGATCCCTGTGATAATACAAACTATGTGGTAGGAATACAGAGAATAGGAAGGGGGGGGCAGTCACATTAGAAAGAGCCTCCATCTTGGCCCCTAGGTCTCTATCTGACAAAGTAGCAGAGAATCTTCATTTTAAAGGCAAATAGATCCATTTCTATCTTTCCAAACTGTTAGACAAGTAGCAAGACTATCTAATTGGAGGCTCCACTCTGTTGATCTTTTGAGGCAGTCTGCTTCTGGTACAAAGAGCATATATCCCCCTTGAAACAAAGAACATATATCAATAAGTGGTTCCTCTCCAGTCAGAAGAGCAGAGAGATACAGAGTGATTTTGGTTTTGTTTTTTTCTCTCTTAAATATAGCTCATGATATGTATGTTGGCAATGAATTTAGTGCTTTGAGACTATTACAGGCCTGCCTTGGGATTTGGACAATTGCTACTGCCTTCTTTGGACCCTGTTCCATGGATTACATTCATCCAGGAGTAGGTTCCCATACTGCAAGGATGCATTGTGTGAGTGTGAGTGAGGTGAAGACTGACCTGTCTATTTAAATATTCCCTTCTTCCATCATTTTAGATAACTATGTAAAGACTGCACAACTTTAACACAAGATGTAATGTGGAGGAGAAATCTTTGGATCACTCATCCTGAGCCACAGAGTCCCATATGAGCCAGTCACCACAACAGGCTTGCAGTGATAGTCATATGAATTGCTCTCAATATTGTCATAGAAGAGATGACGTGATCACCACCAACGAAGGACCCATCAAACATCTGAAGGGATTGTCAAGTGATGGTAGATATTCTTATGTAGTAGAGACCCAGTGTTCAGAAGTTCTGAAGAGGTGAAGATGAAGCACTGTCTATGGAACAGTTTACATAAAAAACACCCCCATGCTGACCAGCTGAAGTCATCGGTCTGTTGATGCCTGGAGAGTGCTTGAGGAACAGCCTGAGGAGGACTTGATTTTTATAAAGCTTTTCCTTGGGAAATATTAAGAGGCTCAGAGTGGTTATGCAGAGAGCTCACAGGTTTAGAGTTACTGAGACGGGATATGGCAGCTTTGATGGTTCATTGCGAATTCCACGTTTTAAAAACAAAACAATGAGCAGCTTGGCAAGTGTGACCTTGTAGGACTGCACCTTCAACATCAGATTGTCCAGACAGTGGTAGATCTGAATCCTCTCTTGTCTATGGCTATCTACCAGAAATAAACTGTCTGAACATGAGATGAGAGGATTCCAAACCAAAGGTCATTACCTGAAACTTATGGTTGTTCCAGAATGCAAAACATAAGTTGCTAGCTCGGACACATTGGAAATATAAAGCTCCTTGAGATCCGTGGAACATAAATCTCAGAGCTAGTTTTTGGTTCAGAAGAAGAGCTAGTCTCTATCCTGGAATCGGTTATGCACATGGAGAGGTTACAGATGGACCACTCCAGAATTTCTATCATCCCAAGGAAAATGGAGTTGAAATCTATTAGAAGTGATACTGGACCAGACTGAAAAGAAATTCTTAATCCTTTCTCCCAGGTGAAGATAGGCCCCATGCCAGCAGACCTTCACTGTCTTGCAGAGAATCCTTTCTGGACAACTTCTCTGGCTAGTACTGGAAAAGAGGAAGTTACTCACCTTGTGGAGTAACAATGGTTCTCTGAGATGTCTCTCTCTATGGGTGCTCAACTGTAGATGTATCTGTGCCCCTATGCCTCTGACGGGAGATTTTAGGTAGCAGTGTCCATTTGGCCCACACATATGATCTCCCTCCTTTGT
Source organism: Emys orbicularis (assembly GCF_028017835.1). Lineage (NCBI taxonomy): Eukaryota > Metazoa > Chordata > Testudines > Emydidae > Emys > Emys orbicularis. The sequence goes on from NC_088683.1 coordinate 96,214,652, forward strand.
GCTCTGTCTAGAGGCTAATTTAGCCCCGTGTGGGCAAACCACCCTCAGTTCCTTCTCTACCGAAGAGCCCCTTGTTGAGAACTCTGAAGTAGAGGGGAGGAGGGTGAGTCATGAAGCACCCATAGGGGGACACATCTCAAGGAACCATAGTTACTGCACAAGGTAAGTAACTTCCTCTTCTTTGCATAGTGTCCCTATGGGTGCCGTACAGTAGGTGACTTCACAGCATTCCCGCTCCCCTCCTCCCCCCCAATGGAGGGCTGGGGCTTCAAAGTGGAATCTATTCTTGATAATACTGTGGAGCTGAAGATGGCATCAGAAGCTGAGTGTCGAGTAATTGCGTAGTGTTCCGGAAAAGTATGAGCAGAAGCCCAAGTTTCTACCCTACAGATTTCTGAGATGGGAACATCTTTAATAAATGCAGCCGAGGTGGAACATGATTTCATGGAGTGTGCGCGAATTTCTGATGGAGGTAGCAGGTTATGGGCATGACAACAATAGTTAATGCAGTTCAAAACCCATTTGGAGAGCCTTTGAGCTGATTGTGGAGCCCTTGGATCTGTCCGCATTTGAGAGGAAGAGTTTAGAAGATTCCCTAAAGCCCTTTTGACCTGTCCAAATAAAATGTTACAGCTCTCCTAACATCAAGCATATGTAGTATTGCCTCCGTGTTGTCACAATGCGACTCTGAGAAAAAGTTAGGGAGATGAATGAGCTAGCTCATGTGGAAGGACCAGGCCACCTTGGGGAGAAACTTTGGGTGAGGCCTTAGAGTGATTTTGTCTTTAAAGAAAACCATGAAGAGTGGGTGCACCATCAACACTTATTTCCCCTATTCGTCATGCTGAGGTGATGGCCACTAGAAATGCGGTCTTTATTGACAGGTGTAGAAGAGAACAAGGTTAAAAGAGTGGTCTAGTTAGGGTCCCATGTTGGAACTGGGCATCTGGTGTGAGGAGGTGGTTTCCCATGCCCTTGAGGAAATCTTTGTGTTGTTGGATGGGCAAATATCGAATAGCCATCCACCCGCTGGAGGAAGGCTGTCATGGCCATGAGATGTACTTCGAGTGAGAGACCAGTCCCTTCTGAGAACGAGTATATAGTCTAGGATCAAAGGGAGGGAGGAAGCTGTCTGGGCAACTTGTTTGGAATTGGACCAAATTTGGAATAATTTCCACGTTTGCAAGTAAGTGCAACAAGTCATTAATTTCCTACTGAGTAGTAACACTTCTTTCAGCTCCTCAGAGCAGCAGCTCTTGGTGTGTTGGAACAATGAAGCAGCCAAGCCTGGAGCCGAAGGATCTGTAAATTGGGGTGATGGATGTGTCAGTCATTTTGGGAGAGTAGGTGAGGACTGGGTTGAAGAGGAATTGGAAGACACATTGCCCCCAACTGACCGAGAAAAGTGTGTTACCCATACCTGACACAGCTAGCAATCAGTATAACGCTTGCTTTTTCCCCACCTTAATTTTAATAGGACCTTTGATATCAGAGGGAATGAAGAAAAGGCGTATAGCAGTTCTCTGCCCCACTGAAGAAAGAAAGCATCACCTAGGGACTATTTCCCAAATCTGGCTCTGGAGCAGTAGTGGAGACATTTCTTGTTCTGGTAAGTAGCAAACAGTTTTATTGTTGGGGTTCCCCACGAACAAATACATTGTGGAGCACTGTTTGGGTTCATTTCCCATTCATGGTTGTGAGAGAAATTACCGCTGAGACTGACTGCTGTTATATTTTGTACCCCTGGCAGGCAAGCGACTGATATGAATACACTGTAGTGCATGCATGAGTTCCAGAGTTTTAGTGCTTCTGTGCAAAGGGAAGGTGATCTGGCATCCCCCTGGCAGTTTAGGTAAATCATGCACACTATCTTGTCTGTCATGATATTCGAAAGAGTATCCCTGATGAATGGGAGAAAGTGTGCACAAGCCTACGGTTGGTATAGAGTACGGCTTCCATGGGGACCACTTGCCCTGAACTCTACGATTGTTTAGGTGGGCTCCCCAGCCTATCGGAGAGGCATCTGCTGTTAGAATCAGTGCTGCTGGTGGTTGTGTGAATGTGATCCTTGCACATACATCGGATGGGTCTTTCCACCATTCTAGGGAGTGTTTGACCCTGGAGGGTATCGACAGCAGCTTGTTGAGCCTGTCATTGTTTGGATTCTAAACATATCTGTGCCATGTCTGTAGATACCTCATATGTAATTGGGCATGAGATGTCAAAAATATGCATGACACCATGTGCCGGAGAAAATGAAGGCAATTTCTGGCTGTCATTTGTGGGCTGGCCTGAACTGTCTCTAGCAGACTGGTCAGAGTGTTGAATCTGTGCAGCAGGAGGAATGTTTCTTGCTTAAACTGCGTCGAGTTCAACCCCTATAAACTCCAAACGCTTTACTGGAGTCAAGGCTAATTTCTGGGTATTGAGATGTAGACCCAGTTGCGCAAAAGTGTCCTTTGGGTGGCTCATAAGGCATCTTTGAAGGAATGAGAAGGCAGTCATCCAGATATGGGTAGATTACGATATCCAATGTTCGTAGATGTGTTGCTACGACAGAGGACCTTGGAGAATACTTTGGGTGCCAGTGAGAGACTGAATGGAAGTACTCTGTACTGGTAGTGGTCCTGCCCATAGGTAAATCGAAGGAATCTTCTGTGGGACAGTAGGATTGAGATAAAGAAATAGGCATACTGTATATCAAGGGCAGAGAACCCATCTCCCTGCTCTAGAGATGGAATAATTGCTTCTAGTATGATCATCTTGAATCTTTGTGCCTTCACATATCTGTTTAGTGCTCTTTGATCTAATATGGGTCTCCAACCTCCTTTTCTCTTGGGGATCAGGAAATAATTTGGAATAAAAGCCTTTGCCTTGGAGGTGAACAGGGACAGGTTTTATGGCCCCTAGGTACAGATCACCTGCTATTTCCTGACATGAGTCTCTTGTGAGAAAGATCCCTGAAAAGGGATGGGGAGAGAAGGTAGGTAGGAGGGAGGGAGGGAGAAAGTAACCCTTGGAAATTATCTCCAAGACCAATTTGTCGGAAGTGATGTTTTCCCAATTCTGGAGGAAGAAAGCTAGGCAATATCCAAAGGGATGTGGAAGGGTCTGTGTGTTGCAGCTATTATAAGGAGTGGTTGCTCAGGGCCTTGACCAAGGCTTCAAAACTGGTGCTTTGAGGTTGAGGGCTGAAATGTTGAAGATTGGGAGGTTGACTGTTTCCGCTTCTGCATCCTAGGTCTTTTGTTGTGGTTCGTAGCATCACTGTGGTGGTGGGGGGGAACTCTGCGAGCTGGTTGTAAACTAATGAGTACATTCCTAGAGAGTGCAGAGTGGCTTTGGAATCCTTTAAAGGGTGAAGCTATGTGTCAGTCTCGTCAGAGAAGAGTGGAGCCCTCAAAGGGGAAGTGCTCAATCGTCGTCAGTACTTCCTTAGGCAGCCCTGAGAGGTGTAACCATGAAGCCCGCCTCATTACCACTGCCGTTGAAACTGAGCAGGCTGCTGTAGGCACAGTGTCCAGTGTGGTCTGTAGCTCTGTTCTCACTACCAGCTGGCCCTCATGGATGACTGCTTGAAACTGTTCTCGTTGTGCTTCTGGCAAGTGGTCAATAAAGGCACTGAGTTTTCCATAATTCATGTGTTCGTACTTCACCATTAGGACTTGATAGGTTGAAATCCTGAATTGCAGAGTTGCTGAGGAGTATGCCTTCCTCCCAAATAAGTCCAGCCTTTTCCAGTCTCTATCATAAGGATTTGATTTAGCGTAGCGATGCTTTCCTTGCAAATTAACAGCATCCATGTCAACAGAGTTAGACTGAGGATGCATAAAAAGAGTGCGCCTCTTTGGGGGACACGTAGTACTTCTCGGCCATTTTACATGTCAGTGCAATGGAGGCTCTTGTCTGCCAGATGACCTTGACAGGATCTAAAAGCTGCTCGTTGACTGGGAGGACAATTCTTGAAGAGGAGGTGGTGTGTAATACGTCCAGCAATTTGTGGTGGGTATCTTTCACTTCAAGGGAGATTTTCAGTGTGTCAGCAACCCTCTTAGTGAGATCCTGAAAAAGCTTAAAATCATTGGCCTGTGATGGAGGGGACATCACCGCCTCATCCAGTGAGGAGAAGGAGATATTTGCTGGGTGTATAGTCTCCTTTTCTAGTTTGGCCTCCTGCTCAAGTTTCCTCCTGACATTCTGGGGCTCTGGATACAGAGACTGTAGGAGATCTCCTAGTAGACTTTCTGTAGGAGACACTGGATGCCCAAGTAGTATGGTGCCTGTAGGCTGCCCACGGATCTCAGTACGGCCGCAGGGGAGGAGGAAAGGACATGAGTGGCAGCACTCACAGGTGGCCATATCAGGAGGGTTGGGGACCGGAGCGTGGGTGTAGTTGGGAAGGTACCGATTGTTGTAATTATGAGGGATGGTGAGAGGCCAGAGAGAGGTTGTTGTCTTGGTCACTCCTGCTGGAATAGGGTGGGGCTGACAGGGAAGCTGGAGGTGAATGCACCAGAACCTCTGGTGATTCTGAGTACCAGGACATGCTTGATACCAGTACCGAGTAGCGGGAACTCTGGCATCTTTGTGATTGTAAGGGTATTGTTGCGATCGGTATCATCAGGGGTTATCGGTGCTGATTCATCAATACCAATATCTTTTATGGGAGTCGCGGTCCAAACAAACGTTGCTTTGAGGCAGTTGGTGCCCAAGGATTTCTTTGGCGGTACCAGTTTTGCAAAGATTGTGCCCTTCACGTCTTTAGGCATTACAGCGGAGCTTGTACCCGAGGGTCCCTGTGTCTTCTGGGTACCATGTTTCAAAGCCACCAGTGCCAAAGTGACCAATTGTGCCAGGACCTCCTCTGGCTGGTCAGGAGCTCAGCTTGAGGGCTTGCAGCCCTCTTTTTATTTGGAAGCTTTGCAAGGGGAGTCAGAAGATTTTCTCGTCGGCTCTTCCTCCCTAGAAGTTGAAGGCTCTAGGGATGATCTTTGCCGTGGAGGGGATTCAGGACCGGGGTCAGATACTGGTTTAAGAACCCCTCCATAAGGAGGAATTTCAACTTTAACTCAATTTTTTCAGTATCTAGCCTTCAACTGCTGACAGAAGAGGCAATTCTGCAGGATGGGAGGCAGCATACTTGTCCATTTGTAACAGGAGAGGCACCATTTACAGCTAGGGTAGCGAAGCATGCCCCTTCCATAGGGTGATCCCCAAAGGGGGGGAGGGGGGAAAATAGGGAGAAAAAAATTAAATTAAAAATGGAAGCTCGGCATGCTACAAAAATAAAACTCTATAAGACTAAAAACACTATCAATTATAATGAAACATGAGATAAGAAAACCGGACTGCTACTCGCTCTGTCTCAGGGCAAGGGCAGTTGATAAGGAACTGCAGGAGGTTCACCCACACAGCACTAGAAAGCCTCGAGGCAGAGAGCGCATGTGCAAGCCAAATGGACACTGCTACCTAAAAATCTCTGATCAGAGGCACAGATATACCTACAGTGGAGCACCCACAGGGACACTACTCAAAGAATAATCTCTTGGTCCTGATCAATCGAAAGACGAGGGTTTGACAATTCTTGTATAGCTGACAGTTGCAGGGAAATAAACCTGAAGTTTTCCAAGTATCTGTCAAAAATGGATGGCTGGGAACAATTTAAATCATACCTGAAGAATTTTAAACAGTTTTCAGGAGAAGCTTGCTTAAGAGTTTCATTCCATCAAAGTGTGCCTAAACAAGTTTGCCTTTGTAAGTCTAAGCTGGAAAAGGGTAAAGATTGAAAAACTCCTAAGGAAGAAAACCCACAGAGAAAACCTCTGCCTCAGAGCACAAAGACAAAATTTTGCAGGAATACCACCACCGCTATAGTTCACTAAGCATGCTTCTAGACGGCATGGACAGGCAAGCTGCACTAGAAAGAGAGGAACCACTTACCTATCTTTGAGAAAGAGTGTGAAAAGAAAAAGAAAAAGAAAAAAAGAAGACCAGTTTCAAGACTGATGCAGCAGATCCCCATTGTAGGAGGGAATTCAACATTTCCATCTATTGGTGAATGGAAGATAAACTGAAAACAATCCCCTTGCCTGCTTGACCTGGACTTTGTTCTCTGAGACGCAAGAGTGTGAATCATCTCATACAAAGAATATTTGTGTTGCACATTGCAAGGAAGACGACATGTCCTAGGGCAGTCAAAAAGTTAATATTCTCCTTCAGAACAGTATCTAGTTTATCCCTAATCAACCAAGAATCCTGGAATAGGATGACCATGAGCTTGAATTTGTTTGTTGAAGAATTCCTCAGATCAAGTTCACAGAAAAAGGACTCTTCCAAACAGCATTCATACCTCCTAGATAACTAACTTTAGGCACTCACACTGCATCACAGTGCTTTAATGGCAAAACAAAAGCTTTTAACAAAAGCTTAAGATTCCCTCAGATCTAAGACTGGATCACACCAGTCTGTGGTTGTGTAAGCCAGTCTAGAAAAGCTCTAGAAACACAGGACATGTACACTCTGACACCCAGGACAACCATGAAGAATTAGTAATCCTTGCATAAAGCCCACATGTAATCTTTCAATCCAGAACATCTATACTATATTACGTTTAAATTCGAACAGTGGATTTGATATAGGAAACACAAAAAGATTGATCATGGGAGCCAACAGCTTCCTGTATATAGATAGCCAGCATGTGTTGTCTTAAAGCAGTTTTGGAGTGATCTAGCATTCATCCAGTACCTATAAAAACATACCTAACCAGAATTAGACAATGTCCCCATCATTCCAGCCTTAAAAAAAAAAAAAAAAAAAAAAAAAGCCCACAGGCTGGCATCTTCATCTTGAGAATGTCAGCTACAAATCTCACCAAAAATATTCCAGTTTCTCCTGCGTTACTGGACTGAAACTGGGGCTTTGTATTGGAGCGGTTTTCATCATGGTCCCCACTGCTTATTCATTTGAAAGGCAGAAGGAATTCTCCTGCAAGATAGCTGCAGTCTTTTAGAGCAGCAGTTCTCTAGCAATTACACACCGTGGTTGATAGTGATCTTTGGAGAGGCTGTAGACAATATTTCCTCTAATTTTAATCTGTGTACATAACTAACAACTGTTTGAGAGCAAATTTAAAAATCAGTGAATGCAGTTTTACATACTCTCCCCCTCGCTCAATTCCTCTCACCTCTTCATTCTCTCATTCCCACTTTTTCCATATTCATGCCATAGCCCGTATTAATATTTTCCTCTCCTTTCACTTTCTTCCCCCCATTCTTCCATTTCATAAGAACATAAGAACGGCAATACTGAGTCAGACCAAAGGTCTATCTAGCCCAGTATCCTGTCTTCCGACAGTGACCAATGCAGGTGCCCCAGAGGGAATGAACAGGTAATCAAGTGATTCATCCCCTGTCGCCCATTCCCAGCTTCTGGCAAACAGAGGCTAGGGATATCATCCCTGCCCATCCTGACTAATAGCCAGTGATGGACCTATCCTCCAAGAATTTATCTAGTTCTTTTTTGAATCCTGCTATAGTCTTGGCCTTCACAACATCCTCTGGCAAAGAGTTCCACAGGTTGACTGTGCGTTGTGAGAAGAAATACATGCTTTTGTTTGTTTTAAACCTGCTGCCTATTAATTTCATTTGGTGACCCCTACTTCTTGTTTTATGAGAAGGAGTAAATAACACTTGATCTCACACACCCTCTTCCTCACTTTCACTGTGTGAGAAAAGTTACATGTACAGGGAAACCAGGGGAGAGGGTGCATGTGATGAGAAGAATGAGACAAAGGAAGAGTTAAAGCGAAGAAGAGGAAGGGGAGAAGATATAATAAAAGTGGTTTATGGAATGAATGAGGAAGGAAGAAAAACGTAAGCGAATTAAGTAGACTGAATGAGGGAAATGGATAGAGTAAAAGAGGAATAGGAAGAAAATGAAGTCACAGGTTTTAAAGTTAAGCTCAGGGTAGTCACTTCTTCTGCACACAAATTGAAGAGGAACAGATAAGGGGAGAGAAGTAGGCAGAGTTGCTTTCCCTCCCTGCCCCGAAATGCAAGCAGCAGCAACCTGCCACCAGGATTGGGAGAGGTGGTGAAGACCCTGGAGTCCCTTCTTCTCAGCCAGGAGTAGCAGTGGCACAGGAAATGCATCCCCTCTCCTTCTCAGGAAAAGACAGCAGCAAAAGAGGCTGCTTTGGCCAGATGCAACAGCAGCTGCAGGGAGCTCCAACACTACCACTTCACACTGGGAAGCAGATGCCTCTAAAATTAGGAATCTTCAATGTGCAGCAGGCACTACTGAGCGCCTTGTGCCTACCAGTAGTGTGGCTGCTCATGAAAGTTAAGCAGAAGCAGAGTTAGAGATTAAGAGGCTCCTTAGGCTGTAAACTCCTTGGAATGTGGACCAGCCTTCTGGAACGTTTGCTCATAGTAGACACTACCATAATCAAGAAACAGCACTGCAAGCTAGCCAAGCTCTTCAATGGAAGACTGTAGGGAGGCAGAGTAGCCTCCCTCCAGACTGGAGAGCGAGGGACCACTACCCTCCCTTTGGCGGGCAGAGCCAGACCTGCCCCCACCCCAGCTCGCCAGACAGGCAGGACAGGAAGTACAAGGGAGGGACCTACAGCTCAGTTGAGCAGAAGCCACGGAAGGAGCCACAGATGAGCCCATGCTGCGCAGCGCCCTGCCGCTGGAGGAGACAGAACCTGGAGAGGAGTTGCCAGGACTGCCATCCACAGTAGACCCTGAGGAGACAGAGGACACTTGGACTACATAACCCCGTCTCCAGGCTGTGGCTGGAAGTAGCCCAGGGAAACCAGACTTTAGTCCAGTTTTGTTGCTGGAGCAGGGGTCAGCACGTTGCAGCTAGAATCCCTGCTGACCCAGTGGCAAAACACTCCGCCACTGTTAGGGCCCTGGGCTGGGACCTGGTGTAGCTGGATGGGCCTGAGGTCCTCCTACCCCCCTTGCTGCCAACCCCACCCCTGGGGTGGCAGCCTTTGCACCCCTAGGCCAGAAGGCCTGTGCTTGGCTTGTGGCTGGTCCCCCATCAGAAGATCGTGAGCCTTACAGTGTGTGTGTGCTGGCTGCCTTAGCCAAGAGGCTTAGGCTAATGTCTGTTCCCTGCTCTGCCCTGCCCAAAGAGCCAGAGCTTTAGACTGTTAGTTACTGCCAGCCTCAGACAGGAGGCTGTGGGCTAAAGACTGCTCATTGCTCTGCCCCGCCCAAGGGGACTAGAGCACCAAATTGTTACTTGTTGTTTGCCTCTGCTAAGCGGCCTCAGAGCTGTAGACTTCTTACTGCTTGGCCCCGCCAGCGGAACCCGAGCCCAAGTGCTGTTACCTGACACAGCGAGGCGGAGTGGCCTCCCTCCCCACTTGAGAGCGAGGGACCACTTCAAAGAATCTACAGACCTAGCTGAAAATGAGGACTACCACAGCTACCTCCTACCAGCAGTCACAGAAAATGTAGACATCAGCCAGTCAGCAAGGAAGCATGGACAGGGAAAGAAGCTGTCTACACTCACGTTTTTCTTAATTTCCCACCACTGTACTATCATCGAAAGCACCTCCATCAGTGGTAGCTATAGTAGATGCCCTAGTACACTCGCATACTGGTGAACTTCTGTGGCCACTTATTCATGAGTAAGAAAGTTTTGTCACAAGCCCTGGCAGCTGACCACCAGCCCACTGCACAAGCCCCACCAGCCACCACTCTGGCAGGGGTTGAAGCCAAAGAAGTCACAGAGGTCCGTTAAAGTCAGGGAATCCGTGACCTCCATGACAAAATTATATCGTTATTCATAAGGGATGAATTATACCAGGGAAAACTAATTCTGTAAACAAATGCTGAATGACAACTTTAATATTTAAAGAAAACAGGTAACTAAGTTTGAGAAGTTTATCCAATACCTGTTATCCTGAAAGACCAATACAAAATATGAATAGACAGCCAGCAAGTATCAATGGCAAAAAACTCTGATGAGACGTTTAGCATTACTCTTTATCCTGGGCTGCTGACATTGGACACTACTCTTGTGCTTCATATTTCATATCAGCCTCTGGTAGTACATGCCAAATAAATGTTAACACTACCTCACCAGTGACTGCTGGAAGAGGTTCTCTCCTACCCACCCTAAGAGTCTACTGGCTGCAGCAAAAGCAAGGGGCTCCAACACTCCCCCTTGAACACCTGTCTACCTCTGATACTGCTTGGAAAAGCAGACTATTAGCCAGATTTTTCTCCTCCCCACCCAGGAAAAAAAAAGTTATACACCCAGCTAAGAGTGAATTTTAATTCTTTAAACAGATCAATGTACAATCATAAAAACACCCTTCATCCAAAAGCACTTTACACACACATCAATCCACCCACCACTGAAATGTCCACATTTGGGATGGAAAACAGCAGCTATTTAAAGAGTGCATAGCAATACTATGGCCAAAATATCACCCCTAAAAGTGTGGTTTAATGATGCCAAAGAGAAGAACATTTCTATTATGTCCCTTAACTGCACCAACTTCAGAAGTTCCGTATCTACTACAATAATTAATTTTTCCCCTTCTTCCAGCCTTGGACAGCACAATTCATAAGACTCAAGTCATTTTAAAATTAAGTTACCTGGAGGATTCTAATTTGGCATAATTTCAGTTGGGATGCATTTAAGTTGTGAGGGGAAAAAAATATGTTCTTTCTACAAAGTTAAGAATATCTTTTCTTCATTCAGTTACAACTGAATTCTACCTTTTAAAAGTTTTGTTTGTTGATAAGTGTTGTCAGTGGCTACTGGTGTGGTGCTCTGCTCTTGTTCGATGATGATAATAGTCGGCTGCGTGCATGTTCCTTCTGTGTGCTGCCCCAGTTCTGTGCAGATAGCTGACACAGCAAACCCCAAGAGAACCCCCAAAGACCACAGACTCTAGTAGGGTACGAAGGAACCCGAGCCAGGTTTATTGTTAAACGAAGCACAGTAATAGTTTCCTATAGACTCTACAGGACATACTACGAATATGTGCCCCCTGGCAATGGACACAGCTCAGTCAGTGGCGGGACACTCCACTGCCCCCTAGGCTGGACAAAGATGTGCACTCCGGGACCTATTTTTATACAGTTACAGGACAGATTACTCATCCCTACTGACGTATTGAGGTACAGCCCCTTGACTCATTAGGGTGCTGTCTCCCCCTTTGATCATGTTGTTTCAAACAGATCTATCCATCATGCTGTCCTTTTGACCCTGTCTTTAAGATGCACCTGCCTGTTCCTCGTTATCTCTGTAGAGTGTTCTGATGCCATCTTGGCACAAGTTCCTCTTATTAGCACTTATGTGTGGATGCACCTGCTTCTAGCAGCCCTCTTCTCGCCAACTTCTGTGAGTGGGGCCTGCCTCTGGCTCACAGCCCAGCTTTTGCTTAGCAATGCCTGGAAGTACTTTGGTTCAGGCTTCAGACTGGGCCTCTGACACAAGAGTTTATGTTTCAGGGCCTCATCTTACTACAGTAAGGTATGGGACCAAGCCAAGTTACCATCCTCTAATATAAACCAATTCTAGATTTTTACATAGTGAACTGAACAAGTCTGCCCCATGTTTTTAACAGCTTAACTTCTGAGCTTTGTATACTCCCAAAATTATGTATTGAATCAGATGATTTGAGGACTGCTCAACTGCAATTCTTTAAAAATATTTCAAACAGATTTAAAGCTTTACATAGAAATGAAGCGTTCATATTGGTGTCCATGATGTACCAGGACTGACTAGTCTCCTCTCCTTTTCATACTAGGAGAAAAATTTCTTGGAAGAACAGAAATTAAAAATATTTATTTCAAATGGCTGACGTCACATTGCCTTCAGATTTGTGGCACGCAGGACAGCAGAGTGCAACAACCACCAAAGAAATACACAAATTATCATATTTGTCTATGAAACACCTTCCCATTCTGAATAAGAACATGAGTAGACCAGGCAACATGATAGTAACCAGACGGTGCTAACAGCAAGCTGCTGAACAGCCAAAGAGGCAGAATAAAATGAGTATTTTGTTGAAGATTAACTGGCTCAGGGCTGATGGAGTTGGGAGAGTATAGATATTATTTGACTTGTGAATTTATAAAATACCAATTGGAAACTTGTCCAATTCGAGGCTAGTATATCTAGGCTCCTAAAGACAAATAAGCCTCAAATAACCATCTTACTCCTAAGTCCAGCTTTATTCAGGAGGTGAGACTAAACCTTTGGTCATGAAGATAAAGTCCAGGTAGCTATCAAAAAGGATAATCCTCTGTAAATTTAGAGCAATTCTGTTCCAAGCACACAATCCTATCTTCAAATAAGCATCCCAACAAGCTTGGTAAATAACATGCAATAAAGTTCATCTCAGGAAAATTTTTAAAACAGATTTGTCTGTTCTCAAGGGTGTGCCAGGCTTTCTTCCACAGGATTGCAAAGCCGGCACCCTGCATATTCAATATCATGGAACCTTGGTAAAAAAAAGTTTCTGAAACTAGGGAATTTATTTAGAAATAAGTTTGATGCAGACATGAAGATACTACCTTGCAAAACAAGTATAAGGACTTTTACAAAGTGGGGTTTTTATTTACAGAACTGATGAATTCTATATTTATGCACCTAACTTAAGTTGCAGGACTTATGCAGTACGAATGAATAAAATGTCACCTATTTCCTGTATTTTTTAAAATCCTTCATACATCAACACAATCAAAATTTTAACTTGAAAATGTCCTTAAAATGCTTACATTTGAAACAGTCTCAGTAGTTGTAAACAGAACAGATGGCCTTCAGAATTCCTGTTGCAAGAACAATAGGTGAACTCCCACCCCCACCTTACACCTAAATCAAACACAGCTAGCAGCAGGCTCATTCAGGCAAAGCACACCCTGTGCTAGCTCCCTTCCGACTTCTCAAGTTCTGCTGGCTCCTCTTAGGCACACCCCGATCCACTACATTACCAGTTAAACATCACCGAGGAAATGTTTCACTAACTCCATAGAGCAACAATAGGCCTTCAAAGCATAAAAACAACCATTTCTGCTACCCAAACTGAAGAGCCACTACACATTAGTAAATCCAGGCTCCAAGGTTAAAAAAAACTACCACTGTAATTTACCAAAATATTTTTAAACAGACAATAAAAAGTTATATTTACAATTATGTTTAATTTCCTTTTCCATCTATTTTTTGAAGATTTGGAGGTGGGAATGATGAGGCCAGATGGGTGGAAAGATACAATGGTCAGAGATATTACTGTTATTAGCTTCTGCTAACTCCACTGCAAGTAGTGAAACATCGGCTCCCTGCCAACAACTAAACCAAATGAAGACATTCTGGAATTTCAGCCTCCATTTCAGACTGTTCCTTCTCATCAGGCAGTTCAGCTACTTTATGAGCAATGTATGTTACAATCAAATACGACATTGAAACATAGGCTCAAACAAAATTTCATGCATCTTTATAGCTAAGGTTTCTCTCTCCACATTAAACCCTATTCAAATATATTTTCAATCAACTCAGATAGCAAATTAAAAATTCCACATACCGCGCTGATGTATTTGATTTGAAATCCCAAAAAGCAAGCAACTAGATCAAATTTGAAATGCTTTCCTTCCTTATTTGGATCCACACAGCACACTTCAGGGCTTAGGTTGAAATAGGTTGGGGACAGTGTAAATTAACTATATCAATTCAAAGACTGACCTTGCAATCTTAAAGATTTTCTCCAAATTAAACAGATGTTTTGAAATTTGATCAACTTTATTGATACTTAAATCTAGTAATTAAAATCCTCCTTGAACTGCAATGTATTAATCTTGAAATTAGTCAGTGTCAATTTTTAACTTGAAATAAGATTCCACACTGGACTATAGAGAACAATGCATCAAAATTCCTTTCTGTATAGTTGTTTTGATATGCTTCTGACTCTGCACTTAGAGAAATTTCAGTTACATTGAACAATTGTTTAATTTCCTTTTTACAGCACCATTTGAACTATATATTGCAACACATCCTTTTGTAACGGTCATGTTTACCAAACAGTCCAAGTGATCGTAGTCTACCAGATTAATATTAACAATCAATCCAATCAAAGGCCAGTTCATTGTTAGATATGCTTCCACCCACTAGGTACCATATTTACTATTACATCAAGCTCACAGGGTCAGTTTTGATTTTTAAAGTTTATTTCTTAGGATATTTGTAAGGCAATTATTTCAGACCATTTTATTAATACTAGTTAAGATCTAGTCCACATTACAGACTAATATTCTAAATCTGTTTGGTTTTTTTGTTTTGGTTTGGTTGGTTGGTTCTTTTAAGTTTAAGGGTGCTTTTATGGAATAAAGTGGCTGGAAAAAAGCATCCCAACCCAATAAGCTTCCAAACTTTTCATTTTGATTAAAGAGAGATTTATTCAGATGCTGTAAAGTGTTTTTTAGAATAACTTTCCCTCTTTGACCAAGACATGATATAATTCACTCTGGATGGAAATTGCATAATAGTTGACTGATTGTTCTGACTTCTGATTTAGAGTTGAACCCAAAGCTTGGAAAAATATTCCAGGTCAGAATATTTCTGAAAAGGGGAATGCGTATTTGTAGTTTCAACTCTGTCATGCCAGATCATTTCCATTTTCAAAATGACCCAGTACCACTCCTTACTCTTTTCCCCATCCCAATATTAAAAACTCATTTCCTCCCCTATTACCCAAGAATGTTTTCTATTCTTTTTTCTGCTTTCCAGTTTATTCCCTCACCTTGGAATGAGTCTTCCAAATCTTATACCAAACTGGACAGATCTAACACTTACCCAGTAAGAATTCCAATATGGGTCCATAGAAATTTAAGTCAATGTTTAATAAAAAGGACTCAAATCCACTTGTTCCACCAAGGAACGTATTTATGGACAGGAATAAAAACTACATTCTCAGATCAAAATACATCAGAGAATCTCTAGTTTAATTTAGAGTGGTAGTGATGACAATGTAAAAAATTAACAGGTTTTTAAAAAAAAGTAACAGACCTTTATCCAGCAATATTGGTACATGTCTCTAATGAATGTAGCTTCTTATAAGATCTGTAATTCTCACCTTTATATAACTCCTTTGAATGCCTCCAATTCTTTTGTACCAAATTATCTAGAAGGAAGTGTTCCCTTATAATAGGGGTTTTGAAGACAGTCAAGAATGAGTTTTCTACCCTAGTTCTTATAAATGATGTCAAAGTTACCACATGGAATAAGTAAAGTAACCAAGCTTTCCTTACCTTGTTCATTGCTCCAGGTTGTGGCCCTCTCAGTCCTGTCTGTCCTCCCATCTGGGGAGAACCTTGCTGCAGTGTCTCAGCCAACAAGTTACCAGCATTACCTATTCCTGGATTTGGATATGGCATGTTGGGTCGCCCTCTTCCTGCTCCAATTGAACCGTTCATGACTTGCCCTTGCATCATCCCCTGTCCATTGCCTGCAGCCAGCATCCCAGGATTCATGCCAGCATTCATCCCTGTGTTCATTCCCATGCCAGGCTGATTAACTGGACTATTTACTGTGGGCATCATTCCTGCAGTTGACTGGGCTGAAGGACCTTGATTTGGGCCACTTGTACCCATCCCCATATTTGGAGACGTCAAACCTGCCTGTGCCATGGGGCTTTTAACCATGCTGTTTAAGATTCCCATTCCAGGACTGTTCTGTTGGGTTTGACTTGCCATGCCTTGGCCTGGTCCCCCAACCCCCATATTGAGGTTTGGGGAACTACCAGCCCGCAGCAGTTCAGACAGCTGCTTATGTTTAGATGCAGCATCTTGTGCCATGCCAAGACTGGTTTGCAGCTGATTAATGTCACCACCGTTGGTAAGTCCCAAATCTGTGGAGCTGATTAGTTCATCTGGTAAATCATGTTCCAGATCAAAGAGGGATCCAAAATCTAGAAGAAAAAACAAAAAGAAGTTTTTTAAAAATTCAGATCAACTAATGAGATCTGAAGATAGACCCTTGGTTATTTTGTTCTGGTTTATGTCAGATGAGTAGCACACCTTCACATCAACTATTCAAGCAATTATTACAGCATCAGCTAGTATTTGAAGTTAGCCAGCTCGCCTTCATGCAGACCACCTCTAAACTTCAAAAACTTTTAATGAGATTACACCTTTTTTGTTTCTTTATGATACATGAAAAATGCCTCACTCCCAACCCCACATAAACCAATTTTGCTGGAGGAGCTATTGGATGTCTCAGAGCATGTTTATGAGCTCTTACACCGTAAGTGTGGGAGTTTTAGATTTTTAACAATGATGTCCTTTTCCAAAGTGTTGGTCACTGAAGTTAAATAGGTTTTAATTGTCAAAAAATAAAGTTTTGAATCATTAAAAATCCCTTCCCCTCAATTTCTCAGCTTTCACTTAACTAAGGCTTTGTCTATACTACGCACCTTGTAGCGACACAGCAGTGCCACTACAAGGCGCACAGTCTAGCTGCTGTTTGTTGGCAGAAGAGAGCTCTGCCGCCAACAAAAAACTTCCACCCCCAACAAGCGGCAGCAGCTTTGTCGTCAGGAGAGCGCTCCTGCCGACAAAGCGCTGTTCACACCAGCACTTTTCGTTGGCAAACTTGTGTCTTACGGGGGTGGGAGGTAACACCTCTGAACAACAAAAGTTTTGTTTTTCAGTTGCCAGTGTAGACAAAGCCTAAGTCAGTCATTTTTTGAACAAGCACGACCTGCATTTCTAGTGTAAAAGCAAACAGAAGACTTCCTTTATAAATCATGGAGTAGCTAAAAGGAGAGGTCCTTTTTCCCTTCTTTTGCTGGTCACCTTAAAATATTATTCCAATTTTGAGACCCAAAACAAAGTTACAAAATTCAATGAATCTTCACTGGGTAACGCCCACTATGAGCCTATTTGGCTGCAAAGAGTAGAATTATAAGCAATGTAAACCATTCCTTCCCTATACAGGAAGAATATGAGAGTGAAAGACAGCAGGATCAGGAATTAAACCCATATCTCACGTGACTATGCAGTGTCACCACTAAGGTAACAAACTGGCATAGTTTCAGATAGTTTGCATGTGGAGATGCTTGGAATGGTCATTGGCAAGATACATTACAACAGCTCCAAGTTTTCTTATCTAGGAAGATCACAAATACTTAAGAGATATGCCATAGGTACTATGCATCTCTTAATCTGTACTGAGTCATAGTGATCTGTGAATTATTTTTACAGTTTTAAATATAAACCAAAAAGTGTTTCCACAAAAGATCACCTACTATATTATGAATTCATACAATTTTAATGACTAAGGAGCATGCTGCCTAATGTTTACAGTTGGACACTATATTACATAAAATAGTTAGTGATCAAGTTTAATTTTAACCTTTCTTAAAACAAGTTTCATTTCATGAATGCTCTATTATAGCAGATATTTTAACTTTACTTTCAAAGAGAAATTATTCAAAACTTTGTTAGACAACTGACATTGTTGCCAATACACTATTTTCACACTATTACAATGCTGATTAAGGGGAAGTGCCAACTCTACTGAAAGTCAGAGAGTATGACCACAGTAGTCCTAACTAAAATATTAAAATTGAAGATAAAGAATTAGTATCAGAAATAAGAAGCAGGTTAAGTCTGACTTCGATTAGATACTTGCTCAATAGGGATCACAATGATACAGTACCAAGTTGCAAGACCTTAGTATCTGCAGCCTTGGAAGTAAGCATTACTTCAGAAATGAAAAGTAAAACACCAAAAAAAGCCTTCTGAAAGTTTTGCTGCTGGGGATTAGCAAGAGAAGAGTTAGTTGGATGGACTAAGATGAAGCAATTTCAATTCTATTTAAATTTTAATGCTCCCAACACTGCAGTATCCAAGCACCAAAGATAAAACTATAGGCCTTTTGGGCAAGAATTTTGCTTCTACTTTCCAATCCTCCCTTATTACTTCATTAATTGCTGCAGTCATTTGCCTCAGTAAAATGTAAACAGACCATCCTTTAGCCTCTATTATTTGGGGGAAGTTTGTGCAAAGGATAGGCCTTGCATTATACTTCAACAGTGGATCTTCCAATAGCAGCTTCCTTTTGACAGTCTTGTAATTTAGTTACTATTTTACAGATGAAGTTGAGAAGAGAAAAAAGGGGCCCTTAATTCTGCTAAGCATACAGTTTCCAGGAGGCAGGCCTAAACTTCATATAATTTCACATCAGAAGGAACAGAAAAGACTTCACTTGCTTACTGAGAACTAAACAAATATCAGTGAGTGAAAGAAAACAGCAAGGATTACAATGGAGAAGCATCTTAAAGATAGCAGGAGGACAAGAGAAATGGGAAAGCAATAAAAGGGACATGTGGTACCCTGAAAAGACTAAAAAGCATGTCAAACGTTCAAAGACTATCAGACTCAGGTTAAGTAGTGTCAGACTAAGAGGATCAGTAAGGAAGGTCAGAAAAAAGAGAAAAGTGATTCACAAGCTACAGTCCATGGTCCAGCAAAGATGTGGAGAGCCATTCCTGGTGGTTAGCGGAATAAAACTTTGAGAACTAAAACAGTGAAATTTTGCAAGAGAACATGGTCCATGAATGGTGCATCTTATTAAGCAAGTCACAGAACAAAAAAAGTCAGAAAGTCACTGAATAAGGAAACTCCTGAACATGAACTCTCAACTCCCTCTTCAAAATATGATGGGACATCATTTCCATGGAAAGGCTTGTGTAAGGAATTTAAGGTATATGCCAATCCTGTAAACTAGTATGAAATTCTTGTTTTCAGAATTCTAAAGCCATATTTGCTTTTCCTCATGTAAGGAAAAGATCACTTAGCATTTCTCTGAAGATCTAACAATCGCATGGGATTCTCCCTCCTAGATCTCCACTTCTAAGTACATGAGGGCAGAATTCTAAGCTTTAAAGGTTTCTGGTCTCTAAGAACAACTCTAGCATCCAGAAATGTAAGCCAACCCCTACCCATCATTGGTAGTCATGCCAAATGAGCCTTTAAGCAGGGAGAATGCACCAACAAAATAATCAAACAAAAAATGTTTCCTCAAAAGGCAAGAAATGAACAGGTACATGCAGAAAAAACAAGAACAAAATCATACTAGATTGAGGGAAGGTGGCTGGGAAATAATCCTCTTGGCATTAAACATTCAGAGATACAGAACTATAAATATTTTCTCTTATCTATCAGGGTGGATAAAAATCAATGATTTTTTTAAAAAAATCAAAAAATTCGGTTTTTATTTAAAACGGATTTTTTTTATAAATGCTTTTTGAAGAAAATCGTATCTAAAGATAGTTTTAATTAAGATATCTTTGAGCTATAATGTCTCATCATGGAATAGGGATTATAAATTTAATTCTAGAGTATGAGAAAATATGTTCATGTAATGTTTAAGAAAAAGTTTTGTAAATGAGTTCCAGTAGTTCATGGATTAGGGACCCAATCTTAAAGACTAACAGATTGTTGTTTTTGTGGATACAGACTAACACGGCTACCCCCTGATACTATCTACCCAATGGGACTCCGTACTCAGTCTAGAAGATATCATCAGAGATGCTTAGTTTTGCAGTTCTCAAACTGTGGATTTGTCTCTCCAGGGATAACATGCTTGTTAACAGCAAAAAATGTTTTTAAATAAATAAATATATAGACGGAGAAATAACAGACCTCAACCGTATTGTCCCTCCGCAAATTTCTGTACACAGAGTCAATCCCTTACCCTTCTCTAAAAGTGCAAAGTTTCAAAAAGTTCAATGAATAGAAGATTGTTGGGGGCGGAATAGATCTGGACAAGGAGAAGAAGTCTGGAGATAAATGTGAGAAGGGAGGGACGGAGTAGAAACAAAAGTGAAACTGTTTGAGCAGCATATTCCAGACGTCTTGAGGTCTTTCTGAGTGTAGCCTTCATTGATCGGAGATCTACCATACCATTCTCTCACTAGAAGGGAAAACCTATAATGGGGGCAGGCCGTAAAAGAGACCCAGTTTGGGAATATTTTAATGAAGTTCCTCTACCTGTGGGTAAGACAGGCATGCGTGCAAAATGCAAACAGTGCAACAAAGAAATGCAAGGCCTGGTTGCCCGAATGAAACAACATCATGAGAAGTGTTCCTTCTCAGGAGGAAGCTGCGTTGAAGATGATGAAAGGAACAGGTCTGAACATGCAGGATCTTCAGGTTGGTAAACTTTTTTATTTCATACTTCTTTCTTAAGGACTGCCTGTCTTCCTTCTGGACTATTCTTGAATTCTCATGTTTGAGCAAAAAAAATATAGATGTTACTCTATGGATGCAGTTGTTACTCTATAGATGAAGTTGTGATAAAAAATAAATAGCTCAAATAGGCAGATCTTCCTTTTACAATTTCACCTTTAAAGTAGTACTGAGTGTCAGTGAATGCAATGAGTAATACTAAATGAGCAGTATAGTAATAATAAAGTAACTGCATTGACTTATTTTGTTTAGGAGAATCCATCCTCAACAAACAGGATTCTGAAGACTATCCACCTTCAAGATCACCATCATTTTCTATAGTTTCAGAGTTATCTGCCAATGATAGTGTTTCAGTCACATCATAGCCACAGTATATCACCTGTAGCAAAAAGAAAAAAAAATCTCCATCATCCAGAAACAATCATAAATAAGTTTGTGATAAGAACCAGCAGATTACAAAAAAGAGGTAATTGATAAAAAAAATTGCCCGGTTTGTTTATGCAACAAACTCTCCTTTCCATATGATTGAGAACCCACACTTCATTCACAGGGTTCAGTCATTAAGACCAGGATACAGTCCACCCAACAGAGCAGATGTTGCAGGCAAATTGTTGGATAAAGTATATGAAAGAGAGATTGAGCAGTGTGCAAAAGGTCTAGAGGGTAAAATTGTTAACCTGAGTCTTGATGGGTGGAGCAATGTCCCACAATGATCCTGTTGTATGTGCTTGGGTGACAACAGAAGGGAATGTCTTCCTTATAGAAACAATTGATACAAGAAGTAGCAGTAAAAGCTATAACAAACTGTGAAAAAAAAATTCAGATGTCTACCACGCAGCTTGGTCACCGACAATTCTGCAAATGTATCTGAGAAGAAATTATTTAGGAGCGAAGAGAGTCCCAAGCTAATAAGATACGGTTGCAGTGCTCATTCAATGCACCTCTTAGCCAAAGACTTCAGTGTTCAGAGAATGTTGAAACGCAAAATACTTCTGTAACAACCACTTTGCGGCAGCTACTCTAAAAAAGTGGGAGGAACCAAGCTAACTCTCCCACAAGACGTGCGATGGAACTCAGTAGTGTTTTGAGCACTATATCAAGAACTGGCCTAATCTGATGACAGTTTGTGAACAGAATCATGAAAAAATAGATGGCACTCACAGCCAAAGTTCTCAACATTGGGCTTAAGAGAAATGTTGAACACATGCCGAGTACTCTGAAGCCTATTTCTGTAGCCTTAAACAAAATGCAGGGAAATCGCTGTTTTATTGCTGACGCTGTTGAAATTTGGAAGGAACTGAGTGAGATCTTAAAAAGATAAATATGCAACAACAGAGTTAAATTACAAGCATTAAAAAACACAAATGGGACAAGCACTATCTCCAGCTCATTTTCTTGCAAATATTCTCAATACTCGGTACTGGGGTCAAACCTTAACTGCTGAAGAAGAGGAGTTGGCTATGACATGGACATTAAGCAATCATCCCTCCATAATGCCAACTATAATAAACATCAGAGCTAAGGGTGAACCATTCAAGAAATATATGTTTGCTGATGATGTTTTAAAGAAAGTCACACCAGTGAACTGGTCGAAGTCACTTAAGCACTTGGATTCAGGGACTCTGGAAGTGATAATCTCACTTTTAACAGTAGTAGCTTCTTCTGCTGGTGTAGAAAGAATATTTTCTTCCTTTGGACTAATTCATCCCAAACTGAGAAATTGTTTGGGACCTGAAAAAGCAGGAAAGCTTATTTTTCTATTCCAGATTATGAACAAACAGGAAAATGAAGGTGAAGACAACAGTTAGCTGCAGAAGCCAATATTTTAAGTTTCTCATGTTGACCTGGCTGACACAGTCTATTTAATTTTTGTTTTTTAATATTTCATTAACTATGTTAGTAAAAATCATTTTAACAAAAACAAACCTGATTTTAAAAAATTTGAATGTTTAACTAAATTCAAAAATTCATATGCTTGTTTTGTTAAAATATTATATGTTTGCTGTTGAAGAAAAACATCCAGAATACATAACATTGTTGTTTTAGTTAAATAAAACAATTTAAATGTCTGTCTGGTGATGTTCTCCTCCTAATACAGCATGGCAAGAAAATCCTCCAAATATTAATGATTAACCTGTTGAATTGGAGATATTTATTAAGTCACTGGGAGGTGAACTATCTGCTTCAATTACCTTTGGTAAATGAAATAACCAATCATTTTCTGATATAGCTGTAAAACTACTCTGAAAAAACTTTTCAAAATAAATCACTTAAAAAAATATCTAGTGTGTACCTTCTAAAAATGAAACCTTTATCTATCTCCGAGCTGTGAAGAATATGTATTAAGGTTATAACAACCAACAAGAATGCACTGTTATGTAGAAATCCATGATTAAATTGAGTCTTCCTGACTAGTGATTTAAATCATGATTTAAATCAATTTGATTTAAACCAAATCCACCCTGAAAGATATCATTTGCCAAGATTCTCACTTCTGAAGAGTACAAAATGGTTGTCTCAGGAGAATAGCAGTAAGTATTAACCAAAAATATGAAGTGAACTTGAGCAAGGATAATGGTATTCTGTTTTGTTTTTAATGACACGTAAAGTCAAATTGAAACCCAAATCTACGAAGTCTTTTGCAGCCAAAGGAAAGGAAACAAATACCAGACAATGTTCAAACTGTAGGATTTTCCTTTCAAAAAGGAAACCAAACTAGTAGTCTGAAGACCAGCAACGAGTTTGCGTTCCCACATTTTACAGGCAGATCCCGTTGGACTGAGGGATCAAAATATGAACAGCCTCAGGAAATTGATTTCAGCAGTACTGCTTTGTGTGTACTTACGTACATGATAAGAGTCACAGCTTATTTCATATTCATATTTATTTGCAGACAATATGCATCTTGAGGCAGACTGTGGAGGCTGCTTTGGCTCTGACCAAATCCGCACTGGCATGGCTTGGCCACTGACCAGCTACTCAAGAACCTGGTGTCAAAACTCAGGAAGAGTCGGCAGCTTTCCAACAGAGTCTTCTGCAACCTAACTATCTTTCACCCAGAATGCACCAAAGAAGATCTGACCAAAGTAGGGGAGTATGCAGACATTTGATCATCAAGGTAATGATTTATGATCTCTAGAGACATCATGGCACCCTCCCAAATACAGAAGAGTTACTACATGGTGGAAATAGGCACTCTGGTTTAAGCTCTGAAGTAAAGCGCAGAAGTCACCAATACCCAGGAAGCGACCTTCAGTGTTAGGGTGGTTCAGAAGAATCCTACATTAGGTTAATCTGGGGATCCATTAATACCCTGGGTTCACAGGTAAAGTGAAGATGTAGAGAAGAGGGAATGTTTCACCCTAAGTATCTGACGATGGGTTACTGAGACAAATGACCTATTTTTAATTAGGCCATATCCAAAAGGTTACCCACAAAAATAGCATTAGTGTGGAATAGCCTCAAGGTGCAAAGAAGATATGCAACAGTTCTCTTATGAACTGCGCCACCAGCAGATACTTCTGCTATGCCCAAAGGTCCCTTTGTCAGCTACTGCCCACACAACCATAGAACTCATCTGTGAAAGAAAACACCCCATGAAATGTTACCCTATCAGGAACCACATCATGAGCAAGGTACAGACTGAACAAGTTGCTTCAATCCTACAGTCTTTCACAGACCTAATACGGACGAAACCATAACCCTCATAAGCCAACAATGGCCAATTTGTCTCATCACTCAATTCACAATTCCCTCGTGTGTTCTCTTGCCTTATGGGACACAACAGCCCTAACCTCTCATCCATGCTGCCAGCTGCTAACACACCTCTTTACAACAGCCACAGCTTTCCTGCACTACCCTGAGTACACAGTCTTCTCCTATCTTGGTCCATTATTAATTTGTGAATGTTCACTGACGCCACCAAGAACTTGCACTGCTAGGGCTCACCTTAAACTTCCTTAGATCTCAACTTGTTGGAAGTATCTGCACACCATGGGATACACGTGTTAACTCAAGTCAGATGAAGCCTTCTGACCTTACAACGGGATGGTAGTTATTCCCTGCTGGCACTAAGCAAGGTATAGACCAGCTGGTTTCAGTCATGCACTGAATGTGGTGCTTTTTTACTTTCATAGTGTGAGAGCCATCTTTTCTGGGGACCCTGGCTATCCTGTGTTAACACAGATCATTTTGGTACTGCATGGGTTTTATGGGTTTTCCAGCCTGCAGCATGTCCAGGCATTCAGCCTGGGAGTAGTTTTCCTCCTACCAGTCATTTGGAGACTCACCTGACACCTAGGTGGCCTTAAGTTACTCAAATTCAGACATTACTGTCAGACATTACTGTAACACTGTTGCAAAAAAAAGCAAACATCGTTCTGGGATCCATTAGCAGGAGTATTGTAAGCAAGACACGAGAAGTAATTCTTCCGCTCTACTCCACGCTGATTAAGCCTCAGCTGGAGTATTGTGTCCAGTTCTGGGCACCACATTTCAGGAAAGATGTGGTGGACAAATTGGAGAAAGTCCAGAGAAGAGCAACAAAAATGATTAAAGATCTAGAAAACATGACCTATTAGGGACGATTGAAAAAACTGGGTTTGTTTAGTCTGGAGAAGAGAAGACAGAGGGGACATGATAACAGTTTTCAAATACATAAAAGGCTGTTACAAGGAGGAGGGAGAAAAATTGTTGTTCTTAACCTCTGAGGATAGGACAAGCAGAAATGGATTTAAATTGCAGCAAGGGCGGTTTAGGTTGGACATTAGGAAAAATTTCCTTAACTGTCTGGGTGGTTAAGCACTGGAATAAATTGCCTAGGGAGGTTGTGGAATCTCCATCTTTGGGGATTTTTAAGAGCAGATTATTACTTAGTCCTGCCTTGAGTGCAGGGGACTGGACTAGATGACCTCTTGAGGTCCCTTAGAGTTCTATGATTACTAATCAAGATCCTGAAGGTGAATTTGACCTTTAATGTGCTAGGAACTCAATGCCCTGGCATCTCAAAGTTGTCCTATTTAAGATGGAAAACAGTATCTCTAACATTATTTATACTGCAGTAATGCCTAGGAGTCCCAGTGAGGGACCAGGACCACACTGAAAAGTCACTTTACAAACAGAAAACAAAAAAATGGTCCCTATCACAAGAAGTTTACATTCTAGGCAAAATATATCCTTACCTATTACAAAGCAAAGAAGCAAACTTGCAAATGGGCTGAGGCACTCAATGCTAGTCCCTCTTTCATGTTTTCTAGCTCAGGTGAATCTCATTCAGATTAGAAAACTGGAGGAAGTTCTCCTCACTTAATTAAGATTAGTTTTACTTGTTTCTGAAAGTATATTAACAGGCCTTTCTACCAAGTTTCTGGGTAGTTAGCTTCTAATAACAGAGGATGGAATAATCCCAGGTTTTTGGGAACTTGCTCCAGAGGCCTCCAGATACCTGAGGAGGTTTTTGACCTCATTGCCTAAATGTGTTCTGCAGATGGGAACAATGGCCTCAAAGTAGTCAATCTTCAAAGAATAGGTGTTTAATTGAAATGACAGTTTTGTATGCACAGAAATGCCTGAAGGATCTTGGCACAGAAGCTGTGTAAGATGACAGAACATGCAAGGTAAGCCTTGAGGCAGATTCTTATAGCAGGCAAGACAGGGCCTTGAGGCTCCAGTCTAGATCCCCCTTTACAGCATTGCAATGGGAAGAGAGATGAATCAAAGTGGGACTTCAAAGAACGATCATCCTTCTGAACAACCCATCAGCAGCCCTGATATGCATCAGTAAATCAGACCATGAAATAGCTCTGTCTGATGTATAAAATGAATTAACGAGTGGACAAGGCTTGATACCAGCGCTTCTCTCTGCTTTGTCCAATAGACACTTCAAGCAGCACTGTCTTGTACTTGGCACACTCAGTCTTCCACATCAGGCAAACTATCAACAAGCACTCAATATTCCATGCAAAATACCCCATCAGGACTCCAACCCTAGAGCCCTGCAAGCATTAACAGGTGCACCTCAAAGCTTTACCATCAACACTGACTGCTGGGTGCCACACAATGCAGGCTACTGCATATGAAACATATGGCATCCCTTTTGTGCTTTCAGGCAGAAGCAATGGCCGTGAAATGCTGAGATCAAGATACTCTCTGCAGAGAGACCTGAAAGCTATCCAGAACAAGGCCTAGAAGCAAGAAAGAAAAGACCAACCCACAGGACACAACTAAGCACCATAGTGTAATCAGCTATTTGGGTTCACAGTTAAGCAGCTATACTGGGGATCCAAGAATGGAGGCTCATGACCTAAAGTACTCTACAAAAAGATAAGCTGAGAAGACAATGAGCCAAGGATCCTCACAAGGCAAAACACTTAGATGCCCTGAACAACTTAATTCAATATCCTGAAACAAAGATAAAGATAAAATGTCAAAGCTAAGGAGGAGGTAAAACAAAAGTAACTACCAACAAGCTCTGAAAGTTGCAATATTGGGGCCTAAAGGTCTCCTGATGGGGAGACAAAATGACTCTTCCAAGGAGAGATGTGACACAGAAAGAACCTCAGCCAGGGAGGGACTGAAGTAAAAAGGAAAACTGAAGCAACAAGAAATTGGACTGCAGTGAAGAGTCACTACTTTGGTTGAAGGGGCAAAGCTCCTGTGGGGAGCTCCATCACTGACTGATCAAGGAAAGGACCGGAAATTTCAAATGGCAGCCGTTAGAAGTTCAGGTGGAGTGTGACCGCCAGTAGATGCTCTGCTGTTCTTTGGGGACAAAACACAACCTTTAACACTTGCAGAGTTCCACCCTGTTCTGTCTAGGAAACATTCAGACGTGAGGATTCTAACAAATGATATTTAGAGAAGGTCAGGTTTATTTGCCCTTAATGGGGCTTATGGCAGAGTCCAATAGCATTTTCATTGTAAACCCTTCTGAAGCAACAATCCCCTTCAAGGTGAAATTTAGTGATAGTTTTTTCCTACTTTTTTTTAAAATTGTGGAGCCATTTTTAATTAGAGGGCAACAGAGATTAACTATACCACTGCTGTATTCAGACAGAATCCAATAATCTGATTTAAGATCAAATAAAGGCAGAAATTCAAACAAGACCTAAAAAAGTACAAGATTCAGAGCCACAAAAGCTATTGAGTTCAGTTACACATCAAAACTCACAACATCCTAGGATGCTAGTCCCTAAACAACCAGAAGTAACTTCACCTCTTTGTGCCTAGAACACGAAAGTTTGATCCAAAGCTGCAAATTTTTTCCCCTGCATCTGTTTCAGGAAGCTATAACCTTTTTGCTTTAATACACCATGTGTGTTTTGGAAACTCCAAGAGCCTCTGGCATTAGGTTTTTAATTCTCCTCACTGTAAGAAATTGTGGTTTTTGCTTCCCCTCACCACCACCATCACACCCCGAAGACCCCACTTTAATGCAGTATTCATGTGCATTCTGCCTCAAGGAACTCAAAGGGAAAATAAGATGCCTGAATTCAAAGTTTGGGACTGCAAGCAAAACCCTACCCAACAGTTGTGCCTAACCAGAACAACTTTTCAATACCTCATGTTAGTGATCAGAATCATTGAAAGTCTGCAAATGGAAGCCTGTAAGCCATTTTAGGAGAGTAAAGCAAGTGTTTCAGACAGAGGCTCGTAGCAGCAACCCAACAAAGTTTGTTGGTGAAAGTGTCCAAAGCAGTGGCAGACGTACACATTACCTCATCTACCAGTTGGGGGGGGGGGAAATTGTCACACATTTGATATAATTAATTTGCAAAGGGCAAGATGACAAGTAAATGTTATAAAAGACCATTTATTGCTCTAGCCCAATCTGAAAAGAATGCATCTTGGGGTGCTCATTCTTTGTGCAAATTCTTACACCGTGTAATTTGTATACACCCCACATTCCCTGATCAGAGTGCAGATTCTATGCCAAGCACCACACAGCTCTCCCTCAAAAGAAAAAACATTCCATTTTGTTCAGAATAGTGATCTGAAAGTTCACTCAGGGCCTGATCCAAAGCCCTCTGAAGTCAATAGAAGGACTCTGACTTCAAAATGGGCTTTGGACCAGTGCCACAATCAAGAGCACTAAAACTACTAAGCCATCTGATTCAAAGAGGTTGTAACCCAGTTTCCATCCTGTTTTTATTCTGGATTTGACATCTGGAGAACTTTACTGCTTTAACATTAAACTGATTAATATGTTAAAGTTTTGTTACTAATTGGTCACTAAAATATTTTGAAATAAAATGTTAAGGTTTATAAATGATCAAGAGTGCTATTCATCAACATGAGCTAGGGAGACATTTCAGCTCATTCACCATTCTGAAAGCGATTAACAATAACTAAAGGGGGAAGTTAAAAAAAAAGTTATCTGAGTAAACCAGATTTAAAAATACACAATGCAAAGCCTTTGCTCAGCGACTACTGGCCCAAGTTATAAACAACATGAAGGGCCTTGGACGTTAATAGTTAATAATGGCCCCCAATATACCAAGATAAGAGTCTAGCTTAATATCAACTGAAACATTTTGTTAACCAACTTCTTGCCTAGTACATTCCCCAGCCAAGGATGTGCCACCTTTATATAGCATAGGCTTTGTAAAGCTAGACTGATTCAAAATAATACTCAGTCTAAGAAAAATATATAAGCTTCAGACAGGAATTTCATTTGTACAGTTTTAACACCAGCTTTAAAGTATAGCAATTTTCAAATATGTAAGTATTACTGAAGAGTCTCAATTTTCTGAGCACTATGGGCCCTAGTACAAGTTGAAATTAGAGGTGAATGAGCCTATTTTAGCATACTAACATTGTGGACCACCAGAAGAAAGCACAATGAAGCAACCATTCACTATTATCTCAGAAATGATGAATTTTCTACCTAGAATACCAAAAAAAATCAGTAGCCCTGCAATACTTTGCAACCTTTGGTTTAAGCCAGGGGTAGGCAACCTATGGCACGTGTGCCGAAGGCGGCACTCGAGCTGATTTTCAGTGGCACTCACACTGCCTGGGTCCTGGCCACCAGCCCGAGGGGCACTGCATTTTAATTTAATTTTAAATGAAGCTTCTTAAACATTTTAAAAGCCTTATTTACTTTACATACAACAATAGTTTAGTTATATATTATAGACTTCTAGAAAGAGACCTTCTAAAAACGTTAAAATGTATTACTGGCACGTGAAACCTTAAATTAGAGTGAATAAATGAAGACTCGGCACACCACTTCTGAAAGGTTGCCGACCCCTGGTTTAAGCAGTCTACAGCCTATTTGCAAGGTACTCTAAAGGGTATGTCTACACTGCCGCGCTAGTTCAGCGGCTGGGGATCGAAGTTCCGTGCTCGATTTATCGCGTCTGGTGTGGACGCGATAAATCGAACCAGGAAGTGCTCGCCGTCGACTGCGGTACTCCAGCTAGACGAGAGGAGTACCGCGGAGTCGACGGGGAGCCTGCCTGCCGCGTGTGGACCGCGTCTGAACCGCGGTAAGTTCGAAGTAAGGTATGTCGAATTCAGCTACGTTATTCACATAGCTGAATTTGCGTACCTTACTTCGACTTGGGGGGTAAGCGTAGACCAAGCCTAACTTACTAGGACAGCCCACCTATTCACCCCATACTTACGAGCTACAAAGAGAAAAACTAAGCCAGCGGCTTGGGTTGAAAACATTAATCTGTAGCAGGGGTCGGCAACCTTCGGCACGCAGCCTATCAGGGTAATCCACTGGCAGGCCACAAGACATTGTGTTTACATTGACCGTCCACAGGCACGGCCCCCCGCAGCTCTCAGTGGCCACGGTTCACAGTTCCCAGCCAATGGGAGCTGCAGGAAGCGGCGCGGGCCGCAGGGATGTGCTGGCCGCCGTTTCCCGCAGCTCCCATTGGCTGGGAACGGTGAACTGCAGCGGACCATGCCTCCGGACAGTCAACATAAACATGACTCGCGGCCCGCCAGCGGATTACCCTGATGGGCTGCATGCCAAAGGTTGCCGACCCCTGATCTATAGTCACTATACATTTTAGAAATGCCTCTGTAGGAGAATCATCATGGCTCACTCTCGCTCATGCTTCCCAGCAACACCAGCAGAGACTTGTAATTGATGTGGTCCTGAACTCCAGCGTTCTGTTGAAAAAATCCTAAAAGCAGAAAGAGAACTAATATAGGCATGGTTTTGTACTGGTGCTGTGGAAAAGGACAGGAGGACAAAAGAGAAAAACTTCTCTTGCCATTCTACCTCACACCAGCAGCGATGAATCACCTGTACTACTGCTGCTCCTGCACATAGCATTTTCACAACAGAAGTGGAGAGAATCTAACTAGTGCCACATCAATTCCACATCTCTGCTGAGGCAAATGTAGCTGAGAACTACACAACTGGCTGAGTTACCCATTACAGTTCCCCAATCTAAAAATGGGAGCTGTTTGGAATTCTTGGAAAAATGAAAAAGTGCCAACATTTTCTTTAAAAAAAAAATCCTACAACAAAAGCATAACTGAAGACAGTTATTTGTATATGACAAAGTAAAGCCTTCAAAATACATAGAAAAGTTAAGTGACATTTGTCATTTTGTGCTGTGATTCACATAACAACCTAGTATCAGGAAACATGCTTTAAGAAAGAAATATCGGATCATGCCCATGGACATGTTGCTTACTGCTTAGCAAATAAGGAGGTTCCTGTGTATAAAATAACTGATTTATGTCTTGCTTGTCGGATTCATGTATCCAAATTCAGTGGGATCACGATGTTTTGCATGTCACTGAATACAACCATATGCATAGACAGATGTATTTTACTTCAACCTGCTGCTACAGTTTTGGTAAAGCCTGAGAAGCCAAATCCTTGGAGACCCATATAAGTAGTTTAAGCTGACAGGTAAACAAATCAGCAAAATTACTTAAGTTTGTCAGATAACAAATCTAAATGACTTTGGGCTCAATCTCCACAGAGGGGCACTGGTTAATGTGCAGAGAATGGTTAAAGTAAGATCATTACATCAACAGAGCATGCACTGGAAGACTGTCCCACTGAAGCATGTAAGCAAGTCATGAAGGAGAGACTACAGACAACCAACCAGAAGTAGGGGGGGGAACTTGCAATAGATATACTTATAAGTCCCATTAAATCCACTGGCAGAGAAAGACTGCTGTACACTTTGGACATAGCAATCCATAGAAAAGAGCCAGAATTCTTCCAGTAATATGCTTAATCTCTCCTCCCTCCACCCAACCCACAAGCATTAGTAAAAAAAAAAAAAAATTCTCTACACAAGTGTTTTAACAAAGAATTGATTAAGAATCTGAACTGATGGCTCCTGTTAGGCAAAGTTAAGGATTCAGCCTGAAATAGATCACTTAACAAGAGACCATCTCAACTGCACGTACTTAAAATTAACTAGGTTTTGTTGGAATCTAGCATCTAAAATTCCTGAATTCAGCAGCAAGGTTTTCTCCTGAAATTTCAGACATCCATTTGTTAGTTGCTATTTACTTTTAAGTACACCTCTACCCCGATACGACGCTGTCCTCAGGAGCCAAAAAAAAAAAAATCTTACTGCATTATAGGTGAAACTGTGTTATGTCGAACTTGCTTTGATCCGTCGGAGTACGCAGCCCCGCCGAGCGCTGATTTACCGCGTTATATCCGAATTCATGTTATATCGGGGTAGAGGTGTAGTACACACCCCCTTCTGATCTCAGGTGTCTTACACTGTACAGTGCCCAGGACTTAGTTTTTACTTGTAGTTTGCATAATATACATACATACACACATATAAATAAATAAATAAAATTTATATTTCCATAGAGCTTTACTTATGTGTATATATTGTTTTTATTTTTAAAATGTGTAGAACATTGCAATTTTACATACGTAATTCAGTGAGTGTAGGAAAGAAAAATAAATAGTTATAGGCATCATAAGATTAGGAATGGAATGCAAGGTTGTGAAGTCTGCAGGATCATTGATTTTTGAATCAACCACCATAGAAATATCAAGTTACTGTTCTTCTCAAAAATCTTATTCTAACCATAGGGTTCTTGACAGTCCACTTGACTACAAACTAGAAATTATTTCAGTTCCCTCACACCAATTATTCAGTGTCAATTAAAATAATAATTGCCAACTGTAACAATACAGTATGTATTACATTATTTTCTACCTGTCCAACCCCCAAATTAAGGGTTCTCTGTTTCTCTTGTAACAACTGACACCATTAACACTTCAAAAAACAAAAACAGTGAAGAGAAAAAAAAAACTAGAACTGGGTCTCACCAGGAAAGGTAATAAATCTCGTTTTTAAATAATTTCTAATATTTAAATATATGTAATAATTTCAGGTCTATGGGTTTTTTTAATTAATTCTCTATTTTTTCAGGTACCAGAACAAGCAGTTTTAGTGAAAAATACATTTGAGTTATAAAAATAAAGATTTCCAAGTGAATTCTTGACAGTTGCCTACAGCTTGGTTGCTGACAGACAGTATTTCATAGTAAAGGGAGTGTGAAGATGTGTGACTTTGTGATAGGGCACAGGAACATGAGTCAAGAGACCCAGGTTCTATTCCTGGCTCTGACACTTACCTGTTACATGGTCATGAACAAGTCACTTCACCTCTCCGTGCCTCTGTTCCCTCTCCCTATCCTTTGCATATCTTGTCTATTGAGACTGTAAGCTCTTTGGAGAAGAACTATAACTTACTATGAGTCTGTACAATGTCTAGCACAGTCTCAGTTGCACAATTGTAATTAATACAAGTAAAAATAGTCAATTTGCTATAATACAAAAACTTTGTAAGTTATCTGATTATACAATCTATTAAAGAGGTAGCAAATGAAAATAAGGTGAACTGCAACAGACTCACTCACCCAAGTTTCAGACAGAAAGAGCACATGTAAAGTTGAAAGGGAGGGGAACTCAGGAGTAAGATCTGATTGCTGTGCAAGAAAGGGGCCAGGAGTCAGACCTGAAAGGAGAGAAGGCTAGAAAGAAAAAAGGTGAGGTCAAACAAATGGAGAGAAAATCCAAGAAGGCGCTTGAAAACTGGGTAGAGACTTTGTATCAATCTCTGAAATAGATAGGGAGCCAGGTTAAAATTTGAGGTGATATGTTTCTAATGAAGAAACAACCCTCCACATTTTAAAAATCAATGAAAATTACATCTTCTATACAAAGAATTACAGTAATCCAGATGACAGAAGATGACAATATGAATCATTTTTATAAGAGGAGCAAGTCCTGAAGGTTTTCAATACAATAGAGAAATGTATACACCTTGGATATGAGGGATGCAGAAGAATTAAGGGTCAAGATGAGAACAAATCAAGATTTATAAAAAATGGATACCAATTGGAAAGGAGATTAAGGGGATGTACATTTGGCTCTAAGGGCTGTTGTTAATCAATAGAATCTGATTTTTGGATATGCCTAGCTGAAGGATGCTAAATTCCATACTACAAATATACATACAGATCTCTTCTACCACAAATCTGTATATTAACGGTTATCTCAGGAAATGATAGAGTTGTTTAATATTTTACAACTTACATTTCAAACAATATTTTTATATCCAACAACCAAAAGATGTCTACTACAATGTTATGACATTTATCAAGGAATACAAACTTCAGGATATCCTCTCCAAATACATAACACCATTTAACATGCCTGATTAATGGAAGGAAGTCTTGCCCAAAATGAACTTAAAAAAAAACATTTGGTATTTTTGAAGACTATTTGGGATGCTAAATTTACATAAAGCTCTTGTCAAGCATTTCATTACAGTATTAAGAAAAATGAAAATGGTAGACTTTTACTCCAAAGCCTAGACTACACTGAGAAAGGGTTGCTGGGTATAAATATACCAACAGAATCTAAGTGAAAGCTGCATCTACGCTTTTTTTTAAGCAGTGTTTCTGCTAGTATAGCTTATACCAGATCCCCAAACGAAATACGCTACATCAGCAAAATCACTTTTATGAAGGAATGACCAAATCTACACGAAGGCTTTCGCCAGGACATAAATGTCACAAAAAAAACCCTTAACTGATATTGCTTATAATAGCAAAAGTTTCTAGCATAGACCTGGCTCAAGTGTTCCGATTTAGCGTTCTTTAAAGAACTCAACTTAGGGCTTCACATGCACAGACAGGTGGTATTAGTCCTCCTTCCCACCAAGTTTTGTCAACTGTTCGCACTGAAGTGGTACCAGTACTTTTGTAACTACTGAGAAAATCTAAGATGTTCAGCTCCTAAAGTCAAGAGTTTTTAATGGATGCATTAAGAATTACAAAGGATGACAAAACAATATGTAAAGTTTAACCATTAATTTACTAGAAGGAAAACCATTCACAACATCAAGATTTTCTGATACTCCTCAGTATCCAGTAGGTATAACAGTATTTTAGTGTTGGCAAATGATATGAACCTGCAGTTAAACACTTGAGCTGGCTGGTAATACAGTATTCCCTTCCTGCTTCTTCTTCCCCTGGACAAGGAATTTAGCCTTTATCAGAATTTATTTTTGCATTTATTTTTAAACTGTGAAAGCTCTTAAGTTATACTACTTTCTATGGCTTCAGAGCAAACATTACTTTCAAAACAGGAAAGAAATAACAGCCAAGGCTTCTTAGAAAGAGATCCAGCACTGCGACACAATGGGCAAGAAGCTACTGGATGAGCAGAGAAATGAGGTTTACTAGTGCAACCCATGTGAACACCTTTTGAATTCTCCCAATGCGTTTTGTGAATCCCAATAACTTCCTTTTTTGTGTACATTCTGAAAACCAATTAACTATATAGTCTTGGTACGTAACAAAAACACAATTGGGGATGAATTATGGCTTCTGTATGTTGAAAATATTTGACATCTGCTAGTTTCAGCTCTAGCAACTCAACTAGACTCACCACTGCTCTTAGGTCTCCAATCTGCCAAATCCATATTTTAAATTAACACTGAACCAAATAAACCAACAGTGAGAAATATACAAAAAGAATCCCCTTCACGCTTGCAAGCAAAGTGAAATAGCCACAACAATTTAGAAATTTCTGACTCCTCACTTTATGAACACATAATGAAGTTTGCAATCTAATATTTAGATTACTGCAGAAAAAGAAATGTAATGTTTCTAGTAAATAATTAAGGTAAAATCAAAAGCATGATGCAATAATTATCCTAGGAGTGGGGCAGCACACCCCATTCTATAGCCAGGACCTACCACACTACACATCACTAATTCAAAGTTACTTGGGGAAAAAAAAGGGAAAAAGCCTTAAGATATAGTAGAAACTGGAGTTGTGGTGTTTATAGAAACAGGTTGACATGAGACAAAAAACAGTCATGCAATGGAAGTGAAGGAATATAACCGGCAAACGATGGGTTTTGACTTAAAGAAACACTCTAATATTCAACTTTGCAAGATAAGTGCGCTTGTGAGATGAACGCATAATTATGCCCAGGTAACAAACATAGTACTGTGCCTCAAAGCCCGCAATTTTAATATGTTACTTAACATGAGAATCCAGAGTAAAGTCTTCATCAATAACTATTGAGTGTCATTTCATATGAAAAATTGACACTATCCAAAGCCTCTGCATTACCTGTTGAATGAAGTAAAGTTTGAGTTTATACAAGTCTTATGAACAAAGTACATTCTGTTTTGTCCACTATTATGTCACATCTGAATTCCTAAGAAATAGTTAAAATATCTGTAGTAAGTGTTTGATCAGACTTATACAATGATTCCTCAACTATTAAGTCACCTCAATAAATATATTGAGCATCTGCACTTGTTAAATATAAATAAGCTCCCTGTAGCCTGGCACAACCAGTGTTTTTATACTTTCAATCAAATACATAAAAAGTTTCCACCTGTCCAACTATTCTAAACAGTATCCTGATTCCCTCCCCCCCAAAAAAGCCTGAAGTCAAATTTGGAACTTTCCACACAATGAAGAAGGGGGGGAAATGATATGATTTTGAACTAAAACAATTTCCCTGTTGAATGATCAACTTGACAGGGAAAGGAAATATAGGAAGGCTACTGAATTCAAGTACTTGCTTTCTAAGTAATGCTAAAAATCAACCACTGGTCTGACAGGGTGGAGGAAGAGGAACTCCCCTCCTATTCTCCCTCTTCTATTAGAGACTGGACCTGTTGATTTTGGGACAGAAATGCATCACCCCTCTTTCACAGTCTCTGTAACACTGCCTATGCCTTAATGTGCTCTAAAAGTTCTCGGCAAACTTTTTTTTTAAATTATACACCAATTAAAACTTCATTAATCCAGAAGAAAAGATCAGCAAAAAAACTTTTTATTTAAGATGATTCCAGTTAAACCAGTGCACAACTGAAAGCTAGACATTTAAACATCTTGTTTACTGTCTGATGGCCAGCCATTTTTTACTTATTTTCCTAGCAGCTCAATCAATTACAATGAACAAGAAAACTGGTGCCTACAAGGAGCAACAACCGTAACTAGACAATGTATGGCAGGGGGAGACAGACAGAGTTGGGGAGTCCCCAAAGTTTTCTTTTGGCTAAGAAGTCTAAAAGCGAGTTTTGAGAAACAACTAGGGGCAGGTTGCTCAGTACTCTCAAAGCAAAATGACCAAATATTTATCTGCTTCTTAATAAGAGGCAGTGAAAAGAAGAACAGCTTATTGTTAATTTCCAGTACAACCAGTTTACATTTGCTGGGGATTGGGACACCCAAAATTTACACCCTCTAGCTTGGTTTCAGAGCAACTATGGATTGTTCCTCCCCCAAAAAAACACGGTTAAAAATCCTTGCAGGATTGCAAAGAACAAGCCCCCTTCATCTTCACAACCCAATAAACCTACATGGGAATTTCAGACATTTTGGCCTCACAGCAAAGAAATGGGAGATGCAAAATGAACTGCGCTCCATATTGATTCTTAATGCAAATAAGATGAAACGCTATGTGTTTGCATCAAGATAAAAAGGCTCTTAAAAAGCCCTACACATCACTAAAATTTGCAATCTAGGTCTTTAAAAACTAAGACTAAGCTAAATTTCTAACAAAAAACAGAACCGCTCTTCCTCAGAGAAAGGATAGGGTGAGAAAGGGTGAAGGGAAAAGGTAAAAAAGTAAACAGAATAACCAGAATGCAAACAAGGGCTAAAATGAGGAATGGAAGAGAATTCAATCCCTTATTTAGAAAAAAAAAAGTGATATAAAATCCTTACATATAAGCCGACAAACGTTAAGAGAGAGATGTGTGTGTGTACACACACAGTTAAGAGTGATGAAGAGGATGCTTGTGTGCACTATTTTATGCCTATAATCAGAATTTATATGAGAGAGAGAGAGCACTTGATATAATTATAACAAAAAGGATGAAAATGGTAAAATTGTTAGTCTTTTTCTGCAAATGGCCATATGCATAATAAACCAAACAGCTTTCCTCTCAATCACGTCCAACAAATAAAGGACAAGAGCAATTAAATACCCTCCGATGAGATTAATACACATAGGTGCAGAGGAAAAAGGGGTACAAATGGAAAGACAGTAAGGGGGAGAGAAGAAGTGGAGATGGGGAAAAGAAGGCGAGAGAAAGGGTTCTAGGTGTACAGCTGGGATATAGGAGGGGGTCTGGGCCCCTGAGACTGACCTGTGCCGTCGCTTGCGGACACGGAGAGCGCCGGTGAGGAGAGTTTAGGCCGCTTGGCTGAAGGCGGGCCCGGCTCCACCACATTCTCGGCCATTTTTAATTCTTTTTAGACAAACACAACGAGCAGAGAGACGGGGGATCCCCAAAATCTTCGCCTTCCTCTCGGGCCCCCGACGCAGCTGAAGACTATGGAGAGCGAGCGACGGATCTGGAGGACGCGGGGGGCCAAGTTCCCCTTTCTCTGCCCCTCGGGTTTGGTCTCTGGTAGGGTGGCACCGGCTCAGCGGGGGGGAAAGGTGGGGAGTAGGGTGGGGAAGAGGCCTTTTCCCCCGGGCCACGGGCAGAGGGGACGGGAAGAACACGGAAAGCGCCCCCGCCAGAAAAAAAAAAAAAAAAAGGAGAGAAGAGGCTGGTGGGTTTTTAGTCAAATTAATCCCGGCTGTTGTGCTGCTGGTGCTTCCTCATCTCTGCCACCATCATCTTCATCCTCCGGGGGGTCTCCTCCTCCTGCTGCCGCCTCACCGCCGCCATCAGCCTCTTCCTCCTCGGCGTCGTTCTCCTCCTCCTCATCGCCACAAGGAGGCGGGCGAAGGAGGGGAGAGGAGGAGGAAAAAGGAGAGAGAGAAAAAAATCACCCTCCTCTAGCAGCTCCTTCCCTGTCTAACACCACCCTGCAAAAAAAAAAAAAAAAAAAACCCACCGCCCGCGAAGGGGCTGGAGGGGAGGAAAACAGCGCGTGTGCGGGGTCCCCAGCGCCCCCTGCTTCTTCCTCGCCAGGCACTAATGGCTGCAGAGAGGGGAGCTGGAAGGATGAGGAGGGTGAGGATAAGTCCCAGGAGTCTCCGCTTCACATCTTGTTGTGCGGGGAAGAAGGAGGGGTTGTTGTCCTGATGGAGGCAGCGCCGATCTCGGGGTGGGGGTGCAGGGGCGGGTTTCAGCGCCCCCTCCGCGCTCTCTCTCAGCCCGAAGAGCAGGGTGCCCCCCAGAGCAAGCGGAGGGACCGATCCCAAAGCAGGAGGAGGAGGAGGAGGAGGAAGCAGCCGGCCCCTCCCCCCTTCTCTCGCGCTACCTTCCCCCTCCCCAGTGGCTGAGGATGGTTATTAGCGCTGGGTTTGGGCAGGGCGGGGGGTGTTAGGCTCCTCTCTTCCCCCACCCCCTGCGCTCGGCGATGGTCACTCTCCGCCTCTCCCACCGCCGCTCAGGCGCTGCTGGGACGCCCTCTCGCCTCCGCCATAGGGGGCGGGGGCCCCAACGGGGGTCCAGACGCCTCCCAAAATACCGGGCCAAGAGGGGGAATTTCCCCTTGTGGATTAAATAGACCGCGGGGGGGGTCTCCTCTGCACCGGGGCGGGGTAGGACGGGGCTTTGAGCGAGGAGGCCGAGCGCGCAGGTTCCCTACTGCCCCTGCCTGGCTCTCGGCGGCTGGCTGTGGGGCTGGTGTGATGTACGTGGGGGATGGGTCTCGGACTCTCTCTTCTCTCCCGGTTCCCCGCCCGGGCCCCTGGGTATCTCTGCGCTGCCCGCCCTCTGGCTCGCCCCGTCCGGCTCGGTCTCTCTCGCCCTCCCTCAGTCGCTCACACACAAACAAAATGGCGGCTGTTGTTTCTTCACTCTCCCGAGTCCTCACAGGGAAGCGAGCGACGGCGGCCGGAAATGAGCCAAGAGAAAAAAGGAGGCGGGGCTAGGGGTGGGGGCGGGGCTGCGCGGAGCTCGCACTCACAATGGAACACGGGGGGTGGAGGCTAGAATGGGG
Source organism: Emys orbicularis (assembly GCF_028017835.1). Classification (NCBI taxonomy): domain Eukaryota; kingdom Metazoa; phylum Chordata; order Testudines; family Emydidae; genus Emys; species Emys orbicularis. The sequence goes on from NC_088683.1 coordinate 96,254,261, forward strand.
GGGGAAGAATCAGGGGCGGGGCTAGCTGCAGTCACGAGACCAGGCCGACCACTCAGCGTGCGTTGCTCATCTTTCCCTTCCGCAAACTCCCTCACCTCCGCCTCTTAAAGGGGAAGGAGAAGGAGGGAAAAAAAACATTTCTCCCCCACCCACACCGTGAATTATAAGTCGGCGGAAAAATACAGCGTGGTGGTTGCTTGGGCCAGGCCTGTTGTAATCCTACAGCTGAGGCGCGGGGCGGGGGGGCGCAACCTGGAGCAGGCAGCTCCTCTGCTGCACAGCGGGGCGGGGGCACGACAGCCCGCGGTGCGGCTCCCCCTGCACGGCATACACTGCATAGACAAAGGCCCCACAGCTAAACCCCTGGATTTAGGGGCGGGGGGGGGGAGATTTCTCAGGTGTAAGCAGAGCAGGACTTGGCCCATTTTCTATGTAGGTTTCTACACAGGCAGCTGTGTATACGTGTGATAAACTGTCTGCACCTATATGTATAGTACATCATTGTACTACCTATGGTTGATCAATCATCCTGCAGGCGTGTGATGCAAAGCTGTGTCTAACCAGCCTTGCAAAATTCCACCTTCCTGCTTGCCGGGGAGAAGCAATTTTATTTATTTAAAATACAGGCATGGACACTTTTTTCTCCACCATTATCATCATCGGCAAGCACAGCTTCATAGATTTTGTACTGGGACTGATATGCTTTTATGACATTTTGCAAGGTTGGTTTCTCACAAACACAAATTCTTATCTCACCTACTCTACTGTACAATGTTATTTACTATGCATCAACATTGTGTTTTGCTCTTCCCTGGGTATAAAGACACTGCCCCTTCCAGCAGTTTAAATATATGGCCACTATCCTGCATCTTGTTCCATGTGGGCAGACCCCTACACCTGTGCACAGACCTAGTGACTTAAAACGGGCTCTGCGCGCAGCCAGAGGGCTCCATGCATGCAAAACAAGTTGTAAGAGCTAGGCCTAAAAGACAGGCAAGAATGTATCCAGGGATACAAAATCTGGTGATAACTCAGAAGGGGGAGTTGTTTGGTTAAATAAAAACATTAGTGTCTTCTTCTTTCTTGCCACTTCCCTGTTCAGGGTCAGCAACATTTATTGCCTTCTTTCAAAATTCATAACTGTACACCTGGCTGTCAAGCAAATTAGTATTTTTACGGTTTGCTGATATCTGGTCCATGTACCATGTCTTTGTCCTCTCCCTTGGTCATCTTCTGTCCAAGATCAGCACAAGGGCCATTCTACCAATATAACTCTCAGGTCTCTGCTGAACATGTCCATACCAATGTAGCGTAGCCTCCCTCAACTTGTCTTCAGTTGGGATAACCCTCATTAACCCCGTTACAACCTCAGTTCATTTCCTCTCAAGGAATGTCCAGTCATCTCACCATCTCAACATCTTAATTTCCATAATGGAGAGCATACTGATTTATTTTCTTGTGGTGGGCCAGGACGCTGTTCTGTACATTAGGATGGGTTGAACTACAGTTTTACACACTACCTTTTAAATGTATTGGTATATTTTTATCACAGAGAACTGAGGTCAGCTCCTACCATTTGTACCAAGCAGCTTTGATATGATGCCAGGCATCATGTAGGAGGGAACCATTGTCAGCAACCATTGATCCTAGGTATTTAAATTATTTCACTCTTCTACACTGTCTGCCTGCAATATTCTTTGTGGTGGGTCCTCCTCCCTCGGTTATCAAAGCCTCAGTCTCACCAAAGTTCACTGTAAGTCCCACCTGCTCAAAACTGTGTTGCACTTGATCAAAGTTGGTTTCCAGTGTCTCACAATCTTCTGCACATATCACTAAGTCACCAGCGAACACCATATTCCAAGATGACTCCCTTCATATATTCCCACTTATCACATCCATGAAAACCACAAACAAAAAAGGCTCTAATGCTGACCCCTGATGCAGGCCATTTACTGGAAATGCTTGCTGTAGCCTCATATGGCTTGGACTGTGGTAGTCACTCCATCATACATAACCAGATCAAACGGACATATCCTTCTGGCACACCTCTCCGTTGCAAATTCCACAAAACTCATTCTCTTGGTACATAGTCATATGCCTTCTCCAAGTCCACAAAGACTATATCCAGTTGCCACCCCTTTTTTCTCTGAGCTTCTCCTTGAGGATTCATAGAACGATGGTGTAAATTTTACTCCTTCCACACATAAGTCCCTACTAATCCTTCCAGATTTCAACTGATCCACACAAATGCTTTTCAGTAATCTTCTCCCACATTTTCATAGGATGTGATATCAGCTTAATTGGGCAATAATTAGCATACAGTGTAATATCTCCTTTATGTTTTAAAACAGGCATGTAGCAGGGTGGTCACCCGCTCCAGCCTTAAAGGGCTTAAAACAGCCCAGGAGAGGGCTGTGGCTGGGAGCAAGCAGTTCCCAGGCTGTTTGGGGATGCAGGCTCAGCTGTGGCCATGCCCCAATCAGGGCTCAGCTGGCCCTTATAAGAGGGCAGGGGCCCCAGAGCAGACAGTCTCCTCTAGCTGTGGAGGGAGATGGGCACTGGCCTTGACTGCTGGGGAGTGTACCTAAGGTGGAGCAGGGCTGGGGGAAGGCCAGAGGAGCTGGGGAAGCTCTGGCCTGCAAAGCCCCCAGGCTGCAGGCCTAATGTAAGGCCAAACAGGTACTGAGGTTGTACGGGACAGCCCAAGGCTAGACAGAGGCAGCAGGTCCAAATCCCCCTTGCCAGTGATGAGTGGCACTTACACTGCAGTCTGCCCCAGGGAATGGGGGCTAGTTAATGACTGGCAGTGGCCATACTGAGGTGAGGTGGGGATAGTGGGTGGGGAGACCCAGAGAGTGGGTGCACTGCTAGGGGGCAGCACCCAAAGACAAGGGGCACTGGGTCTGGGAGGGGCATGGGGACCAGTGGCAAGCGGGACACTGGCCTGCAGAGGGTGCTCTGGGTCAAAAGAGCTAATTCCCAGGATGACCGACAGGAGGTGCCACAGGGGTGAGTCACCACATCGCTACAAGGCACCATTTACACCATTCATCTGACAATTTACACCACTTTACACCATTCATCCAACAATTTCTTTTTCTTGAGAATATAATTGAACAGACTTGTAAAATACTTGACACTTTCCCTTCCCAATGATGTCAGCGCATCCACCAGTACTTCATCAGTCCCAGGTGCTTTCTCCTTTTCTTTTTCATAAGTGCCTCTACATCCTCTTCCTCCTGTATGCAATCTATCACACCACAGGTTGGTTTACAGATTCTTGGATCCTCCTCCTTGATCACTCTTTCAAAATGAACAGTCCAGACTTTGTTGATTGGTTCACCATTCGTTTGCAATAACCATGTTAATTTCTAATATAAGCAAACACTTTTACATCCCTTATCGTTTTCTTTCTCGCCTAAGCGAGTTTGTAGATGGTCTGTTCTCTCTCATAACCTCCTAATCTGTTATATAGCTTGCCACAAGCCAAATTTTTAGCTGTCACAATACTTATTTGGCCTCTTTATTTTCCTCCATATATGCCATCTTATTGCTCAAGCCACTGGCCTGCCATTTTTTAAACGTTCCCTTTTTCTTCTCAACGGATTCTTTAACTTGAGGATTCTACCACTAAGTCTCCCTTCAAATCCTTTTTGGTACTGGTTTCACCACTCCAAGGACTTCATGTGCCATTTCCAGCAATGTTAACTTTAATTTGTGCCAGTTATCCTCCACACATCCCAAGAAGTCTACCCATCACTACTTGTTTAAAGATTTTTTTTATTTATTTATTTCCAGTTTTAAGTTTCCACCACTTAGGCTTTTCCAGTGCTCAGGGGTTCTGGTGTTTTGAGGACTCTGCATATGGAAGTCCATAAGAAGAAGTCTGTGCTGGTTCCAGTACACTCACTGGGGTGACACGGTGATGTCCTGCTCCTGTCTTCTGCTCTCTCTATGCAGACTCAGAGACCTTCAGTTGTTAAACCCCCCAGTGTAGTCTATTTACATTTGCTCTTCCCACCACATTACTGATCCATACACCATAATTATGTACAGTTTCAGGTTTCTCCTCAGTTCTCTACCAAGGAGAAAAAAGGGAAGAGATCCCTCTACCCAGAGATCCTTTGTGGTTCTGGCTCTGCTAGCTTGCCTATCTCTCTCCTGCACTCTTTTCCCGTGCCTTTTTACGCTTCCTGTGTTAATGGGCCAATTGGCTCATTAGTCCTCCCCAACTCGTTCTAATACACTAATTGGGCCCTGTCAGATCTACGTGGGAGAGGTAGAGATTAACTGGTGTTGAAGTGACCAGAGTGCTAGCTCAGCTGTTGTTTCCCAGCACTCTGTCATTAGCTAGGTATTACCTTACAAGTCATTATTCATGATCTCTCTCTTCTTCTTGTTAAAAAGAAATCAATTTGACACCACTGGCATAGGTTATTAGGTGGCTTTCCCTCTTCAGAAAGGGTGTGTTTGCAATCACCAAGTCCAATGCCAGAAAAGCCTATAAATATCTTCTTTCTGTGTGTTCCATCCATTCTATGCATCCAATGAAGTGGGCTGTAGCCCACGAAAGCTTATGCTCAAATAAATTTGTTAGTCTCTAAGGTGCCACAAGTACTCCTGTTGTTTTTGCAGAAAAGTCTGTAAGACCGTTTCCCCCTTGAAGTTTCTGGTTCCAATGCCATGCCCTCTGTGGACTGCTTCGTACCCATCCTTCTAAATGCACATGTTGGAACTGTGATCTGCTCCTCTCTCATTGGATGATATGTTTCCAATAAGGCACAATAACTCATCTAAAAACTCCTCTTTTACCTTTTGATTCTATCCTAGCTGTGGTGCATTCCCACTTATATGGCTATTTACCTCTCCCTGGCACAGGTCAACACTCATTAGTTGGTTTGACCTTCTGGAAACCTCTATCATATGCCTGTGCATGGTATAATTCAGCATAACTCCAACACCATTATAGGAGGTTGAACTCTCTGAATAGTAGATTTTGTGACCCTCCACTAGTATCTTGGCTTACACCTTTTCCATTTAGTCTTTTGTACATGTGTCACTTTTACTGTTCTCCTCTTTAAGACCTTAAATACCTCCAAGTTTCTTCCGGTCACCATTCCTGCATTTCAACTTGCATATCTTAGCTCACTCCACTCGACTTGCTTCTTTAATTTTAGCTGCCATTGCCCAGTTACAATAGTCAGATAAGACTGTAAGTCTCTTGCAGGGAACACCCTAACCATCTGACATGGACATCATGTGACATCAACATCAGTTCACATTAACATATCTATTGGACAAGCTTTTCAGGTCCTCTGTCCAAGCTGGCACCCTTGGTTTGAAATGGGTGTTTCCCTTCTCCTAGGGCCCTGTCGAGGCTACCAAGCCTCACCTGCCCTGGCAAAACTTATTTTAAGGCGGTGTTTATTTGCTTTGACATACTTATCATAGGATCTATGTGGCATTTGATAGAGGTAGTGACACCACCAGCTATCCCACCATGCCCTGCTAAGAGATGCCACCAGTTGCTCTGCAGCTGTTTACTGGAAAATTGCAGCTGTTCTGCCTCTGCAGGATGTTCCCCTATCCGTCAGCCAGGGACATACATGCCTGATGGGAGCTGGTTGCCCCGTCACAGGAAATAAAAAATTGGAAGGGTGATAGTAGTATATTCACATGTGGGTTTGTATTTGAAAGCAAATCATAGAATCGTAGGATTGGAAGGGACCTCGAGAGGTTATCTAGTCCAGTCCCTTGCACTCATGGCAGGACTAAGTATTTCTAGACCATCCCAGACAGGTGTTTGTCTAACTTGCTCTTAAAAATCTCCAATGATGGAGATTCCACAACCTCCCTAGGCAATTTATTCCAGTGCTTAACTACCCTGACAGTTAGGAAGCTTTTCCTAATGGCCGACCTAAACTGTCTTTGCTGCAATTTAAGCCCATTGCTTCTTGTCCTAGACTCAGAGGTTAAGGAGAACAATTTTTCTCCTTCCTCTTTGTAACAACCTTTTATGTACTTGAAAACTGTTATCACATCCCTTCTCAGTCTTCTCTTCTCCAGTCTAAACAAACTCAGTTTTTTTCAACCTTCCCTCATAGGTCATGTTTTGTAGACCTTTGATCATTTTTGTTGGTGTTCTCTGGACTTTCTCCAGTTTGTCCACATCTTTCCTGAAATGTGCCCAGAACTGGACACAATACTCGAGCTGAGGCCTAATCAGCGTGGAGTAGAGCAGAATAATTTTTTTTCTCGTGTCTTGCTTACAGTACTCCTGCTAATACAGCAAACACAATTCTCAGATTTTTTTGCAAGTGTTACACTGTTAACTCATATTTAGCTTGTGATCCACTATGACCCCCAGATCCCTTTCCACAGTATTCTTTCCTAGGCAGTCATTCCCCATTTTGTATGTGTGCAACTGATTGTTCCTTCCTGAGTGAAGTACTTTGCATTTGTCCTTATTGAATTTCATCCTATTTACTTCAGACCATTTCTCCAGTTTGTCCAGATCATTTTGAATTTTAATTCTATCTTCCAAAGCACTGGCAACCCCTCCCAGCTTGGTATTGTCCGCAAACTTTATAAGTGTACTCTCTATGTCATTATCTAAATCATTGATGAAGATATTGAACAGAACTGGACCCAGAACCCATCCCTGTGGGATCCCACTCGATATGCCCTTCCAGCTTGACTGTGAACCACTGATAACTACTCTCTGGGAATGGTGTTTTCCAACCAATTATGCACCCACCTTATAGTAGCTCCATCTAGGTTGTATTTCTCTAGCTTGTTTGTGAGACAGTCATGCGAGGCAGTATCAAAAGCCTTACTAAAGTTAAGATATACCATATCTACTGCTTCCCACCATCTATAATGCATAGTTTAGCTCAGTGGCATAGAAGTTACTGCAGATTTACACCAAATTACAAAACAGAATTTGGCCCACATGTATTAAACAGAACTATAATATTTTAATCATATATAAGGTGATATTTTATATATATATAATTATACTGTGTATTTCAAATATATACACACATTCCCCTTTCTAGGCTTGGTATGAACCCACAGCAAATCTCTTATGTTATATGCTAAATTACACAATAATTAATAACCATCAGTCACAGAGCCTTTTTGCAGTTTAATGGGGATTATTGACTGGCCAAGAGTTCCTAAAATCTTTAGCTCTAGCCAGGTATTACCCAGGAAATACCCTGCAGCAAGGTTTAGAGGAGGGGGTAGTTTGTTTATTTTTGTTTTGTGTTTATTTGCTTTGCTTTTGTAAGTTGAAAATGGAAATGAAGCATAGGCTTGCATATTTTTAAATAGAAATGTAGTTTCAGTTGGTCTGCATGGGATATTTATGAAGAATTAATGCCTATTACGTTAGCTTGTCAATGAATCATTTTTCAATACTACATTTTTCGTGAGTGTTTTTGTACTCTGCAGGTGTCTTTACATGAATTTGGGTGGGAGTTTGTGTGTGGGGGGTGTTAATACCCTCTTCCTGCTTCCTCAGTATGCGAGTATTGTGGGAGCTCTAAGGGGTGCGTGTGTGGGAACAAAGGCACTTAGGCTTCTAAATTCTAGACTTAGGCACCTAACTCTGGGGATTAGGCATGTAAGTCCCAGTTTTGGCCCCATTGAAATCCATAAAATTCCCACTGAACCTTGTAGGCACCTAAACTCACTTGGTGCCTAAGCTTTTCAGATTAAAAATTCCCTCAATTCCTATGTTCCTACCTCTGGGCATGAGCACTACTGCCCCCCAATGATTAAGTACTTATTCACAGTGGAACCATTATTGGGCTAGCGAGAGAGAGAGACTCTTGTAGCCCTGTGGTTAGGGCACCCATCTCGGAGGTGGGAGACCCTGGGCCCAGTCCTGCTGCTCCAGAACTCTTTCATTAGTTATCCAGAGTGCAGCAGCTTCAACAGGAGAGATTAAGGGAGCCCCACATCAGAATATCCCCAGTCTCAGT